>NC_091131.1:112527329-113241079 GCF_040183065.1 Periplaneta americana | reverse complement strand
AGAATATGTTTGGAGAAGTATTCTTATGAAAGAAACATACAGGTGAATGCCTCTTTTAGAAGCTTTCACTTGTTTGCGACGTGTCACTTGCGTTGCTCTGGCTCTGAGCCGTTCAATTATTTAACAGCGGTAGTCGGTACTTACCGTGTAGAGAATCAGAATACTGTTGAGGTCAAGAAAGATTTATGACTTAATCACTGTTAAGTTGATTAACTATCCAGAGATTATCCTTCACAAAGTGCACAACATGGTTCTACAATACAATATGGTACAATCTGGAGGCCATCTGTAGTAAGGTCGTTGAAATCAAGAGTGTAAATTTAGTATAACTCTTTTTGCATTAAGATCATCTCACTAAATTAAGGTCGATTTATTATATTTATTACTTTGACCTGTTAGGGCCATGCAGACAGTATTACAGACCATTTTTATCTTCCTAACTGGAATTTCATATGTGAATTATGAGCAAAGCTCCGCTGTACAGCCACGCGGAATAGTTGCTGACGGCGGCGCTCTCGTAAACAGGTCCTGTTACAAACAAGGCCACGGAAATAGTGTGCATGAGTGCTATTGCTACGTAATGGCATAGAGAAGTTATTGTACGTTCGCTCGGAGAAAAATCAGGGGGTGGGGGGCTGAAAGCAGAAGGCCATACAAGTTACTGCTGTTTTCTAGTCCCGCGCAGAGGTAGACACCACATAGTTGTCAGTTCTGTAACGACTTGGAGTGCACGAGCTTGCATTATCTGTGTAGTTTTCTTAGTGTACATTAAAATTATTTAAATATGTGGCGACCATGGGAATCTGTTGAAGAGAGTGAATAACATAGTGATGACGACAATATTTGTAATGTTCTTTCCTGTTGGAAGAGTCATTTATTAGACAGACAAGCTGTACGTATTATAAAAAAAATATATACCTATTTTTCAGAGAAGGAGAAGGCAAATGTGATTCAACAATTGCTAAAACTGTTTCAAGATCATTAGCGAAGGAAATAATTTCTATCAATATAACCCAGTATAACACTCCTAAAAAGAAAACTCAGACTGCATTACAAACAGTTACGAAATTCCAGAAACTTGATGCTTTCGGACATGATCTAATACGACGCGCCATTCATGAATGTTACAACAACTACATATTCCCTACATTGGACATAATTTTAAGTGCAATGCAAGAAAAGAAACAAGGCGCGAATTGCTGTATTGGTAAAAAAAATGACTCAGTTGTTTTAGGTTATTCTATACTGAAATTTGTGAAATTCACAAATTATGATGTTAACTGTATAAGACAATAAAACTATTATTATAGAACTCAAATAAATATACTTTTTTCATATTTAGAAAATGGATCTGAGAGACCCAACCCGTGAAGTTACGTAGCTTTTCATGACCCGTTCACTAGCGGAATAATAATTTAGTAATATGAATAATAACACATGATGATGATGATGATGATAATAATAATAATAATAATAGGCTAACAAGAATGACAAAATATGTCATTGCTGAAAATAAACATACACCATAAGTGGGACGTTCAACTGACGTACTCTAGTAGATGTTGCAACATTGCTTCCTTAGTCGCGTGTCGAGTTGTGTAAAAACAATCACTGCTTCGGTAGCTTACTCACTTATTGCACCCCTTCCCCTGGTTGATTCTGTGTTAACAACTTGTCGAGAATCGATGTAGGAATTAAAAAAAAAATGTATAAATTTTCTTTTAGAATAACTAGGAGCATATCCATCATATTCATAACCTGATAAGCTTATTCGTTTCTGCACAGATTATGTGAAGATATTATTGGAAAAAACTGCTGTGGAGCAGGTCTTGTGAGAATACTTAGGTTTTTACTTTAACTAATACTATCATTCTATATATCGCATTATTATGTAATAATTTCTGAATATCATCGGTATCAAGAGGATCATTGGACAAAATTTACCTTTAAGGTGACAGCAACTTTAGTAGAGAAGACTGGGGTTCGAAGCCAAAAATCTCTTATGAGTCTTGTGGTTGACAAAACGCATAAGGAATGGATTTACATGGTTTAATATGGCATTCTCATTGAACGAGGCGCGTTCAGAAAGTACGTTTACAGAAAGAAAACACAATTTCATGGAAGTATTTATTGGAACAGCATTGTTGAGCAATTTTTCAACATATTCCCCACCGAAATCGAGACATTTGTCATACCGTGGAATCAACGAGGAGGTGAAGACTGCTATCACACGCTGGTTTCGATCCCAGGCGGCAGACTTCTACGACACAGGGAGACGAAAATTGATCTCACGGGATGACACATATTTCAATTGCAGTGGGAAATATTTTGGAAACAAAATCAGCTCAACAATTACTATTTCTGTTCCAATAAATATTTCCATGAAATTGTGTTTTCTTTCTGTAAATGGCCCCAGAGAAACTTACTTTCTGGACGGCCGTCATACATTTAATGGTTTTTTAGTAACTCATGCATTCGGTTCTGAATAGTTTGGGTAGTTAGAAAAGGATATTAAACGGTTTTCTGCCTAGTGAATGATTTTCATCCAAAAAGTCCCTTTTGTGATCTTGTGCTATTTCTTTTTATACTCATAACTTTATAAAATACGCTTCACATCTCTCAGGAACACATCATCATCATCAGGCATATAAACAGGGTTGAAGGTAATATTTATCTTATTTGTTGGGATCGTTACAGATTGTGAAATCATATGACTGACCCCATTTTACGGTACGTAACAATTCCAACGAATATACAGTAATACCTTTTACCGTATCCAGATTTTCATCTGAGGACGAAGGTGCATAAATCCAACTTGGAAAAACTGTGAACTCTCTGTTTCATGTTTTTATGTTTATATTTTTTCTAACACAAACCTCTTCTGGGGCCATTCTTTTTATCATAAAGCCGAAATAGCCATCTAAAAAGTAATTTTATTTAATCACATTGGTGATGACTATTATTATTATTATTATTATTATTATTATTATTATTAAATTGATTGTGTGAGGTAAGAAATTGACAATAAATTTCGTCACAAAATAAGGTAACTATACCATTGCCTTTATAATGTACTGATATTCTATTTGATAAGCGAAAGTTTGTCTCAATCGGACAACGGAGCGGAGTTCCATCGATGTTGTTAAATCACCTACGTTCTTATAGTACAACATAAAAGTTCAAAATACTACATACATTCTTACTACATAAATGGAAAAAAAAAAATGAAAATATCACAGCCAAATTTGATAAATTTTGTGATAAGTTTTCAATTAATTTAATATCTTTAGGCAGAAGATTCATATGCATTAAGCTGATTTCCTTCTATATAACTTGCGATACCTTATATAGCACTGAAATAGAAGCGTTTTTTTAATTAATCTTTTGCGGGTATTATTCCCCCTCCCCTCCCAAATAAATTAAAATTATTTAAACTGGACTATGGTTCAACTATTACGTGTACAGCCACAGCTTCATATTTTGTTTCTGAATTTCTTGAAACAAAATTTTACGCGAGCGCACCTGGTTGTTATTCAACACGTGGAGAGTCATATCTCGTTCTCGGCAGGAGAAACAAATGGTATCGTGGGCTCGTGGTACGTGTGATTTACTGTTGGATGAGGCGGAGCCAGTTGCTAAGAGACGCGATGCTCATCTGTTGGTGGGACATCTGATTCGTCACACGTTCAAGCCACAATATGACGACGTAACAAAAGGCAATTGTCAAACGCTTAAATCGTTGTGAGAGATTTACATTGCTGCCAACATTCATTAGCATAAGTTCGCTTGACTCGACGCCCTGATTCTACACGCCATTGTCTTGCGCGCTTAAGTGAAAAATAGAAACACCATCTTGAATTATGGCCCGTAGTTTTATGAAGGTGTAATTTCATAACGAGTCGTGTGTGATTTACGTCATGGATAATCATTTTATGAAAGATTTCTTAATACATTGTTATATAGTTGCGAGATAAATGAAACAATTTATAAATTCATACATTATTTAAATATTTAGTACGTATTTATTCTACGCGTCTTATTTATTCATTATAATGAACTTTAGTTTCTATATTATTTCTTTCATTTGTCCGAGCAGCCTATGCTATCCATTTGTTTGGATAGTTAATAAGGACAGTATTATTTATTTACCCACTCGAACATCCAACCATTCATACATGCATCTATTCGTTCAGTCCTTCTTTCTTTTCTCCTTTCTCTCTTTATTTATTTTTTCTTTCTTTTTTATTTATTTTTATTTCCTTTTTCTTTCTTTCTTTCTTTCTTTCTTTCTTTCTTTCTTTCTTTCTTTCTTTCCTTTCATATATCCATCCATTCACCCATTTAACCATCCTCAGATTGATTAATTCAATCATTCATTCATTCGTTCGTTCATTTATTTATTCAATTACCAATCCATACATTCATCATTCAACCTTTCCTCTATCCATTCACAAATCCATTCACTCATTCATTCATCCATTCATACATCCAGTCATCTGCCCACCCATTTATCTACCCTTTCAACAACCCAGCAACCCAGTCATTCACCCACTCATTGATCTTTTCGTCAAAACAATCATCCATCCATCCATCGATCTAACCCAGTGCTTGACACCGGGAGCGAATCCAGACTCTAAACGGGGACGCTTAATATTCATCCGTTACGGAATCAACGCTGCCCACCGTGAGAGAGTAGAATCCGCTCTTGGTGCCCAGCCCTGATCTAACCTATATATTCGTCTAAGTGTAAGTCCATCTACCTTACCATCCATACATTCACCCAATTACAAAATCATCACCTCATCAGTCATGCATAGGCCTACATACATACATACACACATTTTTACGCACATAGAACTACATACATACATTACATACATACATACATACATACATACATACATACATACATACATACATACATACATACATACATACATACATACATATTAAGAAGAATCAGCATGTAGTATTACTATGGCTGTAATGGGACATGAAGATAAAAAATACACATACATACATACATACATACATACATACATACATACATACATACATACATGTTAAGAAGAATCAGCATGTAATATTACTGTGAATGTAATGGGACATGATAAAACATACATACATACATACATACATACATACATACATACATACATACATACATACATACATACATACATACATACAAATTCATAAATTCATTCTTGCATGCATCAAGTTTCTTTTATTCATCAGTTCACCCGTGTATCTGGCCATTCTTCCACACACAAGCACGGACCTATGCATTCATTCGTTTATTCACCCACTCTGCTATCCATTCATCCGTCGAGGAAAAAGTGGCCATGGTCTATTGTAAAAATATAGTGTTATTCTGAACAAGAAACATCAGAAGCACACTCTCCAGTCTCACGTATCTTACAATAACTGTTTTTGACATTATGTGGGGTTTAAATAAGGGGATGAAAGCCTTGAAGGTTTCTTGTTGTACTGAATTCTCGTAATAGCGATAAGTACTCCCATACTTCACTGCCTGCTATCTTGCGACATTGTAACGTTCACTACGATGCATACAAACAGCCATTATCTTCCTACGGGACTCGAACTGTTGACATGTAAAGATCAGGTTTATCAAACCTCCGTTACAGTATTAAATTGGTGACACATAAATTACTCAATGAAAACACTTGAACATGTGTCACCATACTTGTCTGGGGGTTCGTTTATCACTGAACTGCGCGCTTATGTCCTGATAGTTGTTAAATTTGCAGAATGACTTTAACGTAGATTGCGTCAGTACATGTTCGAACCAAGTGCGTCAGCGAACTAAGATTACACAGAATTATTCATGAAGTTATACTGGCTTTACCGAGGTTGCTTCTAGAGTCATTTTTAGAATTAAGATTCATGTGGCCACCGGTCCAATCACAAGTAAGAAATTACATCAATGCTAATCTTAAGAAAATAAATAACAGCTATGTTAATTACGTCTAACAAAGACACACTGGACGGAAACACATGGTTGTAAAAAGTGCCGTTAGGCTTTTATTAAGTAAGAAGTGTATCATACTAATATAATATGTTTAATATAGGCCCTACTTCTTGAATATTCATAATATGTTTGTGAATTTTTTATTTAATTTCACGAAATGAAAGGGAATAGTGCTGGTAAATGCTTCATGAATGACATATTTTAATAGGTACAATCTGTTTTATCTGTCGAGAAGGCTATTTATTATTATTATTATTATTATTATTATTATTATTATTATTTCACATTAAATTTCCAAGTCACATGCGTGTAAATCGCGTGTGGATTTCAAGGGTAAACGTTCCAATTAGCTGATCATAGATCGCGCATATTACTATTCTAAGGATGTTAAAATTGCATAGGCATAGACGAACAACAGCTAGGTTTAAATTGATTCGTTTCTTCAAAGTGATTTGGCTTTATAATTATGATTTCTTGATTTTACACCAAAATGAGTTCTGAATTCATTTTCTAAATACCGGAGTGACTTTGTGAATCATAGCCGCAGACGGTTTAAAGTCAATTGCTTTTCATTTTTTCAGTTATTTTTTTACGTTATTCAGCGTCTATGGAATTGGTGTTAGCGAGATGGTATTTTTGGCGAGATGAGAGAGAAGATTCGCCATGAATTACCTGACATTCGCCTTATAGTTGGGTAAACCTCTGAAAAATCTAACCAGGTAATCAAGCGAGCGAAAATCCGGAACAGCAAGCAAATGCGCTACTCCTGGGATAAGTCAGTTGTTCTCAAAAGTAGAAATAACTGTCAAATGGAGTCATAATATGAACATCTTAATCAAGATATTATATTATTACTGATCTTCTTAAGTGCGGATAGTGAGACTTAGGCGTAAGAGAGCTAAAGTCTGTTGCACAGATGTTTAAACCTCTATTTGAGAAACATGTGCATATTTTTGATCATATAAATGTATTATTAAAATATCATCTCAGTAAGCACCGGTGCCTCATTGTGAATCATTCTGGGTAGAAACACGGACAGCACAGTTAGCAAAATAGATAATTTATTAGCTTTCCGCGTAAAGGGTCCCATGTTCAAATACCGGCGGGTCAACGTGGAATTTATGTTGGACGTAGAACAGCGTAAAAACATATTTATCGGTGCAGTTTCGTTTTTCCCTACCATAATTAACATTTTATTCGTCGTATTCATTTTCGTTCTAGAAATCTGAGAGAAGCTGCTGTTATGGTCTTACTTTTCAATGAGACCAACTTCCTGAAATGTTGGCGCTTGAATGGGTTCATAACAATAATTTAAGACTGGAAACTCACTACCGTAAACGCTTCGCTTGTGGGTTACAAACAAAAATAATTTATTATTAATGTAATACCTGGAATTCAGGAAGACCTTTTCTCATTTTTGCCAATTGGGATGCCTTACTCACAGGGAACTTTACCAGCTGATCAGTAGTATCTGCATGATTGCACTGGCGAATATGAAGTCTATCTCTGAGACGATGCTGTTTGTGATTCTGTGTTCAGGAGTGACAGGTCAGTGCGATATTTCGTATATTGAAAGGTTTATTGTTGATCTTATGGTAAGTAACCAATTATTTATTTTAACATTTTGTTTTCATTTAAACTCATGTAACTGAGTAGGTATACCAAGCAGGTATATCCTAGATTCTCTTTTATTGGTTAAGTAAAGTAAAGTAAAGTAAAGTAAAGTAAAGTAACAAGAAATATATATATACATATATATATATATATATATATATATATATATATATATATATATATATATAACTAGACCTGTTACAGATTTTGCAACTATTCATGATATAGTTAAATAGCTAAACATGTAATCCATGTATGCAAGAAAGTTTTACAATATATTATAGTCTAACCAGTGAAGTGACTTATTTGATTTAAGCTAATATTCTTCGAGCCTGATCCAACCTGTGGTCCTGTTCTTGAATACGCAGTACCTAGTTAAGATAATAGCTCGACTATTACCATCTTGAAATATCCTGACGTAAACAATAACAAACTGGTGTCAGAAATACCTTGATAAAAGTAATGCTCGGTAGGGCAGAACCACAACATTAATTTGGTGTCAGAATTTAAACATAACATAACCGTGACCGATAGCACCCACAACAAACTAGTGCCCAACAAACAGGCACAACACTAATAATTGTGACATAAAATATAATATAAACAAATAAAAATTTAGCTCACCTCTGAAAGAGAGAACTTGTGTTCAGGGGGCGGATTCCTGAATTTAAACTAAGAAGTATATAATACAATTTGTCTCATATCTACTACACAATAAGAATATATAAATTTAAATTTACAATTTTTCATTATTTCTAAAATCCATTCATAACGTTTCTAATTTAATACTAGAACTATTAGAATTGATAAGATTAGTATATTTAAATATAAATTAGTTATATATTCTTGGGCCTAAATTACTATTATGATTAAATTCTGTAGCAGTGTTGGATTTTGGTTCAAACAATCTGAAAGAATTCATACCTTTTGTTTCATATCTATGAGATTACAATTCAAAATTATTTCGATTTTTATGTATGAATTTTATTAATACAATTATAATCAATTTGTCTTATTTTAAGAACATTAAAGTTTGAAAACAACAGTGCGACGTGCTCCGCCTAGAGGAGGAAATCAGGGTCAACAACGTAATATCAAGTACGCTACCCGCCATTGGAAAACATTAAGTCGTCTTCATCCAAAAATATCATACAATATGCCCACGATTGGTAAAAAGTATTCATTTGACTAACCTTTCATTTTTAAGGAAGATTTGTATCTAAATTTTGACGCCCTTACTAATGCTTATCTTAAACCCTATAATTTAGGGCTTTTTCCTAACCTACATTAGGTACATTAAGTGGACGATTCTAAAACTTCTATGACGTGGGATCAGCATGACACCGAACCTAAATCTGAGAACATCACAGTAATAGAAGGGGGTTCGAACACAAGAACGCAAGATTAAAGCTGTGCGTAGTAGCTATTGTGTACACCACGGTACCCAGGAAGATGTAATAACATTATTAAATAATCACTTCACTTGATACATCGCCGTCAAATGAACGAAACAGTTGAAATAAACAACTGAATAGACTAGCTACGTATTTTTTTCTGTGCTCCTGTTGAAGAAATCAGCAAATAGATCAGATATGAAGTTTTCAATTAGTTTTGCTCAATAATACAGGAATGTTGTCTTAACCAGGTTTCATAAACAACATTTCTACTGGAAATAATGATACGCCCCATTTACACCAAGAACGGAACGAGTTCGTACATGTGTGTGTGTGTCTGTATGTGTGAACTAGAAACAGTTTTATACAAAGAAGAGGTAAACTCTGCAAATGCGATTTCACCCGTCCACGTATTGTACTTGTCTCTCTGATTCATGTGATACGGAACAGGTGTTTGTCTGCCATTCTGCCCGGCCCCTTCGACCTTAATTTATACTGCTCCTAATAATGCATCTTGTCACACATGATATACGAGGGTGATTCCACGAAGGATAACGGCTGTTCAAAGCTTAAAAAATAAAGGAAATGCTTTAAATTCATGCGTTAGCGTTGTTTGCATATGTCTATAGAGAATTTTTATCTGAGACGGATAATAATTGACAAAATAACTGAAAAATAAACATACATTCAAGAGAAAAATGGGTCTACTAATTTTTCCAAATTTTACTGAACGTTTTTGCTATTGAATCACTTATCTGTGGTAAACATACTTAATTAATATAAAATAGTTTTGTACAATTTTCAGTCTATCACTTAACTAAGTGTGAAAGCAGAAATACATTCTGTTACATCAATTAAAATATTATATTAATATCACGAATATTTTCGACTTTTCATATAAGTCATCTTCAGGTGATGTAGTTAGCTGACAAATACAATTCAACATAGGTGAAAGTAGTACAGTGATAAAACATATAAGTAATTTAAACCATTCGTGCTCATTTTAAAGCAAAGAGTGGTTATGTCATAGCATCATACATAGTGTTGGATTAAAACAATCAGATAAAATAAACAATCAAATGAGTAAGGTTACAATAGGAATAATTATTTGTTGTATCAAATATAGCAATTTGTATGCCAGTGTTTAAAAATTAAAATTGTTTAAAATAGACTGGAGGCTCAGATGGTATATTATGTCCATTTGTGATACAGTGTTCAACATGGTGAATTCTATGAGGAGTGGATATTATATTGTATTTTCCCACTCTCTCGCAGCAATGAGTGGCATTAATATCTGAAAATTAATCAAAAGGGTGTTTATAATTCATAAATCATATAAATCACTGTGAGCAGTGAGATTTTAAATTTACATATTTCCTGCCAAAAATCTGCGCGATTTTTTTCTTGTAATAACTCTTAACAAGAAGTAATAATAATAATAATAATAATAATAATAATAATAATAATGATAATGCTGATGATGACGATAATAATAATAATATATTTAATATGCAATGTTTTTTACAAGAACGTCAAAATCCTGCTTCCTCATCTCAAGGGATCCGCACCTAGAGTTTTTTTCATACGTCTTATTCAACTTCTGGAGTCGTTGGTCCATTTCGTTCCCAATATTGTGAGCATTGCAAACCAATATTATATATTAACAAATATTGAAACTCCTAGGTCATGTGACTAACATCGTCTGAGACCACCGCTTGAGACAAAACAAGGTAAATTTGAGGGAAAAGAAACACATTCAGAGGAAGAAAAGTCTTCACTCGCCTACCTGAAATCGAACTCAAATCATTTTCATCTGCAACCTACGTGCTATCATTTGAGTCACATGTAGAGACAAAATACGATAACCACGGAACCACTCAAGGTAACTTTTCCAATCAAAATATTTACAGTAGAAATATAAAAAGATTGAAGCATTGAATTACTTTGGCAGGTATTATTTATGGCGTTTTACGGTATAGATCTGGATGGGACAATTCCTTCAGTCTTCAGTAGTGCAGCCAAAGTATGCTTATTTCACACTCCGTTGTATGAGTTACATACCAGTTGTGCACATGTGGCGAGCTTGTTCCGCTATCTGCCGCAAAGCATGTTCCTCTCCAGCTTACCATTCATGTAATAATATCACAGTCTACTATATACAGTCACGAAGCTTGAGTTTTGAGGGTGCTAGAAACAATAGACTGTGACGGTACTATTTTGCATTGCCTGTAATGAGGCGATATTAGTGATCCTAATGGTGAGCAACTATCTAATGTTTGCATATTTACTACGTATTGAGCTTCGCGACTGTATATAGTAGACTGTGATAATATATCGTTCATTGGTGATGGGCTTCCGTCCCTCAGATGTCTGAGCCGTCTGGAACATACACTGCTGCCATCTACCAGTCATGGCAGGCTGTCGAGCTAGCTCCAGACAACACACAAAAAAAAGATGGCGTGTTTTCTGGGAAGGGAGATTACAGAGAGTGCTGATGGAATTAAAAGGAAACAACGGGAGAACTTCGAGAAAAATCCTCAGAACCTTGGGTTCGTCTTGGACTAATGTCATGTCGCCGGAACCGGGAATTGAACTCGCGCTCACTTATATGAGTTTCACTTGCTAACCGTGAGCCACGAAGGCGGCATTTTAGCGTGTAGTTCTAACGTTGTTAAAATTAATAACCTACAAGTACAACCCTTGATTGGCTTCATTATAGTCTACTCGGTGCTTTTCATCTTGAAACTACCAGCTACTTAAGAAGGTGGATACAGCTTTATCTTTGTCAGCTAGATGTTAAGAACTTAGTTGTATCAAAAGGAGCGTTAAAATTTTTTATTTTTTTGTTTGTCTCCAGTACATAAACGGGAAAGAGCAAAGGTACATGTTAAAACATTTGAATATTAGACATCTAATTTACGTTACAAAGTCGAAGACAAGTTTCGTGTCATTGGTTCAAGTACATAAAGTTGGTAGCTGTTACATTTCAACCTACGATATTAATAGTCACTGCAGACTAGATCGTTAATAGACTGTTCTTTTTTTTAACTAGGAAAAATTTGCAATGCCAGTCTCCGTAGTAACATGTGGTCTCTTTTTAACATTGTAAATTGATGGTTATACTTCAGATATTTTTTCCGTCTTTCTTTTATTTTACTCTCTTTTTTACGTCCGTGAATCATTAAGGATTTGAGTTCGTTAACCCTTTGAAGCTAGAGCTAGTTTTACAATTTTTTTGCCGTGTTTTACGTCCTGGCTCGATCGAGTAATGCATGGGAGGGGTCTATTGGAGCTGACCACACTTTCTAGGCACTGAATCCAGATACGTATATCATTCATCATCTTAGTTTTATTAGAAACCGTATGACTCCACCTATATATATGTATACCTCACTGGGCTCTCTTCCTTTTTATCTACGCAATTAAAATCTCTTTAGTTGTACCAGTTTGGATTCCTCTTGGAAGAGATATTGCTATTCTGCCTCTCGCTTTACCGGATTTGTTAACACCGACCGATTCTCTCCATCTCTCTCATTCTCTCCCCGGCAGGTGTAAATGGCCAGCAAGCTACTTCACCGCACAATAAATACTCCAGTCAGTGCTCCGACACTCGGAATTTGCATGTAAATGTCTACTGATGTTAATATACTTTTAAGTTTCTCATATAAATTTACTTGTTGTGGTGAAATTTTTTCGTTTTAACAATGTTCTTGCTGAGCCAGTTAGCAGAACAGTAAGGTGCCTTGCAATAGGGAAATACCTGTTTCAGATCTCACTTCAGGCATCGTATTACTTCCCTCCCCTTCCCTCCAGTGTTCCCATATATCAACGGTCTCCAAACTGTGGTTTGCGGACCAACGGTACGTATATGTGTTGCAATTATCTGACAGATAAAAGGAAAAGAATCTGTCGTTATATATTTTATGACTGCATATATAATTTTAAACTTCGTTTTTCGAGTTCTGTTTCTTACTCTTCGCCGTCTCCTTATTTTATTCCTCAATTTTCGTATGTCATCATTAGCCATCTTCATCACATTTCTTTTTATTCATCGTCTTTCTTCTATTTCTTATGTTTCTTCTTTTTTCTTTTCTTTTTTATTTGTTCGTACGCCTATACTTGTTCTTTTTTGCTTTCAATTTCTATCTCCCATTTGGTTTCTCCTTTCTCTATCTATTTCTCCTTCTTTATGTCTTTCTCTTTCTGTTTATTTTTCTACTTACTGTCATCTCTTTTTTTGCTTCATATGTTTCCTTTCATTTTCATCATTTATTATTACCTAATTCCTTGCTTTCATCACATTTACAGTACATTCTATTTTTATCTCTTTCTTCGCCATCTTTTTATTCATAGTCTGTTTCTTTTCGCATTTCCGAGAACCAACTTTTTTATTAATATAGTTGTTATCATGAGTCCCGCGCCGTGGCGTCGTGATCTAAGGCATCCTGCGTGGATTCGCGTTACGGAATGCGGGCTGGTTCGTGTCCTGAAGAGGGAATAAATTGTGTCATGAAATTTCGGCCAGCGTATGGGACCGGTGCCCACCCAGCATCGTGATGCACTTGGGGAGCTACGATAGGTAGCGAAATACGGTTGTGAAAGTCAGCTATAAGGGCTGGGGGGATCATTGTGCTAATCACACGATACCTCCATTCTGGTTGGATGATCGTCCACCTCTGCTTCAGCATGTGAACGTGAGGTCAGCAGCCGGCTGGTCGGTCTGGACCATTCAAGGGCTGTGTGGCCACGGATTATTATTATTATTATTATTATTATTATTATTATTATTATTATTATACGACCAAAAATTGAGTGATTAAGGCCTATCCACAAATTTACAAGTTGTTTATAATAATAATAATAATAATAATAATAATAATAAACTAATAATAATAATATTCAGTATTGTCCACACCTGTGGAGTAACAGTTACAGAGTCTGGCCTCGAAACCAGATGGCCCGGGTTCGATTCCCGGTCGGGGCAAGTTACCTGGTTGAGGTTTTTTCCGGGGTTTTCCCTGAACCCAATATGAGCAAATGCTGGGTAACTTTCGGTGCTGGACCCCGCACTCATTTCATCGGCATTGTCACCTTCATCTCATTCAGACGCTAAATAACCTAAGATGTTAATAAAGCGTCGTAAAATAACCTATTAAAATAAAAATATTCAGTATTTAGTAGTATTGAGTGGCTAGGTGCAGGTTAGAGGCAACCCTTAAGCACGTCGGCTCGACAGTGGCCTATTGTGCATCCTGAATTATGAGATGAATGAGAATGAGGTGTACGAGCCCACCGGCCGCATCGTACCCCTCACCCGCTCACTCAATGGGCCTCTACACCCCTCCGCCTTAAGTTCATACCGCCAAGGTGACCAAGCAGCACAGATTCCATTCCGATAGCTCTTCTAAGGTGTCGAAGGGCCCTCGGAAGTGCTCTTAAGGTATGAATCTTGACAGAGATATTGCGAAAGGCTTTCGGAGAGGACGCGACTCCTGCAAGCGGACGAAGACATGTGTCATGCCTATGGAATGAGATGGTGAAGATGAATGATATGATACGAAATCTAAATTCTTTTTCTACATGGAAGGGGAAGGGAAATGGACCGTGGCAATGAAATTTCCAATCCGGCATTTGCTTAAGTTACTGTGGAAAACCACGAAAAAGCCACAGTCAGTCTGGTCGGTCCGGGGATTTGAATCGCGGACCTCCCGAATGCGAGTCCCATGCGGAACGAATGAATCACCTCGCTCGGTATAATAATAATAATAATAATAATAATAATAATAATAATAATAATAATAAAATTGCTATCTCCAAAGCTTTTTGGATCTACCCACTTGCATCTTCCAACTAGTGTACAGTTGTTTACAGGTGTACAATTTATTACAAATCTGAGGTGAGATGTAGTGACTTTCCATTCTATGCAGATGTCTCTGCCATTTGAATCTAACAGTGTTCTAATTTTTGTACAGTATTCATATTCAGCTCCTTGTAAACATTTTTACTTCTCTTATAATTAAGTAAAGAATAACAAGCCAAAATCATTTCTACCTCTATTTTCTGTATTTGTTTCTTTATTAATATGACAAAATCGGAACAGCCATCACCTTATAGACTTTTAAAATTATGTCTTTATGAACTTAGGCCTAGTTAAGTAATATTATTTTTAATAGTTTCGATTAATTGTCTAAATTTGTTTAATTCGTTTCTACATATCTACAAGTGGTATACATCCTAAAGAGTTCAAATTGTAAATTAGTTCTATAGTTCCCCCCCCCCCCCACGAAGGAATTTGTGGTGGGCAGAACGAGCGCGAGTTTTTCTGAGGTTCTCCCTTTCCCCCTCATCATTGTCATCATCATCATACTCTACCATCACCCTCAGTTTGCGAGATCCCGAGTCAGGCTCCCAGAACAAATAAAAAATGGCTGAAAGTTATACACATTTGTGTTTAATACGAGTAAATGCTATTGTGTATTAATATCTTTGCTCTTTAGTGAGGTTTTCCCTTTATTTACGTACTTATTCATTCATATCCTATCGTCGATCCCATGCCCTCCTAATAGTTATCCCTTTACAGTCACAGTTCCTGCAATCAGATGACAGGTCTGTTTACTTTCCATAACCTGTCAGTCAGAATCATTAACTGCGTGTTGCATTTTCTTATTCCCTGCGAAGCGTGTCTGCTGATCGCCAGTGTCGTGATATCTCTCTATATTAAAAACGAGGTGATCTAGTTTACCTGTGACGCTGTAATCTCTTGGAGATGTGTTGAAGAGAAATTCTAGAGGCGGATGCGAAAGTTCATCTGTCGGAGCTGGCAGAACTACTTCTTTCTTCTTATTTTTGTTTCGGCCGCTCGCCGCGCCTCTCCGCGGAAGCAAGTGTAACTTGTGACTCCATGATCGGAATATCTGATCATGCACGGAGGATGGGACCTGCCAGTCCCCTGCTTTACTTCGTAGATGACGGCTTCTCAGCTATGGCAAACTGGTTCCATCCCGTACAATTCCTCTAATGGTTTTCGGTGACTGTGAGTTTACGTGGAAATATCGAAGTTCACACTTTTTGCGGATTTTTTAAGCAGGTCTTGTTCAGTTATTTGATAGCTTCTAATTGAAATTGAGTTTAGTTTGATATCGGAAATGTTTTGTAAGATTTCTGGTGAAAATACGTATTTTTCCGACTAATTTGACTATCCCTTTCCCTAGTTGTTTCATTATCATCATCATCATCATCATCATCATCATCATCATCATCATCATCAAGGCCTGGGTTTGTACTTGAATTGTATGATTTCGGTTTTTATTTTCTTTTAGTTTTGATTACTTATTTCAATTAGAGATTTTCAAAACACACTTTTCCTGCCTCGGTACTCATTATTGTGTGTGACTTTTTTTCTATTATTTGTATTTATATCTAAAAAGATTAGACGATTATTAAACTGGTTTTCCTGTTACTCTACAACATCTACCATGTGTGCATAATATTTGGATACAGTTCTTAATACAGGTGGCAAACTACACGTCCTGTCATGTGTTGTACAACTATAATATTTCGTTACAATAATATGATGAAATTTAAGCTAGTTTTAACATACATATTCTTCCAGAAAAAAATACCCTGGTATTAATAATAATCAATTTTCTCCAAGAAGTGTAGACAAAATACTTGCATTCCTTTGCTATGTTGATTACCAAATCAATGGCACAAACACTATTATGGCAGAACCTTATAGGGACTTGGATGTTTTTACATCTTCCGTTAGATTTTCTGCTTAATGGTACTTATTTGGTGTGTATTTTTCGTTACCCAAGACTCTTGATTATTCTTTTATTAGAGCAGAGTTTGTAGTTATTTTAAGAAAAATGTGACATTGGGCCTGTTATCGCAGCTGTGAGCTGCATTACCAATAGACACGATACAATATTATTTCTGAAAAGTTTGAAATTATTTGTCAGTTCTTATACTACAAGGATATCTCACCAATAATGTAGGCCTATGTATGTATTATCATCATCATCATCATCATCATCTTATAAATTCCGAATAGGCTTGTAGTTAAAAATGAATATTAAGCAAATCATTATCTTAAAATATTTTATTAGCTTTTTCTTAGGTATAATCATAATTCAGTTACCTGTTGGCGTTCAATATAGAGATCTGCGTTCGATCTCTAAAGATTTGTGCTAGATAAAAGATTTGTTGAAAGGTCTCCTGAAGAAAGTCATTTTCAATTTATTATAATTATTACTATACCATTGCTTCTGTATCGTTGATTCCTCATATCATCGTTTCTGAATTGCTCCTGAAATTAAACAAGAATATTAGATACCGCTACTTTGTTATTCTAATATTGTTGTTTTTGCTGTTGTTTAGTTCCATTCGTGGATGAGATAGCTGCAGGCCTCTAACCTGATTGAGGTTCCATCCCTCAGTTTCAAGTAGTTTCTGCCAGATTTGTGGTGAATAAAACAGTTGTAGGAATGTTTTCCTAAGACTGCTTCCGTTTCCCCCGCCATTTTTATTCCACTATTATTCCTCTTATTATTATTATTATTATTATTATTATTATTATTATTATTATTATTATTATTATTAATATTATTATCACAAGCCATTAGGGAAAATACGGGAATTATACTTGAAGCAAGTAAAGAAATAGGTTTAGAAGTAAATCCCGAAAAGACAAAGTATATGATTATGTCTCGTGACGAGAATATTGTACGAAATGGAAATATAAAAATTGGAAATTTATCCTTTGAAGAGGTGGAAAAATTCAAATACCTGGGAGCAACAGTAACAAATATAAATGATTCTCGGGAGGAAATTAAACACAGAATAAATGTGGGAAATGCCTGTTATTATTCGGTTGAGAAGCTTTTATCATCCAGTCTGCTGTCAAAAAATCTGAAAGTTAGAATTTATAAAACAGTTATATTACCGGTTATTCTATATGGTTGTGAAACTTAGACTCTCACTTTGAGAGAGGAACATAGGTCAAGGGTGTTTGAGAATAAGGTTCTTAGGAAAATATTTGAGGCTTAAAGGGTTGAAGTTACAGGAGAATGGAGAAAGTCACACAACACAGAACTGCACGCATTGTATTCTTCACCTGACATAATTAGGAGCATTAAATCCAGACGTTTGAGATGGGCGGGCATGTAGCACGTATGGGCGAATCCAGAAATGCATATAGAGTGTTAGTTTGGAGGCCGGAGGGAAAAAGACCTTTGGGGAGGCCGAGACGTAGATGGGAAGATAATATTAAAATGGATTTGAGGGAGGTGGGATATGATGATAGAGACTGGATTAATCTTTCTCAGGATAGGGCCCAATGGAGGGCTTATGTGAGGGCGTCAATGAACCTCCGGGTTCCTTAAAAGCCAGTAAGTAGTAGTAGTAGTAGTAGTAGTAGTAGTAGTAGTAGTAGTAGTGGTAGTAGTAATAATACTAATAATAATAATAATAATAATAATAATAATTATTATTATTATTATTATTATTATTATTATTATTTGTATGTCTACGAACAGTATCTAAAATAAAAAGGCACAAAAAATAAATAATCGTCAAGTCCATACTCTTGCCAATCAAACAATATTTTCAGGGGCCTTACTACACTCTTGCACGGTAATGAGGCACGCGTCCTTCCGTTCCGGAACGGCAGCGAAGCATGGACTCAGATTTGAAAGCTCACCCTGGCGTGTAAACGGAAGCGTTTAGTTTGAACACCCTATACAAATAAAGATTCCGTTCCGCACTTGAAGCCAGCGTAGCCAGCGTACGTCAACACCTCGTAATTTGTCTCGCAAATTTAAAACCCTTGTTAATTTATCCGTACAAGCTGTGTTCTTAATTAAGCACCATTTGCTGCTAGTAATTGACTTGTGATTTTGTATCTAGAGACCGTAGCTCGATATTCGAAATATCCTCTTGACACTTTTCATAGAAAAAAACAGATATAACGCAAATTTCCTCTATTGAGACGTGAGGACATTTCCAATTTCTGTAAATTTTGACATAGGTCTGTATGTCTTGATGCATACAACGTGTTGCACACTTTATGAATTTTCAAAAGTAATTTTTACATTTGCGTAAAAATGACAACTCAGGTTAGCTTTAAGACATTAAGACAAGAAACTGTTATCTTTATAGACTTACCTAAGCATAGACCATGCCATTATTCTCAATCATTCACAATCTACACCTCTGGAATCTGGAACCTTCTTCCTGTCGATATTAGAATCTGTCGGACGGTATCATCTTTCAAAATTAAAAATGCACAATTACCTAATTCAACAGGCATAGTAAATTACGTTCATCTGAAATGTAATACTCATAAGGAATATTTAATAATTTGAGTTTCTTCAGACAAGTTTACTGAATTTATTTTTTCTTCATATGTTGAACAGGGATTATATTTAAATACCTAAATAATTGTATTTTTACTTCATAAATGACAGTCCTAAATAATTATCTTTACATTTATAATGTATTCAGATTAACTGGTAACTTAGATAAGTTTCAATAATAGTATTTCATAGTGTTATTATTTACTTATGACTTTTAAGGAACCCGGAGGTTCATTGCCGCCCTCACAAAATCCCGCCATCGGTCCCTATCCTGACCAAGATTAATCCAGTCCCTACTATCATATCTCACGTCCCACAAATCCATTTTAATATTATCCTCCCATCTACGTCTCGTCCTCCCCAAAGGTCTTTTTCCCTCCGGCCTCCCAGTTAACACTCTATATGCATTTCTGGATTCGCCCATACGTGCTACATGCCTTGCCCATCTCAAATGTCTGGATTTAATGTTCCTAATTATGTCAGGTGAAGAACAGAATGCGTGCAGTTCTGTGTTGTGTAACTTTCTCTATTCTCCTGTAATTTCATTCCTCTTAGCCTCAAACATTTTCCTAAGCGCCTTATTCTCAAACATCCTTAACCTCTGTTCCTCTCTCAAAGTGAGAGTCCAAGTTTTACAACCATATAGAACAACCGGTAATATAACTGTTTTATAAATTATAACTTTCAGATTTTTTGACAGCAGACTGGATGATAAAAGCTTCTCAACAGAATAATAACAGGCATTTCCCATATTTATTCTGTGTTTAACTTCCTCCCGAGTGTCATTTATATTTGTTACTGTTACTGTTATTATTATTATTATTATTATTATTATTATTATTGTTATTATTATTATTATTATTATTATTATTATTATTATTATTATTATTACTTATGCATTTGTATTAATTGTAGATCTGGTTGAGTGAAGAGAAGGCCTTAAAGGTAAAATAAATGAAATTAAATTTAAATTAAATTTAAATTAAATTACAGTTTTGTCAACAGTTATTTTTCTCTCTTGAAGAAATAATTAATAGCATTATATTTTGGTAAGTTTCTTATATAAATTACATGTCTGGCTTATTCCTAATGTTCCAGAAACTGTAAATGAATTGATATTCAATTTTCGCTGTAAAACAGATTTACAAGTTTGAATGGCCTGTATAGCTTAATAAGTTTTCGGAACAGAGAAAAAGTATAGTCTATATCATATATTTTCTCAGCCGAAGTAGATAGGGCAACAGAAATGCGTAAAGTGGGTTTCTTTCCTAAAAATAATTGAAGTTATAAGTCCATTATCTTAAATTTACATCACGCAGAATAAACATGTTCATGATTCGATGGCACTATACAAAATTTTACTCTCAACAGTCTTCTCGCAACGAGTGATTTGCTTTGCGGACAGATGTCTCCTCGGGCCAACTCCTCGTTTGAGACTTAAATTGTTGTCGCTGCCGTCTTTCGTCTGATCTATTTGTTTTAGAGTTAATAAATTCATAAGAAACAAGTGAACAGCTACAGTATTAGATACATATTCAAGCTTCCGTCTTCTAGTACAGAAGCATCATCTTATTAACTAATTGCTTTGACGAAGACAAGCCAGTGATACCAATACTGCAACTTTCATCTAATTGACCACTTATCACACATGTATAATTTAGTAGAAATCGCTCTAAAGTAAGGACATGTTTAATACCGACTGTTTAAAAAAAATTGGAGCTTGTTCTGCCAAAGGGTTATGGTAGAAAGTTCGGCTATACTGTCACTGATAAAAAATATATTTATTAGAAAAGAGTGTACCGTAAACTAGGACGAGTGATAGTTGAAGTTGCTGAGGGAAGTAACTTGTAGGCGTGGATCTGTGTTGAAGCCCCACCGGGGACAATATAGCAATATTTATGTTTAAGAATTAATATTTCAAATGCAATTCTTACTGACTGTTTTTTTTTAAATAAAAAGGTTTGTATGGGAGATCTTAATGAGATGAATGTCTGTGCGCATGTATTGGCGGTTCTAGGTTCGGTTCCTGTTCGATAGAGACAGAATATTTTCACAGTGTAGTATATACAGTTACGAAGCTCAGTACGTAGTAAATATGCATCCATAGATAGTTGCTAACCACTAGGATCGCTAATATCCTCATTACAGAAAATGTGAAATATTACCGGCACAGTCTATTGTTTCTAGCACCCTCACAACCCAAGCTTCGTGATTGTATATACTAGACTGTGGTATTATTTTTCTTGTGTTTGTACTCCGTTGTTCTAACAAATTGTCTATTATGTTATTTCCTTGCAGTGTGATAGATCCATGCACTGCCTACACCAGCGTCTAATTATTGCATTGTATAGGTGTTGAATAATAAGGGTGACAGAAGGCAACATTTTCAATTATACCGGACATTATTAATTATTTTGGCAGCCTATGGATGAGACGAAACAAGTTAAAAAATTTAGTGGACAATATTAATAATTAAAAGACAATGAAATGCAGGAAAATGTATAAATTCTTTCTAGAATTATATGAATGTCTGTTAGTTACAAATGCATGTCAAACATTAACATTTATTTCAATAAAATCCTCTTCGTATAATAAAGTATTAAAAATAATGTAGCCTACTGTAGTTATAATGTGAACAACGTCATTCCTTGTGTAATAGTAGACTATATCAATTGTGTAAGCGATCCTGATATCCCTCATTTTTACAAAAATTAGTAAAAGCAAATTATTTAATATTATTTCTTCTTAATGTTGGTTAATTTTAGGGTTGGCTCAGACGGTGGCGTTCGAGACTCGCATTCGGGAGGTCCCGGGTTCAAACTCCGTGGCCGACCAATCTGACTGAGGTTTTTCATGGTTTCCCTCAGTCACAAGGGTAAATGCCGGATTGGAAATTTACATACCATGATTCATCACTGCCTTAAACACCAATATCATAGACATTAATCAAATTCTAAATCAGTTACATGAACACAGGCTATCTACAACACATAATAGAAACAAGAACTCAAAATAGTAAAAATGGCCTTCTGGTATACCCACAGATTCTAAACACACGATATGACCACAATTTTAAAGCGTGTATAAATAAACTTAACAAAAAAAATGAAACAAAAAATAACTATTTAATACATCAATAATTTTGCTAAATGACGTTGCTTTATGCATGTCGTAGTCATTAACTGCAAAATTTGAAATAATTAATTAACCTATTTTATGAGACCAACGTCTGTTCTCTTTTAGCAGTAGTTCTGGGGATATAATATAAATGTATGATATATTCAACTAACGGTTCTCTTATAGCGTGGTATCGAATTATTAAATATTGCCAGACACTTTTATTTTTCCTGTTTCAGAATTACCATGCCGGAATCGAAGTTTATTGCTTATTGTATGAAAACATAAACCACTGACCACCATGAGGCATTAATGAGTGCTTTGCGGTCTGGGAAAAAACAAAGAACGTTCGATCGCGCCATTATTTGGCAAGCTGAGAACACGCCGAATTGATCGTAATAGCTTGCCAACCTTGTAACACTGCAACAACAATTTTAAAAATTTAGAACTTCATTCCCTTTCGTCACTGAAATTGAAGCCGTTTTGTAAATGCAATATTGCAGTCTAACAACAGTTAAAAAAAAGGTTGAACTTCGCTTGAAATGGGATTTGTTATGTAAACAAAACCTTCATAGGCCAGTCATATCTGATGTCTTACTTCGATAGGAGGTGTGCAGGTCATAAATAGTCACCTAAGTACTTATTCATTTACACCATTCAGTACGAGATTGTTTCTTGATTTTGTTCTTTTATGCAATCTATTAATATGTAATTACTGTATACAGGATGAACCGTAAGCACTGTCATTTATTTCAGGGGTTATTCTTTGAGATATTTCAAACAAAATGTTTAATAGAATTTTTCTCGTTTTTGCTTTCTTTCCGAGACTATTACACTCTTACTACGTCATACTACTTTTGACCAATAAAACGGTACGAAAGGACGTATTTCAACCAATCATGGCTGCTTATCGCACAATTTTATCGCGTCCCTAGCATTTGTTTAATTTTATCGCGTCCCTAGCATTTGTTTCTTTGTTTGCCAACATTTGAAACTGCGCTGGTCTGGGCGTCAAAAAAAAAAAAAAAAAAAAAATATATATATATATATATATATATGGCATTCAAGAACAAGAATTAATAAAAATCACTGATCATACCTATGCATCTTCTGAAATCCGATTTACAAATAAATTAAGAGCACCATTCGGAAATCCTAAATAAGTTGAATACACCATGTAGGCCTAAATCAACGAGTTCCACTTCTATTACGGACACGTCCAATATAACATCAATTGAACCACCAACCACATTCAAATTTGAAAATTGTTCATTCAATAATTATTTATTTTAAAATTATTCATTCGGAAATCCTAAATAAGTTGAATACACCATGTAGGCCTAAATCAACGAGTTCCACTTCTATTACGGACACGTCCAATATAACATCAATTGAACCACCAACCACATTCAAATTTGAAAATTGTTCATTCAATAATTATTTATTTTAAAATTATTCATTCGGAAATCCTAAATAAGTTGAATACACCATGTAGGCCTAAATCAACGCGTTCCACTTCTATTACGCACACGTCCAATATAACATCAATTGAACCACCAACCACATTCAAATTTGAAAATTGTACATTCAATAATTATTCCTTTTAAAATTATTCATGTTTATTTTTTATGTCATCGTCGTTAATTAAAACTTTTCTAACACTTGTGAATATTAGTTAGGTTATGTTATAGCTTCTGCTATATGATATTATGGATAGTCACGTATTAGAGATTGTTTAATATTAAGATTTATTGAAAATCATCTGCCAAGTGACGTTGATTACTGGGATTCGGATAATTGAAGTGGAATGTTGCATTTTAATAAAAATGAAACTGAATCAACAAAGCCTTTTTGACTAGTAACATTGCCATCGTGTATAATAGATCGAGAACTTCTCGACGAGAAGGCATTGCTCACTACTGCCATCTAGCATGCATCTAGCGTAATATTTGTAATGTTGAGATGGTACAATAATATATTTGAAGAC
Source organism: Periplaneta americana (assembly GCF_040183065.1). Lineage (NCBI taxonomy): Eukaryota > Metazoa > Arthropoda > Insecta > Blattodea > Blattidae > Periplaneta > Periplaneta americana. The sequence goes on along the minus strand of NC_091131.1, from coordinate 113,216,620 downwards.
AGTTGTATTTTCGTAAGTCAATTAATATTTTATTGTATTGGAGTACTTCGTTACTTCTAATCTTTATATACTTTCTTCTAATCGTGTAATAGTCAATTAAATCCCACTCGAGTTTTGATTTTCTCTAGATAAATCAGAACGTCTAGTGAGATTACTGTTGATAATATGATTGAAATAATTTCAGCTTTGTCCTTCAAATACGCAGAAATTTGATCCGAACAAATGTAACATTTTAAAATTGTTTTTCAGAACGAAATTGACTGAGCATATTGGGAATTCAATCAATGACTTTCCCAATGGCTGTCATATAACGCATTTTTTTTCTCAAAAAGGAAGCAAAAACGAACAAAATTGTATTAAAACTTTTTGTTCGAAATATCTCAAAGAATAACCTCCTGAAATTAATGGCATTACTTGCGATTGACCCTGTATACCTCTATTACGTTAATTTTGAGGTAATGAACATGCCAAACATTTAATGGATCTCATATTTAAAAAAAAAAAATTATGTTCGAGGGCTTAATGTATCTACAATCGATGTTTTATTCACAATAAAATTCTTAACAGGCAATACGCTTATTTCATACGAACTATACCATCATGTTTTGTAGTTACGAATTGTATTATATACAAAACTGTTCGGAACTGAGTTACGATTTTTGTGACCGAGTAGAAGAACGAATATTATTATCGATTGATGTAAAGACCTAAAAATGTCAATGTTTTTGTAGTTACCTTAGATTTATACCAAGCCCTCGCGTTGTTCTTCTCAAGTGTATTTTAGTATTGTGTACGCTAATAATAATGATAATAATAATAATAATAATAATAATAATAATAATCATCATCATCATCATCATAATCATCATCATAATGTATCGTTATTGTATAGCTATTTTTGTCCATATACAGAGTGATTCACGAGGATTTACCGTTCCTTAAGGAGCATATTTCCGAAGACAGTCTGAGCAAAAAATGTCATATAAACATTTGTCCTAATCTCAATATTTTCAAAGTTATACTAATTTGAAGTTGTTTGTAAAATCCCTTTTTTCTTTAGTTTTAAGGGTTAATATTACAAACAGAAAAAGAACTATTCAGAAGTATTATTTCTTTAATTGGCTGGTGTTCTGAAGCTAAAAATTTGTTGTCAGTTGCTTTGTGCAGATTTTGTTTTTCAATTGTTAACTAAAAATTACATCATTCTTACGGACTTATCACAAAAATTGTTACAATTCACACGACTTTAGGAACTTGATTATTTACAGTTAATTATGCATCCTAATGTACAGTCTTGAATAATTTATAAGAGTGGCGTGATTTGTAATAATTGTTGTGATAAATGCTTACAAGAGTGGCGTGATTTGTAATAATTGTTGTGATAAATGCGTACAAGAGTGACGTGATTTGTAATAATTGTTGTGATAAATGCGTACAACAGTGACGTGATTTGTAATAATTGTGATAAATGCGTACAAGAGTGGCGTGATTTGTACTGATTGTTGTGATAAATGTAATTTTGTAGTTACAAATCGAAAAAAAAATCAGTACGAAACAACTATGGGATTCACAACACATTTTTAGCTTCAGAATATTAGCTAATTAAAGAAATGATTAGAGCCCAGAATTTTAGGTGCTAAAAGTTAATATTGTTCCTCGGTATAGTTTATAAAATAGAAGCCATGCCCCCACTTCTTTGACACGTCATTCTTGTCATTCAGTATTTTCCGTTAAAGGTCTGTAATCCTCTTAACTAGCCCACCGCTTACAAATTAGCGCACGGTTTACAAGATTCATTACCAAGTCCTTGTAACTCTGTTGTCTGTTATTACATAGCGGACTCCTGTGAACTAGGCTTAAAACCTCCTCACGAGCACCACATCTGTTCATCTACACTCAGTGTCATTCTTAAGTTTTAGCACCTAAAGTTCCGGGCTCTAGAAATGATAATCCTGAATAGTTCATTCTTTATCTGTAATATTCTTTTACCCCTAAAAAACTAAAGAATAACGGTATTTTACAAACAATTTCAAATTAGTGCAACTCTGAAAATATTGAGATTAGGACAAATGTTTATATGACTTTTTTGCTCAGAATGTCTTCGGAAATAAGCTCCGTAAGGGACGGTAAATCCTCGTGAATCACTCTGTATAGTACAGAAAATAAGTTAACAATTTACTCCCACTACAACTGTTGCTTGAAAAATAACTTAACTTTACCCAAGGAAGAGCTTAGAGGTTTTCTTCATGAAGAATTTGGTAATGTAGTCTTCATTCATTAGGGATCAAGTTTGGTTAATCTCACTCTAACATCAAACAAGTATAAGCTTATACACATAAAACAAAAGACTATTTTGCTGAAATGAGGTGAGTTCTATAAATAAAAACATTTTAATAACATTTAACATTTATTCGATCGGTCACAGCAGTCTGTTTCCGTCCCTCCTGTTCCCTTCCCCGTTCTTCTACACACGTCTGTACAACAGTAGGACAAAATACAAAAACCGGTAGCCTTCCCCTCCGTTATTGGGTTGCTATTTCGCACTCTGCATAAATTAATGTGGGTCGAGTGGTCGGAAATACAAGACCGACACCTTGTCGCTCCGCAGAGTAAGAGTGACTTAAGTTAACATGATACTACCACAGTCTAGTATATACCGTCACGAAGCTCAGTACGTAGTAAATATGCATCCAAAGATAGTTGCTAAACTCTAGGATCGCTAATATCGCCTCATTACAGACAATGCGAAATAGTACCGGCACAGTCTATTGTTCCTAGCACCCTCACAACTCAAGCTTCGTGATTGTATATACTAAACTGTGATACTATTTTGCTTGTCACCTCGTTCCTGTATGGTCAGAACTGTATCACGTTTTTAATGACGTGATTTACAATGTGGATTTTGAAGGTTTAATGTTTTCTCGGAGTCCAGTGACAATTTAATTTTGGCTGTTGGTTCGTCGTAAGGGACAGCTGATCGATCTCGGGCGAGTGTATAGGATTTGTAATGAACAAAGTAGCAGTTAGACGGTTGTACATATCCAGCGACATCTCCGCGGTGGACCTGCATCGTGTTCACCATACGGCCAGGGAGGCCCGCATTGTGAGAGAATCTACTGTTGGTCCAATAGTTCCGGAAAAAAAATCGTTCTACATAGGCAGACAAACAGACAAACGTCTTGCCCAGAAGTACTTTTTTGTATAATGGATGCTGAAAACGTATGTGTCTGTGTGAAATTTTAAAAATTAAATGTTTTGTAACATTACTATACTTCCTCTTTAAAGGCTACTTTGTATGTTGAATAACTAACAAAGTTTGTTCGTCCGTGTGGTAGTCTATTTTTACACTACACGATTGATATGTACTGAAGGCCGTGATTGCTGTTGTTTTGTGCTTTGGTGTTGATTATTGTTATAATAGCCAAATTCACATTTAATGAAACCTTTATTATTTTCTTAATAATAGGCCTAATAGTTATACTTACAAATGGCTTTTAGAGAACCCGGAGGTTCATTACCACTCTCACATGATCCCGCCATCGGTTCCTCTCCACAGCAAGATTAATCCAGTCTCTACCATCATATCCCACCTCGCTCAAATCCATTTTAATATTATCCTCCCGTCTACGTCTCGACTTCTCCAAAAGTTTTTTTCCCTCTGGCCTCTCAAGTTTTATAACTAAGATATCGCACCATCTTCCCTTAAGTATTGAATGCGATAACCTGTCACTGATAAATTCTACCTTTTTTACTGCTGATTTATTTTATGAATCCTGTTCCTAAGTGGTGATAAATGTTTCCTTCCTTATTATTATTATTATTACTATTATTATTATTATTATTATTATTATTATTATTATTGCTGTAGTAGGCATCACTATCCTTGAGTCTCTTGTAAGACAATCTTGGTTTACCGTAAGCTCATTCCAACACTTCTTATTCCAACTTCAAAATTTTTCTTATTTATTATATATATATATATATATATATATATATATATATATATGCTGTATGTATATACTGTGTATATATATATACGTATATATATTTATATATTACAGAGAGACTTAAACTGAAAAGGATTCAATCCGGCATCATAACCGGTGTGACTTAGTGGATAAAGCGTCAGGATGTAGAGCTGAAAACCCGGGTTCGAATCCCGGTGTCGCAGAGAATTTTTCTTCGTTTTACCCATTCTTCTTTATTTTAGTTTTTTCCCATTTTTCTACAATTAATATATATTTTTTTAATTCCATACTTCTGTGTTAACTGTGTTATTTGTTTGGCATTAATAGGTGGATCAGCAATGGAGGGGCCAAGAAACTGGTCACCCTGCCCCATTATCTCCTGGCTTAATTGCCTCATTTTGTCAGTTACGAGATTTCAACCATTTTCGGACTTTTGACTTAGCATAGATATATCCATAAATATCAGTATCCTGACAAATTTTGTTCTACATCATCTTCACATTCTAAGTTCTCCTTAAGAGGTAATCTACTTAAAAAATCGGAATTACAATTTTACTTGCCAGATCGATATTTAATATCTTACTTATAAACTAACCTCAAGACAAAACAATACCATGACAATCCATGGCTTTCAATACATATCAAAGATATATTCAGAGAATACCTAGTATGATATGGTGGTATAGAAACGATCAGTTTTGTAATTAGTTTGCTCTCATAAATCTTATAAAATCTGTTAGATATCGTACTCAGAATATTTTGAAGAGATATCAGTTGACTGAGCTACGGCTGTTCCCAGATCTTTAAAAATATATTTTATAGCCTAAACCAGAGGTTATAAAGACTCTGCAAGACTAGCAGTCATAGTCTGTGTAGAAAGATTAATTTATTTCAAAGTCTCTTTGTAAGAGATCTCTTGCCTGAAGGGTAGTCGCCAGTTTCTTTCACTCACTATCATTTCGTGAGCATTGCCAGGTCTTAACATTTCGGTTTATAAAGCTAACGTATAATTAATTAATTCGTTTATTATGAATTGGGTTGTCATGGATACTATTGTCAAAAGTGACAAATGAAAGACCTTCGATGTATAAAAACTTTCAGCCTGACTTTATAATTCCTTTCTGAAGTCTAAGACTTCATTTTCCTTCTATTACCTATCCACAAAGTTTACCTTTAAGCTATACAACAGCGAAATGTGGACTTATATTCGAAATTCCATAAGACCGAATATAACTTAGGCACCTTGGTAGCTTAATATATAATTAGCAGAGCTCTGACTTACGACAATTGTGGACCTGAATTAGATCCTGGCGATGGCAGAGTTGTATTTTTGTTGGACAAAATCAATATCGTGAAGGCTTTTCTAGGGGTCTTATTGCTTTCCTATCTTCATTACACCAACAATCTCCACAATTCCTATTACATTATCATCTATTTCGTAAAATAGAGCATCATTTGTGTTTATGCGGCGCCGAATCGGCAGTCCGCCGTAGTGAGTGTTACTCGCGGTTTGTTCAGAGACTGATAGATGGCAGCGGTAGTAGATTTTAGACTACTTATAGTTCTGTACAGAGAAGCTAGAGTTCGTGGTTAGTCATACCCCTTGTTCCAATCCATAATTACTAAAACCAATATGAAATAGAACTTGAAAATGGCAAATGCGATTTAATATGTAGGCTTTTAATTGAATTGAATTTAATTTCGGGGGAAGGGTTATTACGATTCAGCACTGCGATATAGAAATCTATTGCTCTAACCTTCAAGCCAGGCGTATTCCCAACCTACACCGGCTGACTACCTTAAGGTTCGCTATTTATTAAGGTTTCGAGCTGTCGATTCTAATCATACGTAGGCCAGCCCTCCGTGTGTCACTAGCCGGCTTTCGGGGAATGGTATGGAGATCGGACAGAATGAAGTAGATGCCTAATATGAGGAAACAGGAAAAGCCTGAGGAAAATTCCAACTATGACTCGGTCCGTCACAACTGTCACTGCATGAAAAATTCCAGGCCAGACCGGGATTCGAACCCGGGCCGCTTTCGAAACACGCCTAAGGTCTAATCATTCAGTCACCGGAAGTTATTAGGGAGGTAAGTAAGTGGTTAGATAGGTATTGTCGTTCAATTCCGAAATGAAGAAGGCAGTATGTATTAATAGACTCTGTTTATTATGCAGTACCTAAGCTGAAATTAGTGTGTGCTGACGTAATAAATTGTAAAATAGTTCATATAGCATGACCGATCAATTTAGCAGATGCCATAAATTAAGTCAGACATGCATTTATTACTCGCAAACGGAGTAGACTAAACTATTAATAGACAGCTAATTGTATTGTGTACAGTATGTAGGCCTGTAGGCCTACACTTTATAATAATAATAATAATAATAATAATAATAATAATAATAATAATAATAATTCTGATATCTCTCACAACAACAACAATAACAATAACAATAATAATAATAATAATAATAATAATAATAATAATTCTGATATCTCTCACAACAACAATAACAATAATAATAATATTATTATTATTATTATTATTGTTATTAATTAATATCATTATTAATTATTATTGTGAGAGATATCAGAGTTCCCTTAACATATCCGTACGTTCAATGAAGACGAAAGGTCAAGTATCACAGCGTCTTCATCTTTTACTCCTCACTTTTCTGAAGCAATGGCACCGATAACTAGTTCATCGGTATTTCCATTGTTGGTCAGATGAGAACACATTAATGGAGTATCACAGTACCATCTAGGAATCGAACCCTCACAATACGTTAAATGGTCAAACTGGACATATATGTGCCTCCTACCTGTGTTATCAATTACCTACGTTTGATTCCAAGTTTTATTACCCTCCATTCTCCTGGGTGCACATGTAGAATGTATATCAAGATAAATTTTGAAATAAAAGTCACAGCACTCCTCGAGGCATGGCAGTGGTTTCAGAATCACCAGTATGATGTATATCACCACGGTTGTGTACCCGTGGGCTATGTACCTGTAAGGACCACCGACCAAGATGGTTCAGAAAGGTGCATGTGTCTGGGAGTTTATTTGGCTGTCAGGTGGCTGGCCATTCACTCTTTGCGCGTCTTGATGTCTCCAATAAAAATGCGGCGAACCTTTCCGTTTAATTAAACGATGCTAAGCCAGATAGCGGGGTCGATGTGGGACTGTGATTTATGGCACTCACGTGGGCTGTATAAGGAAGTGCAGTGTATACTACAACACTATTCCAACGCAGTACCAAAACATTTTCCTGTTTCTTTTCTTACATTTACTGTCTCGTACTTTCTCGTGGATCATTTCTTCTCTGCATCTTTTATTATTATTATTATTATTATTATTATTATTATTATTATTATTATTATTATTATTTTATTGCTGTTTCCCCATATATAGGCCTATAGTTCTTTTCGTCGTCATCGTTCGCATCATACATCACATGTCCTGACTTTCTTGTTCTACTTGTTTATACATTTTCCATTCTGATATATCTCTTTCTTTTTCTCATTCTTCTTCTCCTGCTTTTAATCGCTTCATTTGCTGTTTTCAGTTTCACTTCTTTCTTTTCCTTTTGTCTTTTAATTGTAATTTCACATTTCTCTTATTCCTCTATTCACAGTACCCGCATCCATTTCTACCTTTTCTTCATATTCTTCCTCATTTATTTATACTTTTACAATTAGTCCCTTATTTTTCCCCTTTACTGTGTTAATTCTCTCTTCTTTTTATTATTTTATTCCGTTCACTTCTCCCTTATTCACATCTTCTTTCCTCTTCACTTCATTTTTCTCTCTACTCCTTCACTTCTCATGAGTCTCCTCCTTCTCTACTTCTCTTCATCTTATCACTTTCCTTTCTCCTATTCAATCTTCTCTTATTCTCGTCCTTTCTTCTGCTCAATCTCCTCCTCAGCCTCTTTCTTCTTATTATTCTATTCTTCTTCTTCCTTTTCTTATACTCAAACTTCTCCACAATCTCTTCCTGTTTTCATTTTGCTTATCCTTTTCTTTCTGCTCAATCTTCTCCTCATTCTCTTCCTCTTCTCATTATTCTTTTCTTTCCGCTCAATATTATCCTCATTCTCTTCCGCTTTTCATTTTTCTTTTCTTTCTGCTACTTCTCCTCATTCTTTTTCTCTTCTCATTTTTCTTTTCTTTCTGCTCAATCTTCTCCTCATTCTCTTCCTCTTCTCATTTTTCTTTTCTTTCTGCTACTTCTCCTCATTCTCTTCCTCCCCTCATTTTCCTTTTCTTTCTGCTACTTCTCCTCATTCTCTTCCTCGTCTCATTTTTCTTTTCTTTCTGCTACTTCTCCTCATTCTCTTCCTCCTCTCATTTTCCTTTTCTTTCCGCTCAATATTATCCTCATTCTCTTCCTCCTCTCATTTTCCTTTTCTTTCTGCTACTTCTCCTCATTCTCTTCCTCCTCTCATTTTCCTTTTCTTTCTGCTACTTCTCCTCATTCTCTTCCTCGTCTCATTTTTCTTTTCTTTCTGCTACTTCTCCTCATTCTCTTCCTCCTCTCATTTTCCTTTTCTTTCCGCTCAATATTATCCTCATTCTCTTCCTCCTCTCATTTTCCTTTTCTTTCTGCTCAATCTTCTCCTCATTCTCTTCCTCCTCTCATTTTCCTTTTCTTTCTGCTCAGTCTTCTCCTCATTCTCTTTCTCTTCTCATTTTCCTTTTCTTTCTGCTTAATCTTCTCCTCATTCTCTTCCTCCTCTCATTTTTCTTTTCTTTCTGCTGCTTCTCCTCATTCTCTTCCTCCTCTCATTTTCCTTTTCTTTCTGCTCAATCTTCTCCTCATTCTCTTCCTCCTCTCATTTTCCTTTTCTTTCTGCTCAATCATCTCCTCATTCTCTTCCTCCTCTCATTTTCCTTTTCTTTCTGCTCAATCTTCTCCTCATTCTCTTCCTCCTCTCATTTTCCTTTTCTTTCTGCTCAATCTTCTCCTCATTCTCTTCCTCCTCTCATTTTTCTTTTCTTTCTGCTCAATCTTCTCCTCATTCTCTTCCTCCTCTCATTTTCCTTTTCTTTCTGCTCAATCTTCTCCTCATTCTCTTCCTCCTCTCATTTTCCTTTTCTTTCTGCTTAATCTTCTCCTCATTCTCTTCCTCCTCTCATTTTTCTTTTCTTTCTGCTACTTCTCCTCATTCTCTTCCTCCTCTCATTTTCCTTTTCTTTCTGCTCAATCTTCTCCTCATTCTCTTCCTCCTCTCATTTTCCTTTTCTTTTTGCTCAATCTTCTCCTCATTCTCCTCCCTCTTCTCATTTTCCTTTTTTTCCTGCTCAATCTTCTCTTCATTCTCTTCCTCCTCTCATGTTCCTTTTCTTTTTGCTCAATCTTCTCCTCATTCTTCTCCCTCTTCTCATTTTCCTTTTTTTCCTGCTCAATCTTCTCTTCATTCTCTTCCTCCTCTCATTTTCCTTTTCTTTCTGCTCAATCTTCTCTTCATTCTCTTCCTCCTCTCATTTTCCTTTTCTTTTTGCTCAATCTTCTCCTCATTCTCTTCCTCTTCTCATTTTCTTTTTCTTCATCAATCTCCATTCATTTTCTTTCCTTTTCTCATTTTCCTTTTCTTCTGCTCAGTCTTCTTCCCATTTTCCTATTTTCCTCTCAATCTTTTTATCTTCATCTTTCTCTTTTTTCTGCTTTTCTTTCATATTCTTATCCTATTTCTTTTCATTCTAAATCTCTCCATTCTCACTTCAATAGATTTCTCATTTACATTCTTACTTTTCTGCTCCAAAATCTTGGCTTATTCTTCTCATTCTTCACCTCTTCTCATTTTTACCTCTAACCCTCGTTTTTCCTCTCTTCTTTACACTCTTCTCATTTTTCACGTTTTTATTCTATTTCTTTTCGCTCCAAATATCTCTTTTCTCATTTCAATATCTTATTTCTCTTTCTTCTCCGCTGTCTCCTCCTCCTTTTTCTTCTTCTTTTTCTCATTTTTTACATAGTTTTTTTCCTCCTTTACACTCTTACCTCTTTTTTACTCTTCTTGTTTTCTTTCTATTCTAAATATGTTTTCCCATTTGAACTTCTCTTCTCTTCTCTTCTCTTCTCTTCTCTTCTCTTCTCTTCTCTTCTCTTCTCTTCTCTTCTCTTCTCTTCTCTTCTCTTCTCTTCTCTTCTCTTCTCTTCTCTTCAGCTCGTACATATTCACTTTCTCATTCTTTCTTTAGCTAATTCTCCCCTTCTTTCTTATTCTTGTTCAGTTAACTCATAATTTTCTTTCCTTTTCTCCTTTTTGCTGGCCTCTTTTCTTCCCTTATTCTTTCTAATCTTCTTTGTTGTATTTCTCTTCATATTCCTACTCTGTTTCTTATAGTATTTTTCGTTATCTTTTCTCCTTATTCTTTCTCTATTCTTCTCCATCCTCACCTCTTCAGATTTTTCTTTTTCTCTTCCAACCCCTTCCCTGCTCGTCCATTTCAGCCTCTTTCTACCCAGTACGCACAGTGTAACATCTCGGGGTCTCGACGCGCTGACCCTGGCCGGCGCTCCGCAGTTAATTACTATTATCTGGCTTCCTGCACATGATTGCGCCTGCTGGTTCTCGTGGACCGCGTAATTACCACCGCGATTCACGCATCACATGTCTGTATCTATCACACAGGAGCCGGGCGGTTGCCACGCAACGCCACCGACGTGTCTCCGCGCTTCCTGCAACACCGACGCATGTCCACGCCGCCCGTATGTTCAATATTTAATTTTACGCCAACTTCAGAAGATCCTTGGCGTGCCTTTATTCTCGTCAGAGATTGCAAAGTTTCGAGAGTCTTTGGTAATATGATCAGCATGGCGAAAAAACCATTGCTTGAGACAACATAGAATAAACACGAGACAAAGGATCTACACACCAATTCGTTCTGGAAAGGGCTGTTGGATTTGTAACTATAAATACTACCATTTGGGCACAAGAAGGATTAATTTGTAAGAAGGTATATAAATAATTAAATGAGCACGTAAATTATATATTACATAGACAAAGAGAGCAACAAAGTAAGTAAATAAGAAGTAATCAAGCCGTGAATGAGTAAATGAATGAATGAATAAATAAATAAATAAATAAGCAAATAAATAAATAACCAGGCCAATAAATAAATAAGCAAATAAATGAATAAATAGATAAGCAAATAAATAAATAAATAAGCAAATATATATATAAATAAATAAGCAAACAAATAAACGATTAAGTTAAGAAAATTATTAGTATAAAAACATTTTTATTACACTGTTATGACATGTTTTCTTTGGGCACATTTACTGATTGGTTTCTCTTTATTTTATTTTATATAGAATATAATGCGATTTATTTCAAGAGAAAAATAATTTTCTCTTTTTTCTCCATTTTCTAAAATATCTCGTATTTAATTCTTTATAATAGCTATATTTTTGGCAATACAGTAACAATCAATTTGTGTTAGCTAAAATTGGTAAAAGTTGAGTTACTCGTTATTTATTTCAATTTGCTATGTTTGCAAGTAGCTTTATTTAATATTTATTTGCCCATTCATTTATTTCTTAATTCTTATATGTTGTCATTTATTTATCAATTTTTATTCTACAGTTTTCTTCTGTTTAGTGACAATAAACAAAGACGTTGGTTCATATACCGGTACTGTAAAACCAATTAACATTTCGAATGTCACAAAAAGAATACAATTTTATTAATATTAACAAAATTATTAGCAAATTATGGTTTACGAACCACTAGTGGATGCTTGAGTTGTAGCTGGGTGAACTGAACTATAAAATATTATTTGTTAACGATATTAATTTGAATAAGATTGTAATACTTTAATATAACATTTGTGAAGCATAAAATGAATGTTTATTTCTTCATGAAATAAATAAGTCAGTACTTTTATATGAGATTTATAAGGAATGATTCAGAAATTCGCATTGAGCATCTCACTAATCCGAGTTAGTAAATAGTATTTTTAATTTTTTAGAAATCCTTACTTAAGAAAAAAAAAAAAAAGAGAAAAACACTCTGAAGTTTAAAGGTACTTCTTGTTTCGTATTGTGAAGATCCGAATTCGGTTAAATTTTTCGAGTGGAGCATTTGCCGTATTTTCTCAATCATTCCAATAAATAAATGGTGATTCACTTTACATATTCATGTGTTTACAGGAACATCGATCATGTGACTTTACAGTTTACCGTAAACGAAAACCAGTGTGTAAAAAACTCTATAATGTTTTCTCTACTACTTCGATGTCCCCTGTCCTTTCAGTCCATCACTGTTCCATTATTGCTATACTGTCATTTCATCGTCCCTGAATGGCTGGGGATTGAAAATGGTGTTTTTTTTTAGCTGCTGTCAGCTGGACTCTGAATAAAAAAAGTTCCTTTGGCGAACATACGTGGACGAGCTAACTCCATGCAACTGCAAGTGCATTTTGGTATCACGGCTGAAACAGATATTTGACAAGTTTTCAACTACATTTTCTCCTCATGAACAAAAAAAAAAAAATGAGAACAAATATAAGAAGAAATCGTGCATTGAATCCTTTTGTTTCAGAAGGGTTCAGAGGATTGTTGTGTGTTCTGGAGAAATAATTACGGGCTTAAAGACTTTGAGAAAGGAGCAGCAATGTTAAATGGGATAAGATACAACAGAACAGTAGCGGGGCGTTACGACATGCGATGGATCCTGGTAAAAACTTCTGGACTTATAATAGGTGACCACAGACGCACGAAATGTTTCGTGTGGGGTAGCCTACTTGAAAACAAGAGGAGGTTCGATGTGTGCTTTGCCAAATAAGAGAAATATACCTTACAACACCACATCTTTGATTTTCTGACCATCTGATAAGCGGTGTACAAAATTGAAAATCTTTTTATGTCTATTTTTTTAGTCTACTTTTCTTCAAAAGAAGATGAAAGAATGGACACAACAATCTTCTTCATGTTTAAGTTCAATTTACTTCCAATAGAACAGAAATAATTAACATTAGTTCTCTTCTTCCTTGTATCTGAGACTAATGACTCTTCAACTGGAATTTGACGATATGACGTCATTTTTTAACATTTTGAGTCGACTCAGTTTCAATTTCCGACGATTTCAAATTGAAACTGTGACAGTCAAGAAATATGTTCATACAGGATCTCTCGAGATATTTTTCTCTCTGTCATAATTTCCTCAATTATCACTCATGATCATGAACACAATAACTACCGGCTTGGTTTAGGTGTGAGCGAGCTGGACTCGTGTTACCCGGTTGCGTTCGTGTGTTGCTTCGAATCCCGCTTGAGTTCATAACCTAATTTAGTTTTTTCAGAAGCTTTCCTCGATTTTTATTTTAATCTCATGGAGCATCTTCGAACTCATGCTTACAAAATATCATCTCGCTATCACCATTTCGTCGATGCTAGATAACTACACACTTGATACATCGTCAGTAAATAATCAATTATAAGAGATTGCCAACCAGCAGAGTAGGGGCTGCGTATTTAACTATGCACTGATGGAGATAAAAAATTAATAATTAGAAGGAACAAAAGAAACGAGTAGTAGGTTAGGAAAAGTTATATTGACGAAATTTAATAATAATAATAATAATAATAATAATAATAATAATAATAATAATAAAAATCATCATCATAATACGAGAATTATACTAAGATATCGATTGGCTTGTGAATAATAATTTTATTGTCTTCAGCTTCCCTCTTTTCGGGACAACTTACAGTACATGTTTCAATCATCAGGATCTAATTCTCATTACCTGAAGTATCGCGTACTCTTGGTCATTATTCCTGGCTAGCCAGATCAACTGTACAAGTTGGTATCGATAGAAATAACTGGAATAAACAACAGGGCCAATAGGGCTCGCCACACATACGGAAACAAACAACTGGGATAATTGTGCTAGTTACGTCAACACAACGTAACCAAACAACCGGCACGTTGAACTCGTCATAGATGACGAAACAAAACAACTGAGTCAGTTGAGCTCGTCGTACAAAATGGAACCAAATAACTGGGCCCGTCGACTCGTCATACATAACGGAACCAAATAACTTGACCAGTTAGGGTTGTCAACTTAACGAAACCAAATAACCGAGCGTTGGATTCGTTAGACATAACGAAACAAAACAGCTGAGCCAGTAGGTTTCGTCATACATAACGGACCCAAATAATTGGATCAGTTAGACTGGTTATACATAACGGAAGAAAACAACTGGGCTAGTTGGGCTCGTCACACAAAACGGAACCAAACAACTGGCTCGGTTAGCTCGTCATAAAACGGAACTAAAAACTGCATTATTTAGGCTCGTCACTCATAACGGAACTAAATAACTGGACCAGTCAGGTTCGTCACTAATAAAGGAACTGAACAACTGGGTTAATTGGACTCACAACACATAACGAAATCAAACAACCGGGCTAGCTTGGCTTCTTACACATAACGAAACAAACTGGGCTAGTTCGGTTCCTCTCTCATAAGGAAACCAAACAATTGCTGTTGTCTGTTGAGTTAGTCAGAACTAAGAAAATAGGCAACGTTCCTGGTGTAGGTCAATACAATCCTTATATAGAAACGCACTTATATAGGTCCAAAATGATGAAGATAACAGACCTAACCTTGTTAACCTAAAATTATTTATCACAAAAAAATTATCATTATCGTCACCTCTTTCTATGGTTCATGTTCTGTTACTCTATGAATTTCAGTGCCTTTTAGATGCTTAATAATAATAATAATAATAATAATAATAATAATAATAACAAAATCTCAATTGGTGTAATAATTGCAGTCAGGTATTTCTTTATTGTTATGCAAGTGTAATTTATATTTTATAAAATATATGTATTTCGTAATATAATAATGGGTCTAGGCTATTCAGTTACATTATTGCGAATAGTGCCATGAGCCGTTCTCGCATGTAACAGTTGATATCGCGGGCGGGATTGCGCTGCTGTTCTTGACGTTTTAATATCAGAAAATGTTTCTTCATGTTAAAAACGCCCATAAGTATTTGTATTTTTTTGTTTGGAATTTCTTATTTTAGTTGTTCTTTGGAAAATAGCTTCTTTGCTCCTGTCTACCAATATAATTATAACCAAATACTTGGGCACGCCTCCTCCTCTTTGATCCCTCTTAGTTTGCATCACCTATACAAGATAATGGCCGAGCTCCCTTCCATCATACCTGCAGCACGCTTTTCTAGCCCGGTTTTTATAGCAACGTGATGCTAGTAACAATTGGAGAACTTCTCAGTTGATTCGAAAAAAATCACCCGTTTATATACTGTTAAAGAAATAAGGGATCACTTTGAAAATCAAAATGTAAGGACTGGAGAAATAGGCCTTTATAAAATTAGAAAGAAATAAAAACGACACTGAATATAATAGAAGAGGGAAGGGGAGAAGAAAAATAAAATAAAGAAAAAAGAGAATAAAGAAAAGATAGTAAATAAGAATAGCTATTTATGCAACAAGTTACGAAATGATACCTTTTTAGGGACGAAAAGTAAAGATTGTGGCGAATAGTTAAAACGCTAGTTTCGCACGTGTTTCATATAAGATTTTTTAGACAGTCGCTCGAGAACCCATAATGTATTTAAATTTTCAAGAGGATAAAATTATTGTTCATTCTTTCTTTCACGATGGCGAACTTCTGATATTAAAGATGAAAGATTATTACATTTGTATGGAAATAGATAGATTTCACGGCCTTTGGATTTATAGTAGGCTATTGTGATTGTTTCGCTGGTTGTTAGGAATAAATAAATAAAATAAATAAATAAATAGTTGGAATTTATGTTTTCAGTATTTCTAATTAGCATGCTTAAAAGTGCTTTTAGGCACGGAAATTTACTTGTAAGCACACTAATTTATGGATGCGGAAGTCAATGACTTTTTGATACTAAAATGAGAATCGAAAAGTCGTCATTATGAAACGACAATCTAGAAAAGAATTTTAAGCACCTTTCAGTTGGTTCGATATAACTTCTGCAAAGCAGCGTGATTTCTTTACAATAATTTTGAAAACCATTTTGGGTTCGATAAGCTGTACAAATTATCTAGGTTTTTTTTGTTACGACCGTCAAATTTATCAACTCATAAATGTGATAAATACAAATTTGCTGTTTCTTACATAATAGATGAACGTTTTCGGTTCCACTGAACCATTATCAGATCATTAATAAACCTACAAACAACTCATATTATAAACAAACAGTGAAGGCATAGGTCCCAAATGTGAAGTAGACCTGAGTATATAATATAATGCTATGGCACATATTAAATCACTAGTGGAATGCGTTAAAATGTTAAACATTAACAATAAAATCTATATATAAAATAATAAAAATTGTTAAAATATGTTTAATCATTCTAATCTATGTAAAAATAGAACTGTGTAGAGAAAGGTAGCATATAACAAAGTCTAAGGACGTGTAGTCTTAAGAACAAATTCATGTAATTATAAAATTATATGACAGGTGCAGCATGAAGACTGCATTTACAGAATATTAGTTCGGTGAGCTGGTACATTCTACTTGTGATTTCATATATGTACCATTGTTTTCTATTATATACTCAGGTCTATTTCACATTTGGGACCTATGCCTTCACTGTTTATTTATAAAATGAGTTATTTGTAAGTTTATTAATGATCTGATTATGGTTCAGTGGAACCGAAAACGTTCATCTATTATGTAAGAAACAGCAAATTTGTATTTATCACATTTGTGAGATGATAAGTTTGACGGACTTAACAATAAAAACCTTGATAATTTATAATAATTGACGCGAACATAGAAATATGCACTCGGCTTCTATTTGACAGTAGTCTGGGGAACTCAAACTAAGATCATGTTGAACAGTGGAAAATCTATTATATAGTCAATATTCATATTCCTTGAGCTAGTCATTGTAAATCTCTACGTTGAATTTACAGCCATTTCGTAAGTTGTGGCTGGCGTTGTTACAAGAAAGATTTATATGCAAAGAGACTCGAACTTGAGGTCTTTGGATATCGGTGACCATGCGTGGACGTTCTCGTCACGTAGCCGTCTTGTCGACCCGGCACGTAATGTCGGAATGTTGCCTCCTACGTCACCCAGTAACCTTACACTACATCACACACTCTCACCTCCGAATCGGATCTGTCCACTTCTTTGTGCCTGGTCCTCATTTCGAAGATCGCGACTTTTTTTTCCATTAGCCTAGTTTGCAATAGGAAATAGAGCTTGTGAGATCACCTGTCGGTGCCCACACCCCCTCCAAGATCTATCCCAAATGTTTCAACTGGTTCATGATGACATACTATTGATGGAATACGTCAATCTGTCAGGTAGTATAAACACAGGAAGAGAAAGGAAATTAAAGTTTTTTGTTAATTTTTAAGACATCTGATATATACAGCATATATTATAATATATACACACCATGTATGTATAATAACAAGAGAATGTATAGATTATTATGCGATTGGTACACCAATGAGGCGCGTCAATGTCCATAATATAACACATATATTATTTTTCTTGTTCCGTGCCGTAGCGTCGTGGTCTAAGGCACCATGCCTGGGACTCGCGTTACGGAATGCACGCTGGTTCGAATCCTTATGGGGACTTTTCCTTAAATTTCGGCCAGTATGGGACCGATACCCATCCAGCATGGTGATGAATTTGGGGAGCTACGAAGGTAGCAAAATCTGGTTACGAAACCAGCTAGCTATAACGGCTCTCTCCAGGGATCATCGTGCTAACCATGGGATACTTCCATTCTGGTTGAATGATCGTTCACCTCTGCTGAGACATGTGAACGTGAGGCCTGCAGTTGGCTGCTCGGCCTTGTTTTTGGCCCTTTATGGACCACAGATTATTATTATTATTATTATTATTATTATTATTATTATTATTAACGATCAATGCATATAGAGTGTTAGTTGGGAGGCCGGATGGAAAAAGGAATTTGGGAAAGCCGGACATAGATGGGAAGATAATTTATTAAAATGGATTTGTGAGAGGTGGGATATGATTGTAGTGACTGGATTATTCTTGCTCAGGATAGGGACCGATGGCGGGTTTATGCGAGGGCGACAATGAACCTCCGGGGTCTCTCAAAGCCATAAGTAAGTTTTAACGACCAAGAGCGCCAATACCAGTACTTTCGATTACAGCGCATCGAAATTTGATTCCCAACAGAGAAGAGCAGATTTTCTCTTTCTTCTCTAATGAATTTTTCTTATGTCCATTGTATTATATTTTTGTAATTATCTCTTAAGTTTGTTTAATTTAGCGATTTTTGTCTTCCTTACTTCCTGTTAATTGTCTTTTTCTACATTTCTTAACTTGCATACGTTTATATACTGTATATAATATGTTATTTTATATTTTGTCCCTTGACGTTCTTTCTCTCTCTATCTTACTTTGACATGTTTTTATATTTTCGTCTATCTTTCTTTCTTTTGTATCTCATTATTGATTCATTTATTTTATATACATTTAATTCCTGGTCTATGAATTTTTATTATATAATTTTCTTTTTCTTTCTTTCTTTCTTTCTTTCTTTCTTTCTTTCTTTCCTTCTTTCTTTCTTTCTTCCTTCCTTTCTTTCTTCCTTTCTTTCTTTTTTCCTTTCTTTCTTATTTTTCTCTCTTTCTTTCTTCCTTGCTTTATTTCTTTCTTTCTTTCTTTCTTTCTTTCATTACCTTCGTCTTTGCTTATGTATTTCACTTATTCATTTCTATCCTTATTTCTTGCTTTCTTTAATAATAATAATTCTTTATTTATACTGACAGAGTTAAGGCCATAGGGCCTTCTCTTACACTCTACCAGGTCACAAAGTATTCAAGCAGTTAAAATTTAACAAAAAAAGTTACAGAACAGAATACTAACATATTACAAAGAGAAATAATAATAGCATAATAAAATCGACACTAAACAACATGAAAATAATACCATAATAGAAAAAAGAAAGTAAAATACATTGGAATATAGCAAAAGCAACTCATTTAGCACATATAGTTAATATGGAAAACGTAAGGAACAATATAACAAAATAGAATATAATAAAATAATAAAAAAGAAAAAAAAAAAGAAAATTAAATAAAATTCACAATAAAAGGCTATGATAATAAATTCGTCAGCTGATAAAGGGAACAAAAAGGGGAAAGGAAGGAAAAGAAATATACAGCCTATATTTTTACATAACTATCGCAGAGAAAAGGGCTTATAACTGAAAGGAATCTGAGTTGAAAAAGTGAAATCTTTCTCTTATTTGTAAAATAATTTATTTATGTCCTAGTTTGATTCTCTTTGGCGTTTTCCCTTTTTATCCATTAATTTCTTGTGTTAACTTCATTGAACTGTTTATTTTATTGCTTCATGTTATTTTTCTATACCTCTATCACTTTTCTATTCTAAAATGTTATTTTTTATTCGTCTTGTTTATTTTAATATTTTTCTTTTTCTTTCTTGTTATCTAATGTACAATATTTATGTGTTTTTTTGTATTTATGTGTTTGTTTACTTTCCCTTTTCTCCTTATTCATTTATTTGTTTCTGCCATATGTATGAATTATTTTTGTTTTTCCTTCATTCCTTTCTATATGTTCTTACTTTTTATTTAGCTATTTTTCATTTCTACTATTTATGTAGGTATGTATGTATGTATTTATTTATTTAAATATTCGTTCATTCATTCACTTATGAGGACGGATATCTTTAATTATTATCGTTCCACTTTTGTTAACAATTTCTAATATTAATCATTACGAAACAAGCATGCGTCTGGTTTCAGTGGTGATTGGTTGCCGGAACACTTTTATACTAATATTCAACTTTTATTCCAGTCGATTTATGTTGATGGAGGCTGGTGCAGAAGTAGAGCGTCTAATTTGGACCAGCCTGACGTCTTTGAACTACTCCTCTTACGATTAATTTGTGATTCAAGTCTTTTTTTACCATTCGTGATCATAACAAGTTCAATAATAACATCGGCACACCACCGCGACTTCTTTTGACATACTTTAAGATTGACGAATCCTGTTCTGTTACTTTCGTAGTGCAAACTAGACCACGAGATGGTCATCTCGTCTCCATCGTATGTATGTCTGTGTGTCCCCTAATTGTAATCGGTTTTCATTGGGCATTATTCACTGAACTTTATACTGTATTTAGTACTTTTACAAAATAATTTATATCGAGAAAGTTTAACGTAGTTTTACTGAAATTTTTTATACAGTATTACTTTTTAACCACAAAGGACATTTGCTGGCGATAACTTGATAAAATGGTGACAGAGAAATAATTGAAATAATTAAACCAAAGTACTTGACGAACTCGTGGAAGGAATAAGAGTATGGAGTAAGCCAGCTTGAGGCCAATTTTCTGGAAAGCCGTCTGCTAGAATTCCCGCCTACTACACCCCCTTGGATTGTACTGAACGAGAAGAAAGTGTATTGAAATACTTTATATAGATAATTATTTGATATTCAGTATGTATTAGAGTTTCAGATATTCATACCAGTTATATTAATGTGTGGGCATAGTTATTTACAAACAAGATGAGCTTTTGTGCTGCTTCTCGCTGCAGCAATAGGACGCCAAGAAAGAGTGCAAAACAGAAGGAAAAACCAAAAGTGTCATTTCACTTGTAAGAAGACTGAAGGTTTATTAGGTTAAATATAATACGGATTAGCTGTAATATAAAGAAACTGTTATTTTACATTGTAAGCTATGTAACATTTTTAGGAACAATAATATGAGACGTGCGGAGACAAGAATGGGCAGCTTCGAATTTCCAAGAATTTCATAGCCGGCCACATCTTAACAATGAACACATATTGAACCATATTTGCATGATTATAATACGCACATTTCTTTGACAGAATGTCGCCTTGAAAACTGAGATGCATATTAATTCGCACTGAAACAATCAGACTCGAAACAAATTAAAATTAAAGCCTTGGTTTTCTGAACCAACGCATGCGACGTGCGAGATGCGAGGCCCACCTCGCACAAATCCGGACTAAACGAGAGATAGTAAGTGGTTACTGTAGTTGCGAGGTGCGCAGACCTTGCAACTCGCAGTTACAGAAACCACTCACTATCTGTCGTGTAGTCCGAATTTGTGCGACGCCGCATGCGTCGGTTCAGAAAAACAAGGCTTAACGCTCTATTTATGTTACAGGATAAGGTGGGAAACAACTCACAGAAACAACACTGCGAGTTCGTGTTTTCTCGTCTTTTACGCACTATTCATTCGTACTCTCTTGTCCTTTTTTTTTTGACAGTAATCACTAATAAGAAAAATATTTTTAATTGCTGTAAAGACTTAATAACGTTTGTTATTTTATTGTGAGATTTGATGAATAAAACTCTCAACAATTGCGTGTCTTTAATTAAACCAAAAGAATTCACAAATAATTACTGACGAAAGAGTAGCATGACGTTAGTCATTGTCAGTCAGTGTTCTGACACCAACCCGGATCTGTTGGCTGGAAGTTCCAGTTCCGATACTGCAAATGAGGATGAATGTGATGTATAGATAGAGGTAAGGCAGCGCCTTTATAAGCCATCTTGATAATATAATTTTATACCTGAGTGATTTTTAGCACAGGTGTGTATTGTATTCGCCAGTTTTTTTCTGTATTTTATAATAAAAAAATTGGTGTGCGTAAATACGGTATTTTCGTGCTCTTACATTTTCACGGTAAATCTAATACTGAGAAAAATTTAATTAGAAGGTATAAATGAATGTGTTGCACCTCTCGGGGTTTAAAATTCGATCGTATAAGTGAGAAAAACATATGACTGAAATAAATTAACATGGAAAGTATAGGAATTTTGCCGGGACTTCAGAAAAAACATAGGCCTATAAGTGAGAACTGTTTAAATGAAGTTTTACTGTAAGCCTATTTCATTAGTTTCAGCCAATATGCCTATATTACGATGAATTTTTCTTAATCACACCTGCAATAAAATATTATATTATTGATTTAAACTTCAATCAGTTGTTCATTTTAATTAAGAAACCAATACCACACACACTATTGTTGTAATGATTTCATCTCCTTATAATTTTAAAATACTGAAGTATAATTAATTTGTCGTATAAAATATGTAGCAGGCGAGTGTACTGTATCGTCATTATGTAAAGAACGGATTTTTTTCTCTAAAACATTCAAATAATTTAGTTTTTTTTTCACTATTTCTTATTAAATAAAGTTTGTGTATTATGAAAGCCTGACATTAAATAAAGTTTGTGTGTTATCACAACCTGATTTCCTTTTAAAAACATTTCTCTGTATTTAATCGCTTAGCAAAGTGGCTTGTAGTCTGTCCTCGCGCACCTCTTCCCCCCTTCCGTCACCTGGAACGTTTCCCCTCGTCCTTATTCGCCTACAGCACCAACTCCATACTCTTAATCAGCGGTCATCAGCACAGAGAACCCTCGGGCTAGCGTCTCTTACCCGCGGATAAGAGACTGCACTATTGTGCATCCGTAGCTGCTGGCGGGTATGCTCTCTCCTCTCTCCTCTCTGCCTGCTGCACGATGGTGCATATGATGTTGCACCGAATATCCTTTACCCAACTCAGAGAGTGCTGACGACCACTGCTCTAAAGCTTTGGTTTTCCTGAACCGACGCATGCAAGTTGCGAGGTGCGAGGCCCGTCTCTCACAGATCCGGACTACAGGAGAGATAGTGACTGGTTTCTATAACTGCGAGGTGCGCGGTCTGCGAGGTCACTCTCTCTCCTGTAGTCCGAATTTGTGCGAGACGGGCCTCGCACCTCGCATCTCGCATGCGTTGGTTCAGGAAAACCAATTCTTTACTCCCTCCACAGATAAACCCTGCTCCACATCTGGTTCATCTACAAACATTTTGCAAAACATTTTCTCGACCATTGTCTGTATTATTCTGTTTTGTTCTATTGTAACTACGTGACTAGAGTTCCGCTGCTGTTCGATAGGCCTTGGTTTTTCTGAACCGACTCATGCGACGTGCGAGGTGCGAGGCCCGTCTCGCACAAATCCGGACTATACGAGAGATAGTGGTTTCTATGGCTGCGAGGTGCGCAATAAAGAAATTATCCCTGAAGATATTCCCAGTAGTATATAACTCATAGAAGTGATAATGAATACTTACCGAAACTTTGCAGAAACCGTAACATAAAATGTCGCGTGGTTGAGAATAAAACCTTAGCTACACAAGCTATAGGAGCAACTTCAAGACTGAAACTAAAGAATGTTGTTATGTGAGCTTTGTTTTGAAAGTACTTAAAGCCTTACACGGTTTCTATAAGTTTGTCTTGAACCTTGGCCGCCACTATTTAGTTTCTGAAAATCTATTCTGAACTGAATGGAGTTAGTTGTAATATCTTAGACAATGTTCTCCAATACGTGAGGAGTTATTTTACACTCCATAAAGTCAAGTACAGATAACTTGAACACTGCTTTTGGTTCCCGAAAATTTAAAGGAGATGAAATCAATCATCTTACGCAAAATTATATTTGTCTCTGGATTGCCTGTTTAATTCTGTGAATAGAGCGAAAATTAGTTCATCTAACATGCCCGAAAGCTTCAGACAATTCCAGATCGCTCTGAAGAAGATGAGACTCTATTTGAGTAACAAACAAACACTCATGTTGCAGGAGAGACTCGAAATCACGACCGTGATTTCCATGCAACATCAGAGCTTGAATGATTATGTAAAGTAAATTGAAAAAATAAAAAAATAAAAACATTCAAACGGTGTTGTGCTTGAATTGTAACACGAGTGCGTACAATTCTTTATCATGTAATTCACTTAAATGCTGTTTATACTGGCTCTCCTGGAGTTGTTTTCGCCCATTCATTGGTCAGATAATAAAGTTAATGGGTTGTCTGATTAGTGCGGTCTTGAACTTGCGGCTATTGGCTGTTTACATCATGTTAGTTCCTCTCCGAAGGCTGAGATAGGTTTTGCCCCCCGGGCTGATGCTGATGAAACATTATCTCTTCTAGCCACGTACTATCACCACTTGCTTGTGCCTCTGTTGCTTTCCCTCTCATCTCATCCTCCTCACCTCCTCGTACTACTTCTTGCTACAGGTTTGGATACTTAGGCTTTACCTCTTCGGATGATAAGCCAAGAGTAAAGGATTAACAATTTACAACAGAATTTTCTTTGCGTTGTTCTTGTTCTTACTAAATGAATCATCTTCAGATAGTTGATGAAGCAACTGAGTATGGACTGGAAAGAAACAGGAGATTTTTAAAGCAAAGCAGTCGCTTAGCCAACTGACATCCGAGAAAGGTAATAAGCTTTAAATTCCCAAAACTATTCTGAGACATTTACAGTGGCGTTAATTCATTCATTTATTCATCTACCCATTCATCTATCCTTCCATTCATTAAAACAGTCATCCATTACTTACTCTAGTCATCTGTCTGTCCAATCATCCATCATTTATTCTATTTACCCATCCATTCGTTCATCCACCAAATCTTTTCTCCATACATTCATCTAGGCCCATCCATCCATCCATCCATCCATCCATCAGTCCATTACATCCAACTGTTATTATTTTAGTTACTTATTCATTTATCTCTGGTTTCCCTTCAAAACGCATAAATCTTTTGCCTTTTGGTAAAAAATACAAATATTTTCATCTATTCATGCAAAAGTTTATCACTCTTTTGTTTAGTTAATTCGTTCGTTCACTCATTCATTTGCATATGCAATCATTAACCTTTCATTAATTGATATTAACTTATTCGTTCAGTGTCTTATTTATTCGTTTATCCACTAATTCATTGGAACATTTATTCCTTATTTAATTTCTTTATATATTTTATAATTTGCCAGTGTATTTGTTTACTTCATTTTTCACTCATTCACCAATTTCGGCATTCATTTTTCACCCATTTCAGCATTCGTTCGTTCATTCATTAAAACAGTCCTCCATTACTTATTCTAGTCATCTATCTGTCCAGTCATCCATCATTTATTTTATTCACCCATCCATCCGTTCATCCACCAAATCTTTTCCTCATCCATCCATCCATCCATCCATCCATCCATCCATCCATCCATCCATCCATCCATCCATCAATCAGTTCATTACATTCAACTGTTATTATTTTAGTTATTTACTTATTAATATTTTCATCTATTCATGCAAAGGTTTATTCATTCTTTCGTTTAGTTAATTCGTTCGCTCACTCATTCATTTGCGTATGCGATCATTAACCTTTCATTAATTGATATTAACTTATTCATTCATTGTTTTATTCATTCGTAAATCCACTAATTCATTTAAACATTTATTCCTCACTTAATTCCTCTGTATATTTTATAATTCGCCAGGATTTGTTTATTTTTCATTCATTCATTCATTTGTTCATTAATTAATTAATTCATTCATTCATTCATTCATTTATTCATCCATCCATTCATTTATTCGGTTATTTTGTCATTCATTTATTAATTTGTTTGTTCACGCATTTATTTGTTCATTCACTTGTTCATCTGTCGGCACACACATTCACTTCAATAAAATAGTTCCTTTCCAAGGGGGGCTAAAACTGTAAACCAAGCCAGTACAGTTGAGTGTGGATCGAGGCGTGGTCTGTCTGCTTAGAAGTCAGAGTACTGTAGCATCGTCGGTTGTTTCAACTAATGCGTTTTTTTCTCTCCCCCCCCCCCCCTGAGAGCCCGGCACTCATTGTGGGCCCCACGGCGACCCCTCACGGCGATGATCTCACCGTGCAGGGTCACATGTCCACTCTTGCGTACTTTTAAAAGCTATGATGAAACACTAGAAGACTTTTCCCCCTCCCCACTTCAAAATGTCAGTTGTATTTTAAATACTCTTTCCTAAGTCATGACGCGAAGATGCGTGATTGTACATTTAAAACCATCGTTAACACACTAATCTGATGGTACGGAATTCTTACGTTTAATTTTGTTGGTGCGACATAAAAAAAAGATCTTGACATAGTATCACTTGAAAGGATAAATAAAAAGGTTTCAGGAAGATGCTAGTGTACTTAGAAAACACGGCTTTGTCGTCACCTGTTGTTTATTAAATTTGTAGTCACAGTTCTTTTTTTTCCGGCAGGTCAAAAGTGTTCTTAAAGATTCTTTCCATGTAGTTAAGTTACTCTCATAGTCTCTCTCTTAACGTTCACTAGCATCCCATCAGGTGTGTCACCACAATTTATTTTAATAGGAAGCTTTTAACTTAGCAATAATTAGGATTCGGTGTTTTGTTTCCAGACCAGTTTGGTCCAGAGAGTCGCATAAGGTTCCCATATCTTTATCACAACTGTCAGAAAGAATCTGTGCATCCTGTTCTGCATGCCAGTGACCGTGATGGTTTCAGTAGAGTTGGTCGACCCCTTGAAATCAGGCGACCACACTGAATGCATTAGCATACTCACACCACTTCCACGTTGTTAACTGATTTCTTCTCCGCTCGCTATTGACTTTAGACTCATTTCCTGATTATACGTAGTAGGAAAATATTGTGAAGCTGTAAAATTTTGATTCAGTAATATTTACAGAAATAAACGTCTAAAACATACGTGATTCAATAAAAGATTATTATAGTACGCCATCTGTCCCTCAGTTCATCTGTGTAGTAATCCTTTTCCTAAAGTACAGGCCGGATGTTGTTCATGGTCAATTTCCATGAGTAAATTCATGAGGGAAGTACATTCACTGAAAATGACATTTTTATTTAAAATGTGACACAGATTGGTGATTTATTCGAAATCTGCACAGATAGTTTCTTTCAATCCATTTTGATCATTTCACGTAAATAGATACCTACGTACGTAGAAATAATTGGTAATCTTCCATTCTAATTGTCTGTTTTTCTGCAAATCGAGCTTTCAGGTATAACTCCCTGTAAAGTTGATTTGAATAATTTCGAGGGAAAAATTGTTCCGGGGACGGGTATCGAACCCGGGATCTTCGGTTAAACGTACCAACGCTCTACCAACTGAGCTACCCAGGAGCTCTACCAGACACCGATCCAATTTTTCCCTCTATATCCACAGACCTCAAAGTGGGATGACAACTGTCAAGCAACCAACATTGAGTGCACAGAAACTCTGTGTGACTTAAATTGTGGTTTTCTGTTAACGAACAGTTACGTGCATTATGAAAATCGAGCTTTCAGGTTGTAAAGTTGATTTGAATAATTTCTCTTTTCCTGTTTACTATTTTTTCTCAACTCGTGGATGAATTTTGTTCAGACAATATTTGCTAATCAATTCAAGTGAGAAGTGTGGAAATGAAACACACTGATTTTTACTAGAGATAGAATTACATTTTATTTAAAAAGCATAAGTTGGCAATATCTCTTTATCATAAAGTGGTTTATGTATTTTTGTTTTCGATTCCTACTTATATAAAAATTACAAAATAAAAAGGAAGTAACACTTTAAAAATTCGAAATACAAGTACAAATGTTCAGTATCCCTTAAATATAAAAATATTTTGTCCATGATTGGTATCTAAACTGGTCTTTATTTATATCCTTCTTAGCAACCTAAACAATGACTTTATTCACAGCAGTGAATTAAAAGCTTTATCCATGACAACCAACACATTAGCAACCATAAAATCAATTAATTAATTAATTAATTAATTCATTCATTCATTCATTCATTCATTCATTCATTCATTCATTCATTCATTCATTCATTCATTCATTCATTCATTCATTCATTTATAACTTCTTCACAATTAACACATTACAAAGAAAAAGTGTACAATTTAAAATTAAATTTAGATACCAGTAATGAAATTTACATACCAGTAATGGATAAAATATTGTACAGGACACGAGAGTAAACAGATTTTATATGTTCGTGGAAATTATCACCCTCGGCTTCTCCTCGGGCGCTGAACTTTCTACTCGCGCATAAAATTTAATTTTACTTACTCTCTAATACTACAAACTACTATCATAGTCTTAATTATATTATGTTTTCCATGTACATGTCAAAGTACTGTATCTGTGTGTGGTTGTTATTCCTAAACTCTTGGGCAAATTCTGCTCGCACTTAATTTCTATGAGTGAATTTATCCTGAATAATAATTTATACTCCAATAGTGCGAGTACTTTTACAGGTTTCTCATTTTATCAGAGGCTACCCGATACAACCAAACGCTAATTCTGTCTATCCTGCCACTGTTCCTCTTCCAGTCCACAGTCCTGAATCTTTTGCATCATGAGACATTTCCATGGAAGTCGTGGCTTTCTTTTCCCGTCGTCCTAGAGGCTAGTCGTTCTTGGCCATCTGTCCTTTGACATTCTCTCAATATGTCCAAGCCATCTCCAACTTTTTGTTGCAATGCGTTCGTAAATAGTTTCCTTTGCGTCCATTAATTTTCTGATCTCTCTATTTCGAACCCTATACAACCTTGTTATTCCCAGGCTTATATGCAAGACTTCCATCTCTACAGCGTTGATTCGACGTTTCATTCTTTTTGAAACGGTCCACTCTCACAACCATGTTTGTGAAAATGTTTTCTATCACTGTGTTAATTATTTTCTCTTCAGTTTCTTTGGACAGATCTCTACTCCAAGAAATTACGTTTAACGCTCTCATAGCAGCTCTTATTTATATTACTCTTAGAAATTTCAGATTTACGTGTAGGTCTACCATTTTTTTCCCATTACGGATCCCAGATACTTAAGTTTCTTTAAAGATTCTACAACCTTACAAAATCCTTTTCAGGAATCAGATCTCGCCTGTTTCCTTTCAATGTCAAATACTCAAGTTTTCTGAAAATTGACTTTCAGTCCTCACTGTTCATAGATATTCAAGGCATGGTATTATTTATAGCATTAAATGCAAAAGATGCATAAAACTGATACTGGAAATCGGCCCAAAGTGTTTCCTTAAGTATTTCTTAATTTTTACGTGAAAAAAATCAAATAAAACAATACAGCGAATTTAGTAAAAACAATTGTTACGTTAAGACAGTAATATACTATAATTTGCAAAATTATATCTTAAATATTTTCAGAAAAAACTATCGAGCTTAAAAATACTTGCATAAATTGTTCGCAAAATAATTTACGAAATTTATCTAGCTCTGGTCCTCTCATAGATATATTTAGTCGCGGTACTATATGCTGCGAACTGGAAGGACCGGGGTTCGATCCCAGATGGTGACGGGATTTTTCTCGTTGCCAAACTTTCAGAACGGCCACGAGGTTCACTCAGCCTCCTATAAAATTGAGTACCGAGTCTTTCCCGGGGATAAAAGGCGGTCAGAGCGTGGTGCCGACCACACCACCTCATTCTAGTGCCGAGGTCATGGAAAGCATGGGGCTCTACCTCCATGCCCCCCAAGTGCCTTTATGGGATGTGACGGGGATACCTTTACCTTTTTACCTTTTACTATATGCTGGTTAAGATAACGCTTTGACTTTAACAGCAAGCTTGTGGGTAAGATAAATATCGCTGGATGAAAAACTGTGATGTAACTCATATTCCTACTAACTGCGCTGTTATAGTACATTTGTGTTATCTTTTAAGTAGACGGTCTAGAAAGTGATCTGGTATTATTAGGGTTACAGCAAATAGGGAACCCCTGCAGTAGGAATGTAGCTTTTGGAAAAAATATTTGATAACCCTTCTGTTTATATTAAGAAAGAATGTGGAATTTGCATGATATCGTTTGTTTTAACGGGGAGGTTGCTATGGAAATTTGACATACGTGCCTCTCGTCAAAAGAATGTACAAGGCACGTAGCTTCCAACATGATTAACACGTGACGTCGATGATCCATGAGTAAGGCAGGGACTTTCTCACATAACTTAAGTGGAAGTCCTAGCACGCGAATAATAACACGGGTTTCCCACATAATTCATGAGCGGTGACTTCAACGCACGTGTAAGACACGAACTTTGCTAAGTGTACAAGCTGATTTCAACGAAATAGTACATACGATGTACTTATATTAGCGTATACATAGTATGTACATTTCAACGGAAGGTCGAGAGATAAAAGCTGGTCGTCCAGGAGTATTAAATATCGTTACATGTACGCGTGAAGGTAGTATTATCTTTTTATACGGAAGACGAAGAAAATATTCATATCTGCAGCTGAAATATTACATTCATATACCATTAATAAACTCTCTCTTCCTAAAATTGTATTCATTTGTCAGATTGCCACTAATAATTTCGATATTCTTGTCATCATCATCATCATAATTATCAACACCCATTCTATTATTTATTTCTTCGGGTTGCAGTAAATTTTACTTTTTTATAATTTTCATGTGTTCAACAGGAACTTTCAAATTTAATGTATACATTTCCAACGTATTAGTGTTATTTATAGGCCTAATATTTCTTTCAGCGATTCTAAGGTATTTCATTACTACGAACATAATTTGTGTTCATTAAACATTAATTGAAAGCAAATGACTATAAAGATAGTAATACCACTCAGCATAGGCCTATTTGATGAGTTTCTATTGTTATTTCTGTGTTGAATCAAAATGATTTATTTTTCTAGCATGACAGTTAGGATGGATCGGCCAAGTGAAGACAATGGAATCTGAAAGATATTCAAATTATTTTATCAATGGAATGCCACAGGCTTGTGATGAAAGAAAGACTACTAAATTAATCTTTCGGTAAAACAATTTGAAGTATTTGCCTTGTAACGGCCAGTGGGACCATTTCTTGTAGAGAACAATCCCAGTAGCTCTAGTGCGATATAGCGCTATAACACGGCCTTATTTTTCTACGAAAACAGGTTCGATTCCTGACATTGACTGAAATGATAGTTGTGAAAGATAAGTTCGGAGAATGTTTATCTTTTCCGGAATGTTTTTGTTTTTAGAAATTTTAAAAATTGTATTCCATCAATACTCTACATTTGACCCCGTTTTGTCCCCATTTCATGCTACATAATCCCATAAAGATTTTGATATAGAGTGGTGTATGATTTTAAGCGATACCATATGGAATAGTCTAATCTATGTATGGCTTCTGTACAACGATTACGACTGAGACGTTATCGACGGGACCCTTTAGTGTCGTTAGGATGGTCTGTTAAGTGTGGTAACTTCTAAGATTCCGCCTGAGTTATACCTGTTACCTCCGAACTAAAAAAATTCATATGTAGGTTTTCCTCGACCTCCTCCCTTCCATTCCAGGAAATTGTATACAGAATATATCGACTGCTGTCTGTGCAGAAAAATTTTGTTGCGCATATCTCGCACACAGAATAATCATCACTCTAGATCAGCCATTTGGAACTGGTGTGCCGCGAGAAAATGAAAATAGCAAAGCTTGCAGCAGCAAAAATTGGAAAAGTAAAAATGAAAAGAGTAGTAAAAAAGTGCGTTCACAAGAGTCAACTTTCGTGAGACAAGTCAACATTCCGTACACACATTCGCTCCTAAAACTTTTAAAATTCCCCCCAAGTTGGAAACCATTGGTTTAGATTATATGAGTGTACCGCAGGATTTCAAATTACACCTTTAGTGTTTCACATCATGAAAAAGATTATTATTATTATTATTATTATTATTATTATTATTATTATTGTCATTCACAAGAAGTGATACTCTCAGATCATCTGATTAGTATATTCTAATTATCCAGGTAAGATCGATCTATAGACAGAATTAATGAAATTATTTGTGTCATCGCGAAGTAAATCGCTAATAGATTGATTTAAAAGCCTTTGAACATATACGTATAATTTATTAACTTTAATTTTTGAAAGGTTCTTATAATATTATAGGGTAAAGTTGCCTAATGCCTTGTTACCTCTAATTCCGTGATACGTTTCTTTCACTGATTATCACGAGATTGGGTATCTTGCTTGAAAGTTCACCGATGTCTCAAAAGAAACTGAAAGCTGCACTCTTTCGAGAAAGATGTCTGGCGCTATGACCGAACGGGAAAGCTTTGACTGACATTCAGTTTTAAAAAAGTATCACGGGATTAGGGGTATCACGGCATTAGGCAACTTTACCCTACGAATATTAATTCTTTTTTCGACATAGCAATGTGTAGGCCTGTTTCTTTTATTATTAAGTTCAGAATGTTAAACGAAAACGAATATCATGTTTTTCCGTCATTATTGAAAATAAAGAGCTTTAGGAGGAAAATCAGCTCCCGCAGAAATCCTTAAAAGGTGAGAGAGTTGTGCTTAGAAGTATCCCATTGATCTGGTTCAAGCATTTGAAAGAAGGTGACGCCGGCTGACCTTTTCCGCTTAGTAGCTGGGTAGTGTATACATCTTTGCTTATTTGTTATCCGTATTTATTCGACCGAAAGTGAATTCATTATCAGACTGACGTTTGACAGAAGCCAAAACAAAAGACTGGAAGCAATTGAGTGGTTTCTGTATCGAATTTATAGCCCAGATCTTTCAACTTCCCATTATAATTTATTCCAGTCGGTGGCTCATTTTCTGTATGGACAACAATTCACTAATTTTACTGAGATCTACACGAAATGATACCACCGTCAAATTACGCTGCTGCTAGAAAGACGACATACTGTTATCGACAAAATTGATCTTTATTTCGAAGAATGGCGCCGTTTCTTGTTACTTAATTAACTAATAGAATAAGTTCATGTCTAAGAACTTCCGAATGAATTTAGTAAATATAATATAAAACCAATTTTGTGTTTTCTAGTAACCATATTTTTATCGCTTCAGTTAAAAAAAACTATATTTACGTTTATGTAGCTCTAAGCCTCTTACAGCACAGGCTTAAAGCATCAGAATCCCATTTAAACTGCACGATGTGTACCGTACAAGGAACGAAAACTATTCACACGCATGTTCTAATGCACTAGTGAGAGCTTGAGCAATTAAATTGTAAGGAGACTTGAACGCTAGTACAGAAAACGAACTTTACCGCATGTTACATGTCCCATACTTGGGATATGTGACGGTCGAAGGCGGTGATTGATGAGGTATAGAGGACAGTTCGTGGGCAATTTGAAGATAATGTCTCTGTACTTGCTGGTGGTATTAAGGCAGAGAGTGAGCCAATAATTACAAGACGACACCATCGTTCAAGTGGTTGCATTCCATCCATCTTGTCGGCCGGATCGCATCCATCTCTAGGGTTACGGTGGCTGCACATCCGCGGTATTTATTACACGCCCTCCCTCGCCTGCACTTGTTTATTTATCGGTTTCAGCTCCACTGACCACAACATCCCCCTTACTCTATCTCGCCGACATTTTAGCTGAACTACGAAAATAATTTATCCAGCTAACTCGTAGCGTTTATCAAACGGCACTTCATTTATTGTAAGAATGCCACTTTAAACCAGTATTGCTATCTATAAACGCCAGCCTGTTCGGTGAACTGTGTTGTAAAAAGTTCGTGTAGAATTAATACAAAGGAAAACCGAGCTATCATAAAATTCTACTTCTTGAGTGAGGTTACCAGAATCATGATGTAGATATCATCAACTGTGTTACGCAAGGGCAACATTGCACCAAATTTAAAATCTTTATTATGATGCCCAGCCGTAGCTCAGCCAATCAGCTGATGCTTTCCACTCCCAGTTTGATACTGTGAAATTCAGTTATCACTGCTATTTCCCGACCATTGCTCCTTAACCTAGACTTAGATTACATTTGATATCAGAGCAAGTTTCTTAGCCTGTCAGATTTTCCTACGCCTTGGATATTATACATACCATTAATCCTGTTTAAGTCATTCCGCAAGTATCAACGAGCATACAGCAATCAGGAACCTTGTCTGTATTAGATTCGATGTAAGCTCTTAGGGCTCATCTGAACATTTATGTGAACTTACTTACTTACTTAATTACTTACTTACTTACTTACTTACTGGCTTTTAAGGAACCCGGAGGTTCATTGCCGTCCTCACGTAAGCCCACCATTGGTCCCTATCCTGAGATAGATTAATCCATTCTCTATCATCATATCCCACCTCTCTCAAATCCATTTTAATATTATCCTCCCATCTACGTCTCGGCCTCCCTAAAGGTCTTTTTCCCTCCGGCCTCCCAGCTAACACTCTATATGCATTTCTGGATTCGCCCATACGTGCTACATGTCCTGCCCATCCCAAACGTCTAGATTTAATGTTCCTAATTATGTCAGGTGAAGAATACAATAAGTACAGTTCTGTGTTGTGCAACTTTCTCCATTCTCCTGTAACTTCATCCCTCTTAGCCCCAAATATTTTCCTAAGCACCTTATTCTCAAACACCCTTAACCTATGTTCCTCTCTCAAAGTGAGAGTCCAAGTTTCGCAACCATAAAGAACAACCGGTAATATAACTGTTTTTTTAATTCTAACTTTCAGATATTTTTGACAGTAGACTGGATGATAAAAGCTTCTCAACCGAATAATAACAGGCATTTCCCATATTTATTCTGTGTTTAATTTCCTCCCGAGTATCATTTATATTTGTTAATGTTGCTCCAAGATATTTTAACTTCTCCACCTCTTCAAAAGATAAATTTCAAATTGTTATATTTCCATTTCGTACAATATTCTCGTCACGAGACATAATCATATACTTTGTCTTTTCGTTATTTACTCCCAAACCTATCTCTTTACTTGCTTCCAGTAAAATTCCCGTGTTTTCCCTAATCTTTTGTGGATTTTCTCCTAACTTATTCACGTCATTCGCATAGACAAGAAGCTGATGTAACCCGTTCAATTCCAAACTCTCTCTATTATCCTGGACTTTCCTAATGGCATACTCTAGAGCAAAGTTAAAAAGTAAAGGTGATAGTGCATCTCCTTAATTTAGCCCACAGTGAATTGGAAACGCATCAGACAGAAACTGACCTATAGGAACTCTGCTGTACGTTTCACTAAGACACATTTTAATTAATTATGTGAACTCCTAACGTAAAGGCGACTTGTCTCATTTTGTTCACACTGTCCCACTCAAGGGACTTAAGTAAGTTTTACAAGGGAAAAGGTCGAAAAGATCGTCAACTAGTAGAATGTTAAGTATCTGGGCAGTTAAACTGCCCTGCTGAGAGCAGCAGTACCCGCAACAGCATAGACAGCTACTACCGCTGCATCCTACTGCATCCCCTGCCCAGTCGTTCAGCCGAGAGAGAAAAGCAGCACCGCCAAAGCCAAGTCTCCGACGCCTGACGATGTTTAAGAAGAACCCTACCTCTCGTAGAAAACTCCAGGAAAAATTTGACGGCGATTTTTCACTTTCGTTGAACTTTAAGTTAAATAAAGTTGAAAGTTATTAAATAAAATATTACTACTTATTAATAGGACTGTATCGACATTTGTTCACGAGATAGGAGTAGGCCATAATAATAATAATAATAATGATAATAATAATAATAATAATGATAAGAGTAATAATAATAAGTAATATTTACGAACAAGATTTATGCTTCCCTTTTCCTTGTGTTTCTTACCTAAAAATAAATCTTTATGGTGCTGTAATGAAGATGAAAACCATCAATAATTTCTCCCTTTGGTCCACTTTGTTCTCATAGGAATTATGTATTTAAAGATAGTAGAACTTCCTGGTTATGTGGTACGTATTGTGATTTTTAAGGAGTAAAATGAAAATGTTGGGTTAATTTGTCACAGTGCTTCACTTTCCCTTTCAATCCCAGTTCAACCATTACTTAATAAAATATTTGTGCCGTCAGAGTCTTATGTCTGGATAGTCAATAGACTGTATTTGAGGTGGGGTTTCAGTAAGTAGTACCATTAATATTTATTGTGATGATTAAATAAGTATAGAAAAACGATGTTATGTAACGTAAAGAATGAATCAGTTGGTTTGATGCTGCTGCTATGAGTACCGGTATTAGTAATGTAATTATTAGTTTCCAATGACGACTGAACTACTATTGCGTGACTTTAGACGGAGCGCACAGACACGCGGGAGGAAGAAGGATAAAAATAAGATGGCAGTGAAGGAATCTATATCCTCAATTTATTAATTGTTGCGTAAGGACAAATGTAAAGTTTCCTGTACTGTTCTGAAATTTTAAACTTCATAAGTACAACCATTAAAGAACTATTTTTATAGAAGCGCCACTACATAGAACGCTTTGACCTCTCCTCTTAAAAGTATCTCTTAAATATAGAAATAAAAGCGCTTTTTAGCTCATACTGTTTTTAGGCACTAACTCTTTTTTTCGGCATTAAAAGAAGCTATTTCGTGCTTCGTTCATGAGAAGAATAGAGGCAGACCAATTATTTTTTCCTTCTTAAAAGAAAAAAAAAAAGAGAATAACACGATGGATTCTGGGCTAGACTCGCATGAAAGGGAAAGAGATAGAGCTTTAAGGTGGAAGGGGCTAAAAGTTTATTAGTTGCCATGGTGATGTAGGCTGTTGATGGGCTTCCACGCAGATTACCGCCTTAGGCATTGGAGGCAGACAATTGGGAGCCCGTTCAGAAACGAAGGGAGAAGCTGTTCTCGGAAGCGGCATGGTTGCTGATAGCCCATCAACTGTCTTCCACTGGGCCAATTTCATTCTTATCATCTCAGGAAGTAATGTGTGCAGTTGGTTTGTATTGTGGACATTTCTTGACACCGTACTCTTCATGTCGATACAAAATTTATCATCATAATCATCATTATCGTCATCATTGACATCTCCTACAAGATTGATTAGGCTCCTTTGATGTCTTTCTAAACTTCATAAATACTAGAATGAGTTATATGTTTAAAATAAAATTACTGTATTCATAAACAATTTTTCACTCCACTTTTCCCAAGATTTTCCTCTATCTGTTCTTCTTCCTTCGGATATGTACTTAAAAATATGCATGCATACATACATACATACATACATACAGACATACATACGCACGCACGCACGCACTAATACACATACATACATGTATATACTGTATGTACGTACGTATGTATGTATGTATGTAGGGGAGAGTCGGGTAGTATCGGACATCGGGTAATATCGGACAGTGAGTTTCTTTCATCTACCACACGATGATAGTACCTGATTGACATGGTTACGTTTCTGTGATGTCGCATAGAGAAACGTAACCATGTCATTCAGGTACTACCATATGGTGGTGATGAAAGAAACGCACTGTCCGATACTACCCGATGTCCGATACCACCCGACTCTCCCCTATGTATGTATGCATGTATGCATGCATGTACTGTACGTTTGAAAAGTATCATGAGCAAGTAACAGTCACTGGCGGGGTGATTCAACATGTCCGGCGAAGAGCCTCTCGTCCCCGGTCTGTAAATAAACAACCCGTCTCTTTCGTTAATCCAGGAACCCATCTCGTCCCCGACTTAATATATTTCCAATTCCAATTCTAATGCATCGACTACTCGTATACACGACTGAGTAAAATGTTCACGGGGTAAACCAATTCTCATGCACCGGCTACTGGCAACCCTGTGAAAGATGGCGGGAAATGTGTGGTTGTTAGTGTCACGACAATTCTGCGTTTCTTTATTACATGTATCAGTCATGGTCATTTTAATGGATATTACATCCTTTTAGTGTTTTGTCTACTAAAAAATAAAGTAGGAAATACCTACGAGAAGTGTTTTCTGATAATCACAGACTTTTGTAGTAAACAAAGGATGGGATTATGCAAAAATAAGTTTAGTCCTTGTATACTTAGATCCATCCGAGATCGAAGAATGTTTCGTCTTCGATATGCTGCTAATCGCGCCGAATGATCAACGATTGGAAAAAATTTGAGGAATATTTGACGAACAATTATTTGTTTACGTTTTCTTCTTTCTCACCGAGAATATGGGCTGATTTTTCTGCTGCACTGACCAGAACTATAAAGCTTGTGAATCCTTCCACTCACACTGTGCCAATGCTTTCTACTCTCCACATCCTTCCATAGCCACTTTTATAAAAGCTCTACTTATCTTTCAATCAGTATCTACAGTATGTTAAGTGTAGCAACATAAATGATCATTTTAAACATCCGCTTCGTATCCTCAAAAAGTTGGATTTATCAGAAAAGTACCTGGTCAAGTATAAGAATGGGGAA
Organism: Periplaneta americana; assembly: GCF_040183065.1. Taxonomy (NCBI): domain Eukaryota; kingdom Metazoa; phylum Arthropoda; class Insecta; order Blattodea; family Blattidae; genus Periplaneta; species Periplaneta americana. The sequence continues at coordinate 113,178,648 of NC_091131.1, read as the reverse complement.
TATTAACGCCTGCAATCTGTAAGGAAAATGTCGCATAATTACAATTAAAATGAGACCTTGTTTACTTTTAAGCATGTGGCTTTTATTTATTTTTAAGTAATTTAATTATCTGATGGCTCTTTTTTATAAAATGGACACTATTTTACTCATGAAAGACAAAATTTTTAACCACACCACCCTGCAAATTGGTTGCGCAGTCCAAATCCTCACAAAGTTGGAGGGAATATTTAGTCTTTACCTGGTTTTATCTCTTCTTATACACCCGAGACGAGTTGGTCTATAGGATTAACGCGCCGAGAATTAGGTGGGGACGATTAGGACTATTGCATTAACGCACCGAAAATTATGTCGGGACGAGTCGGTCGATTCTAGGACGAGACGGGCTATGCCCAACATGTCACCATTTAGCAATAAAATCTCGCTATAATACATTACGGATGTAATTGAGTTATGTTGTAATAAGGTAAGCGTTGGAACTGTCGATTGCTGTAAATATAGCACGACTCTTTTTGTACTATTTGTTTGTAATATACATACCATATTGTATGGGGCAGAAACATGTACATTACGACGAAATGAAGAGAAGCGACTAGAATAATTTGAAATGTGGATATGGAGAAGGATGGAGCGTGTGAAGTGGACAGACGGAATAAGAAACGTAGCTGTGTTGGAAAGAGTGTATGAAGAAAGAATGATGCTGAAACTGATCAGAAAGAGGAGAAAGAATTGGCTGGGTCACTGATTGAAAAGAAACTGCCTTCTGAAGGATGCACTGGAAGGAATGGTGAACAGAAGAGGAGTTCGGAACTGAAGAAGATATCAGATGATAGACGACATTAAGATATATGGATCATACGAGGAGACAAAGCGGAAGGAAGAAAATAGAAAAGACTGGAGAATGCTGGTTTTCAGTGAAAGATCTGCCCTTTGGCAGAATACTATGAATTAATGAATGAATACATATTATAAATGATAATTCGCTGCTCTAATATTTATTACATTGCCACAAACTAACCTGAACTCCACTGAATGGAAGTTAGCTGTAAAGCGTTGGAATGGAATTTACGGGAGGAGGGCACTATGGACCAACACTGCGACCTGTTGCGATCTATTGCGCTAACCCTCAAACTAGGCGCATTCACAAACACACACCGGCTGACTACACTAAGGTTCGCTGTGTATCCAGGCTTCGAGCAAGCAACCATCCTCGTCCCTAGGCCAGCCCCCTCCGTGCGTCGACAGCGGGGAATGCTATGGAATGTTGACGAAATGGAGAAATGTTGACGGAATGATGTAGGTGCCTAATATGGAGAAAAAATGGGGGAATCCCGAGAAACACTACAACTGCGATCTTTTCCGCCACAAGTGTCACTATGGATCTTTCAATGAACAATTCCAGACCTGACCGGGACTCGAACTCGGGTCAGCCTGCGTGACAGGTCGAAGATCTGACCATTCAGTCATCGCAGAGTTGCTGCATGATGATAATTTAACATTGAATTTCTTTCAGCCTGTTTATCAGCCTGTTCAGATAGGGCCTATAGGCTATACTACACAATATAAAACCTTCTTTTAACGCTCGATCCAGGAAAATGTACACATTATTTCCTCGGCAATCGCGTTCGATCTATAACAGTAAAAAGTATGATGGCATGCTGTCGGAATTTCACTTTATTTTCATTCTGGACTCCCATGGCATTTGTTCGGTATCATGTCGGGTCTTCATCGGAAGGAACATGAGACATCAGATTGATAATAAACGCCAATACTTTACATGGAATTCCAACCTACAGCAATTAATAATGACTTATAGCGTTAAAGTTAAGCCTTAAGCCTGTATTCATTACTGTCATATATAAAATTAAGTACTTAGATAGGGAAAGTAGTAGCTACATTCCCGCCATGATGTTCCCACGAATTTGTTGATGTACGACAGGCGCTACATTACCCATCCATGAGACGTATCTACTCATAGATAGATCTAGGATTACCTAAATAGGTCTATCACACACTCACAAATGATTGAAATGACGACAGTAGCTAATGTTGCTTAAAATAGCTCGTTGTTCACCTTTCTGTTTCGATAAATTGCTGGTGAAGTTAATGTTTGTAATTTTGACAGCCCTGTATTTAGAATGAAACTACCGAACAAAAAAAAATAATAATAAAAACGGAGTATTTTCATGTTACGATCTATAATTGCAGATAAGGGTTTGGCCTTTGGCTGGTCACAGATATCTGCCTACAACTTCCTTCCCTATTAGGAGGAGTCACCGCTTTGGGCAGCTCTAGTTATGAATGGAAACTCGGTAGTGCCCAAAGGAGAAGATACCTTCTCATCATGTGAACCTAACGCCGCCAAATATTACCATAAGTTCAACAGTTAATGCCATAAAATTTAGAACGTTGAAACTATATCGTCCCACAACCATAATCAGGTTTATCCATGGCAAAAAAAAAAAAAAAGTATTTTTAGCAGAGATGTATATTTGAGAAGAAACGGATACTAAATTACGAATATCAACAGGATGAATACTTTATAAGGAACTGTTTCTGAAAAACTATGGTATAAAGCGTGTAACTGAGAATTTGCTTTTTATACTTCTGAAATTTGGATTCTGTAAACTAGAAACAAAGAAGGTCGGGGAGCCCAGAAAATTGAATTTCTTAAATAATTAGCGGATTTCAAATGAACAAATAAAATTACAAGTCGAGAATTAACAAAGATAGAGCCACGCCGTTTTTCTCGATCGCGTAATTTTTTGTATAAGCTAATTATATAGTAGAACTCATCAACATACTAAATTAGCCTATAAAATGTCATCTACAACATATAGGTCAATAAAGGGACAAAGTAACAATATAGCTTTCAACCATACCCAAGCAAATCGCAGAGACCGGGGACGACCAAGAAGTCAGTGGATTAACCAAGACCACTTGGTCATCACGGAACTGTTCATGATGATGATCAGGATGATATGGAACTCAATTAAAGTACCTTATATCGAGAATGGATGATGCAAGAATGAATAATAAAATTACTAGTTTGAGCGAAACGAAAGAAACATTGAACTAACATACCGCAGACAGACCAGTTAGGCCTATAAGTTATGAAATAACTTTCAGTTTCGAATCAAATTATAAGACTCAAATATTAGACGATGATAATGATGACGATAATGGTGATAGTGATGGTGATGGTGATGGTGATGGTGGTGGTGGTGATGATGATGATGATGATGATATAAAATAAAAATGTCCATGCTCATATTACGTTTCTGGCCACAAATCCAGCAAAAATTTTTCGATTTCCCTGAAGGAAATAAAGATTTAGCTCTCTTTTATGGGAGTTAAGTAGGCTATGCCTATCTGCCGCTTGTCTTGCATTATGTCTTCTTGTATTTTAAGCTATTTCAATGTACCGCGCTGTCCACGCTTTTAGAAGTCCAGCTACTCTTGAAGTAGGTTATTTTACGTCGCTGTATCAACATTTTAGGCTATTTAGCGTCTGAATGAGATGAAGGTGCTAATGCCGGTGAAATGAGTCGGGTCCAGCACCGAAAGTTACCCAGCATTTGCTCAAATTGGGTTGAGGGAAAACGCCGGAAAAATCCTCAACCAGGTAACTTGCCCCTACCGGGATTCGAACCCGGGCCACCTGGTTTCGCGGTCAGACGCGCTAACCGCTACTCCACAGGTGTGGACGCTACTCTTGAATGCCTGCTGTTAATTTACAATTCTCGAAATAGGAATCGGAGCTGATAAGCAACTCATTTTCGAAGTCTGATTTCGAATTATATGTTTACAGATTTAAAGTAAAATATTTCTTGAAGTGAGAATTGTAAAAAGCTTCATCCATTACCGAAATTTCAACCTTAATCTTATTACTATTACTCTTATTATTACTGCCTATTAGTAGCTCAGTTGGTAGAGCGCTGGCTTACGACGACCGCACACGAGTTCAAATCTCGGCCATGGAGGAGTCGTATTTGTCAAGGACAAATCAAAGGTTGTCAGGATTTTTGTCGTGATTCTTTTGTTTTACCTCGTTAGCCCACAACACTCTCAAGGATTCCCCTTTTATTATCATCTCGTCCCGAAAAATAGGCCACCACTTGTGTTTACGTGACGCCAAATCGATTGTCCGCCATGATGAATGTTCCGCGCAGCTTGACAAACTATTGGTATATCTGTAGTTGTGGTGGAGTTTAGACGATCTGCATAAGGAGACCTCTCTCCCAAAGATTCTTCCACGTCTGATTGGGATATTATAACTCATGTAGCTCTGTGAGGTATGGCAAACCACCACTAGAGGTGTTGTGGATTTGGTGTCGGCAAGCAACTCCTTTCAAAACTGATGCACAAAATGTCTACTTGGGACGAAGTACTTAGGGATGGTGCTCCATAAATCTCTGTGTCTCTATACTTATATACTGTATTCATGAACGGATTAGCATGTTTTGAGACTTAATGTAAGGCCTATTCTGAAATATGTGTTCTAATTAGTGATATCTTTGTCAAAAATTATTTTAATCTTAGTATTAATTCTTGCTATTAAATTTATACTCTTTTATTTTTCAGACTTAACATAAGTTTAATCGATGCCTTTTTTTTTTTGCAATTAAATGTAAAACTATTATGTTTAAGTGTGTATATCCTCTTACGTTTGTCAGTGGGTATAGAAACTAAATACATTAATATTATTTAACAAATTTTCTCATCTGACAGATATTAGGATCTTCAATCATCTATTTGAGCTGAACACACACAAAAAAGAGAATTTTATTAAAATACTGCAATAGAGTTCAGAAACTGGGCTACGATTTCCGACCCGGATATGCTTGTGTAAACTTGTCAGACGCCATGCTATCATTAAAATGCTATCCCACAGCCGACTGTAAAACGTCGTTTAATTTAATAATCGATTAGGCTACTTATCATTTTATTACAAAATTATGAACATGTTTTACTGTCAGTGTCGAGCCTCAGGTTGAGAACCGTTTTCTGTACGGAAGCTTTGCAGCACCCTGCTGGAGCTGAATAGACGAGAACACATTTCTGGCGGCGATGGCACCACAAGACTCGCTCGTAAAAGTGGCCGTGCAGAGACTCTGGCGATTCTTCTAATTATTTATTTACAAACATGAGCGAATTTGCATACAAATGTCTGCTAATGCATTGCGAAGAAAGACGTCGGGACACCAGGGGCGGACATGGCTGTTACTGTCGTGATGAAAACGATGAAGACGTTAGCTGCTACCATGGAGAAGACAGTAACCATTGCGATAATGCTAATAGTGATTATGACTATAGTGGTGATGATGATGATGATGATGATGATGATGATGATGTTCGTAATGATAATATAAATTCATTAGCATTTACTAGGTTATAGACACTAGCTGTTGATATAGTTATGACAATAGTAACCATCTGTTAAGCCGCATTTACACGAGCCCAGTTAATGAGACAATAGTTGGAAGACAGTTGACTGCCATAAAATTATTGGCTTTGTGCGAACACTTCGGCCCAACTGCCTAGCGAGTTGGCTATGTAATTGCCGAGCTAGTCTATTGCCCTGATGGTAGGTTGAAGACAGCCTATTGCCCCCCACCACCACCTGGAGCACACCATTGACCGGCACCTTGCATCATATGAACGCGACATGCCAATTGCTACGTTGTTTTTGGGGCTAGTCTACTTAAATTAACCGAGAAGTGAGTTTTCTCACGTATTTTTCAGTTGTTTTTCGTGTAATAATGGCCCCAAAGTGAAGTGACGCTATTAATATCACATTCGTTGAGCTGTATAAAGAGAAGCGATGTTTGTCGGACCAGCACCACGACCTTTACAAGAACAAAAATGCTCGCGAAAAGGCATTGTCTGACATTGCATTGTTGGGAGATGAACATTGAAGGATTCGGTGCTGTTGACGACCAAACGAAAATTAAGTCTCTCCGTGGTACTTTCAACATAGAAGTTCGCTAAACAGCAACCCGGGACACCACAGACGCTATACACTGTCATTTTTCGTCACCTACTGCCACGGCAATACTTTCCTCGTGTGAATAAGTCAACCTTCAACTTGATTGGGCGGGCGACTGTCTCGCAACATTTTGAAGACAATAAAATTGTCTACAATTTTATAGCTTTACTATGGTGGACTCTTTACCTTTGCCATGTTGTAACAGCAATATTTTGTTTAACGACGCTTTCGACTGCAGAGTTTATTCAGCGTCTAATGTCAGTGTGGCACAAAATGGCTGACAAATTTTGGCTCGTGCTTTATACAGGGACATGGTTCTTTCACGTTCCGTAAATCTGAGGCAAGAGAGCCATAGTCCTATTTTTCTTCCGTGCGACGCAATGGTAAAGATTTCATCCATCATACTCAATCAGACTTGAAACCACAGATCGTAGCTAAAACTACAAGTATAGTAACTTCTAGACCACCGAGAACATTTCCATGATAATAACATCAATGAAGACTGCGAAGCAATCACTTGTTATTGTGATAAAGATTAATAAATTCAGTATTGTTGCTGCAATTCAATAATTTGTTAAAAATAATAATTTTAGCATGGTAATGATAATAATAAGTACAATAGATTTAACCATAGTAATAACAGTAATAATTGTAATTGTAGTTATAATTGTAATTGTATTCTTAATATTGTAGTTGTGATCCCCTGGTAGACAGGAAGAGAAGTCCTGATGGCCTTTATCTCTACCAGGTTAAATAAATAAATAAATAAATAATGATAAAACAATAGGCATTGTCAATGTAATAACTTTGAAAGAGTAGCTGATGTCATGATGACAAATATGGAGGTAATTGCAGCTAATAAGATAATATAATGAAGGCAGTAGCTGCTGTAATTAAAGCAAAGATGAAGGCAGTAGTTGTTAAAATGATGACAAAGATGAAAGCAGTATCTGTTGCCATGATGATAATGATCAAGGCAGTAGCTGTTGCCATGATAAAAATGATGAAGGCAGTAGCTGTTGTCATGACGATTATGATAAAGAAAGTAGTTGTTCCCATGATGATGAAGGAAGTAGTTATTGCCATGATAACAATGATGAAGATAGTAGTTGTTGCCATTATGATAACGATGAAGAAAGTAATTGTTGCTATGTTGATAATGATGAAGGAAGTAGTTATTGCCATGATAACAATGATGAAGGTAGTAGTTGTTGCCATTATGATAACGATGAAGAAAGTAATTGTTGCTATGTTGATAATGATGAAGGAAGTAATTGCCATGATAACAATGATGAAGGTAGTAGTTGTTGCCATGATGTCAATAATGAAGACGGTAGCTGTTGCGGTGATGACAATGATAACGACAGTAGGTGTTGCCATGATGACAATGATGAAAGCAGTATCTGTTGCCATGATGACAATGATGAAGACAGTAGCTGTTGCCATGATAGCAATGATGAAGGCAGTAGCTGTTACTATGAGATTATGATGAAGAAAATAGTTGTTGCTATGATGATAATGATGAAGGAAGTAATTATTGCCATGGTAACAATGTTGCCATGATGCCAATAATGAAGACGGTAGCTGTTGCGGTGATGACTGATGAAGACAGTAGCTATTGCCAATACGATTATGATGAAGAAAGTAGTTGTTGCAATGATGATAATGATGAAGGAAGTAGTTATTGCCATGACAACAATGATGGAGGTAGTAGTTGTTGCCATGATGCCAATAATGAAGACGGTAGCTGTTGCGATGATGACAATGATGAAGACAGTAGGAGTTGACGTGATAACAATGGTGAAGACAGTAGCTATTACCTGATGATGAAGTTGAAGGTAGTAGCTGTTATAGTTACAATGATGAATGCAGCATCTACTGCCATGAGAACAACGATGGAGCAGACGTTATTTCCGTGATGACAATGATGGAGGCAATAATTCTCACCTTGATGACAAAAATGAATTCAGAGCTGTTGGCATGAGGATGGACATAAAGGACAGTAACTGTAAAAATTGGACGGTTCAGAGCCATAGTGGGCCAAACGCCATGTATTAAAAACGGGGAAAGCAAGGGTTAAAGTTAAGTGAATACCGTAGTTTAATGAAGATTGTCGTAATATTTAGCTTTAATGTACATACTTTATATTACTTACTATATATTTCATTATATTATGGTAATCACTCAATTTTAACCCTTGGTTTCTCCGTTTTTTAATATATGGCGCTTGGCCCAATATGGCTTTGAAACCTTCAATTGTGCGTTTGACGATGGAAGTGATTGTTGCCATGAAGTCTAGTAGTTGCTTTTTGTATTCTGATATTGATTTAGTCTCTATACTCGTGAGGTAAATTAATTCTTAAACGAAGTTGCAAAACATTTTTAATATTTATTTTGTTTACTCCGTAATGCGCTTCTACCACTTACTGAGAGTAACTGTTTCCTTACGATGGCCCTCGGCTTGTACATCCTTGATGTAGGCCGGGTTTATTTTTTCCAACACAGGGAAGAACCGCTGGAAGGAAGTTTGGTTGTGGCTTTCAAATGAGGAGCAGGTAGTTGTGTGGTTTATGGGGATTTTCATTTCTCGTAATTATGTAGGTAGGACTGAGGCGCGGTGTTTATATGTCATTAGCTGCACTACGTGGAATAGACCTCGAAATTAATCTCCGAGGGAATTCTGCCTGTCTGTAAAGAAACCACACGCGTAAATACAGAGATTGAGTGCTCGCCATCCACTCGTGGGATAAGACTCGGTTCGCGGCGTTTCTTTTAAAATAACGACAAATCTATTGCAGGCAATGTTTTGTCATAGTATTTACATTTTGACGATCATTCACAATTCATCCCACTTCGAATATTCGTATCATGTCATAAACACTTAATAGTCATTGTAATTTAAATAAATATCTAAGTAAATTCTCTTAGTTTTATAAAATACGCAACATAACTTACGCGATGAAAGAAGTTACCTGTACCTGATTCATTCTATTAAAAATAACTTAACTTAGCACATTAAAGAAGTAACTTAACTTATTCAATCCTATTAAATAAATCCAATTCTATTAAATAAAATATATTTAATAAACTTTATTAACGAAATACATTAACCAAACCCATTAAAGGAATATGTTTAAGAAACAATCTAACAATTAAGCAAATAACCTAACTTATCCTCAAACAAGTACCTAATTTATTCTATTTAAGAAATAATCGCTTATGTCTGATTAGTAGGTAAATACTCTAACGTAGCCCCCATAGAAGAAATAAGTCTACATATCCCATTAAGAAATAATGACTCTTCTTATTAAGGAAACATTCTCTTCTATTCAATTAAAAAGCAATCTAACATATCTCTAGTGAAAAAATACAGTTTATTTAATTAAAAAGTAACAATTTATCTAACTAAAGAAATAACCTAATCTATTCTATTAAAATGTTCTGAGTTATCCGATTAAATAAGAAAAATCTCATGAACGAAGTGGAAAACCAACGAAATAATCCGACCAATTGCATTAAAGTAATAATCTGTCCTACCTAACAAAAGAAATATTCTGGAATGTTCCAACTTAAGTAGTCTATTAGATAAAACATTTAACATATAATATTAAACAGATTCTGTTTATGTCAACTCCTCTCCTTGGCTCATATTGTAAAATTTGTTTTTGGATGTCTTTCTGATTTAATTCTGTTTCTGCCGAGTTACGTCTACAATTTAAAATCTCTGTTATGGCAAAGGATTGAAAGTTCCTGTCTGATTTATTTATAACCTGATATATAATATTGTCAAATTTTATATCCTATCCTGTTACGCAAACGTCTTATTCTATCCATTAAAGAGATAACCTAACATATTCTAATAAATTAATGTTCCATCCACTCTACTAAGCAAATTACTCAAGCTACTCTTTTGAAGAAATAACCTAAACGCCTAATACCACTACTCCAGGGTCAGGCATCGGGATCTACTCCAGGAATGTCTGTGGATATATTCTCCGTGGAATGTCCTCCGAACGCATCTTGTGGATTTAGCACGATACCGTAGATTTCCTTTAGTGATGCACAGGAGAAAATTGCTATTATAAATTACGGAGAATTGCTGCACCCATTGTGAAGAAACGAGAGTTAACGAAGCAAATCTTTCTAAACATCGTCTGTAACCATAAAAAATTTCAGTTGGACAAACCGAGATTTAAACAGGGGGTCTTGAACGTCGATAGGCAACAGTCTAACCACTTCAAAATGTGGTGTATCAACTTGACGTTGATCAGAACAGAGAGAGATAGAGAATAGATGATTTTTTTTTGTTTTGGATATGGAACACAAGTGTGCTGGTATACAGGTGGTGTTATCTACAGGTAGAAAAATTGATCGAAGTACTTTCCTTCTGTATTACTGTATGTAGAAATTGAATGCATGAACCAACCATTTTCAAACCGCAGTCTTCTGCGGATAACAACCTATGCTTTGCTGTGTGTGCTTTTTTTTATTGTATGTATCTTATGAGAGTACCAGTTTTTGTGAGACTGTGTGTACCGCGGCGTCCTGTGATTGTAACTGGTGCATCTTATAAGGACTTAGACATGCAAAACAAGGCAACTACCATCCCGCGGTCAGAGGCATTGTTAGAGTAACAAGGAACCAAGTCTGCACTAACCCATACTGCTAATACGCCAAAATTGTATACCGCAAAATGAAATTATCTTGTGAGAATAATTGTTCTCTTTGATAATAATTGTTCATAATGTAATATTTATTTTCAAATACAGAACACGATACAATGTTAATACTGAGATAATTTAATAATGGCGCACATTCAGTCGAATTGCTAGAGCGCCAACTTTTTCTTGCAATACACCAGAGTTCAAATCTTGATGGGTTTAAAATTGAACCCATGTTACAAATCTTGATGGGTCTAAAGTTGAACCCGTGTTTTTTTAGTAGGTTATTTTGCGACGCTTTATCAATATCTTAAGTTATTTAGCGTCTGAATGAGATTAAGGTGATAATGCCGGTGAAATGAGTCCGGGGTCCAGCACCGAAAATTACCCAGCATTTGCTCATATTGGATTGAGGGAAAACCTCGGAAAAAACCTCAACCAGGTAACTTGCCCCGACCGGGAATCGAACCCGGGCCACCTGGTTTCGCGGCCAGACGCTCTGACCGTTACTCCACAGATGTGGACGAACCCGTGTTAAAAAAAAAATAACACAGAGCAGATTTATTCAGGATTCTCTCCTCTTGCTATCATTAATCTATTTCTTAATGATTAAAACCAAATCTTTACGAGTCCAGGTGTATTTTGTGAGGTTGATGTCGGACAAAGTTTGCCGTTTCCCCCATTAATTATACAGGATATTAAAGTATCCAATATTTTAAGATGTGCTAGTATGCATCAAAACAAGAAAATAATGTTTAATAAACATGGGTCATACGACACATACTTTCTGAGATCTGAACACTTGTTCATAGGAGATGGTCAATGTGACGTCCATTCATGGCAATGCATTCCTCTGCCCTTCGGCGTAAGGAATCACGCACTCTTTGAAATTTGTTTTAATACGTTAATAAGAAAGTCCTGATAACGATCCCCAGTTAATCTCTGTCGTAGCACGTATGGCTCTATTAATCTAAACCAAGAACGCCTGCCCATAAGTTGATTGAGAACCGATGCTGATCCCTTGATTCTTCAACTGAATGGGAATTTTCATCAGCCTACACATGCTGATTACGAAAATTCACAACACCATCTCTGCTGAACCCTGCTCATATCCGCAACCAGACTTTGTTTTCAGTATTCCTTGCTACGTATCAGTATTCCATGCCAGGGGTGTCAACTACGGTATTATCTGGTAGCCTGCTGTATTGTAGGGCAGAAAAATGCATTGCCATGAATGGACGTCACATTGAGCACCTTTTATGAACAAGTGTTCAGATCTCAGAAAGTATGTGTTGTATGACCCATGTTTATTAAACATTATTTTCTTGTTTTGATGCATACTAGCACCTCCTAAAATATTGGATACCTTTTTAATATCCTGTGTCGTAGGACCCATGTTTATTAGACATTATTTTCTTATTTTGATGGATACTATCAGCTCCTGAAATATTGGATAGGCCTACTTTTTTAACACCTTGTATAAATGAGCATAATTCACAACTGTTTTTATTATCGGCATAGTAGCAAAGCATGCTAGTGCTCATACCATCTTCCTTAGGAGGCCAATTCCATTGGATCCATATGTGGCAACCTAGGTATCGAGTAGCCATGCCAATACATGTCTCTGACATAGGCCCGTGATTATTCGCAAATGGAATCATGCAAATCTGCGCTGAAGTAGCGATGAAATGGAAGTATTAGGAGAAACTGAATTACTCGGAGAAAATTTGTACCATATTTAGACGTTTTATGAAAAAAACAATCTTGTAAACTCAGAACCTAGAATCATCTTCAGTGAGAAGCTTTCTGATATTTATCTGAGATGAAATATGAATGATTGAGTGAATGGGGAAATGAGAGAATGAAAACTTAAAAGTTACGCAAAAACGCAACCTTGCGAGGAAAATTGAAGCTGGAGGAAAGTGTCTATGTGAACTCCAAGTCTGTTGGCCATTTGTCTCACTCCGATTTGGTTGATTCGATACTGTTGGACTACTTACAATTAGAATGATAAATGACAGTCTTTCATTCTTATTTTATATATGAACATAAGAAATAAATACACACATACAGTACATACATAGATACATATACAGGATGGATGGTAACCTCTACACCAAAATAAATCTGGTAATAGAGCATGAAGAGCAATTTGAAAAATCTAAATAGGTTTTTTTTCTGTAACATTTCCTGTTTTAGAGGAAATTGTTTTGTTTCTTTTAAGCATTTGGCAACATCGCGGCTGCTGCAATAACTCTAAGCAAGCGCAGTCTGCACTTCTTACCTTCCCCTCCCCCTCGGCTGTACTCAGTAACACTCAACGTGCGCTGCGTTGCAAGATTTATTTCAAAGATTTTCGCTATTTTTCAATTTAAATTCATGACTAAACGGTTTAATTTGAAAAAGAAAAAAAGATTCAAAGACTCAAGGCATTAACTATATGCAATAGCGGGAGAACGAAACTGGCCACTCTATTCCATTATCTCCTGGCCTAGTTGCCTCATAAGTGGTGCCATGTTGGTATCACTTTTGAGGTTTCAGATCTGTTTTCGGATAGTTGACTAAACAACAAGTGTTCACATTATTTTTAACCTATCTGCAATCACCTATTTTTCTCGGACCATTACCGCAATAGAGCGCTGCAAACATTGTCAAAGCCTTTTTTTTCCCTGCTTAACGGTGCTTCATCGAAGGAAAAGTGTAAAAAAAGTTTTGTTATATTTAACATGTAGAATAACCTCTTAAATTTTGGTGCAGAGGTACCATCCATCCTATATACACATATACACACGTATGTAAATACATACATACATTTTTTATTTTTTAGTTGGTTATTTAACGACGCTGTATCAACTACTAGGTTATTTAGCGTCGATGAGATTGGTGATAGCGAGATGGTATTTGGCGAGATGAGACCGAGGATTCGCCATAGATTACCTGGCATTCACCTTACGGTTGGGGAAAACCTCGGAAAGAACCCAACCAGGTAATCAGCCCAAGCGGGGATCGAACCCTCGCCCGAGCGCAATTTCAGACCGGCAGGCAAGCGCCTTAACCGACTGAGCCACTCCGGTGGCTTCATACATACATACGTACATAATGATTGACTGATTGGCATTCACTTATATGTTGAAATCCGTTAAAATTGATGACATATTTGCAGTGTTTTTTTTGTTTTATGATAACTCTTAGGTGTGTGTGGCTGTAAGTAGATTACGTCAGTATTATAAATATTTCTTTTCTTCCGTATACACTGCTATGGATAGTTTACTCGCACATTGCGATGACACTCAGAAAATCTTTAGAAGTTGCGACACCCAGACTTCGTCAGGCGACACAGATGTTCACCTTGGGACACTGTTGCTCCCAAGTCCCCCATGGTGTAAAGGTCGCAGAGAAGAAGAGATGGAGCGGGCGGGCGGCCGGCTTAAGGGGTATGCTACTCTTATTATAAGGGAGAGGAGGGGGAGAGATGGAGTTGGAAGGTTAAATGATCACAAAGCAACTTGTTCAACAAAAGCTACTGGTTTCTGCCGACTTTGTATGTGATCGCTGTTCCTATCTTCTTTTGTCTTTCGATTTCTTTCCCCCGCCCCTCCACTCTTCTGTCCCTGCAGTTTACTATAGTCAGCGAGACTTGGGATGGACATTTATATGCATTCTCGCATAAGCGACGTCTATGCCGACCGTGGTACGACCAGGAATGTGAGTCCATAATTACGGCCGTATTCTAATATAATTCTCCTGCAGGAAGTCGTATCCAAAGAATAATGACAGAAATTTAACATTCTTAATAGCCCGTCGTATGTAGGAGAGAGAGAGAGAGAGAGAGAGAGAGAGAGAGAGAGAGAGAGAGAGAGAGAGAGAGAGAGAGAGAGAGAGAGAGAGAGAGACTAGGTTTTGTTTTAAAGGAGATGGTTTCGAACCCAGAAAGAAATAGATTTGTGTTGCCGTTTCAGAAATTATCTAAGAACCTACAACTGCCTGTTAATTAAACCAAAGTCGTCGTCGTCATTATTTTCATCGTCATTACTGTTATCATTATTATTATCGTATCATAAAGTCATCATATCATCAGTAGCACCAGCAGGATTTAGGCATTACTGCTCGTTTCATCTTAATTTGAATTTCTCTAAGGTGAGTTTACTTTTTTTTTACAAGTTATCATTCGTCTTGTTATGTTCTGTTGAGGATTACTGTATATTTATTTGTCTACTTATTAATTTATTTACTTATTTATATAATCTGACAGAATTAAGGCCATGAGGCCTTCTCTTCCATCATACCAGAGTATAGTTGGTTGCTCTATTTTATTGCGTTTTTTCATATTGCCATGCAAATTGAAAATATTTAATTTCATGGGCTTACTGGAAAAACTTGACAAGCCTCATTGCTTTATTATGTAGTTAGCAACTTTCTTCCAGTAAGCTCACGATTTGTAGGCCTATATATTAAAGTTGTCCCCGGTGGCATAGAGGTTACCAGGTTTGCTACTGGTTCCAAGATTTGCGGGTTAAGATTACATAAAGGCCTTTTTGTACTTGTACTTCCCTTCGAAGTATAAGGAAGAAAAGAGGGAAGATTTGATAATGTTGGGTTTGTAGTCAAGGACCTGCCCTTGGGCAGAAAGCAATGAATGAATAAACTTAAACACTACACCAGCCGCGGTCCGGTCAACAAACTGTCTACCACTGTCTTGCTGCGACACTCTGTGATCCAGACTACAAGCATTTACATGACCTATCAGTGATCAGAAGTTGTTCATCATATCTCAATTTTGGAATGTTGCTTGTAATTTTGGGAACAGTAACAACAGTTTAACAATAATTGGACGAGTTCTTTTGATATATTAGTATATTTGACTGAATTCCGCTTTTGTTAATGTATTTCGAACGTAGAGAAATATATGACGTCGAATGCTGGAATGTTGCTTGGTACGAGAGCCACAGTTTGATGACTTGTCGTGCATTCTAATTCAGCCGCTGCATCCCGAATGCCATAAAACGAACTCTGCGCAGGATTATCACCGTTCTTGCCGTTATTCAGAAAACTCGCATCGTTAATGTGAAGCTAT
The DNA here is from genome assembly GCF_040183065.1 of Periplaneta americana. Lineage (NCBI taxonomy): Eukaryota > Metazoa > Arthropoda > Insecta > Blattodea > Blattidae > Periplaneta > Periplaneta americana. The sequence goes on along the minus strand of NC_091131.1, from coordinate 113,162,927 downwards.
AAGTCAAAGTCTGGGCTGCGTCGCGCGGTTATTTCTCTGCAGTAATCATCGCTGTTCCACGGAGAGCTGCTCCCCGGCTGGGGCCACTTTTACTGCATATATTATGAACTAAACTATCTTGCTGCGTGCTAGGAATTAGTCTTATACGTGTACCGACTTGATCATGTCGCTGATCTCGTTTCCATGGCAACCGCTGCTTCTGAAATTTGATGGAAAAGGGGCGTATCAGTACTTTAATTTTCCTGTCAGTTTAATTTTTATTATTATGGTTCACAATATTAACACTTAATGATGAAAAAACTATGAAGAATTCTATTATATTTGTGGTGAAAACTACCTGAGAAGAATCATATTTGAATTCGTTATTTGAGAAAGCGCACATGTCCTTAGCTATAAGTTTTGAGAAAACTACAAAAAAACTGTCTGCAGCTGATAAATATTGGACGTACTTTCTTATCACTTTAGGATGAATTTTTTTATTAATTCCAATATTTTAATATATATTTTAAAGAAACGAATGCTTTACCTGCAGACTTAGTAAAGGCTTTACCAATAACCAAAAATGTATTTAAAAATAGGTTTAAGGACTTTACTGATAGACGGTAGTATATTATGCACACTACTTAAAGGGTGTAATTGATGTTTTGTTATTTGAAGTGTTGTATCAGTGAAGAAGTGTGTTGTGTCAGTGAAGTGTGTTGTGTTAGTGAAGTATGTTGTGTCAGTGAAGTGTGTTTGTCTCAGTGAAGTTTTATAGTTTACAGTGGTAGAGCAAAGTATTTGAACAGTGTTAGTGAAATCAGGATAGTATCAGTGAAATGTGTCGTAGTACTAGTGCAGCGAGTGAGTTCACAGCGAAATAAGTGTAGTACTGAAAGATACTTGTGCTTGTATGAACATATCATACTCGTGGGTTTTAGTTCGAACTTAGAGTTAAGATACAAATTAGATTTACTTTAAATATTATTTTAAGTGATCGTGCTTCATTTAATTTAGGATGCTCCTTGTTAATTTTATTATACTATTATCTATTATTATTTATTAATATTTATTATTAATTAATATTAATTATTATTAGTATTATTATTAATTTATTATTAATACATAAATATTCTCTGTATATAAAAAAAACTATTCCCCGAAATTAAAAATATGAGTTTAACAATAAATTTTACTTAATAAATTCCACCTACGCTATAAAACTGTGCAGTTATTTGTAATGCAGCGTTGTTAAATGCCCGATTGGAATAATTTATTTGATAAGTATCAGAATGATCAAAGTAGAAGTAGGCTTGATGGTTAATACGAGTAGTTCCACAACATAAGAATTGAATGTATTTAATTATGTGAGTTACGTAGTTAGCTAATGGAAAAATATATCTGTATATAAAAAAGAAAACATTTATGCGTTTCTGCAGATAGTACTTGAGAATATGCAAAAGGAAACAATGTTGTAACATAAAATTATGGCAATCCGTGGCATTCCAGCATTATATGGCTGCGGTAATGGATGTTAAAAAGAACGTCTTAATAAACTAAATGTGGTTAGTTTGTAGAAGTTGTGCATTGTTGTTAAATTGCGATGTAAGAAATTTAATAACGGAAAAAGAAACTCTAATTTCAGCAGTGCTTGGAAAAAATGGCATAAGTCACTTTCCACAAACATTTTTATTAATTTATTGACAACTTACGGAACATCTGCTCCCTTGGGAAAAGAGACATAAGTCAGTATTTCTCCCATTACAATAATTCATACAGAACAAAATCAAATAGAAATAAACCAGTGTGAAGACAGTTTTTTCCTTCTCCTGTAAAATTAACATTTTTGACTTGTGCCACTTTTTCCGAGCACTACAGATTTAACATAGAGTGTACATTGTCGCTTAATCGAAGATTACTGATGCAACTCAAAGAGGACGTAAGACTGGATAATACTCCGCTAACGAATAAAGCAGTGGATTATAATCCATATTATAATAATTATTAAAAGGAAAAGAATTATTGTAAAATTTAAGAGAAGATGAAGTCACCTACTTTAATAATGAAGCTGGAAAAGAATTTTAAAATATTACATCTGTTCGGGTCAAATTTCTGCACATTTAAAGGACCAAACAAAATTTCTTTCAATCATGTATTATCATAATACATTACTGTCTTAAATTGACTGGCCATATTGGGAATTCAATTAATGACTTTCCCAAAACACGGTATGAAATGTTACACATAAAACAACTTTTATCTTGAAAAGGAAGCAAAAACGAACAAAATTGTATTAAACATTTTTTGTTTGAAATATCTCAAACAATAACTTCTTAAAATTAATAACCCTGTTTACATCTATTATATCAGGCAGTACATCTCACTTGACGATATGTATCAGAGGAAGGAAAATTTTTGTATACATCTGAAGTCTCATTAATGTAATACAGTCATGTAAGTTGATGCCCATAGGAGCAAGCGCGCGCTTTAGAGCTCAGGAGAGCCTGAGCGCTTTACAGCGGAAAGGAAAGAGACATACGAAAAGAGGTGGCATATGCCGCTTAGTCTAGATATATTCAGGGATGGCCAGCACTGATTCAATGGATAAAGGGAAGAGAACTTATTAAAACTGTATCCATGTTAATTGTTAGATTAGTCCGAGAAATATAAGTGCATTATAAGAATGTAAGTTTTAATTTTAATGCTCATTTTTCACAAGTATGATTTTTTTATTCAAAAGAAATATTTTCTCAACTTTTTTTTATAGGAAATTGAAATTTTCAGATATAGGCATATTTATTTAGTAGCCTTACAGAATGTTCTCGTAAATCTAATATACCGCAAATACGTATTACTTAAGATAGTGTATTGAAAATTTTGAAAATATTCGTATGGAAATTATTTGTAAGGAAATGAATTACCAAAGCAACTAGTGTTACACCAAAAGCAAAAGATACGTGCCCATGTGTTGTAAAAATGTCGGATCTATAGCTTCAGCAGATTTCGAGAAAATAATTTAATATTCTGCTGATAGGAAGTTGCTCACCAATATCACCTTAAAAGCATAATGCGATAAGACTTTTGTTATGTAATATTAGTTACACTTAAAACATATACAGGACCTAGGTAACTTTACTTTGTACTGCAATATTGTTTTGATTGGTTTATTGATTACTTTTATAAGGCTAAAAGTACCATCAATATCAATTCCAACTTATGTCATACTCAATCTCTTTTTTTTTTTTTTTTTTTAGATATCACTTTCTTTATGAATGATGTGTTTCATCTATTTAGTACAGTATAGTTGTACTACTATGGAATTTGTGTGAATATTCCTTCTTAACTCCTTATTATATTAGCATTTAAAACACAACTGCAATATTAAGAAATTGGTATTAGTACTTTTGTTTTACAGACAATATAGATAATATCAAACAGAAAGAAGCCATATAAAAATAACGACATAAAATTTCACGTTCCGTCTGAAGTTTGTGCACCACTGTTTTCTTAATCCAACAGGCTACTTATTCATATACACAACCCTTCCTCTTTCCATAATTAGCGCTTGATGCCCGCGCACGACGTCAAGGTCAGAAAAATGCGCTTGCTTTGACATCACTGGTCTATTATATCAGGCAGTACATCTCACTTGACGATATGTATCAGAGGAAGAAGAGTTGTTTGTATGCATCTGAAGTCTCATTAATGTAATATGTTACTGGTCAGCGATGTTTGCGATAGAGAGGGAGAGGAACTAGCCATCCTACTCCATTATCTCCCGGTTTAGTTGCCTCATAGGTGATGCCTTATTGGTGTCACTTATGAAGTTCAAACCTGTCTTCGGACAGTTGACAGAAGAACAACAGTCTGACATGTTATGATAACCTATAGACCTCAGTCTTTTACAAATAAAAGAGCGCGAGTTTCTAAAAATAAAACTGCATTATGTAAATTTGTAAGTTAACCTAGAGGCGCTAGTTTTTTCTAAACGTAGCCTTATAATTGGAGTTGTATTCTAGAACCTCGTGCCCTGCGGTAGTGAAACAAATAGAAGACGAGTCCTGGTTCGTGTTAACATTAATTCTGATCACCCGGTGTAGCTTCCATACTGCACGATTTCCTCCGCTGCGGGCGTTCCCAAGGAAATGAGCCTCCTGGACACAGGTGGGGTCACGCAAGGTCACGGCAGCGAGCGTGAGCAGGTGGAGGCTCAGAAATTGAAACACAACCTTACGGGGCGCTGGCACGGTACAGAACTGTGCGCCTTTAATAATCGCAACCCATGTGGGCAGGGTTACAAAATACTGGAGGGGTAGGATTTTTAAAGATGTAATTAAAATTTCCATTTTCCCACCAATTTAAGGGATCAAGGACAAATATATGCCCTGGTTCGAGTCCTCATGGGGGAAGAAATTTTCTCATGAAATTTCGGCCAGCGTATGGGACCGGTGCCCACCCAGCATCGTGATGCACTTGGGGAGCTACGAGAGGTAGAGAAATCCGGTTGCGAATACCAGCTATAACGGCTGGGGGATCATCGTGCTAACCGCACGATACCTCCATTCTGGTTGGATGATCGTCCACCTCTGCTTCGACATGTGGGCGTGAGGCCAGCAGCTGGTTGGGTGGTCTAGGATCTTCACGGGCTGTATCGCCACGGATTATATACATATATATATATATATATATATATATATATATATATATATATATAAGATCTTGTGCATTTAACTTAAGCATTAGATTCTTAACCAAATTGATAAATTGATTTTGAATATTTAAGGGGTTAGGTACAACTAACATTCTTTTCCTCCATTACTGTATCTTGTACAGTAATGAAAATTAGTATGTGTAAAACACTGTCCTTCGGCTATATGATAAAAATATTTTTACGATTTAACAAAAGTTGTGTGTGTGTATATATATATATATATATATATATATATATATATATATATATATATTTTTTTTTTTTCAAAATTCGAAATGCGGCAGTTCACTGAGCAGTGATGAAGCTTTTCCCTCATAACTAAAAAACTATCGAACATTCTGTGATGAAATTTTTTGTAAGTATTTATGCATGTCATATGTACAATACGATGCAAAATCACTTCTCTAGCTTTGATAAGTTGTCTGATAAAAATAAATTCATTTAAAAAATGATCAAATATCAGTATTTTCTCCTAGCACAAAATAAATGTATTAAGGAATGTAGTTGAAAGAGCATGATATTGTAAATATGAGTTTCAGCAATAAAATAAAAGAGAGAGAACATAAAAAAGTTAACAAGTTTATGAGTTATGGGGAAACGCCTCATCACTACACAGTGAACTGCCACCGTTTTGAATTTGGAAAAATATAATAAATAAATAAATAAATAATTGTTTTAAATCGTAAATTTTTTTTTTTCATATAGCAGAACGACAGTGTTTTACACATATCAATTTTCATTATTGTACAAGATACAGTAACGGAGGAAAAACATGTTGAATATATCCAAAAAATTTACTGCTGTAAGCTATATCTAACCCCTTAACCACTTTGGGGGTCATTTGTTGGTTTTTAAATGGAGTCTTGGGTAAGAGACAATAATATGAGTTGTTTCTCGAAAGTAAAAAAGTTACTAGTGATGCCACAGTACTAGTGTTTTAAGCTTAATAAGCCAGGAAGCCCTAGTTCAAATTCCGGTTAATCGACCCGAAATTTATCACTTGTGTTGGTCAAGCTCGTGGTCCAGATAACGCAGGAATATTCTCCGGATACTTCGATTCCCCTGTGACATCGCAACAATCATAATTATCATCATTATTCATTCATTCATTGAGACTGTAATGTAGACCTACTGCCTATGGCAGGCTTGCAGAACTGGGCGACAATTGTGGCGTTACGTCACTCACCCCTTCCTTCCACCCCCGCGTCATTGACTTGGCAGGGGAGGGGATTTGTATTCAGTGTCTGTCTTATATGATTGTGTAAGGGCCACAGATACGTCATTTACCGCCGATGGACTGTGGAATGAAACTCAACTCTAAACAGGTAGCAGAAATACACAATATGACAAGAGAATAGCTCAAGATAGAACTATAAGGAGTGTCCAGCTTACAGGATTGAGGGTGTCCAACATAGAGCGTATGTTGAACATGTAAAAGTATAGAACTTTGTTCTGTTCCAAGAAAATATGTCCAATATAATGAGGTGCCTAACATACAGAAGTGTCAAAATACAGAGATTTCACTGTAATTCTATTTCGGTTAACATTCTCATTGCACTTCCATTTCATTATGGCCGTATCATCTCAAAGTTTCCGAATAACAAGTGTAATGGAAAAAGAATGCTAAATACAAAGTATTGGTAGACTTTGTTAGCTAGTTTTTATCTTTTATGTGACCATTTACAATTTATCACAATATGTGTGGCTGTTTAAATTATCAATCGTTCGATCGCAAGCGTTCTCTTGTAGTAACAATGTTTCGAAACTGTAGGTCGCTTTGCTGCCTTATCAGTAGGCTTCGAATTTCAGGTAAAAAACTATTTTAATCCTTAAGAGATAAGTTCATAAAAACTTACAAGTACACGTTTCATATAAAACTATGCCTAAAATTGGTATTTGAGTAGCACCAAAAATGCCTATTTTGACGACAAAGCCTATTTTGATCTATTAAGTATGTTTTATATCTAATAGGTCAAAACACCCATTCTTATTTCGAAAATTTGTATTTTAAATTCCGAATTTGTTCCTGGTTCTGTTGGAAATAAAGTACGGGATAAACTGGAGCAAGTTCTGCAGAGAAATGTAGGACTGAAGGACCTGCGTACTGCTTCAAATATCCCAGCACGGATTTACAATGCAACATTCCTGTCCAACTAGTGTCAAAATTGAAATACGCTCCTGTTACTTCAGTGGATGTGGAGCGTTCATTTTCAGCATACAAATTTGTGTTGAGTGACAGACGGCATGCTTTTAAGTTGAAAATTTAGAAAAGGTATTAGTAATTTATATAAGCGAATTACGGACATTAACCGACAAGTCTTGGTAAAAATTGATTATATTTGACTTGTTTGTGTACTGAATTTATGTCTAAAACTTATTTTTCACATTTAATTGTTTAGTTTATGTGTAACTAGTTAGGGATTTGTTGTTCTTGTGCTTTTAGTAGTAGGCCTAGTGGTGGTAACTGTGTATAAGCATTTAAAATTATTAAATGCTAGAAGTGAATTCCTGATGATTTGGAGCATGTTTTTAAACAAAACTTTATTTTTAGAGCCTATTTTCAATACTTTAGAGCAGCGGTGGCGAAACTGTAATCGTGCGCCGAGCCACTGTGTAACCTGCAACGTGCATAGCACCTATACCTATGGAGGGAGACGGACACCCGAAGGGGAAGTGAAGCAATTGTCTAACTTATTAACGGATTTTCATTTTCCTTACGTCACGCACTTAAATATAATTTTATATAAGTACAAGGCTACAAACTAATGTTTAGTACGTGTAACGAAGAAAGAAATGAACAATAAATGAACAATATCACAACCTAAAATTAACTGTCTTCAGAATGTCTCTGCGACAAAGTTTAAAAATCAGGAATTATGTCACTTACTGCCAGTCGTAGCTGATCACGAAGGTATTTGTCTGTCAGTCGTGATCTAAATTTGGTTTTTACTATTTTAATTGTTGAAAATATTTTTTCACAAACGTAAGTTGTAGCGAACCTGGCTTCAACAGAGCAAGCGAAAGAACGAAACTTCAGATATTTATTTTTTGGCAAAGATTTGAAAGTTAAACATTTGTCAAGTCCTTACATCTAGCTTTCCTTTGACATCATATAGTAAACCAATGAGTTCGAATTGAAGAGCTAACCGCATTATTCGTACATCTGCTGAAAAAGGGTCGATGTACAGAGATGATGATGATGATGATGATAACAACAACAGTAACACTTAATCTTTTAAGTTTCACCAGTAACATGTAGTATAATGCCGTTTTATGTTATACAACCGTTTTCCTCGTAATACTTGTGAATAAATAATACATTTAATATTCTCATCATATTGACAGCAAAGAAATGCGTCCTCCCATCCTACTTGGAACTTTCGTACATGGTTTCGAGAGAGACATATGCACTCGCAGGTCAGAGACAAATACAAATGGAACGGAGTTTGACTCCAGTGAGTGAGAGGGTGGGGGTTGGCGGAGGTTAGAAGCAAGCGAAATGCATAGCTATCACTGCGAGCCACAATGTCTCGCGAGTCACGTTCTCGCCACGGCTGCTTTAGATACTATTTCCTACACTATTAAGCCTATTTTAGGCACCTAAAATTACATTTTAACGACCTAAAAATCCGTACCCTACTTATAAGATATCCACTGTAGTGTACATTATTGAAGATAATCTACGTTACTACTCGGCTGAAGTGTCATTGAAAACAGACCCAATTGTAGTTCGAAGCATGAGTGCCGCCCGCTAACGCATAGATCATAGCGGTGACAAATATTATATTCACACGTAAGAAAATTTAGCTAGAATTATAATTTATGTATATTTCGAATAATACCAAATTGAAACTTGTATGATAATAAATTTTTCTATTACTAACTACAATATGCAAATAAAATATACTCTTCTCTGTTGCTTTTAATAAAAGCACGTGAAGGAAGAAGCGTGCAAACTCCCAGATATATATTTTACAGCAGTGACGTCATTCAGCAGCTGTTGACACCTGTTAATGTAGTGGCCAAGTATAGTTTTCTAACAGAATTTGATTGGTCTCTCCCCGGGGGTTTCGGGGTAGCGTGCTTACTTGGTATTATACATGTAAGACGGGACTGCGTTCGCAATCCGCAGGGGCATCGCCTACAGTCATCCTGCCAAGCAGTTCGACGCCCAAATAAAATCAACACATCGGCTTATTAAGCGATCGGCGCCTTTGGCGAAGCTTCCGTTTCGGTTCTACCATTTGTGAATCGTACGTGGTTTACCGTTAGGGAAAACCGTGAGAACCCTGTAGGGCTCTGACAGAATACTGTAAACCTCTGCCGGACGTTTTTTTTTTTTTTTTTTCATTTTCATTCAAGAAAATAAAAGAAACGCTAAAGTTCGGCTCCACAGTGCATGACTTTGCAAATAACACTGGTCAACAAAATTAAACATTTTTTTGTTAAAATACAAAGAATGGGTGATTCTTGTAGCATTTTTCGTGCTGATTTCAGATCTGTTTTCATAATTTTTCTACCATCTAGGGTTTTTGAGTAATTATATGAAATGTACTTTAGATTTTTGTAGTTTTGATACCTTGTAACATTTTACCTAAAATCATATTTACTTACATAAAATGTGTGTGAAATATATTTTAGGCTATACTTTGCTTGAGAAACATCTCTTTTGAGTGTCCAGCAGTAGTCTGACAGAATATTTGGGCTCCAGTTTTCCTGGTAGCGCCTTTCCATTTCAGAAAAATCCTGGTGAAAACGCTCCCCATGTTCGTCGCTCACTACCCGAAGGTTCTGAGGAAAGAAAAACTAGATGAGAATCCAAGAAAATATTTTGAGAGATACATGATACTCCATCACGTTATAGTTCTGAATCAGCTCGCTGACAAGTTCTCTGTAATCTTCTGATCTGTGGTTCAACAGATGATTGAATGATCCTTAGGTTTCCGGCATATCACTGGAACTGTAAAAGGCATATGATTGGATCCTTTTAGCCAACCAGTTAGAGTAATAGAGTTACATACAGCACAACAGATTTCAGGGGCCCAGTTCCTGTCCTCATGTATTTTGCAATCAAAGAACACTCGTCTCGTAAGCTCTTTTAAAAATTCACCTGTGTGCTTTCAAAATTAATTAACCACAAACGTAACAAAAATTGTTTGTGATTTACACAGTATTTCGAGGTGTTTCACTTTATAAGATACTTTTACCACACTTAAAATTAGGACAAAGAAAACACGGGTTATGAAACTTGTTTCATGATTCTAAGTTCCAACTCAACTGAGAATTAATAGTAACTCTCGCAGTTTTATGGGGAATAAAATTGATTTTTTATGAATTCTGACTTCACAGGCAACAATGATCTAAAGTTATAGGTCAATCGTTAAAGCAATAAAATGAAATATTTGAAATATAGAAAAATTCTGACTTCATTTTTGGAATCAGCAGATGATATTACATAAGAAACAACAGAAATTGTACATTTAACACAATCATTGTTGACTAGTGTAACTAAAACACTTATCTGTATATGTAGGCCTATGTATGTATATATATATATATATGTGTGTGTGCATGTATACGTGTATGTATGTAGACTTACAGTCTGTGAAATTGATTATTCATGGGATGTTAGGGTTTCACGAACCACGGTTTTATAAACATTTATAAATTGGCAGTAAGTAATTTGTAGCTTTAAGTTCACTCGATGGGTTTTGTTTGAGGGCTTATTGCAGTTGATCGATCACCGGACACCTTACGCGGAGAGACTTACAGTGAGTGGAAGCGGCTTCACAATGACAGCTCGCCAATGCCCTCTCCACATTGTAATTATCTACGTCTCACTCTACCATTTACTTCACCTCATAGATGCCAGTTGTCTTTATTTTGAGTGGAGGTTTCAGACTGGTAGCATAGCCTGACCATGTGAAAGACTCTGCTGTTCGTTCTCTGAAAATTCTGTCATAACTCATTCAGCAAACGGCTTCTGAACAAAGAAACCGACGTTCATTCTCAGATATAGGCTGACCATATTTTGATTTCCTCAAACCAGGACGCTGACTGTATGTAAATATTTGTCTTCCAAGCGATATTCAATATTCATGGGTCCAAGTTCCTAACAAGCAAATTTTTTTATGGGAGCAGATAAAAAAGTTCATTTTTCTTCCACCAAATTAATAATGTCAAAACAAGTGCTTGTACAAATTTTGGCTACTCGAGCGCAATTTCGAGACCGACAGAGAAGTGCGTACGACTATCACAGACTGATGCCGATCCCAGGCGGCAGATTTCTACGACACAGGGATACAAAAATTGAACCCCACCGTATGACAAATGTCTCAATTCCGGTGGAGAATATGTTGAAAAATAGCTAAAAAATTGCTTTATCTGTTTCCATGAAATTGTGTTTTCATTCTGTAAACGGCTCCAGGGAAGCTTAGTTTTTGCGGCCCTCGTAATTGTGCTCGAATGGCCAGAATTTGTATAAGCACTTTTTTGACATTATTACATTATTAACGTGGTGAAAGGAGAAAAAGATTTTTTTCTCTGCCCCCATGAGACTGTTTGCTTGTAAGTTTAGCAATTCTGTACAAGACAATAACTGATACGTTTATGAAAAATATATTAATATTAACTTTTAAGTGATTGATTGCATCAAAGTAATTGAAGGGTTCAGAACCATAGTGGACCAAGCGCTATTTACTAAAACCGTAGAAAACAAGGGTTAGAATGAAATTGTCGCCATAATTTAATGAAAACATATAGCAAGTAATATAAAGTATACACATTCAAACTAAATGATATGTCAGTCTTCATTAAACTATGGATTCACTTAACTTTAACCCTTGCTTTCTCCGTTTTTAATAAATGGGCTTGGCCCACTATGGTTCTGTACATTTAAGCATGCTCTTCCAAGGTTCATTGTTACCTATGATTGTTGATGAAGGTTAAGAATAATTATTTTGAACAATGTTCATAATATGTTACTCCACTGTCTTTATTCCTTCTTTGCTTAATGGCTTTAGTATACAACTTGATTGAACCTTCTTTAACAATATCGAGTGTTGTTTTTTATTTTATGCTCGACCATGCCGAAATGTAGTAATTATACACCTGGTAGCAGCCCTTTAATAGACCTCATTAAAGTACACTTATTCATTAAAGTTCAGGTGTTCCACCAATCAGAAAACACAATTGAAGCAATATGAAAGCGCAAGTATCGATTATTCTCGGATATGCAATCGAAAGACAACTAGCGAAACGTCACGGAGGCTGGAAATACAATACTGTCGCAGAAGGTTATATTCTGTTACTGTAATAATTAGCGTTAATTGTAAATAATATTCAAATAAATTCAATTTGTCATCTCGTTTTTCAATGTCTAAATCAATTTCAAGGTTATATCAAGATTAATGTTTATTTTACTCTCTAGATTATATCAAGATCATTGACATTGGTTTCTCGGAAAAAATCAATACTTTCGCGTCTGCGCACATCTCACAATTTACGAGATATTGCACAAGGTCAGATCCGCTCGTTTCATAAACAAATATACTCGCGTCTTAATTACTACCATTATAGGCTCGTTGCATAATGTACTATTGCCATAGAACTGTGTGCAGGAGAGCTCAATATTAATGATTAATTTTGCAATACAAGAAGTAGTAGCAATAATAATAATAATAATAATAATAATTCCCTTCCTGATCCCCATGATTAATTTCCTTATTATTTTTTCCCGGAAAAATTCGCAAACCGGCCGGGACAACAGGACGGGAGCTTGAAAACGAAACCGTCCGGTAAAACCGGAACGTATGGTCAGCCTACCCAGATAGAACTTATGAGATCTGTGATAGAAAGAGAACTATTTGATCAAGATTTCACCAAGCACTTCGAATACTTCTGCCAAGCTAATTTCGCAATTGTTTTATTGTCGCTATAGCAATATTCCATCGTTTCTGGACAGTTTCTCTTGTTGAAAGGGGTTGAACCATCAGAACCCGATTTTTTGCGTACTAAAGTTAATAATGACACTGATTGTGAGTATATCTGAGCTGAAGTGATGTATACATAGGTTAGCACCGTTTCCAGGCCTTATTCACAACTCTCTGAAATCTAACAAAGCAGAGCTGTGTCACAAACTCTGGAGAATGCGTTTAGTGAAGTACGCTTGTTAATTCATAACTAGTGGCTCAGACCGTTCTATTGAACTTCTGTTTGGAAAGCGAGCACCATTCACTAAAACTACCCTACAACTTTACGTCACGGAAAGTGTCTCCAATAATAGTGAAAGGAGCGAAATTCGTCAATTACTCAGAATTACACAGCCAACATAAACTCACTACTATTGGCGTTATGATTTATATCAAAGTGGGGGTAATTTTTACTCGTGTATGACTACAGCTAGTTGCAATACTACCTTTTAGTAGCTATATGGAACTCATTCATTCAGGCTGCACTTAGGCATGAATTTAAATTCCGATTGAGATAGGGTTCCCAAACGTCCTGTAAAATACGGAATCGTCCCGTTTTTCGCTAATGCGTCCTGTTGTCCCAAGAAAAGTCTTTGGGATAGCTTTCCGGCCCGTATTTTAGATTTCTAATCTGAGAAAAACGGAAAAGTTATGATCTCTGTTTTGTATTACAAATTAAAAACATCGCACTTCATCATTGCAGGTGACTGTAGATGGACTAGGCCTATTATGAAACAATATTATTGTGAGTTATTAATTTCTCAAGGCGAGTGATGGCAACACCAAACGTTTAGATGTAGTCTGGGTGAATCTTTCCAAAAGTACTGAAGGAGAACTCTCAAATTTGAAGAGGGTAGTGGACTTCATTATGTGTATCCCTGGAACAAATGCGTGTGTCGAAAGACTTCATTATGTGTATCCCTGGAACAAATGCGTGTGTCGAAAGACTTCATTATGTGTATCCCTGGAACAAATGCGTGTGTCGAAAGATTTTTTTTTCTCGCATGAACGCTCTATGGACTGATGAGAAAAATAAATTGTCTGTAAAAACAGTAAAATCAATGCTTGTTGTAAAATCATTCTTCAGTGAGGATTGTGTTGCTTTTCATGACATGATTCTTCAAAATAAACAATTGTTAAATGAAATTAATTCTTCAGAGAAATATTGCAAGGCCGAGGCGGATTGATTTATAAGAATATTGTCACATGAGTAGAGTAATTTGTAGCTATTTCTGTAATAACTTAGTAAAAGCAATTTAAAGGCACCTTACATAAAGAAGCTTAAACTTAATGAAAATATGCTCCCTAACAATTTTGTTTACTATTTGTTTACTTATCCTTAGTTAGTAAAATGTTTGTGTAGTAAACTTTATTACACACACACTTTGAAAGATTGGCATATTTGATGGCCGTGCATACTAAACTTACTCAGTGATAACTGACAAATTTAATGTCCCGTATTTTTTTCCAATATGTCTGGGAACCCTAGATTGAGATTATTGACCACATTGCTGGATTCATTATAAGATTCATCCCAATTGCAAGATGAATGTTAAGTAATCTTATGGCGAGTTCGTAAATAAACTCGCAGTTGACAAAGAGTAATTAAAAAGTCGAACAAAACATTTTTACAGTAAATTTAAAGTAGTAGACTTACAATAAGCGAATTACATAGGAACACATATCAGGATTGTTTTTTAGGTTATTTTACTGCGCTTTATCAATATCTTAGGTTATTTAACGTCTTAATGAGTTGAAGGTGATAATGCCGGTGAAATGAGTCCGGCGTCCAGTACCGAAAGTTATCCAGCATTTGTTCATATTGGGTTGAGGGATAACTCCGGAAAAACCTCAACCACGTAACTTGTTCCGACCGGGAATCGAACCCGGGCCGCCTGGTTTCGCGGCCAGACGCGCCAACCATTACTCCACAGGTGTGGACTAAGGATTGTTAAATATACGATTTTTTAAGAACAATATATAGAATTCGGTACTTTGTATGAAGATAGGGACATAGGAAGTTCTTTTAAAAAAACTGCTGTATTTTATTCTGGGAATTAATAGAATATAGTAATCAGATTTTTGGAAGGAGGGAGGAAGGGAGGGAGAAAGGGAGACATATCAAGATATATTCTCTCGAAAGCAGGTGGTGAATGCACTTACCTACCAATTACCTACAGGACTATAATATCACATAACCCAATCTCCTCCAAGAAAATATAATTTTAATACCTCTTAAATGTATAAATTGCGCAACAGATCAGATAGGAAGAACTCCAACATTTCTTATATATGTGGAAAATCCAATCTTATGACCTTCGCTATAAGGTGAGAACAAAATGTCGAGCACGTTGAACATGATTCCTTGTTGCGCTCAGGCGCTCTTGTCGGAAACAGCAACCGACGTAATCGGACGTAGTAGTGTGCACGCCAAACTGAGCCGAGCCG
Source organism: Periplaneta americana (assembly GCF_040183065.1). Taxonomy (NCBI): domain Eukaryota; kingdom Metazoa; phylum Arthropoda; class Insecta; order Blattodea; family Blattidae; genus Periplaneta; species Periplaneta americana. Next base: position 113,147,819 of record NC_091131.1, on the reverse strand, counting down.
CCCGATCTTCGGAAGTTAGTTCCCACCATGTTGCACACGACCCTGCGGCACCGGTATAAGGTGTTTCCTAACAATAAAACGTTCCAGACGTCAAAATTTATCCTACACAATCTTCAGCTTCTTAGTATTTTACACTACCTGCTCTTTCTTCTTCATTTTCAACTTCTTTTTCTCCACCTTTCCTTTTCGTTCAAATCTCACCTCCTTACAAGTCTTTTTCGCTATATTTTTGACTCTCAATATGCTCTATTCTCTAACAGATTTTTCTTTATTGTTTTCAATTTTTCTACCGTCATTCTGTTCCTCATTTTCTTAATCTGTATTAAAACTTCTTCACTTCCTTAATCATAAACATCATCTTATTCTTTTCCTTCCTGTTTATATCTTTCGTTCATATATTATTTGCCTATTTTCCTTTTCTTTTCCAACTTCTTCTGTTTCAACATATTTTCTTCTTCTTGTTCATTGAAACCTTCTTCATTTTCTATATTATTACAATCTACCGAAGTACATATGATATTTCCGTGCAGAAATTCTGCGTCATCATATGATGAAGGATGAGTGAAACAGAGAAAAATTCTCTCCGGCACCGGGATTTGAACCCGGGTTTTCAGTTCTACGTGCTGACGCTCTATCCACTAAGCCACACCGGATTCCCATCCCGATGTCGGATCGAATCCTCTCAGTTTAAGTTCCATCTCTTGGGTTCCCTCTAGTGGCCTACCCTCATGCACTGCGTCATAGATGTATGACAGTGGCACAATGTCCATACATGTGCAGAGGTGCACTCTTCAGTTCCATTTTGTTGTAATTTTCTTCCTCTACTTCAACATGTTCACCTTTCTTCCATCATCACCTTCTTCCCGTTCATCTGTTCTTCCATCACTTCATTACCCTTATTTTCTATATATCATGATCATTTCCTTTCACATTTTTTTATATTATCACATTCATTTCCCCTCTCCTTTACATTGTACCTCATTTCTCTCACTCTCTTCTCCATCTAAACTATGTCCACTTCTCAATCATATTTTTTCTTCCTTTCGTTATTCTCTTTTTCTGCTTATAATAATTTTTCTTGTCTATCTTTCTCACAACGGTTTCTTCTCATTAAACTTCTCCTTTATTTTCTTCTTCTTCTTCTTCTTCAGTTTTATTCTTCTGCTTTACCTTTTAAATGTTAATTTATTCTTAATCAACATCTATTTCGTCGTCATGATCACGATATATTTTTAATTTTTTTTTTTATTTACTAATATTTTAGTGTGCTGTACAACAGCCAGAGATCAATAACAGTGCAGTACAAATGACGAAAATTACAAATAATAACAATAATTAAAAATAATGACAAATTTACAAATAATGACAATAATAATTAAAAATAATGACAATAATTACGAATAATGACAATAACTGCAGTAAACATACATGAATAGACGTTCATGGTTAGATGTGAAAATGAAGAATAACTCAATTGAAACATAATAACAAAAAATGTGTTAAAGTTGAATTAGAATCCAATATTAAAACAACAACAATATAAATATAAATATCCAAACTATACATTAAAAGGATCCAATTTCATACCATACAAATTAGCAAGTTTTGTGCATCCGGCAACCGATGAAAGAGATTTAGACTTACTAGTATAACATATTTTTTTAAATCTTAGTCCTTTAGAAGGAATACGAAGGTACAAATTACTTATGATGGATTCACAAAGAAATAATAATAATAATAACAATAATAATAATAATAATAATAATACCGATAAATGTGACATCACCAGCATAATTATTATCATAATTTTTCCCTATCTATCATGCTATTGCCATTCTTCTTACTTGTCGTTTTCATATTATGTAGTTCCCATTCATTTATGTTTTCTTCCTCCGTTTTGCTTTTTTTTTCCTTCCTTGTCTTGTAAGTCACGATTCTGTTATATTTTAGTTTACTTTTATTTTCAGTTTCTGTTGTGTTCTCTCCTTCGGTATTCTCATTCCGTCTTTATTATAAACTTTCCTATTTCTTCTCTGTTTACCTCTACCTTATTAACATAATTTAGCCTCTTCCTCCACCTTTATTGAAAGTCTTGAAAACTGAATTTCAACCACTCCATACAACGCCTGACCTGACTGTTACACGCCGCACGCTTCTGTCAGAGAAGTTGCGTCACGTAGGCTGTTATTTTTAAGGCTGAGTTAATTCCCGTCTGTCCGCGACTATCACGAGCGCTATGATTGAATGTTTTCAATTAACTCCTGCATGAGGGCCCCGTATGCATGCGTACCATATGGGCACACCGCGTTACTACCGGGTTACTCATTACAGCCAAATATCACCATTAATATTCAAGAAACAAAAGAGGTCGTACGAAAAGTCCCTAAGGCTCTCCCTAATATGGGTACCTCGGCAACCCTGATTCAGCGTATAGTTCCATCTGTTGCTGACGTCATCTTTAAATATTTGTTGGAAGAAAGATATCCATGATAACAGACACTCAATTTACTTAAAGTTGAGGTGTACTTGATGCTTTTTTCAATTTATCATGAAATTCAAATCTCAGATTGTTCATTGTGTAATATTTTGTTACTCTACAATTGCGAGAAAATAATTTCACCATAATTTTATTTTATCGTTGCTTTCTATCTTGTAAAGTTTGAGGCTCTGCACAGTATACATAAATAATTCGACTTAGCATTTGTTGTTTTATATACACGTTTATTTGTTTATTTATTTGTTAATAATTTTAACATAAAATATAATATATACCGATAAAAGTTTAGTTCACCTCTGAAAGAGTAGAACTCGTACTCAGGGGCGGATTCCTGAATTGAAATTAAGAAGTATATAATACAATTTGTCTTATGTCTACTACACAATAAGAATACATAAATTTAAATTTACAATTTTTCATTATTTATAAAATCAATACAAACGTTTTAAATTTAATACTATAACTCTTAGAATTGACAAGATTAGGATATTTAAATATAAATTTGTTATATATTCTCGGGCCTAAATTACTACTATGATTAAATACTGTAGCAGTGTTGCATTTTGGTTCAAACAATCTTAAAGAATGCATACCTTTTGTTTCATAACTATGAGAATACAATTCAAAATTATTTCGATTTTTATGTATGAATTTTATTAATACAATATAATAAATTTGTCTTATTTTAAGAACATTAAAGTCTAAAAACAATTTTTGAGATGGAAAATCAGTAGATTTATGAAGACATATTTCAATTATTTTCTTCTGTAATAAATAAAGTGGATTAAAATTGGATTTAAATAAGCTACCCCATTCTATAATTCCATACATAATTACCGATTGAAATAAAGTAAAGTATAATGTGCGTAATAAACTTACTGACAAGTAATTCCTCAATAAAACAAAATAATATACTGTATTATTTTACGTAATTTATTACAAAGATAATTAATGTGTTGTTTCCATTTCAAATTATTGTCGAAAATTATGCCTAAATATTTAACTTCAGAGGACTCCTTAATAATCGGACATTTACACTGTATAAGACAACAATTAGAATTATGTAATTTAATATTTAATATAGATGTAGGAGGTTTGTTATGTTTTTCAGATAATGAGAATGGAATAATTATGGTTTTATTTTCGTTAATAGACAGCTTTTAATATTTCTGCGTCTCTTTTTTTCTCATTTTCGCAATTTTATTATTATTCTCCTTCCTGTATCTATTATACTCCTTTTCCTAATTCTTTTTTTACGTTTCTTCTCCTCCTTTATTCACCTTCTTCTCTTCCTACCCTCCTTCTACTCTATATTTTATTTCTGTTCCTTCTCAATCTTCTACTTCTCCTACTTTTTGTCTCCTTTTATCCTTTATTCTTATTCCCTTTCCGATTTATCTTAGTCTCCGATTTCCTCTCTTAATTTCTTCCTGTTTTCTTCATCTCCTTATTCTTCTTACCTTTCTCCTGCATCTCATACTTCCACATTATTTCTTTTCCTGTTTCTTCTTTCGCTCCTTCTGTTTTTCTCAGTTATTTTATTCATTTGTCTTCGTCTTTCTGTCATTTCCATTACCTACGTTCTGTTTGTTTTTCCTCTCTTTCTACATATATTAATCATATTCTTTCTGTTTTCCTCTATTTTCTATTAACCTTGTTTAAATAATTTTCCCTACTCTATTGATACAGTTTTATAATTTTATTTTAAAATATCTCTTTATTACTTTTGTATTTTTTCCACTTCTTCCTATTTCCCTCCTGTATGTCTTTTAATCCATTTTGCTATTTCTTGCATTATCATTTTCCCGTATGTCCTTCTATTCTATTCTTTCAAAAATCGAATTCGGCAAAGTAATCAAATTTGAAATCGGAGTAGCCATAACAACAGTAAGACAGACATACATAGACAGTGGAAAGAGATTGGAAATTATTCACGAAATCTTGTGACAGGATTCCTTGTGCAAAAGGACAAAAAACAGACCTTGCTATTTTGACCAATTTGGGAATCTTACAAAGAGGAAAGACAGGAGTACACAATCCGCAGAAAGGGAACTGATTGACCTCTACATATGTGATTTTTGTTATAACTTTAAGAAGTCCTTTACAATGATAAGACATTAGACGAATCATCATCATTATCACCATCATTATTTTCATCTTCCTTGAGTTCCTAACTGGAACATAGGGCCAGAACAAATTTGAACTTCATTATTAGCCATGACTTTTGCTTCATCCCATGATTTCCCTACTTCCCCTTCTATTGTCGTTTTATAGCTTATTTTAGTGTGTTTCTTATTTGGTGATTCTCAGTAATTTTACAGAATCGCAACAATAAATTCATATATTTGAATGAACCGACTTCCCTTAGTAAACTACATGTTCGACTTTTCTATGTCGATATATTTTTCTCTTAGCTCATTTGAATGACTGCCTCGAAGTATCTTCTTTCCTTGTTTAAAAGTGTTTTCTTTGTGGTTAGATTCTTCTTAAGACCTGCCCATTTTGGTATAATGTATATCTATTGTTGTGTAACTGTTGCTTTTACTATGCTATTCTATGAAAATTGTTAATAACAGTCATAATGAAATAATTTCTTGTAAGATTAAAGTAGCCTATCCCTAGATGATTTGCCACAAAATAATTTTTGTTAGTATATACTTCACTTGAAGTCGTCAGGATTTTAACCAGGGTCTCATATACATAAATCCGATATCTCAGTCGATCGGCTAACGTTGCACCAAAAGATACTTTTGACCTTCGTTTCACGACAACCAGTTCAATTGACTATCAGATCGTGAACTATATACTGAAATACCAACTTGTCAAGAGATTTAATGGGTGCACACAAACGAAGCCGACAAATACCGGATGGAATAGAAGTGAAACTGTGCTGAAACAATAAAGGCGACCCTGGGATGAAGCCGTATCCAAGGCCTCATGCATTATACTGCAATAATTAAAACGTACTTCAACCTATTCGAATTCCTTGCATCGGACGACAAACAACTGGATACAGTCTTATCAGTCGGTCTCATCGAACCTGAACATTACTTTCCTCTTTACAGCAGCAGTGAACCTGTTTGCTTTTGATTTCAATGTCTGCTTCGAGTCCCGTTGTTATAATGGAAAAGAGTTTGTCATAGGGTGCTCATAAACATTGTCTCCTTCTTTAATATAATGTAATATTTACATTTAATGGCTTATATTTCATGTTGTGTTGAGCTATAGAAACGAATAATATCGGACTGAAAATTTATACAGTATTTATAATTTAGCACGTGTTGTGCATTAGATTGTGTCATAATTTCCACATAATATGTCATGTCACATCGTTTCAACATAGAACATACAACATATCACACATACAGTTACTTCTCATCATGTACAATATCACCTAAGTTAGTGACATATATCGAATCGTGCCATGTCACTTCTTAAATGGCAACATGTATCATACCACATCATCATATCATCATATATAATATCATATATCATATAAGCTGTCATATCACATGAAATTGTGTCATGTCAAGTAATAGTATATGTCAACATATACAGTATCATACAACAGTGATATTCAATCTATGGTACGCATACCCCCAGGGATACGCGGGGTTGTGCCAAGGGGTACGCAACCCACTGACAACGTATGTGAAAATGCTGATATATTTTATTATACTTGTTGATAAATAATAGTGAAGTTCAACTCTTGTTTTTTCCTTTCTTCAGTAACATGTTACATAGTTCATTAGTATTATTATTGCATCAATAACTTCTGTCTGTAGATAATAATGATAGTAATAATAATAACAATAATAATAATATAATAATAATAATTTTACTGTCTTTTAAGGGCCCCGGAGGTTCATTGCTGCCTTCACATAAGCCCGCCATTGGTCCCTATCCTGAGCAAGATTAATCCAGTCTCTATCATCTTATCCCACCTCCCTCAAATCCATTTTAATATTATCTTCCCATCTACGTCTCGGCCTCCCCAAAGGTCTTTTTCCCTCCGGCCTCCCAACTAACACTCTATATGCATTTCTGGATTCGCCCATACGTTCTAAATGCCCTATAATAAGAATAATAATAATAATAATAATAATAATAATAATAATTCATTTTGTATGCATCATAAATGATATTCTTTTGATGTTTCTTATATAATTGCAATGCAGTTTGGGGGTACGAAGGTAAAAAAAAAAATATGTTTTGGGTGACGCTAGCAAGACACATTGAATACCACTGTCATACAATATATCACATATGTATTTACTTCTCAGCATATCTAATATTACATAAGATAATATTGTAACTCATATTACATCGAATCGTTTCATGTCACGTAAGTCATAGCATAGTCAACCTACATAACATATCAAATACACAATTATTTCTCGTATGTAACAACACATAAGATGTCATATCACATCGGATCCTGTCCTGTCGCATAAATAATAGCATATGACAACGTATATCACATAATGAGGCTATAATGTTATATTGTACGTATATATTTTTTTATTTTATTGGGTTATTTTACGACGCTGTATCAACATCTAGGTTATTTAGCGTCTGAATGAAATGAAGGTGATAATGCCGGTGAAATGAGTCCGGGGTCCAGCACCGAAAGTTACCCAGCATTTGCTCATATTGGGTTGAGGGAAAACCCCTGAAAAAACCTCAACCAGGTAACTTGCCCCGACCGGGATTCGAACCCGGGCCACCTGGTTTCGCGGCCAGACGCGCTGACTGTTACTCCACAGGTGTGGACTTGTACGTATATGTCATATCGATTATATCATATCACATATCATATAATTAGGCTATAATGTTATATTGTACGTATATCTCATATCGATTACATCATATACATATCGCATAATTTGGCTATAATGTTATATTGTACGAATATCTCATATCGATTATATCATATCACATATCGCATAATTTGGCTGTAATGTTATATTGTACGTATATCTCATATCGATTACATCATATACATATCGCATAATTTGGCTATAATGTTATATTGTACGAATATCTCATACCGATTATATCATATCACATATCGCATAATTTGGCTGTAATGTTATATTGTACGTATATCTCATATCGATTATATCATATCACATATCATATAATTAGGCTATAATGTTATATTGTACGTATATCTCATATCGATTACATCATATACATATCGCATAATTTGTCTATAATGTTATATTGTACGTATATCTCATATCGATTATATCATATCACATATCGCATAATTTGGCTGTAATGTTATATTGTACGTATATCTCATATCGATTATATCATATCATATATCGCATAATTTGGCTATACTGTTATATTGTACGTATATCTCATATCGACTATATCATATCACATATCGCATAATTTGGCTATACTGTTATATTGTACGTATATCTCATATCGACTATATCATATCACATATCGCATAATTTGGCTGTAATGTTATATTGTACGTATATCTCATATCGATTATATCATATCACATAATTAGGCTATAATGTTATATGTATATCTTACATCGATTATATCATATCACATATCACATAATTAAGCTATAATATTGTACCTATATCTCACATCAATTATATCATACCACATATCACATAATTATGTTATTATGTTATACGTATAATCTCACATCAATTAATTACAGCATATATCACATCTGCAATATTTTATATGACTATTAAAACATTTGACGTCGACTATATGAATATATACTTCAAAATTCAATGAGAAATACATTTATTGACAACCTATGACATGCTTTGACACCTCTTCGTACAGACAGACAAAAGCTATGTTAAAAGGCATGGTCAACTCCAATTTATTGCAACTAGTTTTGCTTAATATATCAACTTCTTTTTGCGATAAAAACCAGTACAATATAACACATATCTGTATCCTGTGGTTAAGAAATAGATTAATTTAACTGAAGGCAAAATGTCTTGTAGATCTGTGTCGAAACCAAAAACTAGACGGACAAAAGCGATTTAATTAGGAAATAAAACAAGCAAGAATAATTATTGTTGTTTACTGGTTTTTATTTATCTAAATGAAAGAAATGGGATATATTAGAGTTGAAGAATTTACTACATATATTCAAGTACGTCTTATTGTGTTAGTTGTATAGTAGTCTATAGCCTGTAGGTTGTCAGAAAATTTAACACAAACATTTCTAGTACATTCCAAATGAAAAGTTAGGGAAGCAATGTTTTTAATGTCATTTCCCTGTCCTTTTGCATAGTAATATATTACATTACAATATGATAGCGTGCAAAATTCTGTGCTACTGATCGTTATAGTTCAAAACTTTTCGCGCTTATTTGCTTTCAGATTTACTCTTTTGCTTCTTAAGTGTTAAAGCGTTTGTCTTTCATCCAGGCGGCCTAGTTTCGATATCCGGTCAAGTCGTGAGGAAATAAATGGTGAATAAAGAAGACGTTGCAGAGGTTTCTTCTCGGGGTACTCCCGTTTCCATCCATTCTATCAACACTCACCACTTTCCCTTCATTACATCTATTATCTGTAATGGTGAATACTTGGTCTTAGAAGTTTCTGATGCTGATCTGATATAGAAAGTGCTTGGGGCTCAGTGAACTAGAGTTTACTGGGGACTCGTCTGAGTTTGGAACCTGGCTCTTTCAGAGATGGGGCACGTTGGCTCAACTGTCAGCATCGTAAACACGAACAATCATCTAATATATAGAGCGCACAATGAGTCAGAGATGCTTAAGTATAAGAATGTGGTTCTGTCCGGCCCTGGGGAAGTCAAGCCAAGTTGCCTTTACACCTGTCATTGGTCATTATGCTAGTCAGTGACAAAAATATTTTGTTTTTATTTACAAATCAATGTATAAAATGTTTCAAATTGTGGGCCATGATAACGTCAAAATTAGACTCATTTTGTGTACTTTGATATCTCAGTTTTTTGTTTTTTACATTCACATTTCTTCCATCGATATATTAAGGGGTTAGGTACAGCTTATAACAGTAAAATTTTGGAAATATTCAACATTTTTTTCCTCCATTACTGTATCTTATACAACAATGAAAATTAGTATGTGTGAAACATTGTCCTTCTGCTATATGAAAAAATATTTTTACAATTAAAAAAAATTATTTACATTTCTTTTTTTCAAAATTCATTTCACTGTGCAGTGATGACGTTTTTCCCACATAAAACTATCGAACATTCTGTGATGAAATTTTGTGGATGTATCTATGCATGTCATATCTACAATATGGTGCAAGATCACTTCTCTACCTTTCATAGATTGTCTGATAAAAAATAAATTCATTTAAAAACGGTCAAATACCAGCATTTTCTTCTAACACAAAATAAAAAAAAATATTATTTATTAAGGAATGTAGTTGAAAGAGCATGATATTGTAAACATGAGTTTCAGCAATAAAATAAAATAGAGAGAACACGAAAAAGTTAACAAGTTTATGAGTTATGAGGGAAAGCTTCATCACTGCACAGTGAACTGCAAACATTTTGAATTTTGAAAAAAATATATATAAATAATTGTTTAAATCATACAAATATTTTTCATATAGCAAAAGGACAGTATTTTAACATAACAATTTTCATTATTGTACAAGATACAGTAATGGAGAAAAAAAATTTGAATATTTCCGAAACGTTTACTGCTGTAAGCTGTACTTAACCACTCAAATTCAGTTTTTTTGTAGTAGAATAAACCCTAAATTTGATCGGTAACAGATTTTATCAAATTTTAAAAACACATAATCTCATAATGTCTACAAAGCCTTTGTGGGTGAAAAGGCACTTTACTCAAACAACTGCCAATAACCAAATATGATCGAAGCAGAAATGCATAAAATAACTAACACTGTAAGACGTGATTAATGAACTGGCAACTTGTGTATCTATTCAAATCATGACGTCATTAAATAGCAATGCTGTTCCAAGGTAAGTAAAAAAGAATCCTTGCTGCTAATTGGAGGGATCTTCATTCAGCGATCTCAGTATGACCTCGTCTAAAGAAGCGAGTAGTCAAGGTTGCAGCTAACAATAATACACTTTGTACGTGCTCTAATTATTTCGTAGGGCAACGGGCCACATGCTGCTCATGTAAGATTTTTGTGTACAATTTGTCATAATAAATATATAGCATTGCTGTACTGTATATGGAGGTCTCCTGCAGTTTTAATAATTGTAGTCCATTATATTGCCATACAAAATTCCTAGGTGCATCAGCTTTTCATTTGTCGGAGCAGGATTCAAATCTTGACAGATCTCAGTGAAACATACGATACAGACTGTATATTGGTGATTTTATCTAGGCACTCCAGTATACAGTAGACGCAGTCGTAGCTCAGTTATTTCGTAGTTTCCAATCAAACAGCCGAGATGTGGACCTAAATGCGACTGACAAGAATAGCGTCTTTATTTTGAAAGGATGTCTTATTTTCACTTATTTTGAATTACTTTACCTTACTTTAAATTAACTTATATTAAACTGTACCATTTTATTCACTCCACTACAATAATCGAACACTTTTACGTCGTTTCAAACTCCAATCCGTTATATTTCGTTCCTCTTATGATATCTTATCCAACTTACTTCACAACACTTCAACTCACCTTAATATAACTCAATCAATTTACTTCACTCTATCCCAATCCTACTCTCTTGTGATATCTTATCCAACTTACTTTACCACACTTCAACACACCTTAATATAACTCAACCAATTTACTTCACTCTATCCCAATCCTACTCTCTTATGATTTCTTCTCAGACTTACTTCACACACTTCAACTCACCTTAATATAACTCAACCAATTACTTCACTCTATCCCAATCCTACTCTCTTATGATATCTTATCCAACTTACTTCACCACACTTCAACTCACCTTAATATAACTCAACCAATTTACTTCACTCTATCGTAATCTTACTCTCTTATGATATCTTATCCAACTTACTTCACCACACTTCAACTGACCATAATATAACTCAACCAATTTACTTCACTCTATCCCAATCCTACTCTCTTATGATATCTTATCCAACTTACTTTACCACACTTCAACACACCTTAATATAACTCAACCAATTTACTTCACTCTATCCCAATCCTACTCTCTTATGATTTCTTCTCAGACTTACTTCACCACATTTTAACTGACCCTAATATAACTCAACCAATTTACTTCACTCTATCCCAATCTACTCTCTTATGACATCTTATCCAATTTACTTCACCACACTTCAACTCACCTTAATGTAACTCAACCAATTTACTTCACTCTATCCCAATCCTACTCTCTTATGATATCTTATCCAACTTACTTCACCACACTTCAACTCACCTTAATATATTTCAACCAATTTACTTCAGTCTATCCCAATCCTACTGTCATATGATATCTATCCAACTTACTTCACCACACTTCAACTCACCGTAATATAACTCAACCAATTTACTTCACTCTATCCCAATCCTACTCTCTTATGATATTTTATCCAACTTATTTCACCACACTTCAACTCACCCTAATATAACTCAACCAATTTACTTCACTCTATCCCAAACCTAATCTCTCTACCAAATTTTACAATTCCTAACTACCCGAATTCATCAAGACTCACAGTGTCCCACGCTATATCAGGAGAACGCATACTCATACTGCGATGAAATCTAATCCATTACAACACAGTTCGCTTCAACATTCCCAAACCTGAACCGTCTCACTAATCAAATTCATCCAACAATTACTTCACCTCAAACACACGCTAATCCATAATTCCGCTTCGATTTACAGCAACATACTTAAACCACAACAATTGATTTCAGTTCATTCTAACCAACTTCACTCTGTCTTAACACAACCAATCCACCATTTGCTATGTAAAAATTGGTTTCCCATTACATGTTTACAGCTTCAAAGGAGAGTTAGACACAGAACAGTGACTGCTTCCCATTTGCTGCAATAGATGCGTATTCCTTACACTTTCAAGGTAGATAATTACAACGGTGCTGAAGCCACAACACATAGAGCAGGCGGTGCCAGGTATCTTCAATCCAACTATAGCAGGCAGGATTATTTTTCAATTTCACCTGCCGAGCACCTGCAAGGGTAAAATCTTCCATCGTTATCATTCGTTCTCTGTCACAACAATTATAAACTCAAGATGCCAACAAGTCAGTCTTGAAGACTTTAATCAAAGTTAAGATCTCACATTTCATCCGTCCGGAGTTTCAAGAACGTTGTATGCCAAAGAGTTTTTCACCAATTAGTACCTGTCAAAGGGCTTCAAGAGAAAGATATAAATCAAATTGTAATTTAACAGAAATCAAGATTCGTAATGATAATTTCCTTCCGTTGACACATACATGGACTTACCAAGCTGTGACGTCGGAGTAATGCCAATTAACTTCTCTTATTTAGAGTAAGGAAATTAATTAAATGTGAAAATGTATTTTATATTGATAACTTAGTTTCCTTGTTATAAATCAAGTCGCAGTGCGTCCACTAAGAAATCCAGCAGAATTGGGTTCAGTTTCCGATAGAAAAGAGGAGATTTAATTCCGTCCAGCAAAAATGGATGTGCATCCCTTACCTTGTGTTTGATCAGTGACGTATTAAGGGGTGGTCTTACGCCACGCTGACTTTATTAACAGTGATTTAATCTACTTTTGAGCCAATAATTTTAGTTAAAAATATGAGCAAGTTTTCTATCAATATTCTATGAAAGCTTAGAAATAGTAGTGATAGTGGTGGTGATAGTTGCAATTATAATACTAGACGTATATGTGATTCTCAAAGAGAAACTTTGACGAACTTGAAAATCTTTTAGAGTGGCAATAGAAATTAAATGAAAGTGTTATCAGGAGGAAATAATTGTAATTCAAACAACAATCGAAATTTTGGGGAAAATGTCCAATTATCATGATCACTAGTAAGGCTGACTATGACTGGGTGCGTTTTGGTTTCTCTAACAGTAGCTTTCCATCATGTTCTATCTACAGGCATATTTTTTTCTATCCTCTTAGCCCATGATTTTCAAATCTGCTCTCACGTCAACCTTCCACAGGATTTCCTCGCCAAAATTTCACTCAGTCTCCTATTAAAATGAGTACTTCATCTTTTCAGGGGGTTAAAAGTTTATCGTAACATAATGGCGACCATACTACCTGATTCCAGTGTCGAGATCAAGAAAGCATGGAGCTCTAGCCATGTACCCAAACGTCTTCATGGCATAAATAGGGGATACGTTTTTATTTTTATTGTCTATATCCTTTCGTTACATGAACTGTGAATGTTTATGTAAACAATACGTATTGTTTCTCCACATTTGAGGAAGGAAAGTAAATGATAATAATGTTAATAATAATAATAATAATAATAATAATAATAATAGTAATAATAATAATAATAATAATAATAATAATAATAATAATAATAATAATAATAATAAATAATGGCACACAAATTCAAAGTGGATAGAAAACAAATAATAAAATACTACTACTACTACTACTGCTACTACTACTACTACTACTACTACTACTACTACTACTACTAATAATAATAATAATAATAATAGTAAATAATAAATAATGGATACAAATTCAAAATGGATAGAAAACATACTGCTACTGCTACTACTACTACTACTACTACTAATAATAATAATAATAATAATAATAATAATAATAATAATCCTTGGCGCTACAGCCCGTGGAGGGCCTAGATCGACCAGCCGGCTGCTGGCCTCACGCCCACATGCCGAAGCAGAGGTGGACGATCATCCAATCAGAATGGAGGTATCGTGTGGTTAGCACGATGATCCCCCCAGCCGTTATAGCTGGGATAGAAAACATAAACAATAATAGAATACTACTACTACTACTACTACTACTACTACTATACTACTATTACGAATAATAATAATAATCATCATCATCATCATCAACGTCATGGATTAGGCCATTTCGGCCTGTTCCGGCGATGTCTCAGCAGGGTGTCCATCTCTTCCATGGTCTTCCCACCTCACGCTTGCCTCTAGGATTGTAATTTAAGGCTAACTTAGGCAATCTGCTGTCATCCATTCTGAATAGATGTTCTGTCCATTTATGTTTATAATCATGGATTTTTTCTTCCATACTTTGTATCTGCAAATTTTTTCTTATTTCTACATTCTGTATTTTGTCCATGATATTACTTCCATTCATATATCTTAGGAATTTCATTTCGGCAGTCTGTACTTTTCTTTTATTTCCTGCGCCCATTATCCATGTCTCACTTCCATAAAGGAGTGTTGGTATTGATAGTATTTTATAAAGTTTTAATTTTGTTTCTTTTCTTGTTTTTCTTCCTAGAGTCCTTTTGATGGTCCCGTTTATAGCCTGGAATTTTGACAGTTTGATATACAAATCTTTATCTTTCTCATAGCTTATGTAGCATCCCAGATACTGAAAATGTGATATTTGCTCTATTGGGGTCTTCCCTATCATTATTTTTGATCTCACTGGATTTTTCCCTCGGAAGGCCATCACTTTTGTTTTTTGAAGTGATATTTTACAATTATATTTTTCTGAGACATTCTAAAATTTGTATATCAACTTCTGGAGGTCGTCTTCATTCTCTGCTAACATGACGATGTCATCTGCAAACAGTATATTATTTAATCTATAATTTTTACTAATTTCTATTCCTTCATCTGTTAGAAGATCTTTCCAATCTAATAAGATTTGGTCAACATATAAATTAAAAAGGACGGGTGAAAGAGTGCACCCCTGTCTAACCCCTTGATTTATATAAAAATATTCGTGTTCCTTCTGCACAGGCGAATCAATACATAAGCATGTGTTGTGATATACACTCTTCACACTTTCTATTTAATAATAATAATAATAATAATAATAATAATAATAATAATAATAATAGCCCCACTCGTGGCTACTTTCGTCATTGACTTCTAGCAGAATGTGGTGCCCACAAGTGGCGAGGTAAAACGTTAAAGTACAGAGTGTCCAATATGCCCGACTGTCCAACAGACCCTAGTTTACCCTATAGTAGATGCAATGTGGAACATCTAAAGTGGCTTTGGCTTGGCTTTTAAATTAACCGCACTATGACTTTTAAATTGGCTTGATTTGTTAATCTCTGTAGATATTCAATTAAGACAAAACTGATTTGTTCCATCAATATACAGTAATAATGATGAAACTGTCAACACATTCTAAATGTGAAATTATTACACTATTTCAAGCATTAATAATAATAATAATAATAATAATAATAATAATAATAATAATAATAATTATCATAATCATAATCATCATCATCATAATCATAATAATGGATTCAAAATAAGGAAATAGTATTAACTGAAACTTGGCAGTTAAGGCGCAGATTTCAGCCTACAATAAGTTTAAGGTAATTAGTCCAAACTCCACTAATGACAAGCTTATAAAACTATTGAAACTGCTAAAAAAAAGAGTCACACATGTCCCAACAATTTCACAGCTGCTTTGAAATCTATTCTATAATTTCTCTGAGGCCTTTATCAGTACTCCAGTTCAGAGAAATGGAACCAATTCCGCATCTAATGAAGCAAGTTTTCATCCGGCGAATTAACGCACTCGCAAGAACTGTGTTGCTACAATTTCTACATAAGATCGGAACGTGCCTCAACTGCAATTATTGTGAGTGATGAAAGCTGACAGAGAAAAGTCGCGTCTAGGAAGAGTTGACAATTGTCGAGCCTGTTTTACTTCCAGGAATAGCCGTCTAATTAAGTTCTTGTTGTCGACTTTATGTGGAACAAGGGCATTGGGACAGAGAAATCCATCGGATTGTGCAGAGCGGTCTTATGCATTCCTCTCAGACTCCTAATTGAGTGACGTAATCCAGTGCCGGCGACGCTGCAATAGCGCACGTTACAAGGCCGATCATAAAGCACGCCGCGTCGAGGTGTTCCGGGGAACGAGCTGGATTCCAGAGACGTTCGGAGTTCCCATACGTGCCTTTCTCTTTGTCTTTGTTTCCCCTCTTGCTTTGTATTCATTTTAATTTTATTTTTTCTGTTATTGTTATGCTTACCTTTCATTGAAGATT
Organism: Periplaneta americana; assembly: GCF_040183065.1. Lineage (NCBI taxonomy): Eukaryota > Metazoa > Arthropoda > Insecta > Blattodea > Blattidae > Periplaneta > Periplaneta americana. Next base: position 113,131,181 of record NC_091131.1, on the reverse strand, counting down.
GTTTCCAAATCTCTTCTCTTCTCTTCTCTTCTCTTCTCTTCTCTTCTCTTCTCTTCTCTTCTCTTCTCTTCTCTTCTCTTCTCTTCTCTTCTCTTCTCTTCTCTTCTCTTCTCTTCTCTTCTCTTCTCTCCTCTCCTCTCCTCTCCTCTCCTCTCCTCTCCTCTCCTCTCCTCTTTGTTTTTAATATTTGCCATTTATTTATTTATTACTTAAACTTTCATTTATTTCTTTACAAATTTCTACTTCCTATTCATACTTCTCTTCTTCATTATTTCCTATCTTCTTGCTCTTTCTCTTTTTCCTCTCTTCCTTTATCACTTTCGGTCGTATATCTTTTCATTCTTCTCTTTCCTTCATTCTTTACTATTTCTTTTTTATTTTTTTCATTATCTATATTTAAATTTTTTCACTGTCTCCGTTTCAAAGTTTCATTTGTTCTTTAACTACTTTTCCTTTTCTTTTCTTCTCGCATCCTGTTTTATCTTTATTTTATCATTCATTCATTCTTTTAATAGTTTTATATTTTTTCTTTGTTTTCCCGCCATTATCTTTTTTGTCGTAAATTATTTATTTTCTTTCATTATCTTTTCGTTATTTGCGCCTTTGTTTGTAACCTTCTTTCTCCGTTAGTTTCTTCGTTGCTTCTTGTGTTCCTGTATGCACAGTCTCCCGTTTCTTTCTCTACTCATCCTTCCCTTTCGTTTGTTTTCCTCTTTGTTCGTTATTTCTATATTTTATTTCTTTATCTTTTAGTTTACCTCTGATCCTTCCTTTTCCCCTTTTCATCGCCTCTCTCCACTTTCTTTCGTTCTCATTGTTGCTTCCCTCTTCAGTGTTTCTTTATCTCCTTTGTTTGTCACCCCCTCTCTCCGTCACCATCTTATTTCTTTTTCTCTTGTCTTTCTTTATTTTTTTCATTTTCAGGTGATTAATTTATTTTTGTCTCTTTTCATTGTATTTTCTCTTCATGTCTTTCTTCACCTCTTTTCTTTCTTTCATTCTGTCTTTCTCTCATTCTTTCCTTCAGCTTTTCCATAGCAGACGACACTTCCAACTTCAATTTTTATAATTTCTCCAGAGCGGGAATCTGTGGTAGATTGGGTTAGGTTAGTTTAGGCTGTTCGTATGCCTTGCATGTAGGAATCTGTGACAGGTTAGGTTAGTTTGATTAGTTTAGGATTTTTGTATGCTTTGCATATCGTCGTTGTTCCGGAAATAACTCCTATGTGACATATTTATCGATTTTCAGATTTTTGTCTATTAAATAACATAAATAGTGATACAGCAAATAATAAAATCTCCTTATGTAATTACATTTCTTTCTTTCGAAAATGTAAGAATTCACAATCTCCTAAGCACTATTGCCGTAACAGAATAAATGTGTTTTTTCCTCCTACTGAAAATTTTCATATTTTGCACATAGGAGTTATTGCAGGAACAACGACGATATACTAAGTGAAGTGAAATGTGCGTTTTGCGTTATGTTTTGAAGTGTTCTACCAGTTTATTTCACGTGTTAAATAACACTTTTAGGTTATCTACAACGATGAATTCTTTCCAATTTTTACCTATTTTCTGATATGTTTTCAAGTCAATTGACGTTCTATACGAATTCTTCACATTCCAAACTACAATCCTACTGAAAATTAGACCATTTTCCCACTTTTGCGTCAAAAAACCTTCAGGTCGCGTGCTATAGAAAACTCTTTCCTTCTTTCTCCATGTATCGTTTCTTTATCTTTCTTTGTTTCTTTTTCCGTCTCTTTGTTTCTGTTCTTCTTTCTTTACTAATTTGTTTATTCTTTCACTATTATCCATCTAATAATCGTTTACTATTGTCTGTTTTCAGTTTATTAATTTGTTTACCTGTACAATTTTTTCCCATTTTCGTTACAACTTAAATCCTATATTTTTATGTATACATAATCTCACCTCACCAATTTTCAGGCTTTCACATTATCAAAAGCGAGATGTTCGAAATGTATTAAAACAACAATTTTCAGGGCTCTCTTTCCCAGTAAATATTCATTCATAATTAACGTAACGAATAACAGATTTTTCTTACATTCTCAAGAGTTCAAACACTTATCTCTTGTACAGGCACGAAGTTCTGTCCATACTTGCTGCATGTAATTGCACGTATCAGGGTTGGATCCTGGCGGCGCTACTTGAACAATACAGCGCCTGTGCGTTATGGAGCCCAGCAGAGCGCGCCATGTAATGGGAAGATAATTAGTTACCTTATAAGATGCGATGGTACAGCCTGCAGCGCGGGACAGTCCCAGCTCCAACCGAAACACTTTCTTGTACTGCAATATACGTTCATTCCTCTCCATCTCCTCCTCTTCATGTTGTTTTTCTTACACATTCTTTATTTTTCTTCTCTGTTTCCTTTCCTTGTGTTATTTTCTCATTACTTTTGTCTTTGCTTTTCCTCTCGTTTTAGCTTTCTATCATTTGCTTCTTCACATCAGTCAACTTCTGCTCCGTCTAAATTTATCGTATGTTTTTCCTAATTTAATGGCTTTTCTTCCTCATTCTCTTCTTATACTGGCTTTTTCTTCTCTATTTCAACTTTAATTTGTTTTTATTATTGCTATTTTATTCATTATTTCGTTGTACTCAAATACAAATTTACTAAACTTTTTATTAAACATTATGTATCAGTATAGTATAGAAGCAAGTATTAATTCTAGTTTTTACTAATCAAATTCTTATACCATACCCATTTATGAGTAATATAAACGTGTTACAAAAATCTTAACAAACACAGTACCATATACAGGGGCGTATTATTTCCATTTACATAAAGCACGCACATGGTTCTGAAATTGATGGAATATGTAAGCTTTTTCTACATATAGATTTACAAAATATGTACATATGTGTGTCTAATGCCTACCCACTTCACTTGCGTGATTCGGGTTCCGCATACTGCGAATAGATGGCAGGACTGTGATCCATTTTTCAAGTTGCACACCACTTCGGCGGGCCACGTTATGCATGATGTGTATCTGTGAAGAGTTATGTCGTGTATTAGGGTGAGTGTATGTTATATGTTCGTGTAAGTGTAGTGTAGGGAATGGATGAGGATGATGAAGGTGAGGAAGGGAGAAGGGTAAATCCGGTGCAGAAAGTAACCTATTCCTGTCCAATAGCACTACGGTGTCGCCAGGCTTAACGTTCCCATCCGACGGTCGAATCACTGTCAACAATGACATATTCCTTCTCTTCATATGCACTGCGGAGAGATTTGGGATTTAACTCAGGCATACTGGTACACAATCTAATCATTAGAAGTTGTGTACCGCCATCTCTCCTAGTCCTGAGGTAGAAATTTTACATGCAAATTTCTGACGCCGCCGGGAATCGTACCTGGGCCGGCTAATCTGGAGGCAGACATGCTACCAAAGAGCAAACTCGGCGCACTATTTACAAAATATACATATTTACAGATGATCCCATAATAGTTAATACAAATTATATATTGCATTAGATATTCAGTTAATATTATACACAGTTCTGTATTCCGTCTTTTAGAAATTCCGTGATACTGTATTTCCCGACTTTATTATTTTGCATTTATTTGTTCTTTTCAAATTGCTGTTCCTCATATTATATCTTCGCCCATGGACATGGTATGGCTTACGTTCATAGCATTTATCATTACGATATTATTACTGTTATCCACTGGCATAGCTCAGACAGTAGCGCGTTTCCCTGTTGAACCGAAGCTTCGATTGGACATGAATTCGATTGTAGCTTGGGCTGCTTACTGGATTTTTTCAGACATTTTCTCCAACTGTAAGGCGACTGTTAGGTAAACACACCTCGAATCCTCGGCCAAATACCATCTCGCTATCACCAATGGCATCAATTCTAACTACTAGATAAGTTAGAGCGACATTAAGTAATAGATTATTATTATTATTATTACTATTATTATTACTACTACTATTACTATTCAAACTTACTGTTGTCCACCGACGTAATTCAGACGGTAACGCGTTTCCCTATTGAACTGGAGCTGCGATTGTGCGTAGTTTCGATTCTAGCTTGAGCTAATTACGTAGCTGGGATTTTTCCGATATTTTCTCCAACTGTAAGGCGAATGTCAGGTAAATACACCTCGAATCTTCGGCCTCGTCTTACCAAATACTATCTCGTTATCTCCAATTTCATCGACACTAACTACTAGTAGTTCATACAGCGACATGAAGTAACCGACTAAAATTATTATTATTATTATTATTATTATTATTATTATTATTATTATTATTATTGTTGTTGTTGTTGTTTTGCTATCGCGAGTGTAATTGATGAAGAGTGCAGGCGAAACCTTGAAGATGTATTGCAATTGTAGCATAAACTAACTTAATTGGCTAATTGTTAATAGAGCAACGTCTTTGTAAATAAGTGATTATTGCCTAAACGGGCATGGCAGAGGCTCTGGCGGTGCCATTCAAGACGGATGACTTGTATTGAAGTGAAGGGACTAATTAACAGAGATCCAATAAGTCTCTTGTCCAGCCCGAGTCGCGCAGCGGCGGCCATTGACATGAAGGATTGCGGCTGTCCTTCAGCACAGAGAAGGAAATGCATAATCACGTACACTCCGTCGACTGGAGAGGTTGCGGTTTCGATCCTGTTTCAATTCTAACGAAACTGTTTTCTTTTCTGTAAGAATAATATTAATACCTTATACGTGAGGTCTCTTAGATCCGTATCATAACAACGTGTGGCGTTGGAGTTTGGATAAACATTTTAGAAATTAGCTTTTTTCCCCTTTTTGTAGGAAGTGTAGACAAGGTATTTTATACTGACCTTTGTCGTCTCCTATACGACGCATTAGCTTAATCCTGCGTTTTTCTGAAACGACGCATGCGAGTTGCTAGGTACGAGGCCCGCATCGCACAATTCCGGACTACACGAGAAATAGTGAGTGGTTTCTATAACTGCGAGGTGCGAGGTCTGCGTACCTCGCAGTTATAGAAACCACTCACTATCTTTCGTGTAGTCCGGATTTGTGCGAGGCGGGCCTCGTACCTCGCAACTCGCATGCGTCGGTTCAGAAAAACCAAGGCTATATAAAGTTTTACGTCTCCAATATATTTTTAGACTCTCATATTTTCCTTCAAGTAGGCTAAATGTAAAAGTCATCCCTATTGCAGGACATGAAGACCCACAGTGGTTACCGTATTTTCAACAGACATTTCGGTATTGTAGCATAGGGATGACAGCCCTGCATGGTTGCTGTCAGTATCCCCTAAGGAAATTATCCTGGTACTCATTTCTGTAAGAGGCTGAGTAAACCCCAGGATCTAGTGCGGTCGGGACGGGTAGATCAATGAAAAATCCATACCTTGTCGGGAATTAAAACCGCAACGTTTCGGTTTGCAGCGAAACGCCTTAACGAGGCGCTACCACGTGCCCCACTGCTTTCTTTTATTGATCTAAATTATTTTTAAAGTAAATTTATAACATGTCTGTTGTATTTTCCTCTTCGATTAACTACATTTACTCTATATTTTATCTTTCTACTTTGCGAACGTATTTCCCCGCGGTTACTTCCTAGGCGGAGTTTCCATGTTTCAAAATTACACGCTATGTATAAAATACTTCCGAAGCAGTCTTGCCAACCATAAGATATGGATCGTGAATGTGCAATAATTTGGTATCATGTACGATCGTGCGATCCGCGGATAGTGCGTAAAATGTAAGATCTTTTCGGCAAAGAGGGTAAAACATGGCAAATGAAGAGGATTTTAAATATTATTACAATGAAATTTTATATACATACATACATACATAATACATACATACATAATACTGTACATACATACATACATGCATGCATACATACATACATACATACATACATACATACATACATACATACATACATACATACATACATACATACATACATACATACATACATACATACATTTCTCCAGTATTACGGGTATATTTCATTTAGGTATACATTTCTAGTAGTTTCTACATGTAGCACTTCTGCGTTACAATTACTGTAGACGTCGACTGTCGCAAAACGTATTTCTATAAACATTGCTCTCCTATGTGTCCAAGCCCAAGTAACATGACAATTTGATTTTGGTAAACATTATTATAGCGACTAGAAATCACGTAGTGACCATTACTTGTGGCTATTCTAAAATGATGCTGACAAACATTCCTTTGTTTATTTCCAAATATCTCAGAGAAATGGTTTCTCCAATCCTCTCGATAGTCTAAACATAATTGAGCCGTTGAGAGCAAAAGTGGTGTAAGTCAAAATTGGGTAGTGAGATTTAAAGTAAAAATTCTGTAAAATACAGCGCAAAGTGGCAATTAATATGTCCTTCTTGCTATCCACTGACTATAAATAGTTTAAATAAATTGACTATTAATTGCTATTTTGCGCTGTATTTAACAGAATGTTTACTTTAACTCTCATTACCCATTTTTGACTTACACAATTTATGCTCTGAACGGCTCAATTACTGTAGCCACATAAGCATGTAATAACTAATAAGTTGGTTGATTGTAACGCTTTGAGAACTCCATAACAGAAAAAGGAAATAAACACATTCAATATATGGGCCTATTTTGTACATACAAAGGAACAAGGAACAGCATATTATATATGGTACTTGCTTGTGCCAGTCGTGTTTCGTTGTAGTGTACGGGCAGTAAGAAATCAGATGTCATTGTGATAGGTTGTGACGTGAAATAGTAGCAATGAAATCAGACGATAGTGATAGTAGCCGTATAGGTCCTACTTCCAAAAAATCTATATGCAGTGTACCTAAATATACAGGATGAATATAAAATTGTAGAAACTTATGGTAAACAATTCCTTAATTTAAAGCTTGGTTTTGCTCTGATGAAACAAACTAAAAGGGCTAGATGTAGGTTCTGGCTCTTCTGTCCCTGCTGTTGTTGATCCTTCCTCCCAAGGTACGGAGACAACAAAGGTTTAAAAAATCATTTTATGTGCTGATATTTAATTTTTAACAATTATTTCCTTATAAGAATTTTAAAAAATCGTTTATATAAAACACTGTGGAGGAAGTTTAGATAAAATAATCAAAAAGGCCTATTTTATATATAGTGTACGATCCTCTAATCGAAAGTACTATAATTTGGAACCAATTGTGCAATCCAGTCAAGCCTGTTACGAAGTCGCTTCCTTTCCGCACAGTGACAGAGCTGCAACTGATTGCATCAATTTGCTTTTGAGTGTAGGCTACTCCCGATATCGCAGCGCAGTTGAGTTGGTTTATAAACAAGCCGCCGGTAAAGATATCGTGATGCACTTGGGAAGCTACGATAGGTAGCGAAAATCTGGTTTCGCAAACCAGCTATAACGGCTGTGGGGATCATCGTGCTAACCACACGATACCTTCATTCCGGTTGGATGATCGTTCACCTCTGCTTCGGCATGTGGACGTGAGGCCAACAGCCGGCTGGTCGGTTTTGGCCCTTCAAAGGGCTGTAGCGTCATGGATTTACTTTACTATCATTTCTAAAAACGTTAGACTCACAAATAACTTTTTTTCCTAGGTAAACCACAAAAGTTACAGAAAATAATTATTATATTTTTTTGTTCAGTAATTTATGCTCTATTACCAGTATTTTTTTGCAGTTTATATCGTTTACACCCTATATATTGATTCCAGAGTCATAACTATTTTTTTCTATACTATCACTGGTACTATTACTGCTACTGGCACTGTCACAATTAATAAGACTTCCAAGTCGTTTGTTAACACGGTGCAAGGCCACTGTTTACATCATAAGACAAGCCTGTATCCATGCTAGACCTGAGGTAGAGTACATATAGAGTCCTCTTCTTCAATTTTCATGGCTATATAGGAACCTTTAGGGAGATCTTTGAACCAGTGCTGAAGATTTACCAGTAGCGGGACTCTTCGGTATAACAAAGTAAGGGGCACACAATTCAAAATTCCTGCGTTAATAAAATTAATCTTACGCTCATACTGGGAATCGAAGTCATGTCCACCGGATTTGAGAAAGGGAAGTCTTACCCCTCGCGTAAGATAAACAAAGAGTAAAAAAGATTTATTATGTAGCTATCCCTACGGGGTACACAAGCCTCAGATTACCGACTACTTGGTCGAGAGCGAAGGAACTGAAATTGCGTATTAATTGTGGGTCGGCCTCGTAGAGTCTGCTGCCGACGTGTGCATTTGCTCCGAGCTGTTCTCTTTTTTAATAGAAGCGCCTCTCTCTCTACGGTTGCAATTATCCAGGGCGCGGCCCAGAGGAGCTACCGAGAGTAATCCTACAGCTGCTCGCAGCGGCAAATTATCTGGATAGCTCATACCTAATTGTAACAGGAAACTCTCATTCCTCAGGAAGTTCCAGACTTGTAATTTGATTCGGATGGGTTCCTATTTTATTCACCTGTTTACTTACAATCAATTGTCCGTCAGTTCGTCTTCGAATTCTGTGAGATTAAATGGTATAGTGAAAGATGCGACTTCACTTAAGTGTAGAAGAAAGGGATGTTTCGCTTAGATTCACCTCACTTCCCAATCATTTTATCTACCATCTGCAAAAGTTAAAAACAAATTCTGTATTAGGGATAGACTACACCTACACGTCATACAGTTTCGGGAATGAAACTACAGCTGCTGTGTTGGTTTCAATGTTTTATTTTTGTTTCGGTTTACAAAATAATATGGCGCATAAGTATATAATAAGAGAAATAATTAATGAAGAGCCTGCTATATATTTTCTCTTCATATGACGCACCATTCCTAAGTATTAGTCCCAGCTCACAATAAACAAATTTTCACTATGGTTCAGTCGAAGTTTGTCGTATGTATCTATTATCACTTGATATTGCATAAACCGCAGTAAAAATCAAATGAGTGGTTGCAGAGAGCTATAGCTGCTCTCGATGCCGAAATATTACTGAGGGAGGCCGCGGGTCACGGCTAATTTTATAAGCAACTTCGGCACCCTCATCCCTGTAGCGAAGAGATCTAGCATTATTGAACATAAGCACAAAGTTACATTGCTTCATGTTCTAACTACAAATAAAATTAATATTCAGTCCGCCGCGTTAGCTCTGTGGCAACGCGTCTACCTCCAAAGTAGCCGGCCCGGGTTCGATTCCCGGCGAAGTCAGAAATTTTCTAGAAGAGGTGACGGTGCACAACTTCTAATTACTGAATTGTGAACCAATCTGCCTGGGTTAAATCCCAAATCTCTCCGCAGTTCATATGGAGAGAAGGCATATGTCACTGTTGGTGGTGATTAGGATGTTAAACCTCGGGGCCCCCCTTAGTGCTATTCGACAGGAGTAGGCTACGTTCCAGTACCGGGTTTCTCCTTCTTCTTTCCTCATCTTCATTATCATCCTCACCCATTTCCTACACTACACTTACAAGAATATTTACACATACAGTACATTCATCCTAGTACATGACATAACTCTTCACAGATACATATCATGTACAGCGTGGCCGCCGAAGTGGTGTACAAATTGAAAATGAGTCACAGTCCTGCCATCTATCCGCAATATGTGGAACTCGAGTCACGCATATGAAGTGAGTAGGCATTAGATACACATATTAATATTCAGCTGCTTTGTCTCATAGTCTGGTATTTAATTGGTTTATTTCACAACGCTCTACCAACTGCAATGATTATCTAGTGTCGGAATGAAATGAAGGCGATAATGTCAGCGAAATGAGTCCAGGGTTCAGCGTCGAAAGTTACCCAGCATTTGTTCTTAAAGGGACAGAAATCTCAACCATGTAGCGTTTCCCAGCCAAGATTTGAACCTGGGCCCACTCGTTTCACGGTCAGACATGCTAACCGTTACTCCACAGCGGTGGACTCACGGTCTTGTTACAGTAAACATTTGAAATTCTGCTATTTTTTAATTTACCACTGTTTCATTCGGTGCAGAGAAAGACGCATTCTCTGCCAATAGGCTGGGGTGAAGTATTTGTGATAGTAGCCTACTGGTTTGCGGTGCTGATATGGGAAGGGCTTGGGGCTAAGGGCCCTGAGACTGTATCGGGTTTACGAATGTCACCCAAATCAACTGTCGGACATGGATAATCATCGTGTGTAGGGTTCACAATAAGTAAAAGTAAGCATGGAATGCTGCCCTTGAAAACCAAGCCAAGCCAAAATATGTAGGCTTTATGTTGGAGACATAACTAGCTCAGAAACTCCTCTTTCTTCTTTTTTGTCTTCCCTTCTTCTGTCTTCATTGCATATTTACTATTATTACTGTCAATAACAATAAAATTTTGAGATAAATTAAATGACACTGAACAACAAATTTTTACTTTTTGTCTTGCTCCGAAAAAAAATGGGTGAATATTACTAATATGTGTGCCCTAAATCTGAATTTAAAATCCAAATTGCCTCATCACGTACCATTTTTCGGAGAAAGTTAATTGATTTTTTTACAAAAAAAAAACTAATTTTTTTATTTTTCGCTGCTACTGACAAAATTACAACAGACTAGGAATACAAAATGCCTCATAATACTTGAAAAATGTGTGTTGGATATAAAAATGATGTTACATAGATAAACACAAAAAAAACACAACAATAAAAATATTTCATGTGTATAATGAGAAAAATCTCGGAATTTGAACTTACTATTTAAAATGATTTTCAGGATGACTTCTATTTATAACTAGACCTGGGACTATCTTTTACTATAGTCTGCAAGCATGCTGGATGATATTTCTTTATATTGCCTTTTCATTTAAGATATTTCTTGACGAAATCTTTCCCCATGCTCGTCGCTTACCGCTCCAAGGTTAGGAGGAAATAAATCCAAATAAGAATGTAAAAAAGTGTATTTTGAGAGAAATTTTACACCCCATTTTCTCATATGCACATAACATGGTTTTCACAATTTCGATGTAGTTGCCTACCATAAAATTTCCAAGAAAATTTGAGCACACATTTGCGCGTCATACCATTTTTTCTGTAACCGAAAGTTTTTCCTCAAACAAAGAGTCAGCCATAACTTTGCGAATTTTTGGACCAATGAAAATGCTCTCTTTTAATTTGCCTTTACTTAAATTGGTAAACTTTTCTTTTAATTAATGAAAACTACACCCTCGTTTGTTCATTGCGTAGATCTCACTTTGAACTATTATGAAATATACAGAATAGAAGGGACCAATATCTGTTTATTAGAAGTACAAAACAGTATGTCAACAAGCATAAGAAACCGGAAATAGATTATTTTTTTATTGTAGTAGGGTATTTTACGACGCTTTATCAACATCTCTGGTTATTTAGCGTCTGAATGAGATGAAGGTGATAATGCCGGTGAAATGAATCGGGGTCCAACACCGAAAGTTACCCAGCATTTGCTCATAGGAAATAGATCAAAAAGTCATAAAATGCATTAGCTTTTGTTTTGGGTTACAACCCCGAACCCACCCCAGAGTGTTTATTGAAAAGTGAAATCATAGTGTAGCTTAAAAACCTTGCGTGATACGAAGAAAAGAGATGCATTTTCGGATTCAGTGCACACCAAATCATAAGGGACACATTGTTTTAAATCGGAACAAAATTATTGTTGTTTAGTGTAATTAAAGTTAAAAGGCTTTAAAGGAAGGGTATGTTTTGAAAGCATAAGGAAGAAGTTAAAATCTACTTTTAACTTTACTTAAATTAATACACCTAAATCAACAATAAAAATAGATAAATCTTAATACGTAAAAAAATAAATAATTTTATTTATCATCATCTACAACTTTCTGTCTCTCTCTATCTCTCTCCCCCCCTTCCTCTCATTTTCTGTTTCTTCTTACAAATAATTTGTAATTATTCATTTTCTTTTTATTTAATCTCTCTTCCTTTACCTTCCATTTCTTAATGCTTTCCTTATAGACTGATATATTTTAAGTAATCCTGGTTATTCGTAAGTAGTGCAACTTCTTGCTATGTGATCAACATGGCGCTTGAGACAAAGCAGTGGAGACGAAGACCAGGTATTCTCAATCAGCCTGTATGAAATGGAGATAAATTCCCACTTCCTGACGGGAATCGAAGTCATGTTCATCGGATATGCAGGCTAAAGTGCTACTTAATTCTGTAGATGTACCTACAAAAACTTGTCCTCAGTTGAAAGAATAATGACGCAACAGCCTTTGTAATTCAGTAGCACAGTTCGCATTGGCTACAATCAACTCTGCTTCATTCCTTCTCAGATGACGTGTTACGGAATGACAATGTATGGAGGTGCGAGGGTGTTGACTTGTGGTACGGCTTTAATTTGCTCTCTTCGGCTCCAGTAGCAGCAGCTGTTCATATATCTCGGCATTGTTCTACTAGATAACCCTGTAACAAGTAGCAATAATGGGGCAGCCTGCTGATTGCGATCAAGAAGCCAACAAAGAGAGTCACGGACCTGACGATTCGCTGCGCTAGCTATTGACGTCTGGATTATGACGAAGAAGAATGACTCGAATGTATAAAGAGATACAGAGCATATCAATGTAGAACAACATATTAAGGAAGTACAAGTGGAGCAAGATACATCCGAGCAAGGACAAAGACCTTGGGAACAACACTGAAGAGAAGAACGTGAGAGAAAAGAGAAGGAAAAATAGAAAGAGGAAAGCGGTAAAAAGGAAACAAGGACGAAAGTATAAAATGAAAAAGAGAACGCTAGTGAAGGAGGAAGAGAAAAGATTGAGGAGAATGACAGGGAATGAAGAAAAGTAAGAGAAAATTATGAAAAAGGAACTGCATAAAAAATTATGGAGTAAATATAAAGATAGGAAATATTTGGGAAGAGAACAAAGAATAGAAAAGCAATAGCAGATAACTGTAATTTATAACTACAGATTAAGAGTTGCTTTATTTTCTGTGACATAAAATAATGAATTGTTTACGTTCTTCACTTGCATTGATATCTCCAAAAATATTCTTCAGCTACATTCGTTTGAACAGTAAAGGCTGATTCACAATAAACCGAAAACGGAAACGACAACAAGAACGAAAACAGAAATATTCTTAAAATAAATGTATTTAAATGTATTCACAATTAACGAGAAGCTTGTCGGATCCCGGGAACGGGAACGTGAAGTTGGCCAAGTCTTAACTTTGCCGTTCTCGTTTCCGATCACAGCCTACTAGATTCATTTTGGTGTCATCAGAAAGCTATGTGGTTGTATATTTTGTAGCAAGGAGGCAGTGACATAATTTCGTCTTTATCCATTGCTTATAAATTTATTAGAATCGCTTACAATATATGCTACGTATATATGTGACCAGACTACCACCTGAATTGAATTCTTAAATATTCCGCGTCATAAATTTTGAAGTTTATTAACCTGTGTTCATGTTCTATATGATGATGATGTTAATTTTTGATCGTACATAATTGTTTTCCGTTATTAATAAGAAGTAACTGTGTTCATGTTGGCTGGCTTGTACTCATGAGAGAACGCCAATGCTCAATCATACACAAATGACATCAGAATGCGTAATATCGATTTCACATATCGTTATTGATATACATATCGATAGGCATAGTAGTTTCCGTTCTCGGTTTATTGTGAATCAAAGATCTTCATGCTCACGTTCTCTGCTTCCCATTCTCGTTGTTCTCGTTGTCGGTTTATTGTGGACCAGCCTTTAAACTGCATAATTGACAATGTTGTTCTAAAGTTCATTATCAACTACAGGCGTTGAGATGATGCTGGAATAATACAATGAGAGTGCTAAGAAATAATCAAGTTTTAGAGTGAATATGCCTTGCATTACCCTAAGTTACGATTGAATCTGATGAAGAAGCAGAGCAATGAGATATCAGAAGTGCATCGAATAATTTGTAAATTTTAAAAGTTTCTGGTTTTGTTTATTCTTAGCAAAGGTCTACTGGATTTCAGTCCCGATAAGAGTTTATGAATTTTATGGTAGACTGTGGGAGAGGTTTTCTACGTAGAATTGCGTTTCGCCTACCAGTATCATTGCACCGTTCTTACATCATCGTCAATTCATCTTCTTAGCTTCTTTATATTAAACGGTTATTAAATTTAAAATTGCTAGTTTTTTTTGTACGTACAAGTACTGTAGAACTGTCTTGCATTCCTCCCTAACTTTGTTGGTAATTTGGTGGGAATTATTTCTCTTTAGCCATATTTCATGCTTGGGATAATTGAATCGTGCGATAAATGTAATTTATGTGCTTTCGGCCTTAATTAATTTGTACCTTATAGAAGAAGTTTAAGGAGTTAGGGATTTGGAGAATTATAGATATTACACCTAGTATTTGCTGTTCTACAGGTTTTGGATCAATACGTCTTGCTTATGATTGAAAATAATATTTATCCCAGCCTTCAGGTCTACTTTATTATTGGATTCCTTGTTATAACTTAAGAAAATATCCTCACTGATATAGGCTATAATTTCAATTCATAACCTAACTATTTTAAGCTCTTACTGAAGTATCTTTAACAGATCGCATAATGGACCTTTGTTTTAAATCCTGTAAAATTATAAGTGACTTGACTGTACTTCAGTCAATTATTTCATATCTTCGAACCAAAAGAGACCGATGTTCGAGACTAGGCGGATCTTTGTGATTTATTACAGACAGAATAGCTGTAAGATAATATATTTTAACCAAATACTTTGATTTTCTCCGACATTCTTATTGCATCTTTGTTTTGTTGCAGTAGCTTCCTCTCCTGCGGATAGCCTCTGTAATCGAAAATTGACTTTAAATGAAACCATCGGCTTGTCCTGTAAAATTTGTGATAAGGAGATTGTAGATCAATATTTTCTCAAAATACGCATTATTACAAAAAAAATTCAGAGGAAATACCACAAAGCAACAAGTCCAGTCATATAATGTCTATAGAAATGCAGTTCGCAACATCACTGATAACGAAAATGTGGTTCTCAATACATCAGCGTGGTTTCTTGTCTGTTTCTATCTGACTACCTGTTTGTTTCTTTATCTCTGTTTTTTCTCTTTCAGCCCCTCTCCGTATATCACTCTCTTTCTTTATCTGCTCTGTCTATATAAGTCTTTGTGCCTTTCTCTCTTTGTCTTCGTCTGTGCGTCCATTTGTGGGCAATATTTTTAATCAGTTATTTAAATAATTCTTTGTGTCGCTAATCTTTTTTTTTAACAGTCATTGTACCATAAAAACTTAAAAATGATCTGCATTGAATGAGATCTGTCCATGACATTCACCCTTTCAAGTGCAAGTAATTCAAGGTGAAGCTATTAAGCTGTAACTTTCACTGCTTCTTTAGAGGTACAAAAACTTCGAGTGCCCTGCGAAGACAACTGACATTGATTATGAAGCGCTCTGCGCTTCCTGAATTTAATCTCAAATATTTTATTTAGCTATACTGATACTGAATTTAACAATCCTAATCAACTAAAGTAGTCATCCAGAGATCATAAGATGATAGTCTGATGATAATGGAACATTGGTCGAATAAATACGTTTACAAGAGAAATCACAGTACCTTAAGAAAAATCTGCTTAGCGATAACAAATGTGCACTCCACTGACATCATACTCGTAGTAAAGAACCCATAGGAGTTTAAAAATCAGAAGATAACGCTCATCATGTGGTACTTTCATGGCTTATGGTAGTAAAATATACAAGTAGATAGTTATGGTTTTCTTTCTCATTCTTCTGCATTCCGAGAATAAACTAAGTAAATTCCGAAAAAACAAAAGTATATGTTTATTTCTCATGACGGAAACATAGCACGAAATGGAAAATCACTTTCTGTTGGCAATCTATATCTGTTAAAAATTTCGTGGAATATTATCTGAGATTGAACTGCAGGTTCCTTTAATAAAAAGTTGTCGACTGACTGAGCCATTGCTGGATCACTGACATGGAATTCAAACAGAGTCAGATAGAAGATCCCTCCCTATACACTAGTCTCACACAAGGTAGCCTCTGTTAGTATGACCTTATCTTGCCATTCGCATTGTTTTCATGTAAACCGCACAACAATAAGACGTCTTGTATTGTTCTACAATAATGAAAAATGGCCTCAAATTGCTTGCAGCAGGAGTAACAACAGCCAGTGTGGTTCTTTCTTTTACCGCCGCTGAGGGTATCTTCCATGGCTACTTCTTCGTGCAGCTCGAGGGAGGAGGTGGAACCCCGTGGTGTGCTTACAAAGCTGGTAGTGATGATGTCGATGATGGTGATGGATGCCCACTGTTGCCTCGTATCCGTGTAACAATAATGTATGATACCGTTTGCGAGCCGTATAATAAACTAGGAGCCTCTTCACATTTGCGTGAAGGAAAGTTCGTGTGTTGATCGTGCGTTCAAATCTCCACGTATAATAAACCTTGCCTCATGTTAATACCGGCTGCTACTAAAGTACGATTGTTCACAGGTGTAGTTAATTGACATGGGCAGGTTGCTTGCGAGAAGTAACGTAATGTGATTGAGTGAGACGATGAGTATTTTATTACGTCAAATCAAATACGTGATTAAATAACATAGATGGAAAGATTAGACAGCGAAAACTTAAGGACTGCAAACAGCAAATAAATTTAGAACTCCTAAGTGAATATATTCGCATATAACTATTCTTTCGATAGAACGGTAATTTTATTTTACTAACCAAAATCAAAAGCTTGGTGTAATTAAAAGTTCAATGTAATAATAATAATAATAATAATAATAATAATAATAATAATAATCGTAATATTAGTAGTAGTTAATAGTTAGTAGTGGTTTATCTAACGACGCTTTCAACTGCATCCGTGTAGGCCTATTGGAAGCGCAGTATGAAGATACAATAGAAGTTCTTGCAAAATATACAAGAATGAACAAATAAAACATATGTTGTATGTGTATAATATATATAGGCCTATATATAACGTACATAATATTATTAAGAGTGAAGGTCACATTTGCGATAGCACGTACATTAATAAATAAAAATAATTAAATTATGTTATGTAACCTGATCACATCCGGGTGATTTTACACAGAATTTTACATATTCATACCACACAAATTAAAGAAGTGACTTGGTAAAAGAAACTCTCATATTGACCAATTTTTACCTAAATTATTGCATATTTTGAGGACTTGAGACGTATAATATGTATTTAACTATGGCACATGTCATTGCATTTCATGTAAGAAAAGATTTATATTGCATAGTATGTTAAAATAAAAAAGTGTAAATTAAATAAACATATTTTCGAATACTCGTATATATTTTCATAATCCACTTCATTAAACTGAGATCTAAAATGAAGTACTCCTCGTATTATGTAAGTAATTTGTATGTATGTATGTATTTAAGCTCCCTTAAATACGATCGACCTAGCCCGGGATCGAACCCGCAACCTCGGGCATAGAAGGCCACCGCTATACCAACTCCGCCAACCAGGCCAACTATATGTATGTATGTATGTATGTATGTATGTATGTATGTATGTACGTATGTATTATGATAACCTGTTCTTAGGCAACGGAACAGACTTTTTGATCTATTATTGGAGTGTAGAAGAATCTCCAAGCCACCGGCGTAACTCAGGCGTTATGCGCGTGTTCCTGCTGATCCGGAACTGCGCTCGGGCGAGGGTCAGATTCCTGCTTGAGCTGATTACTAGGTTGGTTTTTGGTGAGATTTTGGATAGCTGTAAGTCGAATGTTAGGTAATTACAGGGCAAATTCTCGGTCTCATGTCTCCACATATCATCTCAGTGCCGATGCTAGATAACCTAGTAGTTATTACAGTATCGTTAAATAACATACTAACGAAAATAAAATAAATAAATAAATGATGAAAATTTACATGTGCATAATTTATTTCTGACAGCTGTCGAAGTACCGCGTGACGAGCGTGTATCTTGGGATTGTTTACACACTTGTGCGATATCTAATACGACGTGAGTGGAGCGTACATTGTTTCATGCATTACCGCCGAGCAGCATTTTAGGCCTGCACGAAGGAGGAGGAATAATTATGTGCGCTATCATATATAAATGCTACACACAGATTTAGTTGAGACGCCGTGTTTGAGTAATCGCTGTGTCTGTAAGCCGGGAGTAGTGGATTAATCTGCAGCTGAACTTTGTAAACACCCACCGTGACATGAAACCAGTGTACCCATAAGGTCATGATGTCTACTGGCTGTCAGATGCGTCGTGAAGAGATAATACAAGTGGGGCACATCTGACAAGATTTTTAAAGGACGTCTCAAGGATTTTACTCCTGTGTAGGAATTCAACCCACGAAACTTATGATGTTCAAATTAGAAGACACAATGCACACACATAATAAGTTGTACTTAACTTATATGAGTTCAATTTACTTGTATTTTTCATTTGTTGTAAAACTATTTATTCATTTATTTTTTCACTTCCATTTGTCTCATTAAACCATGTTTCTTTCTTATATTTATTTGTATTCGCGTATTTGGCTCTGCGTTAGTGCGCTGGTCTTCCATTCAGGAGCCCAGTGTTCGATCCCGTCCAGATCGTGATGGAATTTATGGTAAACAAAACAGATGTTGCATAGCAATTTTTTGAGGTACTCCTGTTTCCCTCTTTCATTTCACAAAGACTTTCCACATCCTCCTCGTTTCATCTATCATCTACAATAGTGGAAAATAGGAACGGATGAAATGTTAGAGATAATAAGGATCTCCGATATTGCAATAGGATGTAAGAGTTTGGGATTACGTGTCACTGGATTTATCAGCAATTCGTCTGAGTATGAGATTTTGCTCTGTCAAGGCTGAGGCAGAATGGTCTGTCTGTCAGCATCGGATTGACGAATGTCACGAAGGCATCAATGAACTTAGACAATAGAGCACACAGTCGGAACAATGAGTGGCTAGGTATATGGATCCGTCCCGAGTGCGGCTCTCGATTAGACAAGCCAAGCCTATATATTTTGTTTCTAAGTAGTAACATTTGTTTTGTTCACCGTCGTTGTCATCATCATCATTATCATCATCATCAGCCTTCCATCTTATGGTGTTCAAATTAGAAGACACATCTTATGTCTTTGATCCGTTCCATCCTCACACTTGTGAGGAATTTGAACCAAATTTAGATATGTATATATAGAAGGAACCGTAATCATATGGTCAATTTGAGAAAATATCGGCGGACAAGACAAGCGAAGACTAGACATGAAGCAAGAGAGACGAACCTGTTTTTTATGGAAATGAAATGATTTTCCGTAATACCACTAGAATCGAAACCGGGCTTATTGAATTTGTAGCTACTACACAATCTTACAACTCCAACCAAAGTGGTGGACAATTTGTTTTATTCTTGCAGAACTTATTGGATTTCTAAGTACCACCAACCTTACCACTCCAACTAAAGAGGTGGACAATTTGTTTTATTCCTGCAGAACTTATTGGATTTCTAAGTACCACCAACCTAACCATTACAACCAAAGTGGTGGACAATTTGTTTTATTCTTGCAGAACTTATTGGATTTCTAGGTACAGTAGAGCGTCTCGTTTAGGCACAGTGAAAACGTAAACAAAGTGCGGGTAACGTGTCGAAAGAAAAAGATTGCATATCGAGAAGAAAGTGAAGACTTTTTCTTTCATAGAACTGGGTATATGTCCCTGTCTTTTGTTAGTGCTGTCATAATAATTTGTGTCTTTTGTCACGACATGAGACTTCGCAAAGTATATCGTTTGTTCATGATCCCTACAAGAGTAAGGATAGAATGCATCCATCCTAACACATGACGGTAGATGATCTTGGTGATGATAAAAATAAAGAAAACTGAATAATGTATAGTATAGTAGTATGCAATAAGGACCAATTTGACTTTCGGTTCTGGGTGCATTGCATCCTATTAGTTTATTATATTTCATAGTATATTGTTTGTTAATGGTGACTTACGGAGGTTTTTCGTTGCATGTTGCAGATCCGGCATCGATTTGGTTGTTACGATGAGATCACGGAGGTGGACAGACGTCGCGTGCGTCACTGCAACTGGGTTCGATTCCTCCGAGCTGCCTCAACATACAGCGACGAGGTCAACCTCATCGGCACAAAGGTCAAAGGTGAGCAAAAACATCTCTCATAATCATGCGTTCTTCAATATTTTCAGACGACTTTTTAGCCGACATAATACTGTGTTATCATACTTTGAAAATGTATACACAGATCTCACGATAAGTTCCCAGAAATATGCACATGTCCGGAAAAATGAATTTGAAGTATAGTTGGCACCTAAATTGCTTTATTTCTTTTAATGAACATATCATTCCCTTTAGATATTTTTGTGTAATTACTGAAAAGTAATAATATATAATTTTATTGTGTCATTATGTAATTTATACTATTAGTCCTATTGTAAAATTTACATGTCATTTAATAACACTCGAGCTGAAAAATAAACATTTTTTAATCCTTGGCGCGTACAGCCCATGAAGGACCAAGACCGACCAGCCGGCTGCAGAGGTGAACGGTCATCTAACCCGAAGGGAGGTATCGTGTGGTCAGCAAAATGATCCTCTCAGCCATTATAGCTGGTTTTCGAAACTGGATTTCGCTACCTATCGTAGCTCCCCAAATTCATCACGATGCTGGATGGGCACCGCTCTCTTTATACACTGGCCGAAATTTCATGAGAAAATTTCTTCCTCCTTGAGGACTCGAACCAGTGCGCATTCAGTAACGCGAGTGCCAGTCCGTAGGTATTATGGCTTAGACCAATGGTCGGCAAAGATTACGTCATATAAAACGTAGCCCGCAATACACAGCAAAGAGGCAGGTAGGAGGAGGATACCCAAACTGCTTAACGTTGAAAGAACAAGTGAAGGCTAAGGGTAGGGAGATCGTCTTACCCCTCCGCCCTGCTTGTGTATTAAGGTGTTGCCTGGCTTTGTATTCTTTGAGCGTATTCCGAATCTCATCGGTGAGCAATCCGATGGCATCACGGTGTTCCGAATTCCACCGATGACGTCATTGATGCTCCACCGGTGTCGCACCGGTGCCATCAACTTGCAGAGGTGGTGGCAGTCTCCATCAGCCGCCATCAGTGAATCTGATTGGTTCTTGTATAGGGCGGGAATTAGCAGACGAATAACATCGTGCACTGTTGTGTCATGGCGGTGTGTTCTGCTTTAGTTCTGCTGTATTGTTTGTAATGAGCACAACGTAAAAACAATATGTTAATAGCTTATGAGCGAACATGTCAACGGACCCGTTATTACTACCGGTTCAGGAAATAAATTGTTTATGCTATCTTTTCTTTGAAGGAGATGGGAGTACGAAAATTTCGCAAAATTTTACTAGCGTAGCACAGACAACAACTTGTACAGTCGCCATGACAGCCATTGATCCTTCCAGCAGTTTTGTTCCTTATTCGCTGCAACGTGACGTCATTGATGCCACCGGACCGGTGAGATTCGGAATACGCTGTTTGTCTTAGACCATGACGCTATTGCGCGGGACGAATACAAACATTTAACATGAAATATATTTTAAAAAGCGAATTAAGCATTTACCAAATAAATTTCTGCACTTAGGGGCTATAAGAAGAATATAAAGCCAGACATTTACGATTAATGCTACAATACCAACGACAGGTTTTCCTTTATCAAGAACTTTATCTCCTTCATGTAGCAAATTATAGTGGGTTTATTATTATTATTATTATTATTATTATTATTATTATTATTATTATTATTATATTATTACTATTATTATTACTATTATTATTATTATTATTATTATTATTATTATTATTATTATTATTATTATTATTATTGTTGTTGTTGTTGTTACGGTGACTCAGTGCTAGAAAGCTGGGTTTATAACCCAGTACATCCATGTTCGTTACATCTGGTTAATTCGAAACAGGATTTCTCTACGTAGCGGAGCTCCCTAAGTTCATCAAGATGCTGGGTGGGCATTAGGCCCACACATTGGCCGAAATCTCCTGAGACAATTTCTTCCCCCACGAGGACTCAAACTAACGCGCATTCCGTAACGCGATTCGTAGCCAGGGTCCCTTAGACCACGACACTACTTAATATTATTTATAAATTAGGGGTTCAAAGCAACAGTGGCATAAGTCGGATTTTTCTACATTTCAATTTATGAATGTCTGAAGAAAGTGTGAATTTTTCTCTTGTATTTAAAGTATCAAAGAACATTCTACTTGTAAAATTAGTACCTTAAATTATACTTCAACAGATTTTTAATTGCATAGAACACAAGAGTTGAAATATAGGTATCATGTCTTGTAATTCCTGACTTACGTCACTGTTGCTTTTAACCAATAGAATATGAGAAGTAATCTGATGATTCAATTAATTAATATTTACCAACATAATAGGTTTATCATTAAAATTTGTAAAAAAAAAGTGGAAGCGAAACTGCAAAGTTATGTGAGCCGACTCTATGTTTCTGGCTACATAACCATTTAAGACAACACACAAGGAATGAATGAATTTATGGTGATAAAGGATTATGTTAATGAAGCGTAATTAATTATTTCAACATTGCATAATCATTGCGGTTCCACGGAATGAAATTAAAAAATACGAAATGGCTTATGGCATCGTAGATTGATTTCGGCTGCCACTTAAAAGTTGTTGTTCTTGCCCCACTATACTTGTTTCGAAAGTTTTTTTTTCCCCCATTCTTTTCTCCAACCTTTCAAACTATTTCATTTAGAATTAAAACTGTTTTGCAGACTTACAAAGTTCCAGTAGAATTAATTCATTCACAGTGTTCCGCCCAAGAGCAGGTCTTTCACTGCAAACCCAGCATTCCCCTGTCTTTCCTACTTCCTGCCTTCCTCTTAGTCTCTGCATATGATCCATATATCTTATTGTCGTCTATCATCTGATACCTTCTTCTGCCCCGAACTCTTCTCCCGTTCACCATTCCTTCCAGTACATCCTTCAGTGGGCAGTTTTTTTCTTATCTAGTGATCTAGTCAATTTCTTTTTCTCTTAATGGTCAGTTTCAGCATTATTGTTTCTTCACCCACTCTTTCCAACACAATTTCGTTTCTTCTTCTGTCTGTCCATTTCACACGCTCCATTCTTTTCCATATCACATTTCAAGTGCTTCTAGTCGCTTCTCTTCACTTCATCGTAATATCCATGTTTCTGCCCCATACAATGCTACACTCCACACAAAGCACTTCACTAGTCTCTTCCTTAGTTCTTTTTCCTGAGGTCTGCAAAAGATGCTCCTTTTTCTATTAAAAGCTTCCTCCTTTTGACTTCCTGGCAGCATCTCATGTTATCGCTCATAGTACATCCCAAGTATTTGAAGCGGTCCACTTGCTTTACTGTCTCATTTAAAATTCGCAAGTTTGCCTTCTTTACTTTTCTTCCTATGATCATGGTCTTTGTCTTATTTGCATTTAACTTCATCCCATACTGCTCACAGCTGTCATTTAGCTCCAGTAGCATATCCCTTAGTATCATCTCTTCTTCTGGTAACAAACGCCATATTATTGGTAAATCTCATGCACTTTATTCTTCTTCCTCCTACTTTCATCCCTCCCATTTTCTGAAAACAGTTCTTCACTAAATCCTGCAAGTAGATTTTGAACAGGGTAGGTGACAAAGGGTATCAACGTACTCCTCTACCTATTTCTCTTCCTCCTAACATTTCTTCTCCTATCCTGACTTTGACTCGTTGTTTCACATAAAGACAGAATTCATATCAAATTTAATTAAAACATTTTGAATCTGTCTGCAGACTTCTGAAGTGCTATATTTGTAGACCTATGATGCTTCAACAGAATTATTCCTAAGTTTTGGTCAACTCCTGATTTTCACAGTGTACATGATTAAAAGCACTGCTTTTGGTGCAGATATAGTATTTAGAGCGCTGCTCTGTATTGCAGGGGAGCCGTTGTACGAGGCCGTGAAGAGCATCCCCGCCAACTCGGAGCTCGTGGTGTACTTCCTGCCGGAGAGGCCTGAAGAGGTGTTCTTCATGCCTGCAGTCCACTATCTCAGAAACTCGTTGTATCGTCGCACAATGGACACCATCCTGGAAGGTGAGTCCATTCCTAAGAACTTCCTTTTCTGTGTGTTGAAACACGTTACGAAGTGCGAGCACAGTCTGGTATATACAGTCACGAAGCTCAATACATAATAAATATGCATCCATAGATAGTTGCTAACCACTAGGATCGCTAATATCAACTCATTACAGACAATGCGAAATAGTACCGGCACAGTCTATTGTTCCTAGCACCCTCACAACTCAAGCTTCGTGACTGTATATACTAGACTGTGGTATAAGTGTGTTGATACTTAACTTACTGCATAGGAAGAGTCCACTGCAAGAATGATGGATGTCACTTTCTTGTCGAAAATGAACCAAGACTGTCAATGCATAGCTTAAGACATATAGAATGTACATAGAGAGTTATATGGCATTAACACTGATAGTCATTGTCCAGTAATGATCGGAAAATCACAGTTAAGCTTTGAGCGCTAAGCATTTCAAACTTTCAATTACTTCTCCTGCAAAATGTATTCCAAATGACATCCATCATTCTTGCAGTGGACTTTTCATATTTTCTTAGCATTCACTTTCAAGCCTCATTCTTCTGTTACGCCAGCATAAATGACATAAATTATAACAATAACAACGCTATTAAAATCATCAACAACTCCAGCAACATAACCATCACAATATTAATATCGTCATCCACATCTTCATCAACACCAACGTTACCATCATGTTCAATGTTACCGCCATTGTTATTAATATCAGCATAGGCGCCGCCATCATCATTATCATCATCTTCTTATCATTACTATCTCCATTTTCACTATCACAATTTATTACCGTCATTCCCAGTAACGCCAAATTCATCTTCACTATCATAATCAAAACTCTACCACCCATCACCATAATCATAACCACGTCTGCCCCTATCTTCACCTTCACTATCATCATCAGCATCATCATTATCATCACCAGTTTTACTTTCATCATCGCTATAATTACCACATTTATAAAGCTGCTTATCTGATGTAAAATGTAGCATCCCTGAGCACTCCAGCACCAATAGACTCTTCGTTCAGTGATGGAATGAATTACGTGCCATTATACTACCCGACTAAGCTGGCCCCATCACCCACCACAACAAGCATTACTCTCCAGCCTTCAAATCCGTATATCAACCTCTGGTGGTAGTATGTCTTATCTCACAGATCTACAAGAGTCGACACCCTGTCAGGCAATAACGGGCCTGGGGGACTCCGGTGACTATTATGCAGATCTGTGAGTCATCTAGAATCCACCACCATTTTTACCTACCGATCTTTGGGCAAACCGCGAGGAACACCCACTATGACGGACGATCGATTCGGAGTCACTCAAACATAAGTAGTGGCCTGTTCTTTTAAACTCAGATGATAATGGGAGAACAAATGAACGTCATCCAATTTATTCTTACCATTACCATCACCATCATCATTATCACCACCATCACCATCATAAACAACTAATTAACACCATAAATAACCACCATTACTCCGACAATTGTAATTATCACCTCCAGGGGGGGGAGAATGATACTCTACCCTATTATCTCCTGGCTTAGTTGCCTCATGAATGCTCCCTTATTGCTGTCACTTGTAAGATTCCAACCAGTCTTCGGACCTTAACTAAACACATACATACATACGTACATACATACATACATACATACATACATATATACGCCTACATACATACATACATACATACATACATACAGTCATACATACATACAGTCCACACTTGTGGAGTAACGCTTAGCGCATCTGGCCGCGAAACCAGGTGGCTCGGGTTCGATTCCCGGTCGGGGCAAGTTACCTGGCAGAAGTTTTTTCCGGGGTTTTCCCTCAACCCAATATGAGCAAATGCTGGGTAACTTTCGGTGCTGGACCCCGGACTCATTTCACCGGCATTATCACCTTCATCTCATTCAGACGCTAAATAACCTAAGATGTTTATCAATGTAGTAAAACAACCTACTAAAATAAATAAAATACATACATACATACATACATACATACATCATCTTTACAATCATTTCCGTCAACATTTCTGAGAAATCACATAAATTAACGGAAATTGGTACTTTCATAAAGTATAAGCTTAATGAAATTAATTTATTGTTATAATAATAATAATAATAATAATAATAACAATAATAATAATAATAAAAATAAAATAATAATAATTTTAACACCTTTCTTCTAATTGTAGAAACATTCTGTATGCAATATATTGGGTAGAGACATAGAAACATTTTTAGAACTTCCACTTGGCTTTTAAAATCAATTTTAAAAGACCATAGGAAATAGATGAAACTAATTTAAGACCTGAGTGTTGTGTGGGAAATCTATGTAATACAGTGTATATTATATATATATATATATATATATATATATATATATATATACCATCTCTGTAGGTCTGTTTATTATTATTATTATTATCATTATTATTATTATTATTATTACTGCTGCTACTATTAGTGCGATATCCACATCATTTGAAATATTCAGAATTTCGTTGCCACCTCTGGCTATAAGTTCTTATGTCATTATATCGAATCTGGCCGGTCCGAGTCCCGGAGCTTGCAGTATTATTAAAAGGGAAGAACAGACGGACGGACGGTCAGTTGGCGGGACAATGGCAGCGCGCCTGTGGTCGAGAATATAATTACAGTTTCCGCAGCGATTGCCGGTTTTTTGAGTGGAGACTCCATCAGCAGTGCTAGAGGGAAGTTAACGAGGTTCAATTGTTTGTATCAATTCGTCACGCACGAGACGCCACAACGGGCCCGCAGATTGAAAATCCCCCCACTAAAAAGAAGAAGAAGAAGAAGAGCAATGATCTGATGGCAGCCATTAGATCACCTAGACAGTTTTTTATTTCTGGAAATTTCATCATTGGACGAGACACGGATAAATTGTTTGTTTACACATTTTTTTTTAAATACGGGAGGGTTATATTTATTTATTTTTGTTTGATGAGTTTTGAGAACCGAAACTTGAACGAATTGGGACTGCTAAAATCACCGCGTCATGGTCTCTTATTTACATAACGTCTGTAACCCTGGATACTCATTAACGATGTGCGTTCAGAACGTAACTGAAGTGGATCCCACTCTTCGCTACACGTGAGCTACTGATTGCTTCAAGGACATGACATTCTTATTGTTTTGTTTCAGGGCTATAGCCTATTTATTTGTCAAACGATTTGTTCAAGAATAATGAATAGCTGGAAGGGGTCAGTAATTAATAGAAACCTGTAGGTTTTGTGAATAAGAGAGTGGAAGAAAATGATTTAAACTTTTTGTAACTTTTGTGCTGTCAGCACTTGAATAACAATTTATAACATTTAGGATGACGTTGTTGTTGTTGTTGTTGTTGTTTGAGTTCTATTTTCGTACATACATTGTTTTCGTATTTTTAATTTGTCTTCTAGATTTTTCGAGAGTTTAAACATGTGATGTGGAAAAATTTCCAAATTTTTGGAACTAATTGTTTTTTTTTTTTCCAATATAATTTTAAGGAGACATGAAATAGCCTATCTTGCCAACGTTAAATTAGATCTTACACACTAACTTTCCTCAAAAACTGTTGAAGCCAGACAGCTTGTTTTTTACAACTCATTAAAACATAACTTGACTTAATGCTGAAAAAGTATTATTTCTTTTATTTATTTCCTTACTGAGAAATAATCTTTACTGCATTCGTATATTTTTTTCAACAATTCTCAGTACATTATCCCCTTTAATATCTACACAGATTTAACAAATTCCAAAAACATATTTTCAGTACCATGTAAAACTTCCCTGAAAATTTCAGCTTTCTGGATTAAATAGAAGTTGAGAAAAGGTTCGTTTTGTACGAAAAAAAATAAACTTACGGGCAACGAGCGTTAAAATAAGATTTACACACACATACTACGTCCTGTCCTCAGAAAAAACTAAAAGTTAACATGTATATAATTTCAGTATCATAATATGTGGTAAAGGGAAAAAAATCAAAGAATATATTGGAAAAATAAAAATATGTAGTCTATTATTTTCTGTCCAAAATCCGTAAATTTATTAAGAATGAGCATTGAAATTAAAACTTTTATACCCCTTCTTAGAAAATATAAAAATTCAAATGGATACATTTTGAGTAGGTATAATCATATGTGATGTACCGGTATCATTTTAAAGAGGGGAAACTAAATAATAGGGCTATATTGGAAAAATAAAAAATAAATCAAACTTTTCATCAAAAATACAATTCCATAAGATGTCGGACCGGGTAGTTACGTTGTCTAAGGGGCGGTCCACTTAGGCAGCGCGGTCCGAAGGTTCATGGGTTTGAATCCCGCTTTAAGCATGGGTGGATGTTCTGTCCTGTGAGTGTCTCAATGGAGGCCCCTACGCTCTGCTGACCTCAGACTAGGGGAAGCCGACAAATGTGTCGGTGCCTAGTGTGTGAGTCCATAGAATCGTTCCCTTTCGTACAGGTATTGGTATGGAAGGCCTACTGTAACAGGCGAGCTTAAACGACCAATAAAAGAAACAAGTAAGCTTCATTTAATTTAGGCCTAATTGAATCAATGTCTCTACAATCCGTTTGGATAAAGGCATATTTTGTAGAAAAATTTCAGTAACTAAAATAACATAGAATCTGATATAACAAAATTGTTACACAGGAGAAAAAAATTATTTTAAACTTTGTGCTATAGCTGTTGGATACTTAAACACATGACGAAATTGTAAATTTTAGCATTTAAAAGTTATCTTGTTCAATACCTATGTCCCTTACCATCTGATTTGTATATATTTTTTTATTTTTGTGTACAATAACTGAAACGCTGAATGAAGAGCCTATTTGAAATCAGAATAAACTTTAAGGAAAAGAAAGAAAAAATAATTTAAAGTCCATGGTATAGCATTTAAATATTTAAACTCCTTCATAAAATGAAATCTCAACGTTTTAAAAACTAAACATTGCTGCCAATTAGGTAACGACAACTTCATTCGATTATAGAAATAGCCGGAGATATTTGTAGTAGATAATAGGCCTACAAATATGCAGAGGACTTTTGTGACTGATTTCCCTTGTTTTTTTTATTTAATTTATTTTACTATGCTTTATCAATTGCAATGATTATCTAATGTCTGAGTCAAATGAAGGTGGTAATGAGAGCGAAATGAGTCCAGGGTCCAGCATTTGCTCTTGATCGGTTGAGGGAAAATCCCGGAAGAAACCTCAACCAAATAACCTGTCTCAACCAGGATTTGAACCCGGGCCCGCTCGTTTCACGGTGAGAAGTGGTAACAGTTAAGCTGTGGACGGTTTCCCGCTATCCCTATGGCATAATAGTTTAGTTATGAATATATTCTCGTATTAATCTCTCCGAGTAATACACCCTTCGAGTCATTCAATGCTTCCTTACAATCCATGATCTCCTCTTTAATAATAATCCAGTCTCTACAATCATATCCCACCTCCCTCAATTCCATTTTAATATTATCCTCCTATCTAAGTCTCGGCTTTCCCAAAGGTATTTTTCCTTCCGGCCTTCCAACTAACACTCTATATACATTTCTGGATTCGCCCATTTCAAACGTCTGGATTTAATGTTCCTAATTATGTTAGGTGAAGAATACAATGCGTGCAGTTCTGCATTGTGTAACTTTTTCCATTTTCCTGTAATTTCAACCTTCTTAGCCCCAAATATTTTCCTAAGCACCTTATTCTCAAACACCCTTATCCTCTGTTTCTGTGTCAAAATGAGAGTTCAAGTTTCACAATTATTTTTAACTAATGGTGAGTACTTGACTTTCGTCAGTCATCCAAGTGAAGCTAGTTATGTAGACCAATTTACCGATAGAGTCGTTGCCCAGGGTGCGCCATAGGAGGCTGGTCTACACTACACCCGCGATGAGATGAGATGATGGAGATTTATTGGGATGCCACAGGGAACCGGAGTTCCCGGAGAAAGCCCCTATGCTACCTGGATCACGGACTTGACCAACACAAGTTATAATTCAGAGATACGATGGGAGTTGAACCCGGTTTCACAGGATTATAAGTCAGCGCTATAGCCACTAGACCGCCGTGTCGGCTTCTCTATTATTATATTGCCATATCTTCAATATAATTATTGTCTTCGTATTTAAGAGCCATGTTCATTGAATAACTTTGTTATGAATCAATATCTTTCATATCTAGTTTTTCCTTCAGTTTCATGACTTTAAGTTAAATTTAGAACTTTATGTTAAATGAGATATTTTTTAAAATTCATAAAATGCAAGAAAATACAATAAATAATCACAAAAGTTATATTTTATTCCATTTCATGAATTTTAAAAATCAATTAACACTGTTGAATATTGACCGAATTTTATTATTTTATTGTGAGACATTTTTTCTTGTAATTTTGTTTACTACCTCTTTTTATACTTTTATATCTTCGTAGCTTAATTGAGGCAACTAACCAACCACCACAATTGTTCTTCGCTTCTATTATTTTCTTCTTTTTTATTTGTACAATTTTAGTCCTTTTCATAACATTTTAATAAAAAATTTGTTTTGTGGTTTCATCTCTATGAAACGTTAACACACACAACATTGTACAAATAGACATTCTTGTGTATTCTTTGGTATTATATTACTGTTAAACAGATCGTCGTCGACTTTTCACCGAAATTATCATCTTTTCTTCTTCTTCTTCTTCTTCTTATTCATCAAGGATGGAGTCAATTGGCCATTTCTATCCTATTTTTTTTTACGATAATGACAGTCACAAATTGTAGGGATTCGTAGTCGACATGTTACAACATCACCGATTTAAGCCTTAGATTTTCTGAACCGACGCATGCGACGTGCGAGGTTCGCCTCGCATAAATCCGGACTACACGAGAGACAGTTAGTGGTTTCTATAACTGCGAGATGCGAGGTCTGCGTACCTCGCAGCCATAGAAACCGCTCACTATCTCTCGTGCAGTCCGGATTTGTGCGAGACGGGCCTCGCACCTCGCACGTCGCATACGTCGGTTCAGCAAAACCAAGGCTTTAGATAACACGAAACAAACTCAGGAAAAGGAAGAGGGATAGGTCTCCAATCCCCTACCTTCAATTGAACTCGAATCTACTAATTTTGTAGCCTGATATTGTACAGCTTGGTTCATAGTTGATTTAATTGCAATTATTATAAGAAACAAATCAGTGGCGAAAATTCGCACTATTACTTTAATACAGAGTATTATGTAATTCATTGTGTCATGTTCTATACAGTTATAATTATCGTTTTGCTGGAGTTATTCATCACGAGGAAAGTTAATATATTCAATTATCCAAACGATAACATAATGGAAATCGACTACGACAATATCAAGCAACTTAAACCTGATTTTAAATGTTGGGAGAAGGAGAGGAAACGTTAGATTGTTCCTTTTCGAAATATGAAGCCAGAACAAACTTTATTGGTATAATCCGTGCAGGATATGTTTACGATTTTTTGTTATGGATTCGAACTGTTAGCATATAAGGTCCTCGAACCTAAAATATGCAGAGTATTTCGAGAGACAGTAAAAAAATCTTCATGTATAACTTGCATTAAATCCGAACCCTAGGTCATTCGAATATGAGACGTAAAACACTTCACAAAATAATTCGAAGCAGGCGCCAAAGCTTTGAAAGCTTTGCAAAGTGAAATACAGAGCCCGACATCTATACAAATATTTACCTTAAGTTTAATGGCCCTTGTTCTTCATAACAGTTGAACATCGATGTAAATAACGCGAGCTAATTTGTCTAATGAACCTTGAATCACTTTATAAATTTTGCATGACATCAGCACATTCTTATTTTTACTCCTTGAAGTTCATAAAAAAAATTAGTCCGTTTCCTTTCATTTCTTCTTTTTCTAGAAACCTGTTAGCAGCGCGTAGCTTAGAAATCTCTACTCATTATCTAGGAGGCCTTGAATCAGCGCCTACTAAAACATAGATTCAAGGAGGCCATGCTCGGAAAGTAACCTGATACGAGAACGGACTTAACGCAACATTTATAGACGATGCTGTATACCTGTTTCTGAAATTGGTTTTAATCTCGAATTTCTGCCCCACACTTTCTTCATTACCTCCAATTTTCTATAATTTTTTTAATCCCCTATTAATATGCAAATTCATGCTACCGGTTGTCTAGTTCATAATTATTGTTCGTGTAAATTAAAATAACATCGTATTTCATGTTCTTTATGTTTATAATATCTTTATTCAACATCCAGAAAAATAACTATGCATATATTTATAAACATTCTCTGATTGAGGTTCTGGCTGATATGTACCTCTATTATCAGACAGTATATCTCACTTGTCGATGTGTGTCGGAGGAAGAACAATTGGACGATGATTAGCAATACTGATCCAAGCACCAAAATCGCGAATTGAGATAATTGATCAATTGTAAATCTTACTTACTTACAAATGACTTTTAAGAAACTCGAAGGTTCATTGCCGCGATCACATAAGCCCGCAATCGGTACCTATCCTGTGCAAGATTAATCCACTCTCTAGCATCATATCCCACCTCCCTCAAATCCATTTTAATATTATACTCCCATCTACGTCTCGGCCTCCCCAAAGGTTCTATTTTAAACCTTGACATAATAAAATCTATGTAAAAGCTATTTTTTCCGAAACTGGTGGAAAATTAAGTAATAATGTACACTTTACTAGGCACATGTTAATTCTCATAAATATGAAAGCTTTATGCTATATTTTGTTAAAAAATGGTGCTTGGATCATTATCGCTTAATTATAAAACTATTAGGCCTATTCTAAATTTAGCAACAATGAATCAGACATCACAAATGCAATAGAGAGAAACGTAATATGTAACCTATTTAAGTCCAGTGTACTATTTTGAGAACTATTCAGCTTTTTGGTCACTGATGTCTTCTTCGAAATCAACCACACAATTAAACCCTTCAATATCATCGATGATAAGGGAACGATAAAAGTGCTTGGTATCACCGGGAATCAAGTGCAACATAGATATTAGATCTTCAAGCTTCTGGTTTTTTCTTGAGATCAAAATGGTTCAAAGAGCTCATAAAAATTTGAGTTAGAAGGCCTTCCTCGCTGTTTCTTCTGTATATTCACAGTGACATAGTCCTAATCATTATTATCTGTTTTATGTATCATTTAAATGAATCTTCCTTTTTAACACTATTTCGCGGATTTTATCCAATTTATTTTGTTTTCTGTGGTGTCAACCTTACGGTTAACAATCGGTTCTCTATTTTAGAACATCCAACAAAATCACTGATCTACATTAGTGTTGCAACAAGCTTTTTGGTCACTGATGTCTTCTTCGAAATCAACCACACAATTAAACCCTTCAATATCATCGGTGATTTTATCATCTGCGATAAGGGAACGATAAAAGTGCTTGGTATCACCGGGAATCAAGTACAACATAGATATTAGATCTTCAAGCTTCTGGTTTTTTCTTGAGATCAAAATGGTCCAAAGAGCTCATAAAATTTGAGTTAGAAGGCCTTTCTCGCTGTTTCTTCTGGATATTCACAGTGACATAGACCTAATCATTGTGATCTGTTTTTTTATGTATAATTTAAATGAATTTTCCTTTTTAACACTATTTCGCGGATTTTATCCAATTCATTTTGTTTTCTGTGGCGTCAACCTTACGGTTAACAATTCGGTTCTCTATTTTAGAACATCCAACCAAATCACTGATCTACATTAGTGTTGCAATAATAGAAGTCTCGTCTATGAATAAGATCATAAGTGAATTAAGAATGCTCCCTCACACTACTGTTCTTAAGACTACTGCTAGCCCACCTACTTACTTACTTACTGGCTTTTAAGGAGCCCGGAGGTTCATTGCCGCCCTCACATAAGCCCGCTATTGGTCCTTATCCTGAGCAAGATTAGTCCAGTCCCTGCCATCATATCCCACCTCCCTCAAATCCATTTTAATATTATTTTCCCATCTACGTCTCGGTCTCCCCAAAGGTCTTTTCCCCTCTGGCCTCCCAACTAACACTCTATATGCATTTCTGGATTCGCCCATACGTGCTACATGCCCTGCCCTGCTAGCCCATCACAGCTCTTAATGCTCGAAAACCTTGAATTTCCTATAAGCCTATGAGATTTTTTTCGATCTGAATCCCATAATGTTAAATTGTCACTGCGTCGTATTTTCATCTATGAAAAACACAACATAACATATTATCATCGCGGGATTCGAACCCAAGATCATGGTTCTCAAGTAGCATTAGAGCTGCACCGTCTCCACTGCTTGTACTATCACAGTTGGTTTGTCTTCGTACGTCGTACAATGCATATTGCAATTTACTCGCTCTAGCATATCTTACAAATGATTTCAAGGACGGAAAATTTATTGCCCAAGTCTGTAATCGAATTAGTGACTATTGGGAACTTGAACCACACAACAATGCGACAGCTGGGTAACAACTGACAGTTGTATGAAGACCGAAAGGGTTTGTTAAACTCTGTGGAAGGTTATAGCTTGTCTCTCATGAAGAACAATTGAAAAATTTTATTGTGGAGCCTGAAAATGGCGCCTTGTATGCGATGGTGTGGATCTTACATAAAGCAGGCGGCGGCGAGATTTGAAAGCAAGGTATTCCAGTAATGCGCAGATAGAAGCGTGCTCTACCGTCTTTAAAATATGGTACATGTCCCCAAGAAGGAGGCATTCTAGCTTCCATTGTTTTAAGTTTTTATAACTCTGAAGAATGCTGTGATCTTTCTCTGCGCATGCCCCCGTCTTTTTTGATTCCTTTTTGGATGTTTTGAATTTGATTCTCCAAGTAAGTAGCACGCTAAGTACATTTACAAAGAGGAAACCGCAAAGTGCATCGTAAATATCAAGACCGGTCCCTCCCCTCCAATCCACCTTCTTCCACAAATGGTTTCAACATATCTGACCGCAGATTTTTTTTTAATTAGGAATTTCCATGAAATTGTTGATACTGTAAATTCTTAATGTTGGCCGTGATGTAGCCTATAAAATGACTAAGAAAAAAATAAAGTTGCGTTGAAGCCTTGTGCGTAGGTTCGAATCTAGTCTAGTTCAATGGATGATTGATCGTTGTCGGTTTGTTATTCTGTGGTGTTTCATAAGAGAATTCGGCTATTGTTAACCTCGCCTTACGTACGTCTAACTAATCATATGTTAATATACAATAAATAATGTTTTAATTTTTCAATCTTATGACTTATCAATTTAATATTAACATTTGCTAATACATGTTAAATATTAAAATAATGTATAAATGTTTTCGCCTTTTACGGCATCATTAGATACAATTTGCTTCTACGATATCTAATTTACATAGCGGAATTTTTATTTTCTCTTATAGTGAACAATCAAATTGGTGTTATAATAATAAGTAATAATGACACGAGTTGTGTGTATTTCACTTGTTGGAAAACTTTTTAGGTTATAAATAAGTCTACATTGTATAACTAATTATTTTCTGTTTAGTATTGAAATACATAAAACTAAAATGTTATAATGGTTTCAGTTACATGTGTATTTTAAATTGTCACAATTTTAAATTCAAATACATTTATCAAACTTTGTGTTTAAATATATGATATTGTGTTTGTAATATATAGATCAATTTATGTAAAGCTTTGTTGATGTAATTTATACCTTCATTTTATATTTGTCATAATTCATAAAATAATTCGTAATATTACGTTGATGTGATGTCTGTTGAGTTGTGTAATGATTCTACGTAATGTAAAATGAACTTTGCGTTTTCTGTTTGTTGTTTTAAGCTTATTTTGTGCTTGATGAAATTTGTCTGCTATTAAGTCATTCTTGAATAATCTGCAAAATATATACGTTTATTTTAGTTTGAAATAGATTATTTTAATAAATATTTTGGCTATTTGGATTGGAATTCAAAATGTTAATATAAATATTAATAAACTTACATGTAGGTTTACGTTTCCATTATTAAGTTGACGATTGCTACTATAATTCAGTTTATGAAGAAGAATTCTAAATGTAGTTTCATATTAATCTGTAAATGATATTATTCTTGTGTAAATTATATTATCGTAAAAGGATTTATGTGAAATTTGTATTATTTGAAGTGAACTTACGTGTATATATTGGTGAACGAGTTGTAATAATCTGTTGTTGTAACGTACTGGCTATTGTTGAGTTTGTAACTTTAGCTTCTGCTTGCATACGTTACAACAACCAAACGAGAACTGACTACTACAACTGTCTGAGAACATGAAATTCATTGGTTTGACTGAACAGTTTACGATTCACAAGACCTAACATAAAAATCTATTCTGTTTGCTCACGTGAAATGATTAGTATGAATTCCGAAAACAGAATACCACTTTGAAATATATATACCCTACTTAAAATACCGGTACATACTCCTAAGTCGCTACCATGCTATTTCCTCTCTTGGACATTTTAATAAAACTCTGAACACTTTCTGTCCATTAGCCCGTATACTTATGTATGTTTCATACCAAGTATGCCTAGATCTATAAGTTATATCTTATTTAATTACACTTACCAGAATTGGAATCACACGCAACACAACTGAATTATGTATTGATATTAATATTAATACAGGTATTATTAATTAATTATTAATTACGTTCAAATTTCACAACCATAGTTACTTTCATTTCATCAGATTCCTTCTACTGTAAACCAAAATTGAAAGGTTCAGAGCCGTAGTGGGCCAAGCGCCATCTATTAAAAACGGAGAAAGCAATGGTTAAAGTTAAGTGAATACCATAATTTAATGAAGATTGACATATCATTTAGTTTTAATGTGTATACTTTATATGTATTACTTGCTATATGTTTCCTTTGGATTATTGTAATAACTTCATTTTAACCCTTGTTTTCTACGATTTTAGTAAATGGCGCTTGGCCCACTATGGTTCTGAACCCTTCAATTATTGTTTCCAACTTAGCAGTTAGAAAATAACTGCCAGTTGTCGTATTTGTCAGTACTCGAAATTCGAAACAAAGTTGGTAAAATAAAATCAAACCTGACAAATATAAAATCACTATAATCCACTATAGGCTGTCTAGTAATATGGGGAAAATGGTTGGGTATCACCCTTATGGTAATAAATAAGCCGATCTGGACTATAAATGGATCCGTCCTGAATCCCGTTCTAAGGTAAGTCAAGGGGTTACAGCAACTACAACTACAACTATACCAACAGTAACCATCATCATCATCACTATTTTGTAGTAGATTTATTATTAAAGTAGAATTGTAAGTAATTCGTTCATCAGAGGGTAATTTAAGTTCTGAAGTCATTCTTCTGTCTGCAGAAATGTACTTTCTTCTTGTCATTATTTTTCCAGAGAGCTTGCTATGACTTTATTCTCCTAACGACCAGAATTGAAGGGTTCAGAACCATAGTGGGCCAAGCGCCATTTATTAAAAAAGAAGAAAGCAAGGGTTAAAGTTAAGTTAATACCATAGTTCAATGAAGATTGACATATCATTTAGTTTTAATGTGCATACTTCATATTACTTGCTACATGTTTCTTTGAATTATGGTATTCACTTAATTTTAACTCTTGTTCCCTCCGTTTTTAATATGTGGCGCTTGGCCCACTATGGCTCTGAATCCTTCAATTTCTCTTTTGTCTTAGGAAATAGCTGGCATTATTCAGGCGGTATGCGTGTTTGCCTACCTGTGCTCGGGCGTGGATTCGATTCTCGCTTGGACTGATTACCTAGTTGGATTTTTCCTAGGCTTTCCACAACTGTAAGGCGAATTTCAGACAATCCTATAGCAAATCCTCATCTCATCTTATCAAATATCATCTCGATATCGTCAATTCCATCGACGCTAAATAATGTCGCAGTTGATACAGCGTCTTTAAATAACCGACTGACCAACATTAGAGTTGTATTTTTAGTTAGATATACTATGAGCGACCTTCTGCCGTTGAGATTTCTATAGAATTTATAAAGTTATAAACTTCTTACTTATAAAAATTTATAAAGGGGGTCTATAAGGTGTTAAGAAGGGGGTTGGGAACCACCTGCTGAGGCGCACAGCCGTCCTGGAGATCATATTTATGCAGATACCTTAGCTACGTATATAATTCATAACGTGTTTGATGACTTCCAAGTAATATATTTAATAATGTTTCTAGGGTATTACTGTATGTTTTCTGAGCAGGGAAGTTGATCTTATAATACGTAAATCTTTATCTTTTTTATTTGAGAATGGAACGAGGTCTGTTATACGTAAGTACAAGAGCGTAAGTTGAATGAAAGATGGCTTCGTTAGTGAAACTACGTAGAAATATGTTGTTGAGATATTTCTTACAGTTGAGACATGTTTAAAGCATAACGGATGGAGCTACCGATATGCGTGACTATATCGACATGTTAGCTTTTCAGCCGGAATAAAAATTCTTGGAAAGAAAGATCTTCACATGAAAAAAAGTATATATAAAAATTCATGAACCTTTGTGTGGGAAAAACTTACATGGTCTTGTCTAAATGAAAGAAGTGCTCAGAATATTGTACTCGTTACAAAGCAGAGTATTCTAAAACAAGATTTAAAAAAATATATAGAGAAAATGTAATGTATTACATTTTAAAACTAAAGTTGCACTTTTTCAATTCAGATTCCTTTCACTTATAAGCCCTTTTCTCTGCGATAGTTTTGTAAAGATATATGTTTCCTTTTTCTTCCTTTTCCTTTTTTTTTTATCGCCAGATGAATTTATTATCGTACCCTTTTTATTTTTGATTCTATTTAAATTTGGTATTTTTTTATTATTTCATTACATTCCATTATTCCATTTCCTGTATCCTTCCTTACGTTTTTCCCTGTTAACTATCTGTAGAAACTGAGTTGCTTTTATTACATTCCAATCTTTAGATCTTTATTTTACTTTCTTTTTTCTATTATGGTATTATTTTCATATTGTTTAGTGTTGATTTTGTTATGCTATTATTTTTTGTAATATGTTAGTATCCTGTTCTTTAACTTTTTGTCAAATTTTCACTCCTTGTATACTTTCTCACCTGGTAGAGTAAAAGAGAAAGCCCTATGACCTTAACTCTGCCAGTACAAATTATTATTATTATTATTATTATTATTATTATTATTATTATTATTATTACTATTATTATAAAATATTAAAAAAAAAAAAAGAAATTGAACAACTCCGGCATTTAAGAGATACAGTAATGTTTTTCCAATATAGTGAAATAATGGCATATGTACGCATGTTTGTATATGTATATACAGTTGTGGCAAAAAAAAAAACTGGACGGACCCTTGTAGCTGATTTCAGAGCCTTGTTCACTCCAGAGCACGATAGACTAGTAACTAAGACTTTCGTGGTTCGAATCCTGCCTGGGAAGAAAACTTCTTTTTGTTCCTTATTCAAATTTATTCCCAATGCTTTTCGATTGCTGCTAAAATTCATGTTCTGGGAATAATAAGTTAATTAAGTAGTAAAATATCGCTGTAATCGAAAAGTATTGGGAATAAATTTGAATAAGGAACAAAACAAAGATTCCTTCCCAGGCAGGATTCGAACCACGAAAGTCTTAGTTACCAGTCTATTGTGCTCTTGAGTGAACAAGGCTCTAAAATCAGCTACAAAAGTCGGTCCGGTTTTTTTTCCACTACTGTAGGCCTACATATATTTTATGCTTTCGTGAATGTTAAATGAAAACGTTATGGATTTCGTATATGTAGCCTATTTTATGTGTGCCTACACATACTCGTACCCAAGTGTGTGTGTGTGTATGTATGTATGTATGTATGTATGTATGCATGTATGTATGTATGTATGTATGCATGTATGAAAATATAGGTATGTTTGTTTATGTAATGTATTCGTTTCTTGCAACCTATGTCTATATTCTTAAAAAATAAATATACAATATAATTTACGACAGCAGGATTTTCTGACCTTCTTTCCTAATTTACGCCGGCTCTGAAAGCATATTTTTCACACGCTAAGCTTTTGGAAGAACAAAAGAAAAGCCGTTGTCTAGAAAACCCCGGTTGATTGAAATGAAGTGAAAACAAACGAAATCGGTTCGTCCATACAGTCTTCTCCTTGCAGCTGTGGAGGAGCATTGAATACAGACAGCACAATGGTTCGATGTATATGCTAAAACTATGTAACCAGGAGCAACAGGACGGAGGAGGGAGGGGGACTACATAAAACGGTATGCCATCATTATACTGAGAGAGGGAAAACAAAAGAGGCGAGGATGTCTCTGTGTTGGGAAGATATTTCCTTTGAAGTCTACCGCCGCGGGAAGTCATATATAGAACAACAGCGACGCAAATACGGGCAATTTATTGCAGTCTTCAAAATGCTTTTTTTATTTTCAATGTTTCAGAAGAGAGGATGGGGTACCAGAACTGGAATAGCAGATATCTTAACTCATCCACTCGATATAAACATGAAACCAGAAGTATTTTACCATATGCCTATCATGAGAAAATAACGAAAGAAATTATGGCAGACTCCTCTCTAGTGACGGGATGAAACACATGATAAAATGTAACTTCTTGCAATAGAAGTTGTATTAGACTTGGTAAACTTTAACCAAAGTACTGATTAAAGAGAAGACAAAAATCCCACATGTTAAAACTCTTAAATTGACGTATAATACTTCATTGGACGTCAACTGGGAAGAGAAGGCGAGATTTTATCTATTTATTTTTTCTTTTCCCTGATGACGAATATAATTAATATCGATAATATTATTAAATGATAACAGAAATCTTAAACGTTTGTAGAAACGAATTTATTAACAAGAAAATATCTTACACTTTTATTGTTTAATTCTCATCTTTAGGGCATGCGGTAAAGTTGCACTTGAGACATTAAGCTGTAAGCAGCAAAATCGCGGGTTCGATTACCAATGAAGTCATGGATTTTTTTCCATTGAT
The DNA here is from genome assembly GCF_040183065.1 of Periplaneta americana. Classification (NCBI taxonomy): domain Eukaryota; kingdom Metazoa; phylum Arthropoda; class Insecta; order Blattodea; family Blattidae; genus Periplaneta; species Periplaneta americana. Next base: position 113,090,190 of record NC_091131.1, on the reverse strand, counting down.
CCAATACATGGGGCAGCACTGTTGCCCGGAGTTCACTCAGCCTCTGACAAAAATAGGTAGAGGTTTATTTCCTTTGGAATATTAGTACTATTCATTTATGCAACAAGATTAGCCTCAAATGAAATATTTTCTATATCAACCAAAATAATAGTACTTATAATTATTATTATTATTATTATTTTAACATTATTACTAATTATTAATATAGACAATAGGGCCAATGGCAATCAATACGCAGGACTGATATCCTTATTGCTACTCAGGATCCAGATTTCGTGAAGTAGGAGCCATAACATTCTCCCACAATAAGGGCCTTTCTGGACCTCTTTAGCATACCTTTTCTATAAACCATATTCAACAATTTCTACAATATTTCTAATAGGCCTAATTTTACTAGAATCTTCTAAATTTATTGTACTAACTACAGTATATACTTCATCGGCAATATAAAACGTGTACTGGTAATTCATATTCTTTTTAATAAGCCGTATTGTTTCCTCTTTAGTTTAAATCTAAGACCGAGCTACTTACATATGTCCCAGTAAAGCCTTGGTTTTTCCGAACCGACGCATGCGAGATGCGAAGTTCGAGGTCCTCGTCGCACAAATCTGGACTACAAGAGAGCTAGTGAGTGGTTTCTATAGTTGCGAGGTACGCAGACCTCACATCTCGCAGTTATAGAAACCATTCACTATCTCTCGTATATTCAAGATTTGTGCGAGGCGGGCCTCGCACCTCGCATGCGTCGGTTCAGAAAAACCAAGGCTTTAGACAACGATACCACGGCGTGGTACAATATTATGGATAAGATACTTACTTACTTACATCGTTATTGCATTTAATTCGCTGTCCTGGCCTACTTCACTCGTGAAGAAAGAATGAAAATATGTATTTACAAATGCGATCAGAGGGAACCAGTGTTAAATTTTCTAACTATCCATAACTGGCATGAACAACGGAATAATTTAAATTTAATATTCATTTTATTATGAACATAATGAAATGTAAAACAAAGTACATTTAATTAAATAAATGTAAAATTAAGGAAGTCAAATTCCATAAAAGTAAATTTATTGGGTGTACTTAATCCTGAGGAAATTGTTGTTGTTTAGTCAACTGTCCGAAGACAGGTCTGACCCTCACAAGTGATACAAAAGAGCATCATTTATGAGGCAACCAGGCCCGGAGATAATGGGGTAGGATGGCCAGTTCCTTTCCCCCTCCATTTCGTACATAGCCAATTAGCTACATGTTACACACATCAGACTTCAGATGGATATAAATAATTGTTTTTCCTCTGACACATATCGTCACTGCCTGATAACAGATGTACATATTAGCCAGAACCTCAATTAGAGGATCTGAGGAAATTGATGTTGATTATTTTTTAGTTTAATGGTAAATATTGTCCCTAATTGATTTGTATGGACACACTACAATTTTCATTTTCTCTTAAATACTTACGTAGCTTACTAAGCAGGAAATATTTGTGAATCATCAGTGACAAGCCAGCAGTGACAATAAAGTAGTAATAGATAGCTCTGGTTTCAAATTGAGGGGCTTCTTGCATTTCGTTGATGAACTGGAACATGAACGAAATAGTCACTGTAAAACCACATGTAAACGAATTATTAACTAGAAAACTGAACTATTTAAGGCATTCTGTAAAATTTTTACTGTTGGGTAGGATTGAAATTTCGAAGAAAAGAAATTCAGAGATAATGGTGCATAAAAGAAAGGAATTTTACGGGACAATAAAGGGCAAAGATCAATTGAATTTGGTGATTCAAAGCGAATGCAGGACAGTGAGATTGTTAAGGAGTTACAAAACGAAATTCTCAAGAGAAAAGAAAGCTTGGCAGGTCCGTCAACACACGGACATATGGAATCGGAGAAAATAGAAAGAAGACAAATGCCTAGGCCCGAGATACTGAGAAAATAATAATAATATTATTTATTTATTTACTTATTTACTCACTCACTCACTCACTCATTTATTTATTTATTTATTTATTTATTTATTTATTTATTTATTTATTTATTTATTTATTTATTTATTTATTTATTTATTTATTTATTTATTTATTTATTTATTTATTTATTTATTTATTTATTTATTTATTTATTTATTTATTTATTTATTTATTTATTTATTTATTTATTTATGTGCTGGACAACAGCCATAGGCCAATAAAAGTCCAGCACAGTGGTATAATTAATAAAATAAAATGAACATCTATGGTACAAAATAAATAATTGAGATAACAACAAAAGGAAGAACATAGATTACAATGATTAGTTTACAAGAATTAAAACTATTATATTTTATGGAAAGGAGTTGATTCTTACAAAAGTATTACCAATTTATGTAGAAAGATAATGCAAATAATATTAGCGAAGACATTGCCATAATAATAATAATAATAATAATAATAATAATAATAATAATAATAATAATAATAATAAATTATTATTATTATTATTATTTTCTCTGAAGAATAATAATAATAATAATAACAAATTATTATTATTATTATTATTATTATTATTATTATTATTATTATTATTATTATTCAGAGAAGATTTAATTATGTGGCATTAACGGAACATGAGAATGTAGGGTCACCTACAGGAAATAGGCCTACAACATTTACTGAAGCAATTTCTGTACCTAGTTTATGAAATGTTTCTTTGGGTAAAAACACACACACACACACAAATCTGCATACATTTGTGTAGATTGATAGGTATTCTAAATAGCAATCATTCATACATTAAAACGATGTAACATATTTTTGTGTGTTCGTATTACAGTGAAGATAAACAAAAAGCAGGTAATTAATTAAATTAATATACATAAATGCCACAACGACACTGTGCCTACTAACTAGGCAGAAACACGCACAATAAATGTAATAATCCCAACCGGAGTTTAATGCTTGTATGCATAAATTCATTACAGTTGTCTCTTTTTTATTTTATGATCAGACACGCTAAAAAGAACACGTAACAAAGAATGCAGTTTCTACGGTGAGAAGATCCATATTGTTCAACAATCAGCAAAGAGTAGTAGCAGCGCTTTCGTTTCTTGACAGGATTTCCCGCCCTGATTGATTCTGGGAACAGAAGACAAAGAAATCAAGATAGGAAATGTTCCGGGTCAGCTGTTTTAGGAAGGCCACTGGTAGTAAAAGGAAGCCATTTTCGTGTGCAGTATTAATAAGCTACAGAGAGGGGAGGGGGAAATGGACATAATGAAAAACAATAACATTAAAGAACGGTTCTGAAAAATCTTCGAGCCTACTTTCCTTCGGTTACTTAGTTCTACACGCAACTATGTTAGCTGTAAGTCCCTGTGAACAGCATCGCAGTTAGATTCTAACCTGACATTTTAGAGTCTTATGTTGCGCAGATTTTTTTTCCGACTGCATTGTTTGCAAAGCCGTACTCATTCCTTCATTGCCCATTAGAGCTTTATTACTAGGGACCGGATTTTTAGGTTAAAAACATTTTAGGTTTTTGGAATAGGTGAAATAGGTTTTTTTAGGTTTTATGTCCAACCTGTGAAAGTGGTCGCAAAAACTACTCGTTCGTTAAAAATGTATCCTTACAGCTATACTTAAAAAATAAATATATATTTATTAAGGCAACATGGACCACGAAACTGACCTTCTCAAGAACCAAACTATTTATCAAAATTTATAAGATTCGAAATTTTTGCTCCTTCCCTTTTAACATTATTTGTAGTTTGAATAAATTGTTGTAACAATTAACATTTTATATAATATAATTTGCCTTGATATAACTACATAAATTTCAATTTTCAATAGGGAGGCCGAGACGTAGATGGGAGGATAATATTAAAATGGATTTGAGGGAGGTGGGGTATGATGATAGAGATTGGATTAATCTTTCAAAGGATAGGGACCGCTGGCGGGCTTATGTGAGGGCGGCAATGAACCTTCGGGTTCCTTAAAAGCCATTTGTAAGTAAGTAAAAGATACAGTACACACAACTTTTGAAATAAGTTTGTTCAAAATTGATCAAGAATTGTTTTAAAAAGTAACAAACAAAACAACATTATTTACTGGTACTGTTCCTGATTGCAGTATATGACCAAATACTTTTCAAGATTCTCGACTGAGAAGTTTTTTCTATTGTCTCTCAAAATACATTTGACAGCACATGACGTCATAAGTGCAAATTTCATCGCTGCCACTGCAGCAGGTACGTACGGTAACTGACAATTGAAGCTTTCCCCCTGGAAAATGAAACATACCTTTTTCATTTTTTCAAACCCTTTATTCCTCTGTAATACTTTCTTCAGTTTTAATGTGACGGTTTCATCCACGGGTCCTGACACTTGTTTCTGTAGAAGCGAGTCGATGACACCAATTGCATCTTTCAGCTGTAGCGACGAAGATTCCAAGTACTCAATATATTTTGGAAGGTCACTGAAATATGCCTTGAGAAAAGCAAGGGAGCCATAGATTTTGCCTTAGGGACTGAGGCAGCCTCCTCCACGTGGGAGTATCCTTTCCTCTCTCTCTCTCTCTCTCTCTCTCTCTCTCTCGAAATGTATTGATATTTCTCTCAAAATAAAAGAAAATCAATATATAACGCAGTAAATACAGGATAACGCTTATCAACAATGATTTAGGTTTTTTTTTGGTACTAAAGTCCAATTTAGGTTTTTTTTAGGTTCAACAGAATTCACATATACGACTCCTACGATCATGATTCGGAACAGTATTGAAGAAATTGGGAGTTCAGAAAGCAAGGAAAAAAATAGATAAAAACCTACATTTCCGGTTCCTAATTATCACTAGCTCGTCGTCTTTGAATAGATAATACTTTATTTTATTATCGGTAACTCATAATCCTGATCCAAACATGCCTTCTTGGAAGTCGGCTTCTTAAACCAGTGCTTAACCCTAGAATGCTATCATACTTAATTTTGACGTATATTGGGTAAACAATTGATCCTCACTACTTTTCCCGACATTGTGGTAACATTCTGGGCGGTTCAATAAGTAATGCACATAATTTTTTTTCTCATTCAAAGTTTGTTTTATTACAAATCCAAATACACCACATTATTCGCAAAGAGAAATTCAATCACAACTCTCTGCTCAGTACGTGTTTCACGTGCAGTCACCATTTTAAAACTAAACTACATCACAGCATCTAACGGAAAACGGCGAAACTATATGACGAAATGTAGGAAGCTTTAAAGATGATGTGTATAAAATTCCGTTATTATCCAATGAAAGGAAGCCGATAAATGAACCCGTACAACGAATAGAAAGTGTAGTGCATGAATATTATATAAATTAAGTTATAAAATATTATATTATCCCCTTTCTTAAACTTACAGTGCCTCTTTCATGTTTTTAATTGTCTCTTTGCTTGCCTATTGTGCCTTTTAAAAATTTACATGCTTTTTTTCTATTTTGATTGCCTTTTTTGCCTGCATACTGCGCATTTTCTAGATTTACAGTGCCTTCTTATGTTTTAATTACATTTCTGCCTGCTTATTTTAAGTATTCTAAATGCCTAAACATATTGACTATGTTAATAAATTTCTCCTTACAAATGCCTTTCACTTCAGAAATGGATTTCTCCACATTGCCCGGATAGCAGAGTTCAGGAAAGTCTTCGTCGATCATATCTAAAATGTTAGCACACAACTAAACAAACATCCAACTTCTTATCGGAGAATATTTCACGGTCTGGTGCATTAAATCTTAAAATTTAACTCAGAACCATTAAAAACAACAAGAAGTGCGTAATAATTCTTGTAATGGTACGTAGTGCAATAAAGTAAAATATACATTGAATTATAGCCTATACGATATAACTCTGTTTTCTGAGAACTGTATAAACGTGGTCACGCTTAATACTCGCTGCATATGGAATGAGTAATAGAGACAGTGGTGAACTATGTACGTATTAATAATTCACACTATTTACTCAACGTATCATATTTACGATGTAGAGAGACAGATAAATTCCCACACCTGGAACAAAGCAATTACACTCATGAAGAAATCACATTTTCTCAAGCGTTAACGCAAACTTAATAGAAGAAGAGCAAATAATACTAACTATAAATTAAATTATTTTTGTATATGCAATAAACCCTTGTTAATACGAACCTCAAGGGACCGAAAAATCGCATTTTCTATTAGCGAAGTTTTCACTTCAAAATACTTTCTCATGGTTTGTAGTTAGTAATAATTTTCCCAGAAAAATTCTTTTTATATGTTTAACACCCTCTTACTTGATAACTATTGCGAGTAGGATCGTGGTTTTGTCCATATCGATAGACAATCCAATGAAGAATAATTTATCTCTTTGGTGTATTTCAGTAGCGTGGTTCCGTTTTCGTGTAAATTTAATTTAAAAACCACTAATTTGAAGCCACTGATCGATGCGACCAGCTTGTAACATCGTAGCCAAAAAGGAAGGTGGGAGGTAGTTCGCTAAGGCAGACAGATCCGAGTTCGTTGACCTCTTACGTCTGTATTACGAAAAGAAAAAGAAAGAACGGCGATGTTGCCAGACTGCAGAAACTACCAACTCAATTCTAATTAACCGTGCATTGAGAATAATATTTTTAGCTTTAGTACAATCATTAATACAACATGGCATAATAAATTGGGGTGGAGTAGCATCATCTGTACTTAATCCATTAATTTTATTACACAGAAGATTAATAAAAATTAGGATCCAGTTGAGGAGAAGAGAGATAATTATTTCAATGAAAGACGCAGCGCTTAAACATGGCGCTAGATTCGGCCCAAGACTTTATAATAAAATTACAAACCATTTTCCAAATTTGAAATATTTTAAAATTGAACCTTTTAAAAAAGAGATTTATAAAATTATTCATGATATATAATACTAACAAATGTGTGTCTTTTTTACCTTTTTATTTCTGTCGACTATATTCATGTTTTTATTGAATATCACTGGCTTCTGTCTGATTGTCAATTTATGTTAAATGTTTTTTCTCTTTTTTTTTTCTCTTGTGTGTTATTTATCGGTTTGAACTAAGTTACTTACTCAATTTAGAGTAAACTGTCCTTGTAAATTTTATGTTATATTATTGACTAAAAGCACACCGTACACGAGCCTGGCTCTCACGGTAGTGGCTAGAAACATTTTTGTTTTATGAATTTAATTTGTACTTACATTTTATCTAAATAAAAAAAAATAAACTCTAAACATAATATAATTAGATTTTCTATTCCCTTAAGTATACCCTATCGTCCGTTCAGTCTGCAGGGTCATTTCACTTGCACTCTATATATAAACATAATTGAAATAGTACTTAGAATTCTTATCGCCTCTTATTTAATGTAATATTGTTTCTAGTTCTAGGGTTAGATTGTCATATTAATAATATTTCTCGAAGATTTGACTATGTTGTCAGTTTCAGCGAACAAATGAAGGGTTCAGAACCATAGTGGGCCAAGCGCCATTTACTAAAACCGTAGAAAACAAAGGTTAAAATGACGTTATTACCATAATTCAATGGCAATATATAGCAAGTAATATAAAGTAAAACTAAATGATATGTCAATCTTCATTAAACTATGGTATTCACTTAACTTTAATCCTTGCTTTCTCCGTTTTTAATAAATGGCGCTTGGCCCGCTAAGGCTCTGAACTTTTCAAATGAACATTAATCTATTTGACTACTACTACTACTACTACTACTACTACTACTACCACCACCACCACCATCACCACTACCACTACCATTACTACTACTTATAATCATCATTATTCACAGACGCCTAATAGGAAAAAGTGACTTTAAATATGATTTCTATTGTGGTTAATCTAAATTTATTCGTTCGTTCTAATACTCCTTTAACTGTCTTCATCGGCACTGTTTTATTGCGTATAGTATAACAAGATCTCTCTCGCGAGTGAAAGATGACCGGAGTTTTGTAATAATCGTACATACTCTTCGCTTAACTCAAGAACTTCCTGTTACTCTACCTTTCTTCCTCTGTCCGCCCTAACAGTGTACACGCCGATACTTTTATATTTTATATTCCTCTGGATCTAAGAATTGCAGTTTCAAATCTGGCTGAAAACGAAGGACTTTTCTGACAAAAATTCAACTTCCTCCATAATGGAAGCAAAGTTGGAAGTCATATGTCACACTAATAAGGAGAGGACATGCTCTGTATATCACCGAATGGAATAAAATTGTGTGAGATGAAAGTACAAGACGCACTGTTTAAAGTCATACCTGATATGGGTGGCCAATGACCCCTCGTTTTGAAAATATTGGCTATTGTTTGTGACATACTTCCGTTAGGTGCTCAATAGGGAAGCATAATACTGTGTAACAGCGTAGCCCATATGGTTGGTTGCTGAGTTGTTATTCAGGTAACCTGAGTTCGAATCTTAAATGGTCCTACATTATTTTCTTTTAATAGTGATTAATATTGTGATCACAGTTATCTATTTACATACCTATATCATATTTCTCAATGTATTGAATGCTTCATTATGTTTTAAACAAATTACTAATTACTAACATTGTATTGTAAAGGATAAACAATGAAATACTGCTCACGTAGGAAGGTAAAATGTGTCACTGGTGTCTGTTCTATTTCTGTAGCAGTTATTCCATTTCATTTTGTACCCGATTAATTATGATGTCATAAAAAGACACGAAACATACATATTTCCTGCACCATGCACAGCAAATTAAAAAAGGTTGTCCACAGTCACACACATATCCTTCACATTCACAAACACTTCTCATTCGTTTATTAATTTTGATGCATATCACGCATATTTCAACATGGCTTTGAATATACGAATTGACAACTAAAAGTGAATAATAATAATAATAATAATAATAATAATAATAATAATAATAATAATAATAATAAGCTTTAAAAAATGAGAAGGCATTAGGATTCGAACTCGGGTTGTCTGGATGACAACTCACCATCCAACCACATGAGCTACGCCGTTACACAGGTTAAGGCTTCCCTATTAGGCACCTAACGGAAGTATGTCACACAATAGCCAATATTTCCAAAACGAGGGGTCATTGGCCACCCATACCAGGTATGACTTTAAACAGTATGTCTTGTACTTTCATGTCACAAAATCTGATTTAATTAGGTGATATACAGAGCGTATTCTCTCCTTGTAAGTGTCTGGAGGATATAATAATAATTATTCAATTTACCTATAAATACCATAAAAATCTATCATTCGGCCACACTTTCTATATTCAGGTGCAGATGGCTCTATCGGCTAGCATCTTATGGCACCTTGTGGTGTGTGAAAGTTAGTACGGTGTGTAAACTTCCTAAAGATTGTTAAACATCCCTCAATTATTGCAGCCACTACCCTCGTCTATTACTACATCATCAGGGTTAATGGATTCCATCTTACCACTTCAGAAATGAAACTGAATACTGTACACTGTCAAACTGCCGGAGTTAAGGGAGGAATCTTAAAAAAAATATATCTTGTTAAGTGATTATCTAATTGCACTGTTTATAAATAATACAAATTCGGCTATGTTGGTTTATGAAATAAATGAAAAGATAGAAAAATGTGCAGAGTGATTCAAGAAGATTTACCATCCCTTACGGAGCTTATTTCCGAAGACATTCTGAGCAAAATATGTCATATAAACATGTGTCCTAATCTCAATATTTTCAGAGTTACACTAATTTGAAGTTGTAAGTAAAATACCTCTTTTCTTTAGTTTTAAGGGTAAAAGATATTACAAATTGAGAATGAACCATTCAGAAGTATAATTTCTTTGATTGGCTACTGTTCTGAAGCTAAACTGTTTTGTTAATAGTTCATTCATTCATTCATTTATTTTATTCCATAGATCTTACATGAGCAATGAAGCTTTAAGATGTGGAACATGTCAACATTTTACAATATTACAATTACAATTTTTACAAATTTTTATAGTTTTACAATTTAGTAATTTTCTACAATTTTTACAATTTTGTACAATTTTTTTTACATTTTTTTTACATTTTTTTACATTTTGGCGAGATGTAGTGAGATGAGATGAGGTCCGAGGATTCGCCAAAATATTACCCGGCATTTGCCTTTTCGGTGGGGGAAACCTCGGAAAAACCCAACCAGGTAATCAAATCAAAGGGGGTAATCAAATCAAAGGGGTTGATGTCAAGGACTCGCCATAGACCATCCGGCTTCAGTCCCACGGCTGGGGAAAACCTCCGAAGAAACCAAAGTCCAAAGGGGGGTCCAACCCAAGCCCGAACGCAGCTCCGGATCAGCAGCCCAGCGAGTCTGTCGACTGACCAACATCGATGGCTCTACTAAAAGTATACAATACATAGCCAATCAGATTATTAAATTTACAAACGCAAACGATCATTCATAAGTTGAGCTATATTATAATACAAAACAATTTAATTAAATTTAAGGCATAAACAATTCAACCAGTTGTGATATACAGAAATTGATAATACATATCATGCAAACTACTTCAAATTACAAACAAACAATTTATCAGTAGAGCTATATAGATTACTATTCAATTTAAAGCATATACAATTCATCGGCCAAATCTATACAAATATATACAATACAAAGTAGCATACTTTCATTAAGCTATACAAATTTGTGCAATTAATATCAAGTAGATTAATTCAATTTATAATCATAAACAATTCATCAGTTGAGCTATACATATTACCATTCAATTTACAGTAGGTCTGTATACAATTCATCAGTAGAGCTACACTGACTAGTAATCATTTAAGAACATATACAATTCATCAGCCAAACTATACAAACATATACAATCAAATTAGTTCAATTTACAAACTTATTTTCGTTAAGCTATACAATTCATATGAAGTAGATTAATTCAATTTATAAGCTTAAACAATTCATCAGTTGACCTATACAGTATACTATTCAATTTACAGTACATACAATTCATCAGTTATGCTAAACAAAAAATACAATACATAGTAAACAGATTAAGTCAATATAAAAACATATTTTAGTTGAGCTATATAAAATTGTACATGTCATTTAAGTAGAATAATTCAATTCACAAGCATAAACAATTCATCAATTGTGTAGAAGGTATGAGTATGTAGAAATTTGGTTAATTCTTTTCTGAACCTTTTCTCGTTGTTCTTCAAATCTTTAAGATAATTAGGCAGTGCATTGAAGACTGTTATACATGAATAGCGAACTCCTTTTTTAAAACAGCTTAGACTAACAGAGGGTAGATGAAGATCTGATTTATGTCTTGTATTAAAATGATGAATGTCTTGATTAGTACTGAATTTATCTTGGTTCTTAATATACAGCATCATTACGGAAAGAATGTATTCACAAGGTAAAGTCAAGATTTCTAAGTTTCGGAAAATATTTTTACATGAGGTCCTTTTATGCACACCGGCCATTATTCTTATAGCTTTCTTTTGTAAAACAAAAACGTGTTTAGCTTCAGACGAGTTACCCCAGAATATTAAGCCATATTTCATTACAGAGTGAAAATATGCAAAGTATGACATTTTGAGTAAGTTTATATCACCAATAGTAGATAAGGATCTTAATGCATAACAGGCAGAGCTCAATTTACGAGTAATACATTCTATATGCGTTTTCCAGTTCAAGTGATTATCCAATTCTAAACCAAGAAACTTTGTGCTTATAGATTCTTTGAGATGAGTTCCATTTAATCGAATACTGTAGGAAACCTGAGCACTATTGTGTGTACTAAATTTGACTGCACTGGTTTTATCAACATTAAGTGCTAGTTTATTTGCATGGAACCATTCATTCATTAGATTCAGCACTGTATTAGAAGTGTTTATAAAATGATCGTATTGTTTGCTTGAAATAATTACACTTGTATCATCTGCAAATAAAATTACATGGGATGAATTGTTTATGGTCAAGGCTAAATCATTAATATAAACAAGAAACAACAATGGACCTAAAATTGACCCCTGCGGAACACCATGTTTAATATTTCTAAATTCTGAATAAGTAACTTTATGACTATTTGGTACATTTATTTCTACTTTTTGTTTTCTATTTGATAAGTACGATGTAAACCAACCCAACATCTCATCTTTAATGCCATAAAACTTCAATTTTTTTACTAATATACTATGGTCTACACAATCAAATGCTTTAGCCAAGTCACAAAAAATCCCACCTACATGTAGTTTCGAATTTAATGAATTTAGTATTTCATCCACCAAACTAAAAGCAGCATTCTCTGTCGATTTTTGTTTTCTAAATCCAAACTGTTCTAAAACTAATATATTGTTGGACTCCAGGTAATGATATAATCTATTATACATAACTTTCTCAAACACTTTTGAAAATGTTGTTAATAATGATATGGGTCTGTAATTAGCAATAGTACATTTATCTCCCTTTTTGTATATTGGTTTTACTATTGAATATCTGAGTCTTTCTGGAAAAATACCACATTGCATTGACAAATTGCATAGATAGCTTAACGGAGGGGATAATATTTCAGAACAAGCTTTCAGAACTTTACTTGGAATTTCATCATATCCAGAGGAATATTTTGTTTTTAGTTGTTTTATCACATGCATGATTTCTGCTGCGGTAGTGGGAATAAATTTGAGACCTAAAAACTCAGTGTTAAATGCATCAGTTAGGTAACCAAGTGCAGCATCTTCTGCACAATCTTGAATGTTTAAGTTCTGAATAATATTTATATAGAAGTCGTTAAAATGATTTGCAATTGATTTTGGGTTATCTATTTTACTATCATTGATTTTAATGCAAGTAATATTTTCACTCTTTGAATATCGATTATTTTCATTTTTAATAATATCCCAAATAGTTTTAATCTTATTATCTGAATTTTGTATTTTTTCATTCAGATACATTTTCTTTGCATCTTTTATAACTTTTGTCAAAGTTTTACAGTAATTCTTGTAGTAATTAAGAACATGAGGATCATCACTATTCCTACTCATTAAATATAGATTCCTTTTTCTAGCACATGATATTTTAATTCCCTGAGTTATCCACGTGTTTTTACTTTTACATTTTTTCACCACCTTGACTGGAAAACATTCATTGAAATAATTCGTAAATGTAGTGAAAAATGCATTAAATTTAGTATTAATATCAATGGTATCGGTACTATATACATTTTCCCAAGATTCATTTTGTAGACATGTATTTAAATGATGAAGAGATTCAGCATTTATAATCCTTTTTTTTATTTTTAGATTAACACTTTGGAATTTTTCACTCATATTGAAAACACTTAGAATTTGTGCATCGTGATCAGACAGGCCATTGACTAATGGTACTGTTGAATAGGAATTCAATCTACTTTTATCTATAAATATATTATCAATGGCAGTACTACTTCCAGCTTGTGTTCTGGTTGGAAAACTTACTGTGTGACTAAGATTATAAGTTTCAAGAAGTGAGTTTAATTTTCTTTTACGTGAGCTTTCTGATAGATAATCTATGTTTATGTCACCACAGATTACAAATTCGGTATGTGGTTTATAAAGTCTTTTCAATAATGAATCTAAGTTAGTTGTAAATTTCTTATAATCTCCCATTGGCGCCCTATAAACACATAAGATAATTAAATTTGATATCTCATAACCAATTTGTATTCCACAGATTTCAATATCTTGTTCAAGGCAAAAATCAGATATATCAATTTTACTAAATAATAGATCCTCTCTGATAAAAATACAGGCACCCCCTTTTTGGAAGACATGTCTACAGAAATGGGAACCTAATACATATCCATGTAAAGACAGTTGTAGTATTTCCTGTTGCTTCATGTGATGTTCAGTTATACATAATATCTGAGGTTTATGCTTTTGAGTTGCTAAAGAAGTGATCAATTCATCAGTTTTTTGTTTTAATCCCCTAATATTTTGATGGAAAATAGTGAAGTTACTGTGTTCATTACTAGAAACATCAGAGCATTTACAATTTAGTTGAACTTGTTTCAAACACCTTACCGGTGGGAGGTTTAACCTAAAAAAGGAGAAGCCCTAGCATTAACTAACACAGGAATATTACAACTCTGCTTTTTAACATGGCTGCCTCTGATGCTATTAGCAATAAGAACCGAAAGGTGCTCCTTGCCTCTACCATTCAGATGCAGGCCATGTGACGTATATTCATACCTTCTTATAGGGCTTACATCTATCAAACCAATGTGTGATGCCCCAGGTCTCATCAGAGCCCGCTCAAGCCGCATATTCACGCTCCGCACCCTCCTGTGAAGATACGGCTTGTCGTACCTGCTGAAAAGACTGAGAAATCCCACATTGGTATGGCTGCTCATCTCAATTATGTTGTTGACATCTTTCTCAATAGAATAGTTACAATCGTTATCAATACTATTACCTGGCCCACCCACTATAACTACATGATCCCTCTTAGAAAATTCTGAACTCAATTTCATCATATCCTCAACAACATTCTTGAGAGGAGCATTAGGCTTACATACACTAGATACTTCAAACTCATCGCCCAGTTTCGACTTCAAAAGTGAGGAAATACCTCTTGCATGGCTGCTTCCTAAAATCAATACTTTACTCCTACAATCATTAACCTTATCTGTTTTCTGACTTACCTTTACTAGTGTCGATACTGGGTCTGAGTTCTCCTGATCAACATTCATTGCTTGAAGAGCACTGAATTTGTTGGTCAGTTTGATTGATGCAGCATCATCCGCAGAGAAACGTCTACTCCTAGATTTGGAATTCTTCGGTTTCATCCAAGTGTGAGATCTCTCTTTATTCGAAACACTAATGCTATCCTTCAAAGCTCTCAATTTATTAATTTCACACTTTGCCTCATCTAATTCCAATTCTAGGGCTCTGATTCTCTCCAGTTGATCGCGCATCTTTCTATCATATATACAATCACTACATTCCCAACTACCTTTGTCAACAAAATTATCAGGATCTATATCTATACATTTCCAATGAAAACAGAAATTACAATTATTACATACCAATCCTTTCACTACAATCCTTCTACAACTACGACAGTTTCCAGACAGAGCAGCCATAGCACACATTATGTATATACTGTACCTTATTTACAAATTCAATTTCACTCACTTTTCAATTTAATGTACTTACGTATATTAGTTTTAGGTTATTTCTACCCTTTAGTATCACCACACTATAATATTTCAATAGGCCAACACTACACTTTATCACTTCACTATACCACACTTTTCGACGTTGAAACTACACGACACGTCACTGCACTTATATTTCGGTCTAGATGAAACTTCACTATTTATGTTTTAAATTATTTCTACTTTGAAGTATCACCACACTACAATATTTCAATGGACCAACACTACACTTTATCACTTCACTATACCGGTACAACACTTGTCGACGTTAATCTACACGATACGTCACTTCACTGCACTTATATTTCAGTCTTGATGCAACTTCACTATTTATGTTATTTAACACACGCAATTTCTTAACCAACAATAGTATTTATATTGAAATGTGCTATTAATAATTTAGCCTAGTCCTTGTTAAAATATGTAAACACGTTCTATATTAGTGTTATAATTAAGCCTACTTATGTATCAATTAAATATTTCAACTTTACAAATAACAAAGAGCCTTAAAATTAGTCAACTTATGAGTTAAGAATTACTCAAGTTAAAAGAAGAAAAGGTCGGGAATAGTGACCAAAGTGTTGATTTGAGGTTAACTGTTTACAATATGGCGATTTATGTTGTGTATGAAATGCGAAGTATATTATTACAAAATTGCGTGGAAAATGGATGTTATGAATTTATGATTTATATATCAAATGATTAGTGAGTATTTTAAGTATCTTTAAATATGATGCTATGAATATATATATGAGAATTGTGTTAAATATGAGTATGAAAACACAGAGCTGCTTTATGGCAATCTTATCTCCTCAGTCACTACTACCAACAGATGTACAGATTTTGTTTTTCAATTTTTAACCAAAAATTACATCATTCTTACGCACTTATCATAACAATTGTTACAAATCATACGATTTCAGGAACATGATTCTTTACAATTTAATTATGCATCCTGATCTACAGTCTTAAAGAATTTACAAGAGTAGCGCGGTTTGTAACAATTGTTGTGATAAAATATGCGTAAGAAAATGTAATTTTGTAGTTAAAAATCTAAAAAGAAAAATCTGTACGAAGCAACTATGGAATCCACAACACATTTCTAGCTTAAGAATATTAGCTAATTAAAGGAATGATAGGTTAGTCCTGAATAGTTCATTCTTTATCTGTAATATTCTTTTACTCTCAAGAATAATGGTATTTTTACAAACAACTTCAAATGAATGTAATTCTGAAAATATTGAGATTAGGACAAATGTTTATATGACATATTTTGCTCAGAATGTCTTCGGAAATAAGCTCCGTAAGGGACGATAAATCCTCGTGGATCTCCCTGTATTTTATAGTTAATACGTTTTTTTTAAGGAGGAAAGTCGATCGAAGTACACTTAAAAGACAATACGTTCTGAAACTGAAAATATATTTATTTCACCAAAGCAGGTAAACCTAAAATGAAAACACTATTGTCACATCCTAGCGACAATGAAATGGACTGAAGATATTTCCTAGCGGCAGGTGTAAAGTTGAATGCTATAAAAGAAATGAACAATACGTCCCTTCTTTAGAGTTTGCTTGGCTGTGTAGATATGCCTTATAAAACTCAATTTCAATACGCTCGAGCTGCAAATTGTAGGAATTGCTTTTTAGTGTAGCCATTGCGGATTTATGTGAAAGCATTCCTAACACGATGATGTGTGCATAATAAAATGTATGCTAAGAAGTAATAGAAGCATTTCTGCGTTCTTTGTAGTTGGATGGAATGTTCGAGGTTATTTTTTTTTTTACGATTTCGTTTATTTCCTTCAAAGTGCCTAGAATTTATTTTCTGCCTTGAATTACAAATACACTGCATGATATTTATCTATAAAGTGCACGTAGCTGCACTATGACATTTGATATCAATGCGTTGTTTCGTTCCATGCGGGATTATAACAAATTTAAAAGAAAATAATTCTACAAGCTGCTGGAATTTTTCTTTTCGTGACTCAGTGAAGATATTATGTTACACGAGGATCAACTTAAAACACCTTCTACTTATATAAAATCTGCAGTACCTCTTACATTTTCTCAAGGAGCCAACAATTCTAAACAAAACATGCCTGGAATTTCTTGATGTAGTATTTCCAAGACGATGGGAATTTACGCAAAATCTTGAGATAATGTTGGTAAAACGTTCACACGAATGAAAATACTAATGGGCTGGAGCGTAAATTGAAACCAGAAAGAGATAATAACCAATCATGAAGGAATGATGATGATGATGATGATGATGGTGATGATGAAAAAGAAGGCAGGCCTACTTCAATTTGGTACAGAAACCAGATCATTACAACTACATATATTCTTATTACTACTTAGCTATTAATAACACTTCTTCCCATCGCTGTAGAATAACGGTTAGCATTTCTGACCGTGAAAGGAGTGAATCTGGGTTTAAATCCCGGTTGGGGCAAGTTACCTGGTTGAGGTTTTCTCTGGTTTTCCCCTCAACCCATTAAGAACAAATGCTAGATAACTTTCGGCACTGAACCCTGGACTCATTTCGCTGGCATTATCACCTTCATGTGCCTTAGAAGCTAGATAGCTATTGCAGTTTGATAAAGCTAAGTAATCTAATTAAAAACATCACTGCTACTATTACTACTGATGTTCCTCGCCTTAGCTGCATTACCTAAGTCTCAATTATTTACTAATCTTTTAAAATGTATTCTATTGTCTCCTTGAGTATGCGCAATTATATCACTCCCACATTATATACACTTAATATGTCCCGCGTATATACTTCAAAAGTTAGTCCATCTATCATTTTCATTTGATCATGAAATATCGCAACGCAAACAGATGCCAATCACATGTGGTGTGAAAGGATGTCGAAGTTTCAATGACTTGACACCTAATTCTTGATGTACTCATATAAAATTATTAGTCATATTTCACTACAAGTTCATGCACATCCAACCAACCAGAAATAGGAACACAAATCGATGATATACGACGTCACACTGAGACAGGATCACAAAAGTGTAAAGATCTGCACGTGATGATGAAGCTGGTGACCTGTATGTCGCAGACTCGCCGCTGGACCTGTCGATGTCGCTGCTGTCCCGCGTCCTCATCAGCACGTCGTCGTCCTCGTCGTCTCCACCGAGCGGCGGCGACACAGACGAGCGCAAGTCCGTGTCGGGGGAGAGTCTGTCCTCCTCGTCGTCAGCGGCGTCGTCTGCCGGCGACCTGCTGGACACGCTGCGCCACGACGCCTGCGCCGCACTGCTGCAGCCGTCCCCGAAGTCCCGCCCTCCGCGCGGCGAGCGGACGCTGCTGCCCTGCGAGGTGTGCGGCAAGGCCTTCGACAGACCGTCCCTGCTCAAGCGACACATGCGCACCCACACAGGTAATGCCACTGCTCTGCTCTCTTATTTTTATTCCTTTACCTGTACAGTATATTTCTAACTAATTTTATGCTCGACCATACCGAAATGTAATAATTATACACCTCGTAGTAGCCCTTTAATGCACCTCATTAAAGTAAACAATATTCATTATAGTTCAGTTGTTCAGCCAATGACAAATCACCATTGTACCATTATAAAAGCGCAAGTATCGATTATTCTCGGATATGCAATCGAAATATAACTAGCGAAAAGTCACGGAGGTTGGAAATCCAATACTGTCGCAGAAGGTTATGTTCTGTTACTATAATAATTAGCGTCAATTGTAAATAATATTGAAATAAAATCAATTTGTCATCTCGTTTTTCAATTCTAAATCAATTTCCAGGTTATATCAAGACTAATGTTCATGTTATTCTCTAGATTATATCAAGGTCAATGACATTCGTTCCTCGGAAAAAATCAATACTTTCGCATCTGCGCACATCTCACAATTTAGAAGGTCAGTTCCGCTACTCACTTCGATAATCATAACATGAATACTTATAAATAATTTCAAGTTAGAAATATGGTTGAGCATAAAATTCGTATGAAACTTGCCTATAATGGTAATTAAGACGCTCGTATGAAAATTATGAAACTCGCTTGCGCTCGTTTCATAAACAAACATACTCGCGTCTTAATTACTATCATTATAGGCTCGTTGCATAATGTACTATTATTTTTATATACAGAGTGGAACTGAACTAGCTTTGCAGATTTTCAGAGTGAATAGCTTATGTTGTATGTAACAAAACAAAAGCTGTAATATAATTATATTGGTGGAATGTTATAGTTTTTTTCCAGAAAAAATGTTTTTCTCAAATGTTTAACAACCTCTTATTCGGTAACTATTGCGAGTAGGATGGTGAGTTTTATCCATATCGATAGGAAATCTAATATATGATATGATATTTATTAGTCAAAAAGCGTCTATCATGTCATGGTGTACCTTCACATTTCTGCATTTAGGAAACATCATAACTCATTATTACATTATTTGCCTTCTCATTACTTTTTCTCATCGTCTACTTATCAGTTCTCTGTTCCTATAGTTCAAATCATGAATTTTTTCCACTCAACAGATCAAACACCACTTTTGTTCTCAACTGTCACCTTCGTTTACGTATTGAAACAAACCACATTACATTAACAGTATTGCCAGTAACTCATTACTACATTCACACTATTCTCCTTAATTCTTTAGTAGGCCTATATTAACACTATTTTCCTTTACTCTATACTATCTTGACACTATTTCCCTTTACTCTTTACTACCTATATTAATATCATTCCCCTTTACTGTTTACTATATTACCCCATTCCCCTTTACTCTTTACTAACATAACACTATTTCCATTTACTAGATTTCAAAACATTCGTCTTATTCCCTATGCCCTCACACCCATCCCTTTCTTACTTCATTTACTAATATATCCATTTTTCCCTCATTTCATCCCTTAACTCTTTCCATGTCTCTGGATCAATCTTTTCAACATTGTTTACTTCCACCATATTTCTGTCTTTATTGTTATTGATATTCTCTTCTACATTGTTACTAATTTTTCCCATCACTATTTGTTTTGCTACTGCACTCGCACTTTCTGCACTTTCTTCTTCACATATATACGGTATATGCGACATCTGCGCTCAGTGGTCATGCAAGATTGAACGCGTAGTACATTTTCTCTTTTATGTTTTAATTTTGTTTACCATACTAATCTATTATTTATTTTAATAATTATACAGGGAGGGTATAAAATCTGCACACATAAGCAGAGGCATACATTCCTTTTGTCCTTTTCCCTATATTCTTTTCCCCCCTTACTTTTGTCACCTATTTCTACATCTTCACTTTCCTTCCTGATGTTTTTGGCTTCGTTTTCCTCTTTTCACATCACCTTCTCCTTCTCCTTTTCCCTTCTTTTCTCTTCATCTTCTTCACTTCCTCTCACTTGTCTTTTTCATCTTCTCTTTCTTTTCTTCCTCATTCTTTTTAATTTTTCTCCTCATCTCTCTTTTTATTTCTTTCTCTTCATCTGTTTTCCTTCTTTTTCCCTCATCTTTTCTTTTTTCTCCCTGTTTCCTCGTATCATCTTCCTTTTGCATTTCCCACTCATGTTTTCCTTTTTCACTATTATTTTTCTCTTTTTTCGTCGCTTCTTATCTTCTCATGTCTTATTTACTCCCTCTCCTTCTCTTTTCATCTTTCTGGCCATTCCTTCTTTCTTTGCTCCTCATGTTTTTTTCCTTACTACTCAACTCTCTTTCCTCTTCTTTCCCATGTATTCAGACTTTACGCCCATCTGCTACATATTTTTACAGAGTAAAAGTGGTATAACTGCAATAATTTTAAGAACAGAATCTTTAGGTTATGAGTAACCAAAAAGTAAAATGTCATTTTGGTATTTGAATAACGATTTAGCAGAAAAAAATCATTTGTGTCTGAAGTTTGAATCTCATTTATGGTAAAACTATTGGGTACTGAGATGTATAAGTGGTAAGATATCAACGCTAAGAACAAGCCGATGTCATTGCTTCGAAAAACGCTTCAATTATATAATAAAGTACAAAATTAACTGATTAAAAACGTATTTACAGTGTGACGAAACCTTCAGGGAAATCTGGCATCGCTGCACTTAAGGGTTTCTCGGCAAGTGTACACTGTTTATCTGCGTTCTTACGTTGCACCTCAGCAGTAGCAAGTCTGTAGAATTCTAAAGGCGAAGTCAATTAGGGACAATGCTAAAATGTAGCCTACTAATCGTGAGTAACTAGATATGCTCTTAATTTATGGGGAATCAAGCATTGCGCTGTTGCAACGTATCCACTTCCAATCCCTCAATTGAAACTCAATTTTTTCCACAATCATTACAGATAGAGGAGCGATTATTCGAACTTATCTACTAGTTTTATTGATATCTGTTACTAGTTCAAATTAATACAGTTATACTGTAGTCTATACAGTCACGAAGCTCAATACGTAGGGAATATGCATCCATAGATAGTTGCTAACCACTCATATATCGCCTCATCACAGACAATGCAAAATAGTAGTAGCACAGTCTATTGTTCCTAGTACCCTCAACAACTCAAGCTTCGTGACTGTATATACTAGACTGTGGGTATACCTCTTTCACTTTGTGTGCTCCTCTTTTTGAAATCTTTATTAATGCAGTTAATGACGTGCACTAACGCTGTGTGCTCTTCAGGTGAGAAGCCCCACGTGTGTCTGGTGTGCAGCAAGGGATTCTCCACGTCCAGCTCGCTCAACACACATCGGCGCATCCACAGCGGGGAGAAGCCGCACCAGTGTCAGGTGTGTGGCAAGCGCTTCACTGCCAGCTCTAACCTCTACTACCACCGCATGACGCACATCAAGGTAAGCTAGCTTCCAACTAGATTGTTTATTTTAGTGACATGACATTCTACTGCGTTTCTTAACTCTAATATAAATAATTTGTGTAGTGCTCATTTTAAATAATTACAATTCGCCATTTTGAACCTGGAAATTTGAATCTATAATGAAGATCCGTGATTTGCAAATGCTTGAAATATTTATACAAAATTTCTTGACAGTGCTTCGCTTAAATGTCATTTTTAAGGTAGCCTATATGACTACACTATCTCCTACCTTTGCTAGGAATCCATTGTAAATTCCTTATCGGAAGCAGAGACATACGAAAAGTAGAAGTCATTATCTTCTGCGATAAGATCGTGGGCAAGAATAAGATTAATTTCCTTCGTATTTCATGTTCTGGAGGTCATTTATGAAACAATGATGTCATATGATGAGTTGGCTGTGTGTACTGACAGCAGCTGTCAAATGCGTCATCGACTGATGAGTAGCGAATATCAACAACCAAATTATGGTATGAAGTTTATAAACATGCTAACATAGGTATAAATATAGTTAAATATTGGCTTGATTTTAATTTTATTTCGTTAACTATTATAAAAACAACATTAATCCTCATATTATTGTAGTCCGAACTTCCGATTAATACCTAGTGGGATGGGTTTGTGTTTGACATAACTTTTTTTTTTTTTTTTTTTTTTGCACGGGTACCTACTTGTAATGTCTAGAGATGCTGTCACATTTTCATTGCAAAATTATTCCTGGTTACAATTATTTTTATGATATCATTTATTTCTACCACCACCGCCCACAGTGAATAAATTTTAAGATATAAGATTACTTTTAATTAAAATTGGAATTAAAATTTCGTCGTCGTCAATGAACTCCAGATACGACAACATTGGGTTTTATTCTACGTGGAGTATCCTAGATATGACAACATTGATTAAAATTCTGTTATAGTTTCTGGATATAACTCGTAACTCCTGCGATGTGATATTATTTCAGAAGTGATTCATAAATTCATATGGCCGACTATTTGTAGTCTAACGACTGTAAAGGCTGGCATATCTACTCCGTAATTTTTTTTAGCTTGAAGGCGAAGGTCGAACGATGCCGAGAACGTCGTGTAATTTGCAATTTCACTAGCATAAGGTGGATCGTCGAACGACAATAGTGTCAGCGTTCCACGCGAGTATAAGTATATTAAATTAAGGTTGGGAAAGAATAACTTTTGGGCTTTTGGCTTTTCTTGAAAGTATCATGCCAGAAATATATTTTTGTCAATAATTTAGTTCTTCAACAAGTTAATGTTTTTAACTATTTTCGTTGTAAAATGTTACAGGTTGAAGGAAAAAAGCCTATAAATACTATGAGAATCATAAATTCATATTTTAAACCCTTTCTGGTAGAATAATAGGAGAGACTGTTGTACCTTTAGCATAGTGTACCTTTGAACATTTTTTGTTTTTTACTGCTACCTAGAGAACTCAAGCTGAAGTAGATTGTAGAGAAAGCCGCTAAGTAGCTCTGGTCGTAGTTTCAGTTTGATTTATTGCAAAGTATGAGTTCTGTGGACAAAACAATTTTTTTAGTACCAAAAGTAAATATTTCGTTCATTATTATATGTTTTCTAACACAAAACCAGATTGTATTTGTTACTATCAGTCAAGTACGGTGTGTTTCCTATCTTCTGGTGAGGAATAACAAATTTTTATTTCCATGATTTATTCGAATCTCTAGTTTTGGTAGCCATATTGGTTTAAACGTGCACCCTCTTGCACCTTTGAGCATAAAACATCTTGTACCATAGAACATGTTCCAAGGTACACAATATTATCGGTTTTCGTTTTTCTTTTAATTTAAGACCATGTCACAAAGTAAGTCTGGAGTTAAGAGGCACCCAAGTTGATACGAATGTCTTGAAGAAAGCTGTTGAAACACTTATTGCTTCTCCAGGAAATAAAATCTCAATCAGAGAAGCCTGCATTGGTTTATAATTGTAAATACATTTTAAATATGACTGTCAGTCTCTACAGCTATATTCCCAACTATATTCCACGTGTTCCAACTTACAAGAGAGTATGTTCCAAGGTACATGAACCTGTTGTACCTTTGAACACATTACATATCCCTTCATTTTATTTTTTCCATCGTTAATAGGCCTGAAAAACAGGAAAATACATACAGAAAGTTGTAAAGGAATGTTCCACAATTATTTCAAGCATTTTTTTCATTTAACAAATTTCATTTCCTAAAATTAAAAAAAATAAATAAATAAAATGTGAAAAGTGTTGAAAGGTACAACAGTCTCCCCTTCGCCGCTAAAAACGTATAACATTTTGGAAAGACCATTGCTAGTAGCCATTTTGAAGTGAGACTTGGAGCACAAAGAAATAGGATTAGAATCGTCTTTTGGATCATAAAATGAATTTGGACTTCTTGAAAGAATCAGATACGCACGCATTTTCGGAATTTATTCAGGGCAATAGATTGAATTGGATGAAACAGATAGAAAGTATGTATAATAACAGCATACTCGAACAGCTTCTACACTAACAATATGAAGGTAAGGGATGTTTTTGAAAACCGAATAAGCAAATAATTGACGCCGTAACAGGCCACGAGATCTAAAACGGGAAAGGATGATTTTTCGTATGGAGGCAAGTTGTTCATAACAAGGACCGACACGATGTGTTCTACGCGTGAACACATCTGAAATGCGAAGTCGTGCATACAACTTAGTTTTATTAAGACTGATTGAAAGAGGGAAATTGGTATTGATTGAAATTAAAGACTTTTATTGGCTTGTTTGCTGACAGACCAGTATTTGCAGCGTAATATATTACCATGGCAACAAGCTTCCACTAATGTGCGCAAATCCAGTACTGAAGATGCTACAGATTAGGAATTAATGTTAACCTCATAAAATCATCTTGGATACATTTTTTTTTCTCTCCACCGCGTGTATAATATATATTTTTTATTATTATTTTAGGCTGTAGAAGTGACTTTAATTGGTCTAGATCATGCATTTTCAAAGTTACAAGATGTATAAATCCTAAGAAATGGAGTGTTCAACCCCTCTAATTTATATGTCTGCTAGAATAGGATGCCTTGCCTCTGATTTAGTACACAATCGGTTGCCATGGCAGCACGATTCTACGGGACGTGATAATTATAACTTGCGAAACTTGCATGGAGATGGATGCTTGTGCTAATGCGGAGTATCTCACCCCTTCCCACTCCCCCCCCCCCCAGAAGCATGCAACACCAGTTTCGTCAGAATTGGGCAAATGATTTACTGACTGACAGACAATTAGCCAAGAATACACTTGAAAATTAGTTCACTTGATGATTCAGCTCAACAAAATACAGAATCGACTCACCCAATAGTATGTGAATCTTGAAGATTTGAGGCTTAATAGTCAATAAAATTAAAAACAAAACGGTGACTTGTATTAGTTGAATCATTGCAGATAGTAAGTGACTGTACAATTATCTTAAACTCATAAAATTTCCATTACTATTGTTTATATATTATGACTAAACGACATTTCATACAAGTTGAGAAGATGCGAAGACATTTTTTCCCCCGTCTACTTGCCCTGAGTCCGTCAGTGACAGACCGGTAGCTGTTACCTCTTATACCTGCACCCCTTAACTGTACAAACTAGAAAATAAAATATTAACTAAAGTACATAAGTGAATATAAAATAGAGTCACACAGATGTTTGACAATTAGCCTATGTGTTTGAGTATATTTTAGTGTCGTTCTTACTATATTTTCAACTAATAATTAAATTAAGGAATGTTGGTTTGTTTTATGAAGTCAGTGGGGAGTGACACAGTGAAGATTGTCTCATTGTGTATGCTGTAGAGTAGCAACTGGCAGTGAAGAAAACATTATCGTCCGCTGTAAGTAGCTTTTTAATGTGCCAGTTATTATAAACGCTTAGTATAGACTTTCGAAATATAGATTAGCGGTAAACATTTTCAATAATAACATTTGTTACTATGTTGAAAGTGATTTAGTCGAACGTTAGTAAGATGGACAGTAGCATCTTCCCCTTCACTGATGGTAGAGAGTGTGAGTAGAGAGGAAAGCCTATCAACCAAATGAAATGGGGAATATAGTCCTGCGTTTGGTTACTTTGAGTACAAGTTAGATGCACATGGATCATACTACGTAGCTTGGAACAGAGAGCTCTGACTCGTCTCCCCGGTCCCTTTTGTATATTTACATCTGCTTATTCGTATAGGGTAGAACAGGCACTGAACAATGGCAATACTACTCACGCACCACGCAAGTGGATTTAATAACAAACAAAATATTTATTTAAAGCCATCTTATGGGCAACAGAAGATTATTCTCGCAACAAGTAGGCTAAAACGAACCTAGATTCTAGATAGGTCCACTTTTTTTTCATAATATATTTTTTACTTAAAAATATAAAAAGCAATCTTCATTACTTTCGCATATTTTTAATCTACAGACTTGTTTTTTCTTTCTAATACCAAAATCACCTGAGATATTTGTCTAAGGAAGAAATAAGAAATAAGTGAGTCGTAAAGTCATTGAGTCGACTCATTCCAATGATACGGATCTTACGGATTTGATAGTTGGTAACAGCAACTTTCCTGAACTGACAAAATGCTCATAGAAATGACAATAATTGCAGAGAGTAAATCACTTTGTATGGAATAGTTGAATTGGGCCCTAACAATTATTATTATAATTCTAAAAAAGTGTAATATAATTATAATAATTTGCAATAATTTTTAATAATTATTATATTAATCCATTCCTATTGAAATCGAACTAGCATGAATTATTGTAGCTGTTAAGATGTAAATATTTTAACTGACCGATTTTATGAGCCAATTCACGCAAAAGTTCATTTCTTTTCGAAATATTCATTTATTTGTTTATTTATTTATATACATATTTATGTATTTATTTATTTAATTATGTATTTATTTATTTATTTTATCTGGCTGAGTTAAAGCCATCAGGTAAAACAAATCCGAAGAGAAGAAGGAAATAAGAAATAGAAGTAAAATTACAGATACAAATACAAAAAACCACAAATGCAAAAAGAATGAGGGAAATAATATATATATATATATATATATATATATATATATATAGTTAAGCTTCGTATTCCACTTACCTAAAGACTGAAGTTAAAGACTCATTGGGTATGTAGTACGCCGAACACAGGTAATGCAACGGATAAAGATATAAACAAACAGGTCGTCGCTGCGTGTTTGTGGAGTATAGTCAACTCCCTACATTCTGAAGCTATACTAGTAAACACAGGCTTGAGTCATGATGTTCCTTTTCGTCGTGATTTTTGCAGTGAATAATAACGTGCATTCGTAAGTTACGGAACTTGAACATATGCGGATGTCAATTGAAATGATTTTATATTGCAAGAAATTATTTTAATAGCACATGACGTTATTGGTGCATGATGTAACACAAGATATTCCTATTGTTTGATATTTTTTCGTGTTTAATTAGGATACCTATTGCATATGTCGCTCATCACTGAAAACCCAATAATTTTCTATATAATTTTTTAGAAATTCCATAAAATGTAGATTATTTCATTTATTAATTGGGATGTTGGCACTGAACATCATGGTAGGCTACACAAATGCATGCTAAACGTCGATTTAATGCCTTCACCATTTTCAGATTTTGATCATACTGGTTCTTTTCGGTTACGTTCAACACACTTTCTGTGCCTTTGATATTGCAGTGTCTTTCAGTGCATTGTCTTTGTCACTTTTACGTTTATTTTGCTCAATTTATATATGTAATGTTGTCTAATATTGACTGTTGAAAATATAGGTTCAAATATTCTCAACTATGCTCTGCAATATTACACGCTTGAGCGTCTTATTTAAGGCATTTTACCTCTGCAGTGGACCTTTAATCAGCCACAAAGATGTAGTTACTTAAATAATACGACTAGTAAAAGCAGTGATCGATAAGACTACTCACTATGACTGCGTCCGGTTTTGACTTTATACAGGAAGAGGGCAGAGTATGCTTAACTATTTTGTATACGAACGTACCTGTACCTGGACTATGACGTCACATATAGTACGAATCAGGCAACCTCATTCCAGTTTATAGGTAGCCGGAATACGAAGCCTATATATAGTACTAATACAGTATATTGTTTACCATTAGTGATTAATATATACAACATCTGTTCTTTTAGACTTATTATTAGATTATTTACAGACAAACTATTAGTTTATTCTGTGAGTCAATAAAAAGATAATTGAATCGACTCACTTAAGTACCACTTGGTTCGTAACGGTTTTGAAAATTAGTCAAAATAATTTTTATAACTATTTTCTTCAACGACTAACTGAAATAGTCAAAGCAACAAAAGTTTTCGAAGTTAAAATATGCACGAAAATTAATTAAATTTCAGAGTCCCAGCTTTATAGCAATTAAAGTTTCAAAAATTAAATTTTGCACAATGAAATTAAAGATATTCAGTGGTCGCCAGGCTACGGAAGTTTCTAAAATTGGATTCACAGAAGAGATTATGGGGAACACGGTAAGAAATCGCGCGTTGCTAGGAAACTGTGAAGAAAGCGTGAGTCCCTGCATGAAGAACGTGTAGTGGCCCACAGTAGTAATTATCGGAGCGGGCTAGTGGTTAATCTCTGGGGAGCAATTTAAATATGCAACACCCACAAAAAGAGCAGCATGCACAAAAACTTATGTTAATCCTGCTACCTGCGCCTGGGATGCCTCCGTCTACCTGCTCCTGCGAATGCAAGCGAGATGAAATGATGATGATGATGATGATGATGTTGATAATTGTGATTATGATGAAGATGATTACGATTATGATATCATCATCAGACCACGGAATTGTATGCACTAAAACACCTGAAAATATGCATGCAACTATGCGCTAAAAATTGAAATATATATATATATATATATATATATATATATATATATATATATATATACAGTAAAAATACATTTTAGAGGTTTAATAATACGATATAAATGAAAATAATTTAAAGTAATAACTGTTATAAGCCATATTGCACAGAAAACGATTTTCCCATCAGTAAAAAAAACATTTGTCTTCAGAAGCCCATTTCTTCATTTTTTTTCTGCTGCTTTTTTCTTTCGGCATAACTCATCCGTTGAACTTGTAAGCAGATCGGTCATGTATTTTCTCTTCACTTGATTTTACAGTACAACTTCATGGATGAATATATAATAGGATGTGAGACTTACTGAGTTCCCCGTAACACATACTACAGGCGCTCTTGTAGAAATTGATCTTGCTGCCACCTGTTGGGAGGAGGGGCGTTATTACATCTAGCAGCGCACCAAGTAGCGAAAAGAGTAACTAATTACTCCATGCATTTAGCAGCGCACCTGGTGACGAAAATGTTAAATTGTGCAGAAATTTTCCCTCCCACCCTCATAGATATTCAAAACTAACCCAATTTAAAATAAAACATTTACATTTTTATTCCTCACAGCATCTTCTACTGAAAATTCTGACCGGAGCCAACAGGAAGATAAAAGAGACGATCTATTTTACAGTACCCGATTAAAATATAACCAGACAGAGACAAAAAATAAAGCAAAAGATAATCGGGATTGTATTCTTTGGGTATTTAGTCTACAGCGCAATGGACAAGTCTGCAAGCATTACTTAGTTCAGTTTATTACATTACTATTACTTTACAGTACATTCAACAACACTATTTTTATAACGTCCATAAACATCACTGTTTACCATACACTGCTTATACACACACGTATCACTTTATTTATGTTCACTTATCAGCAAGTTTCTGTCTGCCATCTTGTCTCTTCGAGCAATATCTCGAACGGATAAATAGAGAACTCTGGGTAAAGTACCAAATACATAGTTCTAATGTTCACCACCTACGACGTTGGGCGCTGATCATCTTATTTGAGCCCCCTGCCGTCAGATGGTGCTGACCGCAGTTTCGCATCCTATTATATATTTATCCATTATAACTTGTTGAAATGAAAACTTATATCCACGAGACTTCATTGTCGCAGGTGTTTAAATAATTCAGTTTTGTTTCTATGAAATCAGAGCACACTAGCAGCATTGTCTTCACAGCAGTTTCATGACCTCAACAGACTTTATTATCCCAAGTGTCTAAATACATTAATTTTTGGTTCTACGAAATCAAAGTAAAAGTAGTGAAAGTCTGAATGACATTAAGGCGACACGTATTTTCGCCCTCGAATTGGGGATGTTTGTTAATTAATAGCTATTTCGTGGATATTAAATTTTGGAAGATGGAATTATATTTATTATTTGGAATTATTAAGGGGTAATTTTGAAATAGAAATTATTTCCTTTCTTGTGGTTATTGCAGCTATAACCAGGAGAGCTCAAATTACATTTACACACAGGGTGCGAATTAAGATTTCTGATGAGGTGGGGGGGATAGAATCCTAGGTAGAGAATACTATACATAAAATTATTATTATCCTCATTCGATACGGCTCAACGCTTGGTCGCATTGAGTTGCTTGTCTTGCATCTTGATCATAATAATTATTATATCCATGAATAGGCTTGAGATAAGATGTGTAATTTCTAAGTTACTGATTGTTGTCAGCTTGCCGGTGATGATAATACATCAATATTATTTTCTTTGCTTACTTTGTACTTTATAAAGTACATACACTTGTATTAAAACAATTTCATTCTGTGAGGGGGGATAGAAGTTATTCCTAGCAGGGATGTTAATATGAATTTATGATAACTTTCCAACACGGGGGAAATCCTCATCCCCCTCGTTATTTCGCACCCTGCTTACACGGCAAGTAGGCCTATGTACACAGAGCAGAACATGTTAAAGTGGAAAAGACCAAACTTAGACACTAGGAAGAAATATCCATTGTAACCGTAGTAATTTCATGTCCCCAGCAGTAATTAAATAGTTATTGGCTTTATTTCCGACATAATTTTTATATTTCTTGGAAATTATTCTTATTTTTATCAGAGAGAAATTTTGAAATTATATAATAAATCGGGAAAAACAAGGAAAGATGTTAATATATCCATTTAAATATGCAAAATAAAATATATATGCATTTAAACGGGAAAACACTCGAAATATGCATTTATGCAAAATAAATTTGGCCTCATTCGAACGTAAAAACACTTTAACTTTTTCAATATGCCAAATCACTAAAAAACATGAAATTGCATGAAGTTCCGCGGTCTAATCATCATCATAATCATCCTGATTTGTGAGGATTACGAACCAACAAAATGTAATCGGAAATTGCTGTTTCTGAACAAATGGCTTTTTGTTGAACTGCAAAATTGTCAGAGACGGAGCCTGGTTGTTTTATGGGACAAACAAACGGACATACCTAGAGAAGCCAAAGGTGCTTTCAGCAGGTGTGGGATCGTTGAACTTCATTGTGATGCTAATTGCAGTTAACCAATCACAATTTGTTACCCGAACACAATGAGGTAGTGTAAATTAACGAAGACAAATGCGACTGTAACATTAATAAAATCTCCCGTACCGTCCGCATCCTCGTTGAGTCTGGAGCTTTGCTATTTCTCGTTTGAACCAGGCACGCTTGTTTGTCGATTCGAAGCTGCATTTTGGCGTGGGCTCGATTCCCGCTTGGGCTGATTACTGGGTTGAGTTTTTTTCAGCAAACATCATCTCCCTATCACAATTTTCAACGAAGCTAAATAACCTAGTTGTCGATACTGCATCATGAAATAACCAACTAATATATTCCTCGTTTCATCTCTCGATTTTGTCACTTTTCCGTGACGTTTTAAAGAAGGTCTATTCTAAGAGAAGGTAGGATATAAGAAAGTCGCAGCCGTTAGTCAGATAGAGTAATTTCTGTAAATTATGTATTCTTTGCTTTGATTATCCTTTTCTTCATAATAATTATTATCGTCAATTTGTCTTTCACTTCAAACCTCGAGTGGTATTTATTAGAACTGCTTCACGAATAAAATAAAAAAATAATTGAAACATATTTGCGCTAATGAATTTGATTATTATTTATCAATGCAGTTGAGAACTTGGTTACTGGATGACGTCATTATTGCGTTATATGACCTACCTAATCAATTGTTAACAATGTAATAAATAGGCTTTATAACCAAAATATGAACGGACTAGGCCTATTAATTGAACTTCGTTTTAAATACATAATATTACATGTACACTTGTCACGCATATTTCCACTGCACACCGATTCTTAACGACTCTTCAGTAACAAGGTGATAGTATCAGACTCAGAGTAATAACAAACTTATAGCGATAAATAGTTTAAAAGAAAAGCACTGTGATTGGTTTTGGTTTACTCATAATAATAATAATATTATTATTATTATTATTATTATTATTATTATTATTATTATTATTATTATTATTTTAACAGTGAAATGTTTTTGAAGTGTTAGTGAAATCAGGATAGAATCAGTGAAATGTGTCGTAGTTCCATTGTAGTGAGTTAGTTGACAGCGAAATGAGTGTAATTTGAAAGGTACTTGTGCAGATATGAATATATACTCGTGGGTTCTAGTTCGATCTTAGTTTTCAGATACAAACTAGATTTATTTCAAATGTTATTTTAAGTGATCGTTTCATTTAATTTAGTATATTCCCTGTTGTTGTTGTTGTTATTATTATTATTATTATTATTATTATTATTAATTAGTGTTAGTATTAATTATTAGTATTATTATTGATTGTATTTTTAATTAATAAGTTTATTATTGTCATTATTGAGTGTAATTAGTTACCACTGCCACCGGGTATATACCCACTGCAGTGTGAATAAATACATACATACATACATACATACATACATACATACATACATACATACATACATACATACATACATACATACATACATACATCTTCTTAATCACTTTCTTTACTTACTTATCATCATGGTCATCATTACGGCACCAGCAATTGCACCAGCATATCCTTTTGCTTTTTCCTCATCAATTTCTTCATCGTCTTAATCATCATGATCTCTATCTTCTCATTTATTACATCATCTTTTACTACACTTGTCACCTTCATGTTACCTTTACATCTGATCAATCTTTATATTGTTATCCATTTTCATCGTCTTTCTGTTATTAATTGCAGACATCAACATCTACATTTCCATCAAATTGCTATTCTTATTCAACACCATAATCATAATCTTCTTCGTCGTCATCATCATCATCATCATCATCATCATCATCATCATCAACTTCTTCTCTGTCATCTACATCGTAATTATCTTCATCTTCTGTATTATTATTATTATTATTATTATTATTATTATTATTATTATTATTATTATTATGCAGTAGTTACTGTGTAAATTTAACTTATAATGAGAAAATATATTCAATTAAATTTGCGCTATTTGCTTCGTGACTTTGAAATGCTTATACTAAATCTATCAGAAAGAAAAACATTTCTTTTTATTCTTATTGCCTTCTCATTTTTCATCCGTTAAATTTGGTAATGGTTTAGGCGAAAACAAAAAAGGAAGCATATTGATGAGCATCCTTTAACTCTCTTAGAATATACATTTAGATCACTTGGAAGCAATTATTTTACTAAGAAATCATCCCAAACGTGAATTAATGATGGTATGAACATCGGCCACCGGTACGGTAGAAAAAGAGTGGGATAATGAAAAAAGAAGATCGTTGCCAAGGCGTATCTTTTACCATCATCACCCATGATGCAGCGCGGGTATCACGACTCTCAGCGGGGGTGATGTCAGCGCCTCTGTCGGCCAGCTATATTCAGCTATTTTAAAGATGTTACCAATTGAAACAGCGTAGGTCCACCTTGCAATAAACACGCTATACCAAGCTTAACCTTACAACAAGTGACTAATAGGTTCGAAACAACTCTTGCTTGACCTTTTGAGGCCTTAACCGAAAAATAGTCTATTATTATTCAAATATGATTCTTTGCTGTCGTAGATCTATCTTGCATGTTGGTACGTGGTTTGACCCCTCGTTAAAGAGCTGAAAATTACGCACCTCGACTGTCATTTCATAAATATCAATGAGTACTTTTACTAAGGCTGAATGATACTGTGGCGTAAATCATACAAGGTTTTATTACCCCTGACGTGCCAACTACCTGCACCAGCCTCTGAATCGAAAGTAAATACCAATCCTTGTAATATATGAGCCAACAGGTTCCCCGGATTAAACTCTGAACTGAATAAATAACTACGTAGAGGCGACGCTTTTGAGAGTTCCAAGCTGCAGTGAAATGGAAAATTATTTAACGTCACTACATGGACTCTTCAGACCAGTGGCGACTCGTGATATTTTTTGTATGTAGGATATGAGATTGACGTCTGATGACCAAGACAGAAACTAATATTAATAATATAATATTAGTAATAATAATAATAAGTAAAAGTAAAGGTATCCCCGTCAAATGCCATGAAGGCACTTGGGGGGCATGGAGGTAGAGCCCCATGCTTTCCATGACCTCGGCACTAGAATGAGGTGGTGTGGTCGGCACCACGCTCTGACCGCCTTTTACCCCCGGGAAAGGCCCGGTACTCAATTTTATAGGAGGCTGAGTGAACCTCGGGGCCGTTCTGAAAGTTTGGCAACGAGAAAAATCCCGTCACCACTCGGGATCGAACCCCGGACCTTCCAGTCCGTAGCCTGCTGCTCTACCAACTGAGCTACTCGGTCGCAGTAATAAAAATAGTTATAGTAATAGTAATAATAATAATAATAATAATAATAATAATAATAATACATAGAGCATGCAAAATCAATACAAGCAGGCCTATGTTAGTCTTTGACTCACCATTCTGGAACTGGCACTTTATTAGTAGTGAAGTTCGATTCTCCTCCCCTTTTTTAGTTGAGAATATGGTACTTAAGCCATTGTACTGCCAGATATTTACCGATGTTCCGTCGTACGTTTGCGCAATTAATTTCTTGCTACAGTTAAATTCTTCTAAACGATCAAATACAACTACAGATATTCTTTCGGCTGTCCTGTCATCTGAAAGTCCTATTAATTCTTGTATTTATTATAGCTTATTTTATTTATTTTTATGTAATTTTGTTTTTTAATCATTTTGTTCTTTATATTATATCATTTTAAATAATTTATTATTTCGTTTATTCTAGTGTTTTAAAATGGCCAATGAACTGCATTTAAGGAGGCTATAAGGGTATTTGAAAATTCTTATTGTAGTCTTTGACAGGATCTCCACCACCCAGAAAGAAGGGCCGTAGTATTAGGATACGCGGTCATATCCTCAAACGTGGTTAAACTCAAGCTGTACCCCGCCCTCCGCACCCACCCCTTTCCAACTAACTTCACTGGTATGAATTTCCTTTTGCTGTAAGATATTTGGATGGTTTCTCGGAAATTATTTCTGAACTGTGCAGTGGCGACAACTCACGACAGAAAGTGGAAGTTTAAAAGTAATTAATACGTCGGGACGCATTGGAATTCAAAATCTGCAATTAAAATGTTTTCTATCCTCATGGGCACGAAATAAAACTACTGTAGAATCATCCTTATATCCTTCATGGAGGAATCGCCAATGTTTCAGACTTTCGATCATGATGATGACGATCATGATTACATATACATAGTGTTTTGTCCAAGGGCAGGTTTTTCATGCAAATTCAGCATTCTCAAATCTTTACTATTTTCTGCCATCTTCTTAGTTTCAGCATATGATCCATTATCTCAATGTCGTCTATCATGATTTTTGTTTTTTTCTTCTGCCATGAACTCTTCTCCCGTTCACCATTCCTCTCAGTGCATCCTTCAGTAGACAGTTTCTTCTCAGCCATTGATCCAACCAATTCCTTTTTTTCTTCTTGATCAGTTTTTTTCTTCGTTCAATCTATCCAACACAGCTCCATTTCTTATTGTCTGTCCATTTCACACGTTCCATTCTTCTCAATATCCATATTTCAAATACTTCTAGTCGCTTCTCTTCACTTCGTTGTAATGTCTATGATTTTGCTCCATACAACGCCACATTCCACACAGAGCACTGATAGAGTCATAATGGAGCAATAGTGGAATAAAACTAGCAGGAAGAATCTATCTATTCTGAGAAAGTTTTCTACTAAACGGCTTTGTTCACTATAAATCTCACATAATTTTTCGAGAATCGAATAACTAACTCTATATTTATGTGAGAAACTGCCCCCTGATTCTAGCTGCAATGAAATGTAAAGTTTCCAAAGTTTCGAAACTCTTGATTGGTTCTGTCTTCAGCTACCTATATAGATATTGCTCATAGAGTATGTGATATGTTCAGCAGATGTGGGTTGTCTGCTATAAATGATAGTCGGTTCTTTTTTCCGTTCCCAATATAAGAAATTATAACAATTAATACAGGAAATAAAATTTGATGTTTTCATGGAAATAAACATTTTGAAGAATACTTGTTATAGAAAACGTGGTTTTTTATCATATCTTTCTGTCTGCCTGTCTGTGAACAGCTATTTCTTCTGAACTATTAGACGAGTTTTGTTTATAAATTGTTATAGGCCTATGTAGAGCCAATTTACCAGGGATTGCGCAATAAAATGTGGAATTTCATTAAACATTAATTGAGGGGTTTGCCGGAAGAAGGGCGTATACGTCAATATGGCGAATTGAGATAAATGGAATCTAAGATTTTAAAACGCAACTGAATAAAATGTTATACACGCACGCAGCCCTGTCCTGCAGGTATGTGCAGTACAATCAAAACAAAATTTCGCTACTATAATTATTCACTACATTTTAAACAGTTTTCCCGAAGAAGGGCGTATAGGTCTATCCGCCCTTCTTCCGGCAAAGCCCTCAATTGGTACTTATTTACAATTGATAACATGCGATTAAAAATACTCCAAATGGAAGCAGTTGATTTTCTTTGTGATTTCATGTTTACATAAAATAAACATAATGATTGAAATTGTATATTTTCACATTTAGCATGTAATTTCCTTCCTTGTCCTACCGCCTCCTGCACAAAAGAATGACCACACGACACGACGTGCAGGTAACCAAAGATAAGATATGTGGAGTAACGTTTAACATGTCTTATTATGAAACGAGCGGACCCAAGTTCAAATCGTGGTTGAGACAATGTACCTGGTTGGAGTTTTCCGAGGTTTTCCTTTAATCGATTGAAGCGGAAATGCTGGGCAACTTAGGTGTTGGACCGGGATGATATAAATCGCCTCCGAGGGGGACCATTTACCTTTCTTCAAGTATGTAAGTTTGTCTCCTATTTACTAGAGATGTGATACGTGAATTGACCTCCATTTGTGTAAGAAGCCCAGTCTTTAAATCCGCCACTTTCTACGCGTGTCTGCCAAAATAACGTATCGTAAAATTCAACGTCTAGGGCTAAGCAGTGCATATCGAGGAGGAGGAGGAGGAGGAGGAGGAGGAGGAGGATAGGAGAATGAAATTGTAAGGTTATTTTTCGGATTTCTTTTGTGCAACCAGAGTATATTGATGAATGGTTCATAGATATAATGTAATTACAACCCAAGAACGGAGGAATAAGAGAGTTCAGACTAAATTCTATAGGTACACTTACGTCACAGAAGACGTCATCTTCTGTCCATTGCCGTGGAGAGAACAATCATCAATTAGACGCACCACAAACAACCGTGCAGCATAGGAAACTCAACATTCTTCTTAACGCCAGCCATATAAATATTATATCATTACATTGAAGTTATAAAACGAATAAAGTGCAACACTTACGGGTCATTTAGGAGCAAGGGCAAAAGGAATAAGACTGTGTTGCATAACGAATTATTTTTATGAAATAAAACACTTGTTCTTCAGCAACAACAGTAACGATTTCAGTTTCTTAGGGCTCTTTGTTTTAAATTCCACCCTGTTTAAAGGGGCCAGTATTTAATATTTTATAGTCAACTCATTTTCAGTTTTATGACGAAGTGTTTCTAACTGAATTTAACCACATTTTTAACCATACCAGTAATATAGGACACACCATTTAAGCAAACTTTGTGCTAGGTCTACTAGCTAGTTTTGTATTGTTTGTTTTCTTACGTTCCAGTGTTTATCCATGTATTTTATTGACAGTCCTAAGACTATGGGAAGGAAAATTTTGGTTCAGTGGCGGATTTTAAAACGGGAGGCAATTTACCGTCTCCGGTTGGATTCGGGCTCATTTATTCACATCTAATTATCATCATTACCATAGGCAGGGTTAAGTTCACTATGCAGGGTGCTGTATTAATAAAAGAGCGTAATCGTTCGGCGACAAATATTCATAATTATTCTCCGAACGCCGGCTGGTGACACACGGAGGAGACTGTCTTAGGGACGAGTGGGTTTGCCTGCTCAAAATCCGGATACACTGCGAACCTTATATAGTCAGCCGGCGTGGGTTGGAATTTGCTCAGTTCGAGAATTAGAGCAATAATTTATATCTTCTAGGTCGCAGTGCTGCGTCATAGTGCACTTTCTGAAATTCAATTCAATTCAGTTCAGTTCAATTGCTGATTTTGGCTCATGATCTTCACGAAGATAAAAACAGGACCGTTCAAAAAGACGAATTCCGAAGTGATATTATTATTATTATTATTATTATTATTATCATTATTATTATTAATAGAAAACAAGACCGTAACAGGCCACTCGTTTTTCATTTTTCATTTCATTTATTATATTCCCTAGATCTTACATTAGCAATGAATCTTTAAGATATGGAACAAGTCAAAATTTTACAAGATTATACAATTTTACAATTTTTACAAATTTTTTACAATATTTTACAATGTTTACAATTTTACAAATTTGCAACTTTTTACAATTTTTTACAATATTTTGGCGAGATGTAGTGAGATGAGGTGAGGCCCGAGGATTCGCCAAAAGATTACCTGGCACTTGCCTTATGGTTGGAGAAAACCTCGGAAAAAGTCCAATCGGGTAATCAGACCAAAGGGAGTGAAATGAAGTGAGGCCGAGGACTCGCCATAGACCATCCGGCATTAGTCCCATGGCTGGAAAACCTCGAAAGAAACCAATCAATGAGACCAAACGTGGGATCCAACCCAAGCCCGAGCACAGCTCCGGATCAGCAGGCCACCGAGTCTGTCGACTGAGCTACATCGATGGCTCTAAAAAAATATTCAGTACATAGCCAATCAGATTATTAAATTTACAAATGCAAATAATAATATCATTCATCTGTTGAGCTATAAAATATAATACATATCAAATAAGTTAATTCAATTTAAAAACATAAACAATTCAATCAGTTGAGGTGTACAGAAATTGATAATACTTATCATGCAAATTACTTGAAATTACAAACATAAACAATTTATCAATAGAGCTATACAGATTACTATTCAATTTAAAGCATATACAATTCATCATCCGAGCTATACAAACATATACAATACAAAGTAAACAGATTAATTCAATTTAAAAGCCTAATACTTGTCAGGATGACGATGAAGATGATGATCATGATGATGATGATGATTATTATTATTATTATTATTATTATTATTATTATTATTTTGCATATTATTGTTTATTATAATTGAATGTCTAATCGTACTAACGTATTTTTTTAAAATAAATGCACAACGAACTTCATGGTGTCTGAACATAATACATAGTACGGTCTACATTAGTGGAAAATATAATAAAATATGGCAAAAAAGGGTTCTAGAGAAATAATATTGCCAAAACATCTCATCAGAAAGCAAAGAATGTTACAGTGTAGCGAATGTTTGAAAAATGAAAAGTAAGAGATGAATAATGGACCCAATCTCACGAAATGACGACCATTTATAACATCTCCATCAAGATTACCGACACTAAATAACCTCAGTAGCTGATAGATCGTTATAAAGTAACCAATCTTCCCAAGATAATATGAGGGTTCTGAAGATTTTTAATAATTGTTGTCCAGAGACCCTGGCAACTTTAATAGCACGTTCAAAAACTATCTTGAGAGGGAAATTAAGTCGAGTTACCTGTAGGGGACTGCAATGATCGGAAGTTTCGAAGCTCTATGAATAAATATTAGGTCCAACACAGCACGAGTGGAAAAATATTGTTTTATTTATAGCTATGAGCACATTTTAAGTTCCAGAAGCATTATTACTACTGAACCGAGGGTACATACACGGTATACTTTTGTTTTTCCTACCTCTGCATCTAATTTTTTTCCCTTCTAAACTTCATCATCATCCTTCTTGTAACGTTAAGTGGTTATTGGGCCTTAGGGATCTCTCTAGAAAAAGAATTAAGGCAGGATAAGAAGAAGAGATTCTAACTTGGATGTTTGCTTGTTAAAATTGCTGGCTTTGGGAAGGTCATCGGGGTTAGTTAGAGAGAGGTAGCTCCTACCGGATGGGCAGCGCGAGAGGAATGAATCACTAGAAACAAAAGACAGCCTGGGAGAGAGAGAGAGGAGAAGGGGGATGAGCCATTAACACAACCAACAAACCATTTGGGCTTACACATCACTTCAGATACGATGAATGGAATCAATCGGCAGTCTCAAAAAGAACGGCGTGTATCAAGTACCTTGTCCATTTCTGGAGGAAGAGCCTCTGCTAACTCAATTATGATTTATTTAATAGCAGTCTATCAGTTTCTGTTATCACTTCCTGTAGCACATACTAACAAGACAAGGATTGTTTCTACTGATATGTAACTCATTTTAGGGAGAAAGTATTGTGATGCTACCAACACATCGATCTCACACTTTTCACGGAAATACACGTTTACAGCATACTTGGGCGTAGCCAAAAAGTAGATTTGAGTTTGTAGTCTGTCTGTGGAATGCGCGGTAGCGGCGTAACGCTGCAAGC
This sequence comes from Periplaneta americana, assembly GCF_040183065.1. Lineage (NCBI taxonomy): Eukaryota > Metazoa > Arthropoda > Insecta > Blattodea > Blattidae > Periplaneta > Periplaneta americana. The sequence continues at coordinate 113,049,331 of NC_091131.1, read as the reverse complement.
CGGAAGGTTGTAGGTTCGATTCCCAATGGACCATGGATTTTTCCTTTCATCTAATCCTTCCAGCCGTACTATGGCCTTGGCGTCTGTTGAACCTGTAACAGAAATTAGTACCGGGGGCATTTCCTTGGGCTTAAAGGCCGCGGGCACGTAGGACTGACATCCCTATTGCCATTAAATGCCGATTGTCTGTAAAGGTGGGAGACTTAACCACTCTGGGTCGATTTGATCTGTCATGGGGTTGACTTTACTTTACTTTACTTTACTTTACTTTCTTCACTTATTTTTTCTACTTCACTTTTTTACTTCACTTTTTACTTTACTTTTTTACTTTACATTTTCACTTTACTTTTTATTTTACTTCTTTAAATTACTTTTTTACTTTACTCTTTGACTTTTCCTTTGTACTTTGCTTCTCTCTTTTTTCTTTTTTACTTTACTGTTTTCACTTTACTTCTTTATTTTACTTCTTTAATTTACTTTTTTACTTTACTCTTTTACTTTTCCTTTTTACTTTACTGTTTACTTGCTTTTTACTTTACATTATTTTTTACTTTATTTTACTTTTTCTACTTTATTTTTTTTACTTTACCTTTCTATTTTACTTTTTTACTTTCTTTGTTTACTTTACTTTTTTACTTTCCTTTTTTACTTTAATTTACTTTTTACCTTACTTCACTTTACTTCTTTTCTTTACTTTACTTTATTTTACTTTTTCTTTACTTTCCTTGTTACTTTACATTTCACTACATTTTCTGCTTTAATTTTTACTTTAATTTTTTGCTTTACTTTTATTACTTTTTCTCCTCTCTCTTCCCTTTTTTTTCCATTTTTATTCTTTATACATTACTTAATCGTTTCTATCTGTGTGCTATATATATATATATATATATATATATATATATAGTATGATTTTGTTATTCAACTTATGTCTGGTAACCCATATGTATTCTTCTATTACTATATTAACTGTATGTTATACCTCAAGTGAATTAATCGTCGAATTACTCAAGGAGTTTATGTCTTATAAATTGTATAGTTATATTCCCTTTATGTTATGTAACTGATTTTGATTAGCCTATATGTAATTTTCTACTATATTTTATATTCTCCTTATATTATATAACTTATCTTGACTATTTGTAAATTTCTACTATATCTAAGGTATATTCTTTTATGTTGTTTTGTAATCTATCACATAATTTTGTATTTCATGTATATTATTGAAACCTGGTTGAGTGGAACAGAAGCCCTTATGGCCTTAATTCTGCCAGGCAAAATAAAACCACTACTACTACTACTACTACTACTACTACTACTACTACTACTGCTACTACTTTTTTACTTTATACTTTTACTTTACGTTTTTACTTTACTTTTTTACTTTAATTTACTTTAATTTAATTTACTTTTCTTTACTTTACTGTCTATATGTATACAACGGTTTCTCCTAAGCCATTGCTCGGATTTTCTTCATATTCAATATCTACTAGTAAATAATTTATTCATATGTAATGCACAAGAAATACAATACATGTTAATATTATAACGTATAGAATACGTCTTTGAAGTCGGTCCCCTTATGAGGTGCCATCCTGGAGTTGTGATGTTACGTAATTACTGGTAATTTCTAACAGCTATAACTGAGCAATTAATCAGCGGATAGTAAAACGTTATAACCCGTTTGAAAGTCAAAGGTCAAAAGTTAAAAACGGTATGAGCTATGTATCGGAGCTACATAAGTGTGGTGTGCGGCTGGTCAACAAAAGTATAACCATTGCTGTAGATTATTTATCCACGCCATCTCACTAGAGATTTCAACGTAGACATCACAAACAAAAATGGTCTCGAGTAAGAACCGTGACCAATATTTTAAACTTTGCGTTCAGCGGCAACTGTCTACTCTAGGCAACATATATATAGTGTAATATACGTATTTAAGACATTTAAACGTAGTTGGCTTGCCCTTTGCATTATACTTTTCATACTACAGGCCTGTACTCAACAAAATCATGCTCATTTAGTAACTTGCAACAAATAAATGCAATCATTGAATTTAACAATTGTTTCATTTCTCAATCTCTAACTCCAAGATGTATACTACGTTCAAGCATGTCGCCTCCGCTACGTAGGCCTTCGCTGATCTTTCAGTTCTGATTATCTGAGATTCGACTTCCAGTTGGGGAAAACCTCGGAAAAAACCAAGCCATGTAATAGCCCAAGAGGTAATTGAATTGACTTGAATTTATTGGATAGGCAGTATGACCCAGCATTGTAACCTTTCACGATCTAATGCGCTAAACCTCAAGCCAGACGCATTTCCAAACCCACACTGGCTGACTACACTAATTCGAACAGATAAACCTACTCGTCTCTAGGCGAGCTCTCTCGGCGTTCGGGGAATGTTAGAGAATGATGACGAAATGAAGAAATGGTGACATAATGGTGTAGATGCCTAATATGGGGAAACGGGAGAACCCCGAGAAAAACCCCAACTCTGTCTTGTCTGCCACAAGTGTCACTAAGAAAAATCCCAGGCGTGACCGCGACTCGAACCCTGACCGCCTGCGTGACAGACTGAAAGTCTGACCACTCACAAGCAAACATTCTCATGGAGGCAGATAAAAATGTCAATTTTTTTCTTCCACCCTACTAATAATGTCAAAACAAGTTCTTGTACAAATTTTGGCCACTCGAGTACAATTTTATTACGAGGACCGTGAAAGAATAAGTTTCCCTGATGCGGTTTACAGAAAGAAAACACAATTTCATTAGAAAAATGTATTGGAACAGATACAACTGTTGAGCAATTTTTCAACATATTCCCCACTGGAATTGAGATATTTGTCAGAGAGGTGCAGACGGCTGTTACAGAATGGTTCCGATCCCAGGCAGACTTCCACAACACAGGGATACAAAAGTTGATCAAACGGTATGACATGTCTCAATTCCGGTGGAAAATATGTTGAAACATAGCTCAATAATTGCTGTATCTGTTTCAATTAGTTAAATCTTTCCATGAAATTGTATTTTCTTTCTGTAAACGGTCCAGGAAAACTTACTTTTACGGGCCTCATAATTGCGTTGTAGTGGCCAAAATTTGTATAAACACATATTTTGACATTATTAACATAGAAAAAAACTGTTTTATCTGCCCCTATGAGAATGTTTGCTTATCAGTCACTGGAATTGAGATATTTGTCAGAGAGGTGCAGACGGCTGTTACAGAATGGTTCCGATCCCAGGCAGACTTCTACAACACAGGGATACAAAAGTTGATCAAACGGTATGACATGTCTCAATTCCGGTGGAAAATATGTTGAAACATAGCTCAACAATTGCTGTATCTGTTTCAATTAGTTAAATCTTTCCATGAAATTGTGTTTTCTTTCTGTAAACGGTCCAGGAAAACTTACTTTTACGGGCCTCGTAATTGCGTTACCGTAGAGGTAATAACAGTGTACAGCTCGATTCAGCGTTATTGACCCTTCTCTTTGGTTGTTTGGCTAGTGATCGAGCTGTCTGTTGCGTCATAAGAAATAAATTTAATCACAAACGTGCATATGAGGGGAAGAGGGAAGAGGATGAATGAAAATAATGTCTTGCTCTCATATCAATAAAATATAAGTCATCATATTATTTAGTCAACAGATGTAGTGTTATAACGGGGCGTGTGGAAGAATATTGTGTTTTAAGACTGAGTGTGCCGCCACATGATGTGAAGGAAGTGTTAGGTGTTATGACTGTGCTGCCTGACCTGTGTGACCCAGCCCACCAGTAGTGATGAGTAACTCGCTCTTAGTCTAATATTTACTTTTTGCAAGGGCCAAAATCCCTGAATCAAGCTGTAACTATAGCTCGTTGCTAAGATAGGCAATGATAGCATAACTTGTCATTTCTAAAATACGAAACTTCATTAACAGTGAATGTGTCATAGCAGATATCCGAATTTCGGTCGCTCGATACCGTCCAACTACATCTCAATCCTCGAACAATTTGCCGTCAAGACAACGGGATTTTATGCTGCGAGATTTGAGATAGACAAAGCGGGTGCAGGCAGATTTCCTGGCGTGTTGCTGCCGCAACATGGACTCGGTGGTTTAAAAGGTTCTCTGCGTATCGCACAGCTCGCAGCCCGGATGCCGCTGTCAGTCAGACAATGCGCCGCTGATGATGTAATTTGAATTACTCGGGCCCCGGGGCCCACAGTTGTATCCCCACCCTGCCTCATCTGCCGAGACAGCATGGACCGTCCTTTGTTCGAGTTCAGATGGAGGTGAACAAACCGTGTCGGTGGATAATCAGTCTGCTTATTATTCCAGTCTGAAAAAAAAAATAGAGCGAAGTTGTTCATTTTGCAATGACGTATCATACTGCGAAGTTTCATGGCTCTGTGTGACGTCTATACAAAAAAAAAGTCAAGAATGAAAAGTTCAGTATTCTAAAACGGGTACTATCGGCGTGGCTCAGTCGATTAAGGCGCTTACCTGCCGGTCTGAAGTTGCGCTCGGGCACGGGTTCGATCCCCGCTTGGGCTGATTACCTGGTTAGGTTTTTTTCGAGGTTTTCCCCAACCGTAAGGTAAATGCCAGGCGATCTATGGAAAATCTTCGTCCTCATCTCGCCAAATACCATCTCGCTATCACCAATCTCTTCGTAGGCTAGTTGATACAGCGTCATTATATAACCAACTAAAAAAATGAGTTAATGTAGGAATCTACGAGGAACAGGTGTGAATAGAAGCCAAGCTTGGTGTGCACAACATACAAAGATCAATTTTAGTGATGTGTAGATATTGTGATCGAGAGTTAACTTTCCTGAATCCTTAATAGTGATAATAATAATAATAATAATAATAATAATAATAATAATAATAATATTTTTTGTTTAGAAAATTAACGTGCAAAACAACAGCACAAGGCCAATTAGAGTTTAGCACAAGATACAAAACAAAACAAAACAAAACAGAAGAAATGATGATGAGAATGAATGATAGAAATGGCAGTGAGATAGAATACAATCAATATAATAATTATCATTAATAATAACAAGTAAGGATATATCATGATAAACTAAAAAGGTGTATACTACACATTAAATGGATCCAAGCTTAATCCATGCAAATTAGCATATTTTATACATCTGCAGACCGGAGAGAGAGATTTTGAATTTCTATTATAAAAAATGTTATGAAATCTTAAACCCTTAGCAGGAATATAAAGACTGATATTGCTTATGAATGATTTACAATCAATATCACCCTTAATGACTTTACAAAAAAATAAATAATATCTTGACGTCTGGCAAATAAACTGCAGCAGTTAAAATATTTACAGTTAATCTCATATTTGTAGTCATCGGAATTTGGTAAAAATCTATAAGGACACAAGGAAATAAATGTTCTTTGAATATTCTCCAATTTAGCCGAGTCAGTGGAAGTAATGGAGTTCCGCACAACAGATGCATATTCAAGCTTGGATCTAACCAATGTATAGTATAAAATTAATAGACACATCGGAGTAGAAAAAGAATAAGTTATAGATCTAATTAGACCAAGCATTCTTAATAAATGGGTATAAATATATTGCACATGATCATGGAAATGTAATTTTGAATCAAGTATGACACCAATATGACCAATAATAATAATAATAATAGTAATAATAATAATAATATATTTATTTATACTGACAGAGTTAAGGCCATAGGACCTTCTCTTACACACTACCAGGACACAAAGTATACAAGCAGTGAAAATTTAACAAAAAGTTAAAGAACAGAATACTAACATATTACAAAATAATAATAGCATAACAAAATCGACACTAAACAACATGAAAATAATACCATAATAAGAAAAAGAAAGTAAAATACATTGGAATATAATAAAAGCAACTCATTTAGTACAAATAGTTAATATGGAAAACGTAAGGAAGAATATAACAAAATGGAATGTGATAAAATAATAATAAAAAAGAATAAAAGAAATACGAAAATTAAATAAAATCCACAATAAAAAGGGTATGATAAAAAAATTCATCTGGTGATCAAAGAGCAAAAAAAGGAAAAGGAAGGAAAGAAATATATACAATAGCTGGTGATCAGAACTTTGTCCTGTCACGCAGTCGGCCCGGGTTCGAATTCCCAATCCATAGTGACACTTGTGGTGGAGAAGGTCGCAGTTGAAGTTTATTTTGGGGTTCTCCCGTTTCCACATATTAGGCATCAACATCATTCCGATCAATCTACATTCCACAGCATTCCCCGAACGCTGTTTGGCGATACGTTGAAGGTTGATCTAGGGACGAATGGAATTGACAGCTCGAAACCTGGTTACTCAGCGAACCTTAGTGTAGTCAGCCTAGCTGGAGGGTAAGCGATGCATAGGAGAGGTTTGTTTCGGTAGTTTACTCTAGTAGGAATATTTCAGGTTTAAAAGAGTTAGATATACCTACTCTTTTTTTTCTCTTATACGAAGTAGCCTAGGGACCCGAAGGCTTACACTGCAGCCTAAGGCTTATTGTGCTTACCACTCCTATTCTGTGAATGAATGGGTAGCCGAACGACCATGCTTTTGTACAAGTACAGCACGCTGCACCGTGAACTAAATCAGGACTATGTTATGGATAATGTTATGTGTATTAACGATGGCGAAATGAGTCCGAGGTCCAACGCCGAAAGTTATCCAGAAATTCTGTTTTAATTTGTTGCGGGAAAACCTCGGAAAAACCCCAACAAGGTAACTTTTCCCAAAAAGAATTCGAACCTGGACTATAGCTACTACAGATGAACAAAACTAACTGCCGCTCTCGCTCGCTGTGTTCGTTGCATTTGTCTTTCGAGTCTCGTCTCGTCATTCTCGTATGCTTTGAGTCTCGATCATCATTCTCGAAATAGCATTTGGTCGGTGTGGGAAGATTTCGTAACTTTGAATGACATAGCCTACATCATTGAAATAAATAGCATTATAAATGTTTAAATGAGGCAAAAAGACAAAACAGAACTGTATCTTAGTTATCAAAATGTTCTGGTTCTATTATATGATATTGCACACTTGATCTAAAACATATAAAAAGAAAATTCGTAGCCTTTTAATAAGGACCTAGTAATTAAATATAGATTGTGTAACGGATTATTATAAACTGAAAGGTAGAGATGATGTTTCAAATAGGCTACTTGATTGTTTATATATAGGAGATATAAGATAAAAGTTCAGCCAGGTATAAACAACTGTGGCGATTCAAGGCTGCTTGACGTTCGGTACTTCGGGAGTGATTAATCTCGGCGTCTCGAAACACTCACAAGCAGTCTTTACGTCAACGACGCGACGTATAGAACATTGTCTTGCGGGTTTTCGGCTTTGCTGGCGCAGTTAGTATTGCTTTCTCGATCGTTGTTCATCTCTTACTACGAACTTAGACCAAGAATCTATAAGGGCTGTAATATGTTGTTTAGTCAACTGTCCAAAGACGGGTCTGAACCTCACAAGTAACACCAACAAGGTATCACTCACTAGGCAAGTAATCCAGAAGATAAAGGGGTAGGGTGGCCAGTTCCTTTCCTTCTCCATTGCATAGATCACCGACTAGCAACATTTTACACTAATCAGACTTGTAATGCATACAAACAATTGTTCTTCCTCTGACACATATCGTCAAGTGAGGTGTACTGTCTGATAATACATGTCGGCCAGAACCTCAGAGGTAGTACTTGAATATAAAATTATTATTGATTAAAAATATCTCAAACGTATATTTTCTTCATCTTATTACTCCTTTTATTTTATTTCATTTTTCATTGATTTACCATTTTAGTCATAATATTTCTCATCATCATGCTTGCAACTATCATCTACCTCCAATGATTGTGATATGTTTTCACCCTTGTGAGAATATTAATCCAACATTAGATATCACAGTTAAAAGAATATCTTTATTACTTAGCATAGCACAAGACAATCGCTTACAGGACAAGCACAAGATAAGGTACATACTTTCTGTCCTTAAGCGGTTAGGTAGAGCTTACGGCATAAAATTTTTGGAAATAGTCAACATTTTTTTTCTTCCATTACTGTATTTTGTACAATAATGAAAATTGGTATGTGTAAAACACTGTCCTTGTGCTATATGAAAAAAATATCTTCACGGTTAAAAAAATAATTTATATATTTTTTTTTCAAAATTCAAAATGATGGCAGTCCACTGTTCAGTGATAAAGCGTTTCCCTCATAACTCATAAACTTGTTAACTTTTTCATGATGTCTCTCTTTTCTTTTATTGCTAACACTCATGTTTATAATATCATGCTCTTTCAATTACATTCCTTAATAAATAATGTATTCTTTTTATTTCGTTTTAGAAGAGAATACTGATATTTGACAATTTTTTTAATAAATTTATTTTTATCAGACAATCTATCAAAGGTAGGGAAGTGATTTTGCATCATATTGTAGATATGACATGCATAAATACACACAAAAAAAATCATCAGAGAATGTTGGATAGTTTTTTAATTTTGAAAAAAAAAATGTAAATAATTTTTTTTTAATTGTAAAATTATTTTTTTTCATATAGTAGAACGACAGTGTTTTACACATACTAATTTTCATTATTGTACAAGGTACAATAATGGAGGAAAAAAATGTTGAATATTTCCAGAATTTTATTGCTGTAGGCAGTACCTAACCCCTTAAGGAATGGAGATAAATCTAGGATCCTGCTGAAAATTGAATATATTGTCACTTGATTTGTGACTATAATCACTATAGTTCGAGCCACAACTTAGGACATAAACATCTTTATGAAGTTATAATGAAGACAGAACATTTACATGAATAAATGTTGAGAATATTACCGATTTTAATCAAATTTTGATCTGGTGATCAATTTTATTCGGACTGCTAGTAGTATGTTTCGTCAAACTCTATGAACAGAAACCCGTATTGATTGATATCGACAGACGGATGCATAATGAAGACTTGTGCTGAAGCAAGTAGAGTACGATAAAAAATACGATAAACACGCAGAGGTCTTGAGATACAATCGTGGGTTCTTGCTTATATGAAGCCATGAGAGGGCACTCATGGGCCCTAATAACAGTTTGTGAGACCCTGGCAGTAGAGGGCGGGTTGAAATAACGAGAAACTGGAACCAGATGCTACTATGCGGCGGGCGGCGACTGTGAGAGGTCCTTACCTGTACCGGGCGACGTGGAATGTCCTCCCAATTAAGCCAGCGCGATGGACTCCGCTACAGCAACGCAGTCCATGTGTGTGTGAGTGTCTTTATGAGATTTTCGCGCATTACTAGTTAGTTAATCCCATCAGCTGGAGTAATTGGAGGTTCAGGTCTGGACATTGAGCTGAAAATAATTTTGAGTGCATCTAGCCACAATGTGTATCAATTGACAACTTTTTTTTTACTAATGCCGCGCATATAGACGTGTAGCCATTTGCGCCTCTGCCTACTCTTCGGCAATTATGATGAAGAATCTTGTTTTGAAATCGGGGCACCTAATAGGTCGATTTTGTTAGACTGTATGATAGATAGGATGATGTATGAGTATGGAAGTAGGCAGGACGAACGAAGATGATAGTGGTAAGGGTGAAATGAACCCAGGGTCCGTCGTAGAAAGTTACGCAGGATTTATTCTTAATGGGTTCATGGAAAACCCCGGAAAAAATCTCAACCAGACAACTTGTCCCAATCAAGATTCGATCCCGGGTCCGCGAGTTTCGCTGTCAGACACGCTGACACTATTCAAAACCACTGGATAGGGACAACTTTAGTGCCAAAAAAAGAGTAAGAAGCTAATAAGGAAAAGTAAAAGATTGTGACAAAAATTAAAATTATAAGCTAGTAGCAGTGGCGACGATGGTAGAAAAGAAAAAGATGTTAATGACAATGACAAGGACCGCGATGAATTAAATGGGTAACAATTGAATATAAATTAGTAAATAGGAACATTTCAAACAAAAATGGAGATCAAGGATAAAAATAAGTATGACATTGATAATGATGATGACAAAGACGGAGATGAGGAAAAGGAAGATACTGGACATTTATTTATTTATTTATTTATTTATTTATTTATTTATTTGTTTGTTTGTTTGTTTGTTTGTTTGTTTGTTTGTTTGTTTGTTTGTTTGTTTGTTTACTTATTTATTTATTCTGGTTAGGGTGATCAGATTCACATCGATAAAAAAGAGGACACAAAGCTTAAAAAACGAGGACATTGTTCGAAAAAGGACAGAAAACATATACTTAGATTTAGGCTTAGGCTTATATTATAGGGGAGAGTCGGGTAGTATCGGACATCGGGTAATATCGGACAGTGAGTTTCTTTCATCTACCACACGATGATAGTACCTGATTGACATGGTTACGTTTCTGTGATGTCGCATAGAGAAACGTAACCATGTCATTCAGGTACTACCATATGGTGGTAGATGAAAGAAACGCACTGTCCGATACTACCCGATGTCCGATACTACCCGACTCTCCCCTACTTTAAATTACGTAAATATCTATTTTATTACTGTACAAAATATTTACAGTACAAATTTAGGCTTATATCATAATAAAAGTGTGTTAATATGTATTTTATTACAATTATGAAAAAACTTAATAATAATAATAATAATAATAATAATAATAATAATAATAATAATAATAATAATAATAATAATTTTATACTTAACTAAATATGAAAGTCATGGGAACTATAATAAAATTATTAAAGAGAATAGAAAATACCTATTTAGATTTACATTCGCACCTCGATTTACTAGCTAACTTTGAGCAACGATCATAACAAGGAGGAACAAAGGGAGTAATGATCGTTGACAAAGAGTATATTCCGTGGATGCTGCTGCCAACTATAGGCAAATTACTTGAAAAGGCATCAAAGCAGATAATTTCAAAATATCAGCATACAAGTTACGAAAAGGAGGACATTTCGTGATATTTTAAAATCCGCCCGGACCCCGGACAAAGGCCTGAAAAGGACATGTCCGGACAAAAGAGGACGTCTAATCACCCTAATTCTGGTAGAGTTATGGCTTCGAAGCTTTCTCTTCTACACGACTAGAAGTAAAATATACAATGAAACATTAACAAAAGTAGTAATGGAAATGGTGATGAGAAGAAAGTACTAGCACTGAGAAAACAAAGCAAAATAACAAAGAAGGTAGGGGATGTAGCGAAGGGAATGATGATCGTGGTGGTGGTAATGAAGAAAAGGCACTATAAAGTAAAACATGAAGATGATGAAGAAAAGTGAGAAGAAGATGGCAATGAAGATGATTATGAAGATAAACGAAAAACTATAACGATAATGATCACTAGACCACAGATCTTTATGCACTGAAAAATCTGAAAATATGCATGCAACTATGCGGTAAAAACTATTGAATTATGCACTAAAAATTGAAATACATGCATTAAAAATACATTTTAGAGGTTTAATAATATGATAGAAATGAAAGTAATTTAAAGTAATAAGTGTTAAGAAGCCATGTTGCACAGAATATGATTTTCTCATCAGTAGAAAAACATTTGTCTTCAGAAACCCATTTTTTCAATGTATTTAAACTTAGGCCTATACATGAAAATATTACAAACTTAAATAATAATTATTTTAACATCTAAATTTTACACATACAAATATAAGGAGAAGATTTTTTTAATAACACATACAAATATAAGAATAAATAATTACAGTGGTAACTCCTCTAAATAAAATAGCCTAATTGTTTTAACATTAACGACAAAAACATTTTTAAGTCAATTTGACTGATATCCTTTCATAATACGTGTATTTACTCAGACTGAAAATTAAGTCGAAACTCGTAGGGAATCTACTGTGTTGTGCAAGTTTAGAGACAAGTATGTATAGTGTTTGTACTCACCCTGCTGTTTACACCACGTTCTCTGTCTACACTAGTCTCTGAGTTCATAGTTCGGCAGTGGTTAGGGGGTGAGCACAGAAGACCAGTAATGTAATAGACAGTACCTACAAACGTATAAAATGACCTTCGATTGGCTAATAGTATTACCCCCATTTATAAACAACGAAGGGACTCCACTGTATATAATCATCAACAAACATTTACATTTAGTTTCCACTCTCATAAGAGACTGCTACCTCACCTCTCCTTATACCTCATTAGGCAGGGCTTCCTTCGCCCAAAATGTTGGTCAAAGCCAAGCTAACCTACCGCTAGAGTTTTGTCGTTATCACGTTTCACAGATAATTCGCTCACTCTGTATAATGGAATAGAAATACCATGTGAAGATGTGGTTATTTTTGATTGGTTACTTAATGACGCTGTATCAACTGCTAGATTACCTAGAATCGGTGTAATTAGTGACAGCAAGATGGTATTTGACGAAGTGAGTCCGAGGACTCGTCATGATTAGCCTTACATTTTGGGTAAACCTCAAGCGAAACCCAAACAGGTAATCAGCCCAATCGGGATTCGAATCCACGTTCGAACGCAACCTCTGAAAACGAATCCAACTCGCTACCTCCTGATCCACACAAATAGCTGGGAGGTGATTATATTGCTAAAGGTGGTGGAAAAAGTAACGGAGTAATGATAGTGTCTGTTCAGTTTACTCGAATACAGTTTCACAGAAAAGACTTTGCTGGCTGGCCTTCTACCATTCCCTACTAATTTTTTGTTATAAATAAAAAGTGTTTTTTTTTATTACGACAGAAATCTTGTCTTCGACTGTTATAACCAATCACAACTCTCATTTAGAAAAACTTATATCTTTCTTTCATCTCCACTTGGAAGGAGAGTTTCCACATCTATGAATAAACTTAAGTGGCAGTTATTGAGCGGTTGAAGGTCGCTAGGAATGTGGCAACTGTGCAGCGTGTGAAAGGGATGGTCAGAGTTGTTCAGGTAGGAAGTCGTAATCTGTTAAGTGGGCGTTCAAATAAGACATGAACTGCACACGAGGCAATTGTGTGAACTGTACGGGAGGAGTTGAATGAGAAGAGCAAGGCAAATTATAAGGAAAGAGGTGGAAACTGAAGAAGTATGGAATGGAAAAAGAGGAAAAGAAAAACAATAATAGGAAGAAAATACGACTTGATAATGTCTTGTATGCTACAGGCCCCAGAAGTGCTGCCGATTTTGACCACTCCAATTCCTCCTCGGAGGAGCTCCCATTATAATATACTGTAGCCGGTAGCTCGTGGTATGCTGGCAGTGTGATGTGGTGTGGGAATCAGAAATAAAACAAAACACAAGCTACTAACTTATTGTAGGGAAGTAATAATGTCGGAGCTTTTCGGAGTGGCGCCATCTTGACGATTAGACACGCGTTGTCACGGGGCAGGAGGATGAGTCGGGCTTGATGGAGCCCAGGAAAGCTGTCCGTCCGTCCGGTGTCTCTTAATGCAATGTTAATATAATTAATTTTATGACTCTGTCTAGATTTTAATGAAGCCACAGCCGTTTCCATACACCCTTTCCTTCCAGATAGGTGGCAGTTTTGATGACGAGTTGTAGTGTTATTAGCAGGGTAAACTATGTTATTGGACCGCTAAATTAAGAACGGGTTATAAAAGTACATAATATGTTTGTATTATATAATACTGTATATTACAGAACAATTAAAAACAGCCTCAATGTACTCGTATATTAAGATAAAATTTGTCAATTATCTACGGTTATATTCTATGAAACTGTTTCTTTTAAAAGTCGCATATTTCTTAATACTGGGGTTCTCCATAATATACTGTATCTCCTATCCCAGAAATGTACAGTACACCATAACAAAGGTTAGTATTTCCAAATCCCACCATTATAATAGTGTAGTTAACAGTAAATTTTATTATTAATATTAGTTCAGTTTATACCACATATTGAGCAGGAATAAGTCAAGAAGGAAATTAAGGATGATGTTTTATTTAACGACGCTCGCAACTGCAGAGGTTATATCAGCGTTGCCGGATGTGCTGGAATTTTGTCCCGCAGGAGTTCTTTTACATGCCAGTAAATCTACTGACATGAGCCTGTCGCATTTAAGCACACTTAAATGCCATCGACCTATTAAGGATGATGTTGAGTAAATAGTGACTTACGCGTGTAAAGGGGATTAAGTCAAATTGTAAGGTATGTAAACTTCTCTCCTTTGGTACTGAACAAAACCCCTTTTTCACAAAACACGGAGCACTGTAACTGCATCACGGATGGAAGCATGATTTATCCCCTTTAACACAAGACAGAAGTAATCGTGGAGGGTTCAAATCTTTACTTATCCCGCTTTAGCCAATTCATACTTAACACCCTTTACACGAGCACCAGCGAATTTTTTTGTAGACTGATATTTTATGCTTGTCACATCTTGATAATTCACTTGTAGATACGGTATTGACGTTTTAGCAAAGTACTGTATGTCCAATGATTTAGAAAAATTCCTATTTGCAGACAAGCAACATGCTTGAAACAATTTTATGAGCAAAATAGACGCAAATAAAACATATTCCCCATAACTGTCCCAAAATCAATCTTCATCAGTCTTGCAATACTTTTCCTTTATATTTTGTACAAAAAAATACTTCTTAATACGTGTTTCTGTCCCGCGCCGTGGCGTCGCGGTCTAAGGCATCCTGCCTAGGACTCGCGTTACGGAATGCGCGCTGGTTCGAGTCCTCATGGAGGAAGAAATTTTCTCATGAAATTTCGGCCAGTGTATGGGACCGGTGCCCACCCAGCATCGTGATGCACTTGGGGAGCTACGATAGGTAGCGAAATCCGGTTGCGAATGCCAGCTACAATGGCCAGCTACGTGCTAACCACACGATACCTCCATTCTGGTTGGATGAGCGTCCACCTCTGCTTCGACATGTGGGCGTGAGGCCAGCAGCCGGCTGGTCGGTCTAGGCCCTTCACGGGCTGTAGCGCCACGGATTATTATTTTAATACGTGTTTCTGGCCTAACCCAACTACAAGGAATTTATTGTCACACACTGGCCCATGAATTCACGGTATATATGCGGTACTAATTAATTAGTAAAGCGCATATTTTACTTCGTCCTTCCATTTACTACCAGATATCGCTGGCATCGGTCAATTGCTAGGAACAGTTACGTCAGGGGTCGTCAGCACAGAGCACCCTGGGGCTAGCATCTCTTACCCGCGGAGAACACAGGGCACCATGGTGCACTCTTAACTGCTAGCGGGTACGCTCTCTACCTCTTCCTGCTGCACGACGGTGCACACTTGACGGCACCGCTTACCCTTTGCACATTTCAGCGAGTGTTGACGACCACTGAGTTACGTGAACAATTCAAAGGCCGCTACTGCAATTTTGCTAACACGTTCGATTGTTATGTTAGAATCTTTTTATATGATGAAAATTAAGCAACATTACTTCTCTCCCAGTGGAGGTCGTACTATAGATTTTCTTGACAAAAAAATCTATCGAGTTTGATCACGCGCACTTCGAATTCAAAGGTTAGTACGATAACCTTTTGACTACGAAGGTCGACTTATATTTCATACAGTGAGAATGTAAAAAGTATGAGTAGAAATTTGACTTTGCATTCAGAGAATTTCTAGGCAAATGTGTTGCTTTCTGGGAAATAATAAATACTGGTATTACACATAGGTTTTAAGAACAATAGTTTCCGGGTTCTGTGAGTTTCTATGGAAAAGGCAGCTGTGAGATAGGCCTAAATTCTCTTAGAATATTTCGATTTCTAGTGACTATTTTTGCAATCAAGTAACTACTAATGCATTACTATCACATCGCTGAAGTGATTCAAAGTCATGTTGAATAATCATCACTAGAAATTTGTTTTAATCCTCTCTTTGTTGTTGTTTAGTCAACTGTCCGAAGACTGGAGTCTGAACCTCTTAAGTGACCCCAATAAGGCATCACTCATGAGGAACTAAGCCAGGAGAAAATGAGGTAGTTCCTATCCCCCTACATGCATACATAGCTGACTAGTAACATATTACACCAATCAGATATCAGATTATACAAACAATTGTTCTTCCTCTGACACATATCGTCAAGTGAGATGTACTGTCGGGTTTAAAGATGTCAGCCAGAACCTCAATTAGAGATAGATCCTCTCATCTTCTCATTAACTAATATAAATTTAGAAAGTGCTTTAATATATATAAGTACATTTTACATACAAATTATTATTATTATTATTATTATTATTATTATTATTATTATTAATAATATTATTACTATAATCATAATTGTATTATTATTGTTAGTTATTATTATTATTATTATTATTATTATTATTATTAGTTATCAGAGAAGAAAAATTCACTCCGGCGTCTGGGATCGAACTCGGGTTCTTGGTTCTTCGTACCAAGCGATCTAACAACTGAGCTACGCCGAAGTTCAATCCATAGCACCGAATCGAATCCCCCACCTTTAGTGTTTTTCCCTTTGTGGCCTCTCCATGTTCGACATATTTGTTGACATGGGACTTCCCTTTTGAGTCCCATGTCGGGTGACATCCGTCACTGCAATATCCGCGTTGCAATATCCCATGGCGGGCAGCATCCGACATTTCTCGCGCAGACTGACTGCGGTATTTAAATCCGACCGCAAAGGGTCAAGTCAACTGCCATTATATAAGGAGCGCACTCAATTAAGTGACTTGGTGGCCGGGATTCCACAGTATATGCACTGTTGGGCGAATAATCTACGTAAACATTAATTTTTTGTCCTACAGAATTTATCTGTTATGGTAACAATTTTTGTTAGTGGAGAAAAATTGTTACCATAACAGATAAATTCTGTAGGACAAAAAATTAATCTTTATGTAGGAGAATACAGTTTCGATAGGATTCAAATGAAAGTGAAACTACTTGGTTTAGGTATTCTGCAGTATATAAAAAAGTAGAAGCGTCCTTTTGATTATTGTCCCTCAGTTTGGCTGTCTCCTCTTGGTGATCGGTTTCTCCCTCCGCTACTGCATCTAATTGGTCCATTACTCTGCTGCTGGTTGGAATGTGATCCAATTAGAAGCCGGAGAGAGATGGGAGCCGCAGAAGCTCTGTTTCGGCGGCCGGTCCGCCGGCATTCGATTCACGTCACACAGGAATAGCATGCGACCGTCGGGCCTTTCTAACGAGCTCATCACCCGAATCCCAAAGTGCAATACGGCGTTATCAAAGTTTCCTCATGCCAGGGGTGTACACGTCTCCATTACACGATTGAAAACGACTCTGTAACTGTTCTTCATTTAAAATTATTATTATTATTATTATTATTATTATTATTAGACTATTATTATTATTATTATTATTATTATTATTATTACCATTGTCTGATTATGCTTTACTTGTCCATCAAATAAATTAAGAAACACAAAATCAGTTAAATATTGGAAATATGTTTTTGGATTTTTCAGAATTTGAACGTCAAAAACACAAATGAAAAGACCATTCCTATATTTATACATGCATTATACATGATTCCATACCCAATTACCTTGCCTCTCGGTTTACTCTCCTAGCTTCACATCATAATCGTAGTACACGTTCACAACACAATCTGTTGCTATCAATGCCACGTCATCAGATATCTCTGTACTCAGGTTCTTTCTCAATAACCACGGCCCGCTCATGGAATTCGCCGCCGCTGGAAATCAGGGGTCCTCAGTTGTTTAAAATTAGGTTGTTTAGAAATATTTTAAATGCACAGAATTAGTTTTTTTAGGTATAATTTTTACTTATTATTATTATTATTATTATTATTATTATTATTATTATTATTATTATTTTCACAGTCATTGCTTTATTTTTTCCATTAACACTATTATCTAGGTAATTTTCATTGTCTCAATGTAACACGTGCTGTGCTGATCATACTAATTCTACTGTTTCTTTATTTGTGAGATTATATTCATATGTATTAATTCTTTTTTTTTAAGTTAATACTTCTATACTAGAATGTATTTGTCTGTTTGAGATTATGTATTCAGTCTCTTTTTGTATTATATATATATATATATGTTTTTTTTATTATTATTTTAAAGTTAATACTGATTGTGTATATGTATTCAATCTCTCTTTTTTACTTAATTATATTTATTATTATTTTTAAGTTAATATTTGTATACCGGTATGTATTTTTCTGTATGTGATTTGATCCTGGTTGAGTGGAAGAGCAGTCCTGATGGCCTTAACTCTGCCAGGGAAAATAAAACTATTAGTATTATTATTATTATTATTATTATATTTGTAAGGAAAATTACAGTATAGTTCTTCTTCTTGAAAGAAGATATTCCAATGAATCTGAAAAAGAGCAATACAAATTATCTTAATTATATTATTTGTAATTAAAACTGTAATTTATTCCAAATAAATGTCTGTAAGAATAATAATATGGAAATATCTTAAACTTTATCATTTCATAGAGTTGATCCTATAAGAGTTAACCTTTAGGAGGCGTGAGCCCATTATAGTGGCCGGGACACGAACCTGCGATCTTAGGCACGATATGCTGGCCGGACATATCTTGCGCTCTTTAAACCGCTCGGCTAACGAACCCAACACGAATTTACCTGATTATGGAGGCATACGAACCCCTGGTTAAGAGTTAGACATTGCACTTGATTAAAACAATGTTTTTTTTCTTCTTAAAAAAGAAGCTAAATCATTTCAACTGCAGTCAATTGAAACCCCGTCAGCTTCCATGCGTACCATTACACCGATTGCTTTACATGGCCCCTCCCCATTCTTTACCACTTGACTGCAGTGGCCAGGACGCGAGCTTGCGAGCTTAGGCACGATATGCTGGCCGGACGGATAGCAGTGCTTAACTGCCGGTCTAGTCGTCTCAGCCGGAGAAGGTGGAGTGAGGAGTTAAGGGGAAATCTGTATGACTCAAGATATGTGAGGATAAAAATTTGCACAGTACGATGGGGACTTTAGACATGAGCTCATCAACAATTCCATTGCAAAATTAGATGCGTACCTTATTATTTTGGATGTAAATTAGTCGAATCCTGAACCCTTTTGGTAACCGACTGTGCTAAGGCAAGCTTTATTGGTTAGTAATGCGGTTGGTAACCCTGAGGTGAATTACAGATGATGATTGCAGTGCGCCTGTTTTTGCCACTCACACTCACTCACACACACGACAGAGGTTTGTCTGCGGCTTGCTGGTCGACGATGCGTGGATATAATCGAGGTCGCTGTATTACCCGCCTCATTTGATTTTCAGATGTCGGATACACATTAAAGCGTCTGCTACTTGCCCAACCGTTTTATTACAAAACTCTCGGTTCGTTAGAGTCCTGGTGTTTAATGGCGAAATTGCCCCCAACTTCAAGTAGTAGTTAAATCCCCTGCTATTATGCAGAGACATGTACTGCCAACAACACGTCCCCTATATTCTTTCTGTATGCATTTCTTTTTTGTTTTACTAGCCTATTTGTTGCTTCTTTCGTCTTTTTTCTCTTTACCTACCTTTTTCTCTTCTATTATTTTACTTCTTCGACTATTCTATTTTTTCAGTCCATTTTCTTCTCCATTTTCTGTAACAATTACTTTATTAATCCTGTCTTTTTCCTCTCCTATCTATCTTCAATCTCTTACTTCTTTGCTTATTTATTTTCCGTCCACCTGTTTCTATCTGTGGTTGTTGTATAGAAGTTTCATTAACCGATTTTCTTTCTTTAGTTTAGCTTCTCATTTTTTTCTTTCCTTAATGTACTCTTTATATTTTTCTGCAGTTCATACTGGCTATTTTTATGCTCTTTTATTTTTTTTTCTTCTACCTACTGTACATCCAAATATGTGTCTTTCCAAGAATATTTATCTATATCTACATATCTCTGTCTCCGTTTCTCTATACTTGTGTAACTATGCGTTTATATCTATAACAGTGTTTCTTTCTTTAGTTTTACTTCTAATGTTTTCTTTCCTTGATCCATTCCTTATATTTTTCTTCCTTTTATTCCGGCTACCTTTCTGTGCTTATTTCTTTTTTTATTTTTTTCTTATATCTACATTCGAGTCTTCGTTCTATCTATCCAAATATCTGTCTAGCTATGACTATTTATCTATATATGCTTCTCTGTCTCTCTATACTTTTACAACTATGTCTATGTCTATATCTGTTACCATTTTCTTTTTCTCTGTATTTCTATATCTATCTCCCTACCTCTAATTAGTGTAATACGTTACTAGTCAATTATGTATGCAGTTGAGGGGGAGAGGAACTGGTCACCCTACCCCATTATCTTCTGGCTTATTTGCCTCATGAGTGATGACCAGGCAGCACATTTTTGTTCTCAAACGTAGAGCGGATCGAGTAGTTTCTTCTGGTATATCTATTACGTCACGTCCATGCATAACGTAGCTCCTTAGCCATGGATGCATAAGCAGGGTAGTATTGTAAGCAAGTACGCATAGACTATGAATCGTATCACTGGCGCTCCATCGTCAATGTTGTATTATGTAAAGCACTAAGGGCCCTATTCATAGACATTCCTAGCGCGGGCTACTGGTGGATGATCAGCGAATTAACGTTTTTCGTATTCACAAACCAGTGTTAGCAATATGATATCGTATGAATCCCGTACAAGTAACCAGTCGATAGCCAGGGTTAGCTTAGAACGCTTGTAGTGCGGGCTAGCGAAATGTCTATGAATAGCACTCTAAGTTACGACTAGGCCTACATTGTAATCTGATTCTAATACTGAGTAAGTTGCATTTTCATTCAGACTTTTGTGTTAATCTTATTTTAATTTATCAATCTATGTTATATTGCATTTCATTTTGATCTATATTTTGTATATATTGTGTAAAATGTAAATATTGTCAATTTATATATTGATTTTTGTTATTACAATTTGTGTCAGTGTAACATCTTGTGGCGTAGGAAGAACATTTTCTTAGCTTAAACAAATTTTGACTGATAGTTATGGTAAAAGATATGAATTTCATAATCTCAGAATGTATATTTTTGTTTACCGTAGCTGTTTTTTAAATGAATTAATTATATATAGTGTATTTATAGAGTATATACAGTTAATGTGCATCATGTTTACTATTATGTTCTATAATATATATTATATATACTAGTTCAGTATTAGCATCGATCTAATTATATTTCCTGTAATGTGTAGCACTAATATTTTCTAGAGCGCTAGTTTCGCAATGTTAGTGCGTTTATGTGGTTAAAAAGTAGCTGGACTAACCATTTCAATTTAGTAGCAATCCCACTTACAGTTGTCATACTCCACTATTGTTACTATTATTATTATTATTATTATTATTATTATTATTATTATTATTATTATTATTTACCGAACTAGGTTTTACCTTTCGTGGCTCCTGACATAAACATTTGAGGTTAGAGTTTGAACCCTGAAACTCCAGGATATACTAACCGATAACTTTCCTAAGTTGTTTGGGAACGAAAATGCGCTGCCTGGTGATGACTTTATTGGTGTCACATTAGGTTCAAACCTGTTTTCGGACAGCTGATTAAAGAACAACAAAGTCCCTATCTATACGTCTACAACTTCATACTCGTATATGCTGTACCTATATGTGCTTCTGTCTCTTTCCTCATATCTCTGTCCCTGTCTCTCTCTATCTCTATGTCGGTATCTCTCTCAATCTATATGTAATGTATCCTTGTATCTCTATAAATCTCTATCTCTATTTTCCTGTCTCTATCTCCATGTCTATCTCTATATACAGTATGTCTCTTTATAAATCTCTGTCGCTGTCTCTGTATCTAAATCTCTATCTCTCTACCTCTATCTCGATATATATCTATCTCTATATTTCTATTTCTACATCTATATCTATATCTCCAACTCTGTCTATCTGTATCCCTATCTGTCTCTATCTCATTCTGTGTGATTCTTTCTCTTATCTCTAAATCTGTATTCATATACTGTACCTCTCATTGCCGTTTTTCTCTTTTTCATTTTATTTCCTTCTCCATCCACTTCATCTTTCCATCTTCGTTTGTTCCTCTATGTTTCTTATTTATCTACAGATATTTAATTTATATCCTTTCCTCTCGTAAGATCTCGTCGGCATTTAGTCTATATCAAGATACTTTAATTTCTTGTTTTCTTGGCTCTGATGCCTTTCAGGTATTTCTGTTACACGTTCTCTCTTACCGCAGCGCATGGCTCTTATGAGTATCTATGTGCTCTGTACTGCACATTAAATCTCTGGCTTTTAAAACTCCCTCTAATTGCGTTTGTTTCTTATCTGAACCATAAACGAACCAATGCGCAGTGGGCGCGGTGCGTGCAAACGTATTTTTAATTATTAATCACTTAACGAACTCGTAACGAGATGCGTTAAGATTTCTTGGCTCTAGGTCGCACACCCGTAAATCTGATCCGTGATTCATATCAGGTACGACACTCCCGTACCGACCCATAAATGCTGCAACTAGCTCAGTTTTACGGGTAGAGTAATGTTGCTGCTTCGTTTCGGTTTCTGCTTGCAGATGGGAACTTCTGTGCCACTCATATATATGGACGCAGTATTACCCATTGTATTACTTCTGGCACTCACTTTCTTATTCATAATTTTCTCTCTCTTACCCTTTTTTTTATGTCTGTCTCAATATTTTCATCGACCTGGGTACGTGGTCGGTATAGCGCTGGCTTCTGTGCTTGAGGTTGCTGGTTCGGTCCCGGCCAGGTCGATGGCATTTAAGTGTGTTTAAATGCGACAGGCTCATGTCAGTAGATTTACTGGCATGTAAAAGAACTCCTGCGGGACAAAATTCAGACACACCGCCAAAGCTGATATAACCTCGGCGGTTACGAGCGTCGTTAAATAAACCATAATTAAATTATTAATCTTTTCCTACCTTCTCATTTATTTCTTCTTCGTCACCACATTCTTTGTGTTCCTTTTCTCATATACTTAAAAATTCACAAATTTTCTTCATCCCAGGAATATTCTGTCGCCTTTGTCTACTTGATTATCTTCTTTAATTCATTCTCTTCATCTCGTATACTCTTCAGACATTTTTATTATTCTCTGTTTTGTTTTTCTTTATTCTTCTCTTGCTTCATGAAGATGCATTTCATTTGTTATAATAGCAATGTCAACTTTTCTTTACCTCTATATAAAATTGTTCTTCTAGTGACTCACAGTTACTTTTTCAAATAAATATTCTTGTACCGAATATCACAACCCTTAAATTGGAAAAAAATTTCATTTCTCACACTAGTTTATTAAACCGTGTCGGACGTAAAGAAAACAACTATCGAAGTGTTCATATTTTATATGTTGTACAATAATATAATATTGTGAAATTTTAATTTTCCTACCAATTTTTTTTTCTATTGTTCTATTAAAATTATAGCATATATCCCCGGTTTCTGGTACACCTCAGTTAACTGTCAGTTACTTAATTGCACTTATAAGTTTAACTGCAGTGATAACTTTCATGAGTTTCCGAAAAGTTAAATGTAGATTTATCAGATCTTGTAACTAACAGTTGAGTTAACTTCAAGTTCAGTATCTCTTGTTTTCCATGGATGTCTCCACTAGTATTTTGTTAATGATTTTTTTAGTTATTTTTATTTGCAGAAGTTTTCAGTAGTAATATGACAGTGAACTCTGTACTAGTAGGAGCAAGACTTTTTCATTAAGGAATCGTGTGAGAAACGATAGTGTACATGTGCACTTCCATCTCAATCATAATATGATTGAAAAAGCAATAATTGTTGGTATTAGGCGTGATCATCGAGGTAAATAATACTAATGGAGAGAGGGCTAGATGCAATTTCTGCTACAAAACTGCAACTGCAGTCAGCTGTGGTGGTTATGGCAGCCATATTGGTAATATAAAAATATATTACATTCGCCCATATGAATGCTTTCATGTGTTCAAATGGACTTTTCAGAGATCAAAATACCATTGGCACTGGTAGAGCACCCAAGAATAAAATATTCGTTGACTGACGACATAAGAATCTGAAGATTATGACGAAAATTAAGCTTAAGATATTCGAAATTGTCTTTACACACACACATTATTATCCTAATATGTCATAGAAAGTAGAATGTAACGTAAGCTATGTAAATAAAACGCCAGATTTTTTTAACTATATCGATAATATAGTAAATTTATTAATTTCGGTTTATATTATTATTTAATATCAGTTATTATACTTTACGAAACAGTAATGCAGTAGCGCCGCATGTCGGTATTTTTTCGAATCAGTACTAACAGCCAGGTAACTACAGGCCGAGGTACAGTTACCAGTTGAAGCACAGATAACTGTAAAGATTACGATAACTGTTGTTTCGGAAACTCGTTTCAAACATATCAACGCGTTAAATCGTAGATAACTCTGTATATACAGGTAACTGTCTTTCCAGAAACCGGGCAATAGCCTATTAATCTGTTGTATCCTATAGGATACTTTGCGAATTTAAGGGTTAAGGCACAATGTACTTTAGACTATTTTATAATTGACCACAAAATCAAACGTAATGTATTTCAACTTTGATACAAAAATGTATGACACCCAAAGTCCATTTTTCCTGTAAATTAGAACGCTTTTCCTCTGCAATGTTTTAACACTTTTGTTTGCGGTGCCATGGAGATGTCGGTTAGTCTCAAAGCCGCAGCAGCCGCGCGGCGTGGAGAATCTGTGTTTGTACGAGCCGTCAGGTCCAGAGGGCGATGAAAAATGTACAGATTGCATGCGGACCTCTCTCAGCTTCTATTGGTTTTGATCTTCCATAAAGTAGATTGAAAAGCCCGCTCTTCGCGCATTCCACCTTTAATATCCTCCAAAACCACTTCTTGTTCTTCATCAGCCGGCTAATATATGCTACATTAAAAATATGGCTATTTGTTTCGTATATAGTGTGCGAACTTCTGAGAGACCGACATTTCACATCTGTGCATTTGCACCGAACCAATAACCGATCGCAAAAACTTGATAAATCTACTCGATTTATGACTTACTTAATGAAAGAAGTCTAATCTATTCACGTGCAGAAGCTGGCCATTTCAGACGCACCAGATCTGTAAATTGTTGTTAGTCTATATTCGGAGATGCTCAAAGAATGTAGGGATGCCGAATACACATTGGAACTCTTGAAAATAAATACATAGAGTGTGGAAATAGAGAATAGAATAGAATGTTTTATTCTCTGGCAGAGTTAAGGTCATAAGGCCTTGTCTTTCACTCAACCAGCCTTAATCAATACAATAATTGCATACATATTTAAATTATGAATATTTACAATACACTTAAAAGATTCTCCAGCAATATTCTTCAGTTAAGTTTTAACGACTAGTACATGTTTATTTAAATTGAGATAAACCTATAAGATAAAGTAATATCTTAATTTATGATTTAATTTAATTGAATTCAGTCTTTATGCAATATGTAAAGAATTATAAATAAGTTGAGATAGCTAGTTGGTTAAAATGATGAGAATTAATTTAATAGAAGTTTACTAGAACTATGTTATAGGGAGAAAAAACATAGCCTAAATCTAAAATATATTTATATAATGAGAATATTAATGTACTGCAATTTTGCCATTAGAGATTTTGTATTCTATTTCGAGATATTAACGGTAATAATAAGAATGGGCAGATGGTAGTTTCATTATAAGTAAAAAATATTAATAAGTAATTAATCTGTTAAGTAAGAATGTATGTAATTTTGACCTAAATGAAGTTATTGTCCAACAACCCCTTACATCACTCGGAAGCGAGTTACAATTTCTAGCAACTAGAGAGTGAATGGAAGAAAGGAAACACAACGAAGAGAAAAGAAAGCAGAGAAAATGAAAAGAGAGAGGAAAAAGGAGAAAATGAGAAGAAAAAAACAAAGTGTAACAGAGAGAATGAAGAAAATGGAGAAGACAAAATTAAACAGAGGAATGGAGGAAAACGTGAAGGGGAAAGGAGGGGAAAAAGAAGACAAAAAGAAAGGGAAAGAACACATGAGGAGCAAATATAACAAAATGAAAAAGGAGGTAAGGGGGAAGAAGAGTAGGCCTAAGTCGAAAGGAAACATAGAAGAAATTGCTTAAAATAAAGTGGAAAGAAGGAATGAAATTGATGTGAGAAAGATAGATATAAAAAATAAAAGAAGGAGAGAGAAAAGGACGAGAAGTAACAGTGGAGAAAGGCAAATACAAGAAGAAATAATAAAAATAAAATGAGTTGTAAAGGAATAAATGAGGCGTTCACAGCTAAAGTGGATCAAGTCACAAATGTTCATAAATGGAGTTTAATTCATTTTTTGATTATCTAAAGTTGGCTCTTTTCCGAACAGTAATAGATCAAGTCTTAATTACAAGAATTCACTGGCAGATGACACCAGTCGCTTTTGGTTCAGATTATTTTTTCACTATGTTCTGAGCCATAGTGGATCAAGTCACCAAAGCGTTGCATTAATTAACATCACAATTGTAATTATATGTTTTATTAATCTAGAAACTGAGAATGGAGCAATAAAATTTCTAGAGAAATTAGATAATCCACTAGAGTCTTATTGTCTCAAAAGTACGTCACATGAACTTGATCCATTTTAGCTCTGAACGTCTTAAATGTCTCGTGTTGTAACCGCGTGGTATAAGGCATCATGTGATAAACTAACTATATGGAATGCGCGCTGGTTGGAGTCTTTATGAAGGAGGAAAATTTCTCATGGAATTTCGGCCAATGTATGGAACCTGTGCCCACTCAACATCATCATAAATTTGGGGAGCTACGATAGGTAGCGAAATGCGATTTAGAAAACCAGCTATAACGGCCGGGGGGGGATCTCCGGGATGATCACACGTTTCCCTTGTAATAGTCCGATGATCATTCACCTATGTTTAGGCATTTGGACGTGAGGGCCCTCCATAGGCTGTTGCGCTGCGGATAAAAATAAAGAAATAAATAAGAAATGGAGCTATGAGTGAAATATATAAAGTAACACTAAAATAATTGTCACAAATTAATGCATATTAATTGACTTTCTTCTTCTTCTTCTTCTTCTTCTTCTTCCCTTTTACTCCAATGTTTAGCTCATTCGCTATGTAATTTACTTTGTTTCCTGCTTGGTGTGCCAGAAGTCTTTGCAGACTCGCAAGACTCTGGCATAAAATAAGGCACAGCACTTTAGCTGCACACAGATAAAGAAAGATAAAATATCATTGCTATCCGTTACAGCTGAGGAGTCACTTTAATAAGCCATACTCAGCATCGCTCGTTTCTGATGAGCATAAACTTCTGTGACATTCTATAAATGAATAGAAATGTACATGTCATCGATGTGATCAGGTATCCATACTTTGTACCGTACAACTCACCAGTATCAATAACGTATCTCTAACGATAGCATAAAAGAAAATATGATAAGAATTTAATTTGCGTCGCGTATTCTATTCCGCCCCATAAGGATATAAAACCAGTACTTACGTTTCATCTGCTTTCCCCATCTTCTTCTAGACTATAAAACAATCTAAACTCCACCATCCTGCTTTAAGTATGGCGATAATGTGGCCCAATTAAAAGCGGTGATTGCATTTTTAACAGTCACAACTTTTTATTGCAGTGCCTTCACTATATTTATCTTAAGAGCGGATATCTAAGAGCCCCCCCTATAAACCCCATTCAAATGGATGGGTGGCGATTATCACATCTGAGAAGGGAACCATTGGAATATCTTATACGCCTCGAGCAACCACATAAAACCATAATAATTTACGCAGGTAGCCATGATATTACCCACGCACGTAACAAAGTACACAGAGTCGTAAATTATGGTATCTCTCTGTACCTGTGGTAGCAGTTGCATTAAATGTCTCTTCAATGGCTTCAGCTCTTAAGGTCGGTCCACACCATCGCTCAAGACAGCTTTTCTCAAACTTCTCGACAGTAAGAACCATTGTAAATAATTTTTAAAATTCTGAGGGCCGAGATAAACTCATGGGTTATTATATTATACATTAGTATTTATAAATCCTAATATAATTTATATCTTGCTTTCATTTTATATAACATATGTTAAAAAATAGCTTTGAATCAATGAACCGTGTAATTATAAAACATTTTTCTTATGCAACAGGAAAAAACCTTACTAGATTTCGTAGAAAATTATAAGTAATAATTATTTGATAATTGATTATATATTTCTTCCTTCCCAAAATTTGCTGTATTAATGTCTTTATCACATCTTCTACACGTTCTTTTGAATTACTATTAGTGTTAACAATAAAATTATAAGTGCGATCACCTTTTCTTTCTAGTGTCTCTCTTCTAAGTATGTTACCCTTTATTACTGCAAATATATTCTACAAATTCATAAAAAGAATATACGTTCGCATCCTAAAAGCTCGTGAAAAAAATTAACACAATTGATAAGATTACATTTACAAAGTATTAACAGCTTTATGAAAAGTTTTCTGATAAGTGTTTTATAATCAATTTGTCGGCAGCTCGAGGATTTGCTGAAAGTTTAAGGCTGTTTTATAAAAATGTCGATTTTGAA
This sequence comes from Periplaneta americana, assembly GCF_040183065.1. Taxonomy (NCBI): domain Eukaryota; kingdom Metazoa; phylum Arthropoda; class Insecta; order Blattodea; family Blattidae; genus Periplaneta; species Periplaneta americana. Next base: position 113,020,840 of record NC_091131.1, on the reverse strand, counting down.
TAAGAATCATCTCATGAAGTTGAATGTGCGTAAATATACAGTATGTAGGCCTATATACAGAGAGTGTCAAAAATGTATGCACACTTCAAGCAAAGAAAAAACTATGTTAACATAACAAAATTGAATTCACACAAACAGAAAATGATGAGCACTAATCGTCTTAGACTTTTACAGTTACAAAAGTTGCTCAAAATGCCACCACGGGCGTCGAAAAAGTATGTTAACATAACAAAGCTGAATTCACACAAACAAGCCACCGGCGTGGCTCAGTCGGTTAAGGCGCTTGCCTGCCGGCTGAAGTTGCGTTCGGGCGCGGGTTCGATCCCCGCTTGGGCTGATTACCTGGTTGGGTTTTTTCCGAGGTTTTCCCCAACCGTAATGTGAATGCAAGGTAATCTATGGCGAATCCTCGGCCTCATCTCGCCAAATATCATCTCGCTATCACCAATCTCATCGACGCTAAATAACCTAGTAGTTGATACAGCGTCGTTAAATAACGAACTAAAAAAAAAATTCACACAAACAGAAAATGATGAGCACTAATCATCTTAGACTTTTACAATTACAACAGTTGCTCAGAATGTCCACCATGGGCGTCGACACACTTCTGAGTATGTTTAACTACTGTTCGAGCAACGTTTGCGAAAGTGTCCTCAGCGATTGCAGCACATGCCGTTTCAATTTCTTCCCGAAGTGCTGCCAGTGTAGCTGGTTTTCTACGGTATACAACATTCTTAAGAGTCCCCCATAGGTAAAAGTCCAACGGAGTTAGATCCGGAGAACGCGGTGGAAACTCAATCGGACCTCTTCGTTCTATCCAGTGTCCTGGAAGATTGTCATCATGGTACGCACGTACATCTCGATGGTAATGTGGTGGTGCACTATCCTGTTGGGAGTATAATTCCTCATCTCCATAGAGTGTACGAATGGCGGGTAAGACGGATGTGCGTAACATGTTCAGGTACACTTGGCCAGTTACTGTTCCATCAAAAAAGAATGGTCCAATTAGATGTCAACCCACACCAAACATTAATTCCAGGTAAATCGACAGCCTTTTCCACAAAAACATGTGGATTGTTTGCACACAAGTAGACACAGTTATGCCGGTTAACAGTTCCGTTCAACTTAAATTGTGCCTCATTGGACCAAATAACTTTCCCTACGAAGGCCTCGCCCTCTTGCACCATGTTCCGAAACCACTCACAGTACTGCATTCTCCGATCAGGGTCATCTTCATTTAATGCATGCAAAAGTCTTGGGATGAAAACTTTCAACTTTGCTGTTTTAATAATACGACGTACGCTAGTTCAGCTAATCCCAGTCTCATGTGCACATTGCTTTGTAGATTTCTGCGGTGAGTGCTCAAAACGTTCCAAAACCATAGCCGAGGACGCGGGGTTGTTGATGTGCGAGGTCTTCCAGATCTGCCCTTGTAAACATCGCATACGGTACCATGAGTCTCAAATTTGTCATGAATGCGTGCAATTGTTAATCGCGTTGTTGATTCTGTTCTGTACTCACGTCTCCATTGCCGTTGAACTTCAACAATATTCATTTTTTCGACACCCTCTGTATTAGGAAAAAGGAATGCAATCTGTTATTCAAATTGAAGTTTTGATAAACAGTTCTGCAGGACCTACTCGTCCACTTACAGTAAATGATTAGTTTCAGACAGGTGGACTCATTTATTGATAATATGACTTTTTACACAGGAGTTCGCTACATATTTCTGTGTTAAGAAGAGGATATAAATTCCCAAAGAAACTTATGAGCCAGATTATTTATGTCCCATGTTTTTAATTTAGTATAAGTGCCAAAAAAAGGTCAAACCTTTGTTTGCTAACACGAAGCAGTTTGGTTTTCAAAGACCGATTTTCATCAAACTTGATAATGTAACAGTTTCGTAAATTTTAGACAGTATCCGATCTCTAATTAGTTCCTATATTTATTATGGATGAAAAAGGAGATATAAACGCATTAAAAAATAAAACTTGTTACTATACAGAATGAAAGAAGTTAAAGTACAGGAAAGAAAAGTACATAAATACCAAGACTGAAGGCAAACAGTCATTGGGATATAAAAATGGAGATAAGTGAAACATTATACGGAAAGCAAAATAAAAATAAATAATAGGGTAAAATGAAGTAAAATTTTATTGAAAATATTGCAATCATTTTTAGAAGTTAAAACATACAAGAAAAGAAGTGAGGAGATAGAATGAAGAGCGAAAGACGAATGATCGAAGGACAAGAATAAAATAAGCAAATATGTAATTAGAGCTAACATAAAAGAACAATACAATAGGAGTGACAAAACAATGAACAAGGTTGTACTCTAAGCAGAAAGCAAAGTAAACTAAATGAGGTGTAATGAGAGTAAAGAAGTATAAGAAGAAAAGGAAATTAACATGTAAAACAAGTAAAAAGTATAAGTGAATGATGGAATAAACAATTAAAGCAAGTCAAAATAAATTAATTTTCACTATTTTAATAGTGTAACCTATTTAATTCATTAAGAGTTTGACGAACCCCGCAAGAGAAAAAAGGAGGAAGGCAAAAAGAAGAAAAAGAAAAGAATGCAAAAATGTACGAAGGAAAGGAAAACGCAACAAATAATGAATTAAGGAACGAAAGAAAAGAAAAGAGAATATAAACATAAAGATGTAACAAATGTATTATAATTGATGAAGCGTAATTAAAATAACAGTTTAAACAATGAGAATGGAATCATAAATTTTATTGTAATGAGTGAAAAATATCAAACACGAGAAAAAGATCATTTTACTAATTTAACATAACCTCAAAAAATTGACACGATTGTATCTCATCAAAAACTGAAGTTATGACTTTCTTCCGATTCCCCGTTTGGTTGTGGATAACAATCTTATTGAACAAGTGTAAAAACTGAAATATTTGGGCATACATTATTGGTTATACGAGATTAAGAGAGAAAGTATTTAACCAAACAAATAAGGCTACTATTGTAGGTTATGTAGGCCTAATGGAAACAATAAAAATACATTTAAGGGTTTGTTTACTTGGTTATTCAACGACGCTGTATCAACTACGAGATTATTTAGCGTCGATGGGATTGGTGATAGCGAGATGATATTTGGCGAGATGAGGCCGAGGATTCGCCTTATATTACCTGACATTTGCCTTAAGGTTGGGGAAAACCTCGGAAAAAACCGAACCAGATAATCAGCCCAAGCGGGAATCGAACCCGCGCCCGAGCGCAACTCCGATCGGCAGACAAGCGCCTTAACCGACCGAGCTACCCGTCATTTAAGGGTTGATGCGAAAGTAAAAATATACAAATAACGTGTTAGACCAATTATTTCATATAGCAGAAACAAACACGAATGAAAAACGTGTTTTTTTTAAGAAACATGCGAGATGAAAGTTTTAATAACAATAGCAAATGCAACATTAAAGAGATCAAGTCAGAAGTGAAAAAATAAGACGAAATTTGAAAATGAATCACATATAAAATTGAAAAATGAAATATTTGGACATCAATACTACTGATTATACAAGAATAAGAGAGGAAGTATTTAACAAAACAAATAAGGCCAATAGAAATTGCAGGTTGTATAAGGGACACATAAAAATACATTTAAGGGTTGATGCGAAAGTAAGAATATACAAATGTGTTGTTAGATCAATTATTTCATATAGCAGAAACCAGGCCAGACGGACACTAGTGAAACAAGACAATTTTTTTTATAAACATACGAGGTGAAAGTTTTAAGAACAATAGCAAATACGAGATTAAAGAGATCAAGTCAGAAATGAAAAAAATAGCACATGAAATTTGAATATGGGCCACATAGAAAATATGAAAATGAAATATTTGAGCATAAATATTACTGGCTATACAAAATTAAGAGAAGAAGAGTCTTTAATCAAAGAAATAAGGCCAATAGAATTGCAGGTTGTGTAACCTTAAAAAATAATACATTTTAAGTGTGGATGCAAAAGTAAGAATATAGAACTGACTTTTTAAACCAATTAGGCCTATTTCATATATCTAACAGAAACAAAGGCAGTCAGACATAAGTGAAACAAGTTTTTTTTTCAGAAACATACGAGATGAAAGTTTAAATAGCAATAGCAAATACGACATTAAAGAGATCATGTCAGAAATGAAAAAAAAAAAAAAAACACGAAATTTGAAAATAGGCCACATAGAAAATATAGAAATTAAATATTTGAGCATAAATACATATTACTGGCTATACAAAATTAAGAGAAGAAGTATTTAACCAAATAAATAAGTATTAATTAATATTAGAGAAGAAAAATTCCCTTCGGCGCCGGGTATCGAACCCGGGTCCTTGGTTCTACGTACCAAGCTCTCTAACCATTGAGCCACGCCGAAGTTCAATCCACAGCATCGGATCGAATCCCTCCCGTCCAGCTTTTTTCCCTTTGTGGCTTTCTCTAATATTAATATTGTTACCGTAACAGATGTTTTCTGTAGGACCAAAAATTAAGCTTTACGTACAAACAAATAAGGCCAATAGAATTGCAGGTTGTGTAAGGGAAACCTTAAATGTTGATACAAAAGTAAAAATATACAGATACAGTAAGTTGTTAGACCAAATATTTCGTATAGCAGAAACAAGAACAGACAGACACAAGTGAAACAAGGCAATTTTTTTAGTAACATGCGAGATGAAAATTTTAAGAGCAATAGCAAATACAACATTAAAGAGCTCAGTCAGAATTTAAAAAATAAAGTGGAATTGATACAAAATGAAAAAGAGTTGGATGTTCATAAGAGTCATGTAAAAATGAAATAGGGGAGAGTTGGGTAATATCGGACATGGGGTAATATCGGACAGTGCGTTTCTTTCATCTACCACCACATGGTAGTACCTGACTGAAATGGCTACGTTTCTGTATGCGACATCACAGAAACGTAACCATGTCAATCAGGTACTATCATCGTGTGGTAGATGAAAGAAACTCACTGTCCGATATTACCCGATGTCCGATACTACCCAACTCTCCCCTAATCGTAAAAATATATATTGTAAAAAGTTTAGAAAATTGTAAAAAACTTAGAAAATTGCAAAATTGTAAAATTGTAAAAATTGTAAAATTTTGTAAAATTGTAATTGTAATCTTGTAAAATTTTGACTTGTTCCACATCTTAAAGCTTCTTTGTTACTGTAAGATCTATGGAATATAATAAATGAAATGAAATGAAACGGAGGAAATAAGTTTCCACTCGGCAAATAAAGCATAAGTCGGTCCAAAAGAACGTGGAAACATGTGTATTGAAGAGGAACAGGCAAAATGCCCATATAGAAAGACAGGAAAAGAAAATAATGATCCGAGGATTTTGGTTGTAATTATCACCATTTAATTACCTGCCGGCTTCAGGAACTCCCTCTACCATTGATCATCATGTCTTCTTTAGAAAAATGGGTGCTAGCGACCTCGTCTGGCAGGTCTTCATATCACATTCGAAATTCAACATTTTACTGTTTAATTTAATAAAACTTAGAATCACCAACGGAACCAACATACAAACGAGCGCTACGAAAGCACTCTACAGAGTTTCTTTTGCTGGCAGAGGGGGAGGTTCCGCTGCCCACGGGGTTGTTTGTATCACGGAGTCTGTCAAATCGGAAATTAATGGAACACAGTCCTCTGCTACCAGAACAGGTTCGCACGGTCCCACGGTGCTCTTATGAGTTATGGCGGACATGTCTTCTAATAAGTCCTGGTGGACCGAAAAGAAGGGCTCCCATTTCCCCTCCCCCTGTTAATTAACAGGCAACGATTATGCTACTGTACTGCTTAAGAGTCATTTTCCGACACCTTAATTATTATTTTTTATTGTGTCTGGTTCTATCTCATTCTTTCTTTCTTTTCTTTCTTTGTTCCTTTTCGACTAAATAAGTTCTTGTATCGATGATAGAGTTGTTACAAAAAGAACGCCGATCTAAGAGAAGCGGAGCGAGAGGAAGAAGCGCACAATACGTGAAGGGAAATAAATACTGAATGAAAAGACATTGCAGAACAGAAGAACAAAAAAGACGAACGATTATGAGGAGCAGGAAGAGGAACATGAATGAAAAGATAATAAGTACAGAGAACGGGAAAAAATATGTATTAAATAAAGGAAAACGTTCCAGAATATCGAAGTGGAAGACAAGCAAGAAAATACAGTAGAGCGTCTCGTTTAGGCGGAATTGGTTCCCAAATCTGTGAATTAGTTCCCAGTTCGTTCCAGAGCTATTCTCGATTTGGTTCCAGGTTGATTTCTCCTGTGTACTGCAATTGGTTCCCGCGCTAGATCAAGACAGAAAACATTTCCCTTCCCATTTTATACAGACTTAGGACTGTCAACTACTGTCTACAGTAGTAGATAGGTTAAAAATGTTTTGTGCTTGGCGGACACGCTGCGTCGAATAACTTGACAATTTTATTTCTATACTGATAAAAATTTGAAACAAAAATGTTGCAGGAATGCATATCTTCTTACACTGCCATCAGAAAGCTTTTCCATCCAATCTTTCACAAAAGTTTCCTTTTGTTGCATTATTTTAGGCCTACATTTACTTTTACTCCTAAGCTTAATGTAAGTATCGCACTGAACCTCCTTCAGAGCATCTGCAAGTGCAAATATATTTGGGTATGCAGCACAAAAGTGCGCATCAAGATTACTGTGAAAAGATTCACAACAATTGGTTGTTCGCTCTAAGAAAGAAATAAATTCAGCCCATATTGGAGGTGGATGCTCACTTGTTGGTGTAATATAAGTATGGTGGAGGTAATCAAAGAACTGGTCCAATCGATCGTCTATAGGTTTGACAGCCATTAAGTCATTAACAAAACAATCGTCAACTTCTTGAGGAGCAAATTAAAGGCAGTCCGAATATAGTTTTTAGAAGCTGACCAATTTCAGATTCCTTACTTTTAAATTCCGCACTCAAACCTAAGGTTTGAATTTTCCTCCACCAAAATTGTGCAAGATTGAACGTACATTGAACATGGGGAACTAACTCACGTTGATGATATTTGAACATGGGGAACCAACTCACGTTGTTGATTTTTTGTTTGGGAACCAACTGCAAAACAGCGGTTTAGGCACAGTGAAAACGTAAACAAAGGGCAGGTAACGTGTGGGTGGAGGACGAGCCGTACAATAAACACGAGGGATGCACAAGGTTTTAGCTAATTAATTGAAATTATATTTTCCAAAAACACACAAAACAAAAGAACACAAATTGAATAACGTTATCATATACACAGTTTAACAAACAAGCATTGTAACGTTAAAATAATTCAATATAACAAATCAAATTTTGCTACTTATATGATATTGCTTTCAAGCAGCGTTTTTTACGGTCAAGAATTTTCATTCTCTGTATGACTAACATAATATCACCGTCTTCTGTGGCCGAATTAACGAAACTAACTAAATTTAACTTTGAGAAGGGTACTGTACCTTAATAAATTGACCTTTGAGAAGGGATAATTATGTTTAGGAAATGGTGTTGTCACTTCAGATCAATATACTATAGTTTCGTTCATTCGGCCACAGAAGACAGTGATATTATGTTAGTCATACAGAGAATGAAATTCATGACCGTAAAAAATGCTGCTTGAAAGCAGAGTAGCAAAATTTGATTTGTTATTATTATTATTATTATTATTATTATTATTATTATTATTATTATTATTATTATTTCAACGTTACAATTGCTTGTTTGTTAAAATGTGTATGATAACGTTATGCAATTTCTGATCTTTTGTTTTGTGTGTTTTTGGAAAATATAATTTAAATTAATGCTCCGCCATAAATGTTGTAAATAAAACCTTGTGCATCCCTCGTGTGTATCGTACTGCTCGTCCACCCCCCCCCCACACGTTACCTGAACTTCGTTTACGTTTTCACTGTGCCTAAATGAGACGCTGTACTGTATGTAAAGGCGACATGAAAAGAAAAATATTTTTAAGAACTCTGGAGGAAAGGAGAACAAGAAAAGTAAAATAGGAGAACATAAGGAAATGTGAAAAACTTAGAGAATGTAAAATAAGAAAATATAAAACAGAAATTGGCGTTTGAAAATAACCCACAAAATGAAATTTTCAGCGAAATATTAAGTTTCCCAGCTCTATACAAAATCGACATTAATAGCAGTAGGGGTGTCAGTCCTACGTGCTTGCTATATTTACCTCGAAAGAAAACTCCCTCGTACTGATTTCTGTTAGGAGTTGAATGGATCGTAGGACTATAGGACAAAGTGCAACCGAAAGGATTAGGTTAATTAAAGAGATCTATGACCCCATCGGGAATGGAGCCTGCGATCTTAGGCTTTGTAGCGTAGCGACTTAGTCAACAGATATTACGTGCCCTACTTTTCCATCATAATTCAATTCACTTCTTTGTCATGTTACCAAAAATATATATTTTTCAATTTTCTTTTCTCAGATTATCATTTAGCACCTAGCTATTCCTTATGGTCTGTGACAGAATTAATAAAATGAACTTTCATTTCTTGCAGAATAGAACTGTTGATATATTTTAATATTTAATTATGGTTATAACCATAATTAAATTCTATTCAACTGTAGCAAAATTTTATTTTCAATAACTATGTTATGCTAAATCATTATTGCACTTAGATCCAGGTTAGGAACTGAGTAGGAAACAATACAAACACTAAATTATTTAATTAAAGAAAGTAAGTCTTCAAGACGAAATGAACGACGAGAAATTAGTAAAATTTACATGTCGCCAATAATTAAGAATGATTAGCAATTTCACCGGCGTAGTTCAGGCAGTAGCACGTTTTCCTGCTGATCCGGAATTGCGCTCCGGCGTGGGTTCGATTCCCGTTTGGGCTGATTACCTGGTTGGGTTTTTTCTGAGATTTTCACCAACCATAGGGCGAAAGCCAGGTAATCTATGGCAAATCCTCGGCCTCATCTCGCCAGATACCAGCTCGGTATCACCAATTCCATCGACGCTGAATAATCCAGTAGTTGATACAGCGTCGATAAATAATCAAAGTGAAAAAAATCATAAATAGGAAATAAACCAAGATACATATCGTTCATCATTCATTCGATTTCCTCTGATCGCAATAGCGTCAACGTTGTGATCATGTCCACAGTACGAACATTGCGAAGGGGCGTGGGGAAAGATTAGCATAGAAACCTTTCGGCACGTGAACCACTGGCAGGTTAGCTTAGCAGTATCGGAACTATTGATTTTAATAAGTTTATCTTGCTTATGTTGTCTGTACCTGCTTATAATGGAATTCGATTGCGATACAAGACTCTATCTCTCTTTCTCTCTCGCCTGGTACACGGAGTCAAATAATAGTCTACTTACAGCAAGAATGAAATAAAGGATCTTGAAATAAAAATCTAATAAAATGGAAGTCTTAAAAACGTAATATTCAGGGAATAAAGCGATTAAAATTAGTAACAGAAGGAAACGGGAGCGAAAGAGAAAAATGACAGGTAAATACCGGGTAATCTTTTGGCGAATGCTCGGGCCTCACATCATCTCACTATAGCTCGCTAAAATATTGTTAAAAATTGTAGAAAATTACAAAATTGTAAAACTATAAAAATTGTAAAATATTGTAAAAATTGTAATTGTAATATTATAAAATTTTTTACTTGTTCCACATCTTAAAGCTTCATTGCTCATGTAAGATCTATGGAATATAATGAATGAAATTAAATTAAAAAAGGGGGAATTAATGTATGTGCCAATAGTGAACAGATGCTTTTTGAACAGACCTTTCTTTCTGTCATGGTTTCTTTTTATTTTCTTGCTCTTTTATTTTGGTTTCCTTTCTCTTGAGTAAGTTTATAGGTTCGTCCTGGGATGGTGATAGAGTTGCAGGACATGAAGGAAGGAAGCCAAACAAAAACGGCCTTCTCTTAAACCTTTTATTTACGTTAGTAATTCTCCTTTGTTTTCGTCCGTTATTGTCGCACTTAACTTCAACTTGCTTTTTCTTATCTTTAACGATGTTATTGTCAGAAGAGTTTTATTTCTCTTTGCCTTCTTGTCTTTAAGATTTCCGGTCCATCTCTTTCACATCTTAAGTTATTTTATCGTTCGATATTCTATTCTATATCCTTCCTTAATTAATTGCAGAATTCTCTATAGAGATCTTTATCGCTTGTCATTTGTTTGTAGTTGCTTGTCTATTGTTTCGAACGTGCGCGACCTCTTAACAATTGAAGTGGTCGTATCTCTGTTTATACTTTATTTCTCTTTATAACGATTGCCGATTGTCAATTGTGATTGTATCGTAGTTAAGAAAACCGTTTTACAGAGAAAGAAAATTTATATATTCGTTACGTAACATTTTTCGTCACGGAAATTATTCTATTAATGAATTCGCTGCTTTATTGTGCTTTATTGTTTACAATTACGTTACTCAGTGACAAATTTTAAATGAAAGATTGTATTATGTAAGGGTATATATACGTATATGTATATTTAAACAGAACTAAAAATATAATCTATTATGAATGAGTATCATTTTAATTTAGTCGAACTACAGCAAAGAACAAAGTAAATATGGTTTAAATAAATTATATTTTGACCCAAGCTTTGCACAATAACTCAAATCAGTCTGTCATAATCAGCTTATAAATCAACCGATGACTTTTACTAAAAGGAACAAGAATTCGATCTGCGGAAGTAGCTCATTTATAAATTCCTAATCGTACAAACAGCTGTGAGTAGGTTTAGTCGGATTTTTCTATTTTCCCATCTATTTTCATTCTAAAGTTGCTATCTAATCTTAATACCATTATCTGTACATCTTATATTGCTGAATGGAAAAGTTAAATGAAGAAAGTCCATTTTATTTATATTATTCTTGATCGGGTAACAAAAAAAAATTCTGCGCTGTAATCGTATCAGGAATACAACAGCACGTAGAATACCGTACGTCATCCAGTTTCGGGAATGCAACTATAGTACAGTTCTGTTGGTTTAAATGTTTTACTTTTGTTCCAGTTTACAAATACAGATCATGGGTCTATGATAAGAGAAGAAATTCATGCACTATATTTTCTTTTCAAATGAAGCGATATTCCGAAATTAGAACCAGCACAAAAAAAAACTTTACTATGATTAACTCAAAGTTCATCGTGTGCGTCTATTATCATTTAGTATTGCAGAACTCGCAAATACAAATCAAACGAATGCTCGCAAAGGTCTGTAGCTGCTCTCGATGCCGAGATATTACTGAGAGAAGCAGCGCGTGGGGTGACCAGACGTCCTCTTTTGTCCGGACATGTCCTCCTTTTTAGGCCTTTGTCCGTGCCCGAGCGGATTTAAAAAAAAAAGAAGAAATGTCCTCCTTTTCGTAACATGTAGACTATACCTGATATTTTGAAATTATCTGATTTTGACGCCTTTTCGAGTGATTTGCCTGTAGGTGGCAGCAGCATCGACGGAATATACTCTTTGCCAACGTTCATAAATCCCTTTGCTCCTCCTCGTTATGGTCGTTGCTCAGAGGTAGCTAGCAAATCGAGGTTGGAATGTAAATCACACTTTTTGCTGGTTGAATGGAAGAGAAGGCCTTGCGGCCTTAACTCTGCCAGCTAAAATAAATCATTATTATTATTATTATTATTATTATTATTATTATTATTATTATTATTATTATTATAAATCTAAATAAATATTTTCTATTCTCTTTAATAATTTTATTACAGTTCCCATGACTATGATATGTGGCTAACTGTAAAGTCATTATTATTATTATTATTATTATTATTATTATTATAAATATAAATAAATATTTTCTATTCTCTTTAATAATTTTATTACAGTTCCCATGACTATGATATGTGGCTAACTGTAAAGTCATTATTATTATTATTATTATTATTATTATTATTATTATTATTATTATTATTATTATGTTTTTTCCATGATTATTTTGTAATGAAATAGATATTAACACACTATTAAGTATGATATAAGCCTAAATCTGTACTTTAAATATTTTGTAATAAAATAGATATTGACGTAATTTAAAGTATAATATAAGCCTAAATCTAAGTACATATTTTCTGTCCTCGGTTTTTAAGCTTTGTGTCCTCTTTTTAATCGATGTGAATCTGGTCATCCTACCCGCGGGCCACGGCACTTTTATACGCATCTTCGACGCCCTCATGTCCCTAGCGAGGGGACGTAGTGTCATTGGGAGTGGTCACAATAGTTGCACTTGTTCATGTCCTAGGTGCTAATAACATTAGCATTCGGGTGTGGTTCATACTGTTGTTACAGTAAGCGTTTGAAATTCTGCCATTCTTTGTTTCACCATAGATCCCACACTCATACTCAGTGAGGAGAAAGACATATTGTATTCTACACCAAAAAAGTGTGTATGTGTGTGTATGTGTGTATATATATATATATATATATATATATATATATATATATATATATATATAGGCTGTATGCGTATAATATATGTAGGTTTGTGTCACGTATGTATGTATGTATGTATGTATGACGTACGTATGTACAGTAGTGGAAAAAAACCGGACCGATCCTTGCAGCTGATTTCAGAGTCACAGATTCAAATTTTGCTAGTCACAAAACACACCCATCTTGTATAAATAATTGTAACAATGAAATTTATTGCATTTGTTCGATTCTTACCGTCTTTTGTTTCCTTCAGTGCCTCAAACTTACAGACGAAAAAACTTTGAGAGTTTTATTTTCATCTGGCTTCAATATTACATTTCTACCTATATTCGGCAAAGATAACTACGTATTTTTACATTAATAGCAGTACATACCTCTGGCTTCACTATCCGTATTGTAATTACCACAGTTTGACACAATACACAGCACAGGATTCTTTTGTATCAGCTACAAGGGTCGGTCCGGTTTTCTTGCCACTACTGTACGTATGTATGTATGTTGTATGTATGTATGTATGTATGTATGTATGTATGTGTGTATGTATGTATGTATGTATGTATGTATGTAACTATGTATAGTTATGTATGTATGTATGTATGTATGGTTATATATAGTTATGTATATATAAACCTACGTTCGTACAGTATGTGCTTTGTCTTTTATTTGTTTACACCGGGTTTGTACCAGAACGTCTTAGAAATGCACTAACGAGCTCGCATATTGAGGCTCTTGTTTCCAGTTCCAGTGGGTTTTTGTGCGGAATCGCACAGCCTTGTTAGATATCTGGAAATTGCAACAGGTGGGGACCGAGACGAATCGGAGAGTCTCTCCCTCCCCTCTCTCTCTGTTCCTCAACAAGGTGGACGAGTATAAACGGTTGCTAATCACTCTGAATTCAATAGTAATTGTACGTTGCCTTAGCAACGGGATTGATTCCACACATGACGGTCGACATAGTCCGTAAACACACACTGTAATAATCCAACAATAGACCCTAGGAAACGGGACTCCTTTATCTTCAGGCTGTATCACATTGTCCCTTATATAATTTAATTGTAGACATATTTGTAGGCAGTTGTTTAGGGTTAGTATAATGCGAAATGGTGGATCATAGACCAGACCGTGAACTCCTATGACTCCCTGATTTTTAAATGGATTCTTCCAGAGTTTTTCGACAAATAGTTCGTTTCTTTGGTGAGATATGTACTTCATTTTGTGCGCATTCTATGATGGCTGTTTCCGAATACATGCTATGCCATCTTTCTCTGCAGCCGTTATTGTGTTTATTACATTCGTTTGACGGTCTATTTCTTCGCTGCTAAGGCTAAAGAATATGAGTGTATTAACAGTCAGTTGGACACTTTTTAGTATATTTTTGTACGAAGTATAAACAGAAGATAATGCAATGCTGCATACATTTATTTCCAGAGTAGCACTGTAGAGTGGTATTGAAAGTGCCACCTGTTTGTCCCCCTGTTCGTCTCTTTGTCCACAGCTATTTCTACCAGATTTTATTCTTATTTAGTATCTACAAGTCGGTGCATTAGGGGATGATGCACATGAAGTATCATAATTATTATAAAATATTATTTATTTCTATAAGAAGGCAAAGCCCCAGTTACAATAGACATGACAAATATTTGCTTAGAACGTAAAATTGGAGATAATATGAAAAAAGAGATAAAACAGATACAAATGTAAGGTACAAGTGAAAATACAAATGAAAAATGAAAAAAAAAAAAACAGGCAAATAGATACTACCTAAATAAAAGACACAGATGTAGATATAAATGAAAAATACAAAATAAAAATAAATTAATAATAGATCAATATAGATATAACCAAAATATGTAAAATGTAGATTATTATTGTAAATATTTTGTTTTATTATTATTATTATTATTATTATTATTATTATCATTATTATTATTACTAGACTTCGTTGAATTGCCACACGTAGCATGCAATCAGGTTCCCGATGTACGGTAGCATAGAGGAGGAGAGCGACCGCCCGGTCTCGTAGTACAAGCAGTTCATGTTAAGAGTTGTGACCGGTCCAAATAGATAGAGCAGCTACAGCTAATGTATACCTATGTAAGCACTTGTTTTTGCATTACTGTGGTTGGAATAGTCAAAGCTTAACATTTGTTCAGTGCAGACAAGAATTCAACCAAACATACTACAATGAGAGTGTTGCTGTTCCAAACAATTGACCCTGGAATATCCTTACCCCCGCAGCCAGTCTTGACCCGTTGGAAAACGTGGTTGGATGCTGTTAATTATTATGCAAAATATTACGGCAAAATAATGGATTTAATTGATGCATTGGATAGCACAGACAATTCCGCTGTTGCAGCTGTAAAATCATTGCCTTCTGAACAGCTATTGAAAGATATTCTGTTCATTGATTCTAATTTTTAAATCGTGTCCAAAAGTATCACCCTGTTAGAATCGTCTAATCTACAAATCTCAGAAGCCCTTAATATAGTGTATAAAGTATCACAAACCGTTATCCAAAATAACAATTCACTAATTTCAGAAAAAGTGAAATGTAAATTGAGAAACATTATTGATAAAATTCTGCCTATTCACAACTTCATATTATAAATGATGTACTATCAGGTCACGACAATATATCTGAAGTTGGTGTACTAAAAATTAGTAACTTTCCGTTCTTCAAATATGTACGTATTACATCGTGTGTTGTTGAACGTACATTTTCCCAATATAAAAACTGTTTAAGTGACCATCGGAGGAGGTTACTTTGCAGTCGCTCAAAATGTACGTAACTCTTCACTGCAATGCACATATTCAAGGATGATGTGAGTATATGACATTAAATTTTAAGGGTTAATATATCTCACTACAAAATAATTGTGTATTTACATGTTTAGACGTTTCCTACTTCACTGATCATTCAATATATTTCTTGAATGCAGGATACAGGTTTTATTGTAACCGCAGTATACTGCTCAGTGTTTACATCAGCGGCATACTCCATCCGTTGCACTTCCCCTTCTCATACAGTCTATACCGCGTGCGTAGTAAACCTTACGATTCTCGTGGCAATTCCACGAAGTCTAATTTTTATTACTATTATTATTATTATTATTATTATTATTATTATTATTATTATTAATGAATTAATTTGTATTACAATCTTTGTATCATCTCCGTCACGGATATTCTATTATTATTATTATTATTATTATTATTATTATTATTATTATTATTATTATTATTATTATTATTATTATTGTTACTATTATTTCTAACATCAACTTTATTATTGATTTCTTTAAAATTTGTGTAGACTACTGGGCTGTACCCGAGCACGAGCATATGCTCATTTCGGGTATATATTCATATGTATCATTTCAAATGTAAATTGTGAATAAATTTGAATTTGAATTTGAAAAATGGAAAATTACAGAGTAAAAAATAGATAGCAGTATTATTTAAAATCAACTACCTTCAGTATATTAATAAGAAAATGTTTATATTTCATGTAAGAAATGCTGAAATCTAGATCCCATGTTTTACATATTTCATTGAATTTTGAACACATTTTTAAAATTGGTGAATTTTTATGTGCAGAAGTGTTTGGTTTTTTATAATATAATAATTAACGATTTCTTAAATATGATGTTATAGTGTTAAGCTGGATTTGTGACAATATTTCGCTATTATACAGGAGACCGTTGAATATTTTAAATAATAAAAGTTACTCAGCCAGTAATCTACGACTTGTAAGAGACATTACATTAAATCCAGCAAATAGATTCAGCAGTAATGGACTATTATAATAAACATAGCAAAGAGAAGTTAACTCAAAATTGACTCTAACAGGTTTTCCTTTTTGAAAACTAGTCTTGTATAAAATTAAACATTAACAAAACATTAAAGACTACTAAGTTTGAAGCAATGAGACTTTTTAGATGTTGTTATTGATTAGAATTATTAAATATACTAGAGTTGCAGATTTCCTCAGAAGAAAGTTTTAGTCAGGCATCGCAAAATTGTGTTTCATGAACAGCGCCTGAACTCTGACGTAAGTTTCACGTGACAACACCTCTCTCCGCGCTGAACCCCTTCCTCTAGCGTTTTCTGTACAGTCAGCAGTGGCTCATTCTGTTATCCAGTACTCTCTGAATAGTGATTGGCGTTCATAACACATATTTCTGAACAGCTGAACAAACTAAACTGCCGACTTCAAAAACCTGATCAGAACTTAGTTGACATGTATGACGTACTGAAATCTTTGTCCATGCTGATAAATGTTTGGAAAGTGTTCACCATTCCTTCCAGTGCATCCTTCAGTAGTTAGTTTCTTCTCAGCCAGTGACCCAGCCAATTTCTTTTTTCTCTTCTTGATCAGTTTCAGCATCATTCTTTCTTCACCTACTCTTCAACATAGCTCCATTTCTTATTCTGTCTGTCCATTTCACACGCTCCATTTTTCTCCAATCTCTGTGAATTTTAATATGATTTTAAATGACAGTTTTCTTAAGGAACTGAATGTTTTGTGAAGTCACAACAAAGACACAAAAAAATAAAAATAAATCCAGTGGAATACATTGCATTAAATATTTGCAACGCGTTAGGTCTGGCAACTCATAAGATATTTTTCTAATTTACATTTAAAAGAAACTAAAGTTCGGCAGCCTTTGACTTCAGGCGGCAGAGAATTCCAGTGACGAGAAGTAGCAACAGTGAAAGATGAAGAATAAAGAGATGATGTGTGGAGTGGCATTTCTAGTGTGTTATTGTATTGTGACCGTGTAATTAAGTTATGATAGCGAGAAAGAGAATCCGACAAATAAGTAAGAGGGAGCAGAGGTGTGCAAAATTCGGTATAAGAGAGAAAGGGAATGTAACTTTCTCCTCTCATTTAACCTGAGCCACAATAATTTATCGAAAGAAGGCGAAATGTGATAGTAGTAGCGGACATTACAAATGAAACGAACACACGCATTATGAACACGTTGCAATTTATGGGATAAATCCACCCTGAGATCACTGAATGAAGCGTCACAATAATCGATTGTATGGAGTCAATAATGTGTGATTAGAGATAGTTAAGAACTACCGGTAAATACAATTAATAAAGAATTAATAACAATCTCTAAATCAACAAGAAGGTAATAAGTGAAAATAATAAACAAATGCAGGGAGGCTATATAAATAAATGAGCAACAAAGAAAAACTCAGTGGCATTAAATACCGACAGAAGTTACGTGTTAGAAAGAAGACGCTTGTGTTGGATATCGTTCTTGAGATGGGATCTAGTGTGACAGAATCGGGACCAGGTGTGAACAAGGATCTGATATCTGCAGCCAGAACAAAAGACAGACAAGCAGGCTCCAATTATATCTAGAAGAGACTTCCTTCCACCGGTCCCTTCGCCAGTTATCTTCCCTCACATCCGACGGGGAAGGTTGCTACGACTGCTTCTTTCTTTCCCTTCATCCCAGTTGTCATCATCGGCATTTCGAGGCCCACTTGTCTGGCGTGCCAAAAGAAAAATGAATCTTATAGACCTATTGAGAAAATAAACCAAATCAAACTTCACAACTTTTCTACCCATCATTTCTACATGATTTCGATATCCAGTCTTATATTTTATATACAGAAAGACCAGCCCTACGTCTGTCAGTTGATATGTTATCAAAGATCAGGAGTTTGAACTCCTGATACTTGACACTTGCAGAATAAAGGCATGTGGTAAAATCATTTGAGTTTCGTGCGCCATAAGTTACTCTTTCATCCTTACTCAATCTATCATTAAACTGTCAAATTCTCTAAAAAAGAGGAATTATATTCGATTTTGAATAAATCTGTGTTGCTAAAAATAGTTGTGAGAAACTATGATTTGAAAATATGCTGTTCAGTGTGTTAAGAAAGCTTTTTTCTGGATTTTTACTTAATAATTCCCGTATTTAATCATTTTTGTCTTTCTAATTATTCTGTAGTGCTTTTGTTCTGGATCTTTATGGTCATCCTCATTGAGGGAAGATTATTTTTGTTAAAAATAACCCCCCTACAACGATTTTATAATTCTGAAGTCTATAGTTTTCTAACAAATAAATTATTAAAAATTTTGGTAAATAAAAAATAGGATAAAATAATCTACAAGTCACAGTATTATATTAATCTGTTAATTGCAGGAGAGAAAAATAAGCATTTAGAAAAAAGAAAACTAATTTCTTTGGCTGTGGTAACAATGTAACAGTCTAAAAAAAAATAATAATAATAACTAACTCTGTGTTCTTACGAATGAGTTGTTTTGACTATATTAAATACACTACAACTGCCGCACCGTATAAATTATTGAAGAGAATAAATTAAGAAAGAGAATGTTCTAGTAGCTCTCTGAAACAAATATCATTTGGACCCCTGCCCGTTTAGAACAGAGACTTTGAAAGTTACTTTGTTAGTTCAGAAAGCGAAATGGATTCCACTTGCTCGTTAGTCCCAACCTATTACGTTTGGAATCTTCATTTTAATTCACACTTCGCTTCTGGTCCAAGCCGGTATCTCTTAAACTCATCTGCTACTGTCTTACAACATTGCTTCTGGGTTTCTCTTGCTACAGGTTTTCGGGGGGAAGGAGGATAGGCGAGCATATAATTGAAAGGATAATTTTGGAACTATGTTCTGACAGCACATTGTTCAACAACATGGCTCCTTCTCATTCTGTTTTATCCACAACCATCTCAAAATCCTCTATATCTCAACAAATAAATTATAGCTTCTAATTCTAACAGTGTCTAAAAATATCCTGCATCTTCTTAATTAAAAATACCTCGCACTGATCCCCGATTTGTATCAGTAGTCTCAAATGCCAGTTAAGTGGGCACTGGAAGCGTAGGCCTATAGCAATAATCAAATGTCTTACTGAAACGCTTGAATATCGATCGAAACTAATAATGCATAATAATAGAAGCACTTAATGAATGTGCTCTGCCAGACTTTCAGGTATAAAACCTTTTGAATATAAAAAGACATTAAATGCATTTACTGCTTAGTGGAGAAAGATACTTTAAGTTTTGAAATTCTACGTCACAAATATTATTTTTTTATTTATTTTTTTTTTCAGTAGATTATTTTACAACGCTTTATCAACAGCTTAGGTTATTTAGCGTCTGAATGAGATGAAGGTGATAATGCCGGTGAAATGAGTCCGGGGTCCAGCACCTAAAGTTACCCAGCATTTGCTCGTATTGGGTTGAGGGAAAACCTCGGAAAAAACCTCAACCAGGTAACTTGCCCCAACCGGGAATCGAACCCGGGCCACCTGGTTTCGCGGCCAGACGCGCTAGCCGTTACTCCACAGGTGTGGACGAAATATTATTTTAGTGAGTTATATACATACATACATACATACATACATATCTTTTTCACATTATATATTATGTATGTAATGTATGTATGCATGTATATATGTATGTATAATATATATATATATATATATATATATATATATTCACACATACATATATATACTGTATATATATACTTCTATGTATATGTTATGCATATTATTGATTGATTGTGGATGCATGTCGATTGCTAATAATTGATATTGATTTATTGATAAAAACAGTCGTGGTATCACAGATACATAGACAAAGTCAAAAAAACAAGACAAACAAACTAAAATACTATAAACTATCAACAGTAGTTTCCATAAATTCATTTATGTCATAAAAAGGGTTTTTGATTAGACAGTCACGAATAACACATCTAAGTCTATTAACATTAACAATATGGTCCACACCTGTGGAGTAACTGTCAGCGCGTCTGGCCGCGAAACCAGATGGCCCGGGTTCGAATCCCGGTCGGGGAAAGTTACCTGGTTGAGATTTTTTCCGGGGTTTTCCCTCAACCCAATACGAGCAAATGCTGGGTAACTTTCGGTGCTGGACCCCGAACTCATTTCACCGGCATTATTACCTTCATTTCATTCATACGCTAAATAACCTAGATGTTGATACGGCGTCGTAAAATAACCCAATAAAAAATTAACAATATGTGCACTATAGACAAGTTTATTAAACATAGACAATACAATTGTTGTAAACCAGACTTTGCTAATCTAACCCTAGGGGTCACAAGGTGGTAATTATATCTTGTAGCATAATAATGAATCTCGCTATGTGGATAATAACTGTTTAAATTTGACTTAATTTTAATCAAACAATGGAAAATATACAAATTCACAACAGTTAAAATTCTTTCAGACATAAACAAAGGTCTGCAGTGAGCAACAAAATCAGAATCAGTCAAAATGCGTATTACTTTTTTTTTTTTTTTTTTACAAAACAAGTACTTGATCAATTTTCTGACAACTTCCCCACAAATGAATACCATAAGTAATAATAGGCCTACTATTAAAAAAAGCAAAATACGAGGTTTTAAGAAATTCTTCACTTACAAGGTATCTACAGTAAGTCTCCTTAATAAATAGAGATTAAATAGATTACTCTTGACAATCTAATACACAGGTCATTAACATTACCTTGTAGATACCTTGTATCTACAAAAATGATCATTTAGTTTAACTACATTACTATTTATATTATCTACATTATTATTATTATTATTATTATTATTATTATTATTATTATTATTATTATTATCACAAAATTAGACAGTTAACTAATATTTTGTCCTCGAGTAGAAGAACATTCAAAGCAGGAGCATAACCTCTATAAAAAATTTGTCTATTTTGGGAAAAAAAAAATTAAACATTTTTTGTATTCACCTGCAAATTTGCAGATAGAAGATATCATTTCTTAGCTATCGATATATGAATGGGTAGATGAAGGGACTTTTCGGAAAGATACAGCGTGCATACAGAAATTTCCCGTCTGCATGCAGTTGTAGGCAGCTCCGCAGTACAGTTACTCGAATTTTCTTCCGTGACTTGGAAGGGGGGGACTTCTTAAGTAAAAGCTTCGCCCTTCACACAAGATAAGACTGGCCGGCCAGTCAAGCGGGCAGGATGTTCACGCAACATATTGTCTGTGCGACGACTTACGGTTTCCGTGAGAACCAACTGCGAGGGAAAAGTTTTGCTCCGTTGAACATTTTCCTTTAAGAAGTGTGGAGCGTAAGGGGGTGGCATTTTAATAAAGAAGTAAGAAGGGGTGGAGAGAAGAAATAATAGTGAGAAAGAATTTATTCTTGCAGCCCCAAGGTTATTTTCCACAGATACTTTAGAACTGTGGTCACAAACAGTGGTTCTCAAATGCCTTCCAGTCTTCGATGTATTAGAACTGTGATTCTTTTTCCACTTTACCGTCTCCTAGTTAAGATTCAAGTCTATGTGCTGAGAGTAAATTATAATCACAGATAACTCTGAATATGTACCTCTGATTGGGATTCTGGCTGATATGTACATATATTATATTATGTACATTAGTGGCAAAAAAAACCGGACCGACCCTTGTAGCTGATTTCAGAGCCTTGTTCACTCCAGAGCACGATAGACTGGCAACTAAGACTTTCGTGGTTCGAATCCTGCTTGGGAAGGAAACTTTTTTTTTCCTTATTCAAATTTATTCCCAATACTTTTCGATTGCAGCGATATTTTACTACTTAATGAACTTATTATTCCCAGAAATATGAATTTTACCAGCAATCGAAAAGTATTGGGAATAAATTTGAATAAGGGACAAAAAAAAGTTTCCTTTCCAGGCAGGATTCGAACTATGTCAGTTACCAGTCTATCGTGCACTGGAGTGAACAGGGCTCTGAAATCAGCTACAAGGGTCAGTCCTGTTTTTTTCTTTTTTGCCACTACTGTACATATTTATTCAAATTAATGTCGATTTAACCTACATCTCATGATAGAGTTCCCGCATATACACATTTCGCTAGTCTTTTTTTTATCATTTTCCATTGTTTAATATTTACGTTATTAGTGTGAATAGCAACAATTTTTCTTAATTTGCCGTTTAATTTAACGACTTAATTTTTATAATTAATTTCCATTGTGAATGGCTCTTTATATTTGAATGGCAGCCAATAGTGTCCTGCAATGTTCGGACATGAGAGAGGCAACCAGTACATACGGGTCCTTTTTATTTATTATTATGATAAATGGCATTATTTGTAATGTTCCATCTACTTTTCCAGTTTTGTATGTTTTTTTTTTTACATTGGGGAATTTAATTGAAGTGAATTTTATTATGGCAGTTAGAGTAACTATTCATGCCCCCATGTTATATTGCTACCTATGCACTTCATTAGAACCAGGTACCCAGCTTCGAAGCCGTTAGCTGTGTGAACTTGCAGTATATTTATTTTCCCCTATTATCATATTATAGGGTTATCTGAGAAATTAGAAATTTCTTTGTGATAGTAGAAGAGAAAAGAGTGGGGGAAGGGAAGTGGTCCGTGGCCCATTTCTTTTAGGCCTCATCCCGACATTTGTCTTATTACTCAAGGGAAAAACCTTGAACAGGATGAGGTGTCGTGCTGACGACAAGCCAATTGGCCTTTGCTTGTCTGTGTGAACTGTCTGAACCCTGACGCACCGGACTCCCCCGCACCGGATGCAGATAATACGTCTTTTATAAATGTAAATCAAGATCTTGAGGTCTTAAATGCACATTGCAAAGATATTATGGAAGGAACTGAATATTGGTTTACTAGTAATGAATTTGTTTTAAACAAGAATAAAACTCAAGAAATGACATTTAATCTTAGAGCAGTTCAAAATACTTCATCTGTCAAATTACTTGGATTCAATTTAGATCAAAAACTACTATGGAATGAACATGTATCTTTTGTCTGTAATAAGTTGTCTCGAGTTTTGTAGTTCTTCGGAGACTTGTAAATTGTGTAAGTAAACAAGTTATTATGAATATATATTTTTGTCTCTTTCATTGTCATTTATTGTATGGTGTGCAGTACATCTGGGGCCATTCGTCTAGTGCCAGCAAAATTTTTATGTCTCAGAAAAGAGCTTTACGTATCATGGCAAGAAAATCTCATTCTGAACATTGTAAAAGCTTATTTATTAATTTTATTATAAAATACTAATTTTTCCTGGCTTGCCTGATTTTCATAAGACACAATGTGGATAAATATTTTAGAATATCAACCATTCATGATTATGACATTAGGTCATCTGATGATTTGAGTTTTAAATATTCCAAATCACTGAAAATTTGGGAAACTATGGGAATACAATTTTTTAATCCCTTACCTGTTAATGCCAAATGTATAGCTCTTCCACATTTTGAAAAAATTCTCTTGGAAAGTGATTAACTGATAAGGCTTTTTACACTATTGACGAGTTCTTTAATGTGGATAATAATAATAATAATAATAATAATAATAATAATAATAATAATAATAATGATAGTAATAATATTTTATTGCTAGAACAAAGATACATAGATTGTTTTTTTTATATAAGAACTCTCTAGCACCCCCAGAAAGAGTAAGTTACATACTCGTGCTCAGGGGGCATTCCAGATAAGTTAATGTTAAGAAATTTAATTGAATAACAGAGTAAAGGGTAATGAAAGAAAAAAAAAGGAGAAAAATATAAATCACAATAACTGAACTTTAAATTTTCTCTGTTAACAGCAATTTTTAATAGATTTTTTGAAATAAAGAGCATTAACAAATTGTATGTTTGGGAATTTATCTATTATCATGTTGTAAAACCTTGGACCGAAGTTGCTATTGTGATTATATGCTACAGTTGTAGTACATTTAGGAACTGTCAAGGATGATCTTGTCTTTTAATTTTTAATTTGTAATGTTTCTTTTTAACGAAGCCTATTGTAATGTTAATCATTAAATGGCCAATAAAATATTATTAGGGGTATTATTATTATTATTATTATTATTATTATTATTATTATTATTATTATTATTAAAAGCTTCGTCTTATTTCATACGAAAAACTAATCGCAAGATCTCTGCTAAAATCCCTAAGCGGTTGAAACATGAGTGGAGAACAGCGAATATTTTTATAACAAGGTGGAACAAACAAGACAAGCCTCCTCGTACAGAGCGAACATCGGCGAATAACGAATTTCGCTGTACTCGACAAACTTGAACCGAACACGCTAGTAGCTACAGATTATTGTTAACATAATAACAGCTTATAGATGTATACTAGTAGCAGTTTATAGAGTTACATTCGAGCTAGCAAGAACTTAGAGTTATATCACAGTCTAGTCATATACAGTCACGAAGCTTGAGTTGTTGAAGGTACTAGGAACAATAGACTGTGCTGGTACTATTTCGAATTGTCTGTAATGAGGCGATAGTAGCAATCCTAGTCGTTAGCAACTATTTATGGATGCTTATTCCCTACGTATTGAGCTTCGTCTGTGGTTGCATCACAACAACAGCGTAAGCCTATATATTTTTTTAACAGTGACTTAGATCTTGTATGCTAGCAACAACTTTATTATATCTTTTGTTAGTAACAGGCTAAACTTGTAGAGTGGAAACAGCTTGCAGGTGTTTACTAGAGACGAAGTGCGGTTTTATCTTAACATTGCTATACTACAAACAGCTTGCAGTTTATGCTAACAACACTTAAATTGCAATGTATTATGAAAAACTTACAGATTTACTTAGCAAACATATAAAGTTTTATGTTAGCAACGACGAATGGCTGTTTCTTATTGAGGAGTTTAATATGGATGATTCTTACCAAAGAATGACTGCATTTTTGAAGTACCTTGTAGTGTTTGAGTGAGGACTTTGTGAATAATACCTGTATTTAAATGAAGTGGAAAAGTGTACATGTACTGCATAGTCATCCAGGTGTAAACAGCTCGAGATTTACAGATTTCATGTTTTCGTTGAAGAATCTTGAGCAAAACTGTTAAGCACAGAATTACAAAAGGAAACGGTGTCATGTATATCAAGTATTTTATGAAGCAGAATGAATCAGGAAGTAATTTTCACCAAACGCCAAGTAAAAACTTTTCCCCACAGACAACGAAAAACACCACATCGTTGCTTGTTACTACATGAGGGTATAATTGAAACGATTGGTCACTGAGTCGTGAAGTATGAGGGTAATCAAATTGGGCCTGAATTTGCAAGTAATTGTTTCACTTTTTACTTAAAAAAATTGCTTTGAATAGTATTGTGAAGGCGGTTCTGCTCTTTCAACGAAAGAAGGATATCTTGATTAGTACTTAAGGAACTTATACATTTATTACATTGTCATAATCATCATAATATCATCATCATCATCATCATCGAATTTACGGAAAGTTGGTTTGGTCCACTTCTTAATATTGGTTCTTCCATTCCTATTCGGTCTTGCAGACATTTCTTCTTGCCCAGGGAGCATAATTCAAGCATTATTCTGTCATGCAACATAATGTATGATGTGTTGTTTGATGCAGTTTTTCTACATTTTCTCCATTACTCACTCTTGTTTTTCTTTCCACATTTTTATACTTTTTCATTATACTAAATATAAAGGAAAAAGTATTGTGATGCTGTAAAAATATGCGTTTTGGGCATCCATGGTAACGAAAAAGTGTCTTTGACATATTGTCTGTCTACCTGTCTGCCAGTCCACCTATGTGTAGCATTTTCTTCTCTTTCGTCGAATTTTATTCAAATTTAGGAAATACGACTCAATTTACCAGTGATTGATAAATATGAAACATAGTTTAAAGAAATGTGATCCCAAAAAATGTAACATTTTGAAATTAATTTTCAGAACGGAGAGTTACATTTGTTCGGATCAAATTTCTGCACAATTAAAGGACAAAAAGCCCACGATTCAGTACCTATCAGCGAAATACAACATTGAAAAAATCACAGTTACTGGTCTCTTCTTTGGAGCGAGAGGCACCATTCCGAAAGCCTTTGTAAAGTGGAGAGAAAAATAGAAGCTGACGAGAGATCTTCAAGATGCCATCGTCACCACCATTATAAAATTTTCTTTAGCGATATTTCGTCAGCATCTTTATGACGTAATTCAATTTAAATTATACTTGGTTCTTTTTTTTTTCTTATGTCTTAATCACTTCTGTCTGAAACCTGTTTATATAATTTTTCATTTTAAATTTTATTGTGAGCTATTCTGTGTCGCAGGGCAAACCCAAAATATTGGATCAGACCAATAAATTAAATTAATTCAATAATTTATTATTATAATACACTGCTGTCTTAAATTTATTGAGCATATTGGGAATTAAATCAATGGCTTTCACAAAACATGCTATGAAATGTTTCATGTAAAATAATTTTTATCTCGAGAAGGAAGCAAAAATGAACGAAATTATATTTAACCTTTTTGTTTGAAATATCTCAAAGAATAACCCCCCGAATTAATAACAATTTTTACGGTTCAGAATATTCTACAAATCAGAGCAAATAGCAAGGTCCTTTAATTTGAAGATATCTATAAATGAAACCAAAGTTATGGTTTTTTCTGAAAACAGAATGTCAGAAGTACAGTTTGTGTCAGTAATTCAATTCTTCAACAAGTTCATTACTTTTAGTTATTGTGTCTTTGAAATGATATACGTTGAAGAGAAAGATATATCTATGAAAACATCAACATTTATAAAGATTATGGAAATTATGAAATTAATTTTTAAACCCTCTCTAGTGCAAAGGCAACCTCTGCTTAAAATTTTAAAACTCTGGCAAGATATTTAGTATAAGGAAACGATACTTGGACAATAAAGAAACCAAATCAGCATCAACAGAGATGAGGTATGTGAGGAAAATAGCTGGATATTTACTTTTGGATCATTAAAGGAAAGAATTACATATGCAGCCAATTTTGCTGGACTACAGAAATAATTACGGGGAATAAGTAAATAATGACAGGATGCCCAAATAGCTTCAGCATTTCCAGTTTAAAGGGAAGAGAAGTTTGGGAATGGAAAAAATACAAAAATTCCATTATACTAAAATTTCCCTTATTTCTTTGTTTATTTGCGAATTTTATTTTTATGTTAGTGCTGTTTATTTACTTACATATGCTTCAATACTACTTTTGTATTTATTTATCTATTCAGTAACATACAAGTCAATGATCTGAGCTATTAAACTGTGAATCACCCCTTAGTAGAAAACGAAAGAAGTGCAGTAAGGACGGGGTCCGCGTTCCAAGGAAAAGAATAAACGGAAGAAGGGGAAAGGCGAGTTATGCAGATAAGGGAGGAAGTGGGCACTGATACGTTACCGAAGATTGTAAGACAAGCGCTCAACGCATGAACTGTGCCATATGTCAAGGGGGGCATGTGCAGACGTCATGTGCGCGGGGGTTACGGATTATAATAACTAAGGAGTTATTCTTCTTCTTCGTCAAAAGGAGTAGAAGACTTTCGGAGCAGGTGGCAGTGAGTGCCTCTACAGACGGTGTCGTTCAGCAGCTAGAGCATTTAAAAATGATTTGCTGACCGACCGGCCTGCCGGCCGACTGGCTGGTTGGCCGTTTATTTGACTGACTGACTGACTGACTTATCGCTGTTTATCTACATAAGTTGTTCTGCTTAGTGACTGACGTACTTACTCACTTGCTAACTAATTCACTTACTTACTTACTGGACTTACTAAATGACTGACTGACTGACTGACCTCATTGACAATCAATAATTGTCTACCTACATGACAAGTTGTTTTGCTTATCGACTTGCTAATTCACTTACTTACTGGACTTACTGAATGATTGACTGACTGACTGACTCACTGACTGAGCTCACTGACTCTCAATTACTGTATACCTACATGACAAGTTGTTTTGCTTACTGACTTGCTAATTCACTTACTTACTGGACTTACTGAATGATTGACTGACTGAGCTCACTGACTATCAATAACTGTATACCTACATGACAAGTTGTTTTGCTTACTGACTTGCTAATTCACTTACTTACTGGACTTATTGAATGACTGACTGACTGACTTACTCACTCACTGACTGACTGACAAGTTGTTTTGCTTATTGACTTGCTAATTCACTTACTTACTGGACTTACCGAATGACTGACTGACTGACTGAGTACACTGACTATCAATAACTGTCTACCTACATGACAAGTTGTTTTGCTTACTGACTTCCTAATTCTCTTACTTACTGGACTTACTGAATGACTGACTGACTCACTGACTGACTAGCTGAGCTCACTGAGTATCAATAACTGTCTACCTACATGACAAGTTGTTTTGCTTATTGACTTGCTAATTCACTTACTTACTGGACTTACTGGACTTACTGAATGACTGACTAACTGACTGACTGACTGACTGACTGAGCACACTGACTGTCTACCTACATGGCAAGTTGTTTTGCTTACTGACTTCCTAATTCACTTACTTACTGGACTTACTGAATGACTGATTCACTGACTGACTGAGCTCACTGACTAGGCCTATCAATAACTGACTTCAATAACTGTCTACCTACATGACAAGTTGTTTTGCTTACTGACTTCCTAATTCTCTTACTTACTGGACTTACTGAATGACTGACTGACTCACTGACTGACTAGCCGAGCTCACTGAGTATCAATAACTGTCTACCTACATGACAAGTTGTTTTGCTTATTGACTTGCTAATTCACTTACTTACTGGACTTACTAAATGACTGACTAACTGACTGACTGACTGACTGACTGACTGACTGACTGACTGAGCACACTGACTGTCTACCTACATGGCAAGTTGTTTTGCTTACTGACTTCCTAATTCACTTACTTACTGGACTTACTGAATGACTGATTCACTGACTGACTGACTGAGCTCACTGACTAGGCCTATCAATAACTGACTTCAATAACTGTCTACCTACATGACAAGTTGTTTCACTTACTGACTTCCTAATTCACTTACTAGACTGACTGACTGACTGACTGACTGATTGACTGACTGACTGACAATAACTGTCTGACTCACTCACTAACTCACTTACTGACTGACTGACTTGACTATCAGTAATTGCATATCTACGTGACAAGTAAATGACAAACGTCGCCGGTGAAACCAACTGAATGTAATTCATTATCCAACAGAAATCTGCGCACTTTGCTTTACAACAAGAAAAATGACGATGCATTGTAGCCATAGAAACGTGAGCTCCTTGAGATAGGATGGCATCACTATTGCCTTAGAAATGTAAACGCCTTGCGTAGAAGACGATTGCCACGGATATGTTGATGAGTGTAGGGGTCTTGACTGTTCCGGTGGTGCCGAACTAGGACACATTTGCGTGTGTTATGCTGACGTCGCTAGACGGACGGACAGACAGATAATTTGGGGCTATTCTTCTTGTATATTTGCCTACTTCCTTAAACTTAAAACCCCCGCTCGACGACTTCCTTCCCTCAGTTTCTTACCTTACCATCTGCCACTGCTTCGAGGGAACCCTTGCCTGCTCGATAGTGTGACGTAATAGAACGCGAAACAAAAGAAGGAAACTATTCACCTTGTTCATTTACCCGCATTTATTTCTTTAGTACTCAAATTACAGATTTTGTTTACGTTTTTGTTGCTTCGTTTAGTAAATATCTAGATCACTCACTGTCAAGCTTAACATAAATTTATTGTGTCATTATTTTAATGCTAACGAAAGCATTTTGCAAATTATTTAGGAAATTACGCTATTTATATAGTAATAATAATAATAATAATAATAATAATAATAAT
This sequence comes from Periplaneta americana, assembly GCF_040183065.1. Lineage (NCBI taxonomy): Eukaryota > Metazoa > Arthropoda > Insecta > Blattodea > Blattidae > Periplaneta > Periplaneta americana. Next base: position 112,990,742 of record NC_091131.1, on the reverse strand, counting down.
AATAATAATGTTGTGAAAACTGAATTCTACAGTTCATTATGTCTCCATTCGTATGGCTTTATTAACTAACATGAAACACCCAAAAATATCACTGCTCCCTGATCTCATAGTGGGGCGCAAGGCTGTTGCTTGAGATAGCATAGAACAGACGAAAGACAAGACACAAACACACATTCAGTTCCGTTAGAAGAGTTAAATATTTATATTTGTGGCAAGAATCCAACTCGCATTTCCTGCATTTAAAATATAAATACTACCGCGTGAGTCGCGGCGTGAAAATAATAATAATAATAATAATAATAATAATAATAATAATAATAATAATAATGATATTGATAATAATAATAATAATAATAATAATAATAATAGATGTGATGATAATAATAATAATAATAATAATAATAATAATAATAATAATAATAATAATAATAATGGAAATTACGTCCACCACTATGGAGTAGTGGCCAGTATGCCTGTTTACGAAACTAACGGATCCGGGTTCAAATTCTGGTTGTCAAAAATTGTCTGCATGCTGTTTTTCCGGAGTTTTTCTTCAACATATTCGAGACAGTTTTCGGCATTGGACCCTCAGGTTCTTTTCGCCATCATTAATTTCAACTTCATTATTTATCATTCAAATTTCAGATAAACACAGTCTGCAGTAGGATGTAGTACCGTTGACTTGCTCACAGATGGCATCGTTCTGTGAAGGTTGTATAACTCTTAGGAGGATGGAGGGGGGAGTTAAACGCTGACTACTTCGAAACTGAGCGTTGTTGTGTAACTGAATCTATAGATGACACCAAATATTGAATCATGATATATAAAGAAATGCGGTCATACTGATACCAACACAAACATCCGTACAATAGAAACGGTAAACACAAGCTTCAGGCCGCGGTGTAAGTCTTTGCGCCTCTTCACTGTGAAATAAAAAGGATATAAATTATTATTTATTACAAAATTAATTAATTAAACTAGAAGAGTATAATGAAAGAATGTGAAATGATGAGTTTATCACCATGAAGCGACCTGTAATTCGAACAATACTTCCAGTCGTCCTCATCAAACATCTAAAGTGTTTAAACATAAAACATTCAGTATCAATAATCCAGCAATCTCAAATCCTCAATAGATGCCATAATGTACCTCACTTTATTAAATGCACAGTGGATATTTCCATATTGCATTACTTGATTGTGATGTTTGTGTTACGTATGTATTTATTCCTACTGCAAGTGGATATATACCCGGTGGCAGTGGTAACTAATTACACACAATAATGACAATCAATAATAAACACAACTAATAAAAATACAATTAATAATAAATTAATAATAGTAATAATAATAATAATAATAATAATAATAATAATAACAACAACAACAACAACTAGGAGCATCCTAAAATTAAATGAAGCACGATCACTTGAAATAACATTTAAAGTAAATCTAATTTGTATCTTAATCCTAAGTTCGAACTAAAACCCACGAGTATAGTGTGTTCATACATGCACAAGTACCTTCCAGCACTACACTCATTTCGCTGTCAACTCACTCACTGCACTGGAACTACGACGCATTTCACTGATACTATCGTGATTTCACTAACACTTCAAAAACATTTCACTGTTCAAATACTTTGCACTACCACTATAAACTATAAAACTTCACTGACACAACACACTTCTTCACTGATACAACACTTCAAATAACAAAATATCAATTACACCTTTTAAATAATGTGTATAATATACTACCGTCTATTAGTGTCTAGTATGGTTATGAATTGTACAATTTTGTAAAATAATCTGAAAGAAAAGTTAATGATAATATATTATTATTATTAATATTATTATTATTATCCCCATATTGTCGAGAAGACCAAAATAATATAGAAAGAGCAGTAGAATTTTAGTATGCCGAAACATGCTGTTAGACTATTTAGTGATCTCAAGATAATGATAACGATAATGAGGAGTAGAAATAGGAGGAAAAGAAGGAGATAAATGAAAATGAGAGCAGGGAAGGTTATGAATGAGCTAACATGAAAGTATTTGAATAGAAGTGTTTGCATTCTCTTTCAGATATTAGGCCTATTTTGAAATTTGTGTAAAGAAACTGGGGAAATCCTTGAAAACTTCATTAATAGCTATTTTCGGGCACCGAGTCTTGGAACTCTTCACGGTTAGAGTATTCAGTCAGGAGAACGTGACGCATGATGGCTGTCATCAGTTATCGAGGTCCGGCGATGATGTTACTTGACAAAAGAAGCATAGGCCTACAACGATCTGACGCTTTGGTAAGAAGGGACTTCACAACGCCCCAAGGCCCCCAAGTAGGGAAATAAAAAGTTATTTAATTGCCGGCGTTCTCCTCCCTTCAAGTATCTGAACGATGTGGTCGAATGGCCTCCCCTCTTAGTACAGTGGCAATTCAGGCGATACTTAACAGCTCATATTTCTGGTCACGTAATTGAGGCAGCGTCATTAAATAGAGTAACGTTCGCGCCTACAAGGATTCAACTCAGTCCCCTCGATTAGAGTAGCCGGAATTACGAGGGGATAAAGTTTCATCCCAGTTTACTGACTAACCAACCGACTAATTGGTTTAAGGATCCCCGAGACAGTTTCAACAAACGGAACTTAACAATTTAGTTAAAGTCCTTCCTTCCTAATGGGAATGCATGAAGTTATTTCAGTCTTAGGTAGCAATATTTTCACATCTCTTTCTTAGGGGGGTTGAATTTTAAAAGAGCCACAGTCAAAAAATAAGTTGTGTAATTATCATGTTTCACATATGATTAAAAGAATCCGTTCCATGACACTATATGAAAGGCCTACCAGCAGACTGCTGGCCTCAGCAGTCAGGTTCAGCTTACTTCATACCCTAAGGGTGAAACCTAACCATTTTCCCCCTGTTACTACATAAAATGGTAGTGAATTATACTGATTTTCTAGCTCTCACGTTGAATTTTCTTTTACCAACTTCGTTTCGAATTTTGGGTACTGGCAAATACTACAACTGGTAGCTATATTCTAACTGTTATGTTGGCAGCAATAATTTCGGTTTGCAGTATAGGCAACTGATGAAAATTCAAGTAAGGAAATACGTTTTTAGGTTAGGTCTGATGAATCGTAAACTCTTTAGTCAAAGAAATACATTTCATGTCAGACAAAATACATTTTAATATTAGATCATACTAGTCCTAATAACTAACATAATATGCGAGAAGTCCAGAAGGAAAACGTATTATTTCATAAATTATTGAATCATTTAGGAAGCGCAACATAAAGATGAGATGTGGTAAATATAAGCAAGACATTGTTGTTGTTAATAATAATAATAATAATAATAATAATAATAATAATAATAATAATAATAATTCATCAATCTACTATCTACACCACATTTCAAAATTTTGAATGTTTCTGGGAGGCTTCCTACAATTTAACCTTTGTATTCTATAGTTGTTTTAATTATTGTCGTAAATTGAAGTAGAGATGAGGATAATTAGTTCAACTATCACACATATCAAAACAATAATCAACACAACTATAGTTTATCATTTAATTTGTAAACATTATTTTAATATGTTAGTTTTAAGATTGATTAATATATATATATATATATATATATATATATATATATTCAACAGCCATTTCATTTACTGTAAATTTATGTATTACATGATATTGTTTGATTAAGTGCCTAAAGATGCCAAGGGGCGAAAACGTTAGCATTATTTTAAACTTAACTTCAATGAATATTTATACAGTATTTATAAATTGTATTTATGTTTTTTAAAACACTGATAAGTTATTTAGACTGAATAACAAAATAAACATTTATGTTATATTGTACAGAAAAACTTGCCTGTTTCGGCGTCACTATTCCTTCAACGTTTCCAGGGTCACCCTCTTTCTCTTTTTTCTTTCGATCAGTTGTTTATTGATAATGTAAGAAATAAACTTTCGTTTATCTTCTTGATAGCTAGTTGATCCAAATCTCTTCACAATTATTTTATATTATATTTGTTTTTAATGATTGTTTATTTAATTATTTACTTTTATGTTGATGCGTTGCTCTGAAATGTTAAAAGTTTTCTCCTTCTGTGTCATGATGAAAAAAACGTAAACTTATCTCACTACGTTGAATACTGTGAAAGTTTTGAATAATGCATAATCTTCAAATCTACAGTCAGTCTAATCTTTTTATTTTGCCATCTTGTTCTACAGTGTTGCCATTTTAGCGGCTTTCCCGATGAAATTGGAGTACTTCTATGCTAGTTTAGTGAGTAAAATCTATCCAATTTGTATTGTTTATATAGATATTTTGCACTGGACGTCAGTCTAATCTTTTTATTTTGTTATCTTGTTCTACAGTGTTGCCATTTTAGCGGCTTTCCCGATGAAATTGGAGTACTTCTATGCTAGTTTAGTGAGTAAAATCTATCCAATTTGTATTGTTTATATAGATATTTTGCACTGGAAGAAATGATAAACGGGAGAAGAGTTCGGGACAGAAGAAGATATCAGATGATAGATGACATTAGGCTGTATGGCCCATATGCGGAGACGACGAGAAAGTCAGAAAATATTAAATATTGGAGAATGCTGCATTTGCAGTGAAATACCTGCCCTTGGGCAAAACACTGTGAACGAATGAGTGAATTAATTAATTAATATTGATTTTCTTAGTCTATACAGCGGTTAAATCAACCTTTTCATGAAAATAAATTTAGCGACTTGTTTTATAGTGGGTTTTCAAGACTCAAATTGGCATCTCACTCCTTCTGACTTTGACAATTTCCTGTTACTCAGTACACAGAAACAATAATGCGATTCTGTAAATCTTCAGTCGAAATATGATTAAAGGGACGCCATGTTTGATTGCAGGTGGCCGGATTCTGATCCATCACTGCCGTGCCTTAACGCGTACAATTAATTACACCTGCAGTTAACAATTCTTGTGATGTTACGCGCCATTAACAGTACACCAGTAGACAGTCATAAGCGATCTGCGTTAAATCTTGACCTCTCCTTGGACAGCCAGTAGCTCGTAAACAGAGCAATTTGTTTCCTCCTGGAAACGAACGCATAAACATTAATTAATGCTGTATTAATGGCCTTCGCAGCACAACCACTTCTGTATAAAATTTTGCGAATCTTTTCAAGGAGTCGTTGTATGAAAGGTATTTCATGAGAAATTATGCGTAGAGTTTATGTCTGATTTAATTTTTCTTTTATTCTAATGTAATTACTAGCAACTGGATCATTAGAAATAAAGGTAATATATGGAGACGGAAGTAACTTTACTCTTTCCAGAAAGAAATAAAGAGTAATATTGAGCAATTAAATAAATTAAGCTTGCCATAACATAATTATTTTTTTAGTATGTAAATAACTGAAAAGTTGAAAGAAAACGTATTAAAATAAACTGAAAGGATATTGTCGCATAATAATTATATATAAACAAATTAATACATTTAGGAATCTTATTTACAAATAATTGAATACATGTATCTGTCATACACGTACAACAATTTCGTTCTCTTTATGTACTCGTAGAAAAGTGATGAAATTTTAATAATAAATATACAGGATGATTCACGAGGATTTACCGTCCCTTACGGAGCTTATTTCCGAAGACATCCTGAGCAAAAAATTTCATATAAACATTTATCCTAATCTCAATATTTTCAGAGTTACACTAATTTGAAATTGTTTGTAAAATACCATTATTCTTGAATTTTAAGGGTAAAAGAATTTACAGAATAAAGAATGAACTATTCAGGAGTATCATTTCTTTAATTAGCTAATATTCTGAAGCTAAAAATGTGTTGTGAATTCCTTAGTTGCTTCGTACAGATTTTTTTTTTTTTTTTTTTTTCGATTTTTTATTACAAAATTACAATTTCTTACGCATTTATCACAACAATTGTTACAAATCACGCAGATATGAACATATGATACTCGTGGGTTTTAGTTCGATCTTAGTTTTAAGATACAAATTAGATTTATTTCAAATGTTATTTTAAGTGATCGTTTCATTTAATTTAGGATATTCCCTGTTATTATTATTATTATTATTATTATTATTATTATTATTATTATTATTATTATTTATTGTTAGTATTAATTAATAGTATTATTAATTGTATTTTTAATTAATAAGTTTATTATTGTCATTATTGAGTCTAATTCTTTACCACTGCCACCGGTTATATACCCGTTGCAGTGTGAATAAATACATACTCTTGTAAATTCTTCAAGACTGCACATTAGGATGCATAATTAAACTGTAAAGAATCGAGTTCCTAAAGTCGTATGATTTGTAACAATTTTTGTGATAAGTGCGTAAGAATGATATCATTTTTAGTTAAAAATTGAAAAACAAAATTTGTACAAAGCAACTGACAACACATTTTTAGCTTCAGAACAATAGCCAATCGAAGAAATGATATTTCTGAACAGTTGTATTTGTGGAATTCTTTTACCCTTAAAATTATGGAAAAAAGGTATTTTACAAACAACTTAAAATTAGTGTAACTTTGAAAATATTGAGATTAGGACAAATGTTAATATGGCATTTTTTGCTTAGAATATTTTCGGAAATAAACTCCGTAAGTGGTGGTAAATCCTCGTGAATCACCCTGTATGTCTATTTAAAATTAGTAGCTTATGATGATCCATAATAATATAATTCATTATAAATACCTGTATCTTAGGAAAGTACAAACATAAATGTATTAGTATAATATGTTGAAAGACGAAGTTCTGCTTTCTCATACCTAAAGAAATGGCAAACATTTCTGTAGAGATCTATGTACTTATAATTAGAAAGAATTACACATGGTGGCGGAGATTAATTTTAAGTTTTCTACAAATAAATGGGGACATTAAAATATTAAGTAAACTCTGAAAATAATTGACATGGATATAAAATTATGTGGTAAAAATAGTCATTATCTTCCATTATTAACGTCAGATTTTCTACGAGGGATTGAATCCGATTTCTTTTTGTAAAATGCTGTCTTACTGCGATTCACGGCTGTTCTTTTAGATGATGTTAATAAATTTTGTTACTTACCTATGTACAGTATTTATTTAAAATCTGGCAAAAGATGCAATTGAAATGTACTCGTATTAATTTCGTAAGTTATGTAATTAAATAATTAAAAGATTTAAAAGTTGGGTGTGTGATGTTATTATAAAAATAAAAAAATAAAATAAAAATCCATATCATTCACAAAAGAATAAGATGTACACTAGTAGACTACGTTATTTGTCCTAATGTCGTTTATGTCGAAATATAACAAAGTTCTTTAAGCTATGCTTTGTGAATTTATTTTTATAAAATTATTACCCGCGGCAATGATTTCGTCTCTGCAAACTTGAAATGGTCTTGTTCAGTGTTGCAATGACTTAGATGGAAAATTTTCCAATGTCGTGAAGATAGAGTCTTAGAGCTGTAATTTGTGTTTTTAGATTTGGCCTTGCCATCTGTCTTCATTCTGGAAGCTTGTTGAAAAAATTTAAGAGACTAGTTCTATATCAGACGAAATAGTCTACATGATTTTGACAGAAATCCGTAGAATACGATGTAAATGCTGCGATGATTTCATGTTAAATTCAGGAATATGGATTAAAGTCCGGATATGCAACATACAGTGCGAAGAAATTTTCCCAATTTCTGGCCTCAACGATCACCAGATCTAAACCACGACTATATATGTCTGTAGGATAATCCGAAAGGAAGGTCGTCTGTTCGTATTCCTTCATTTATTCAGGAAACGCGGAATATTTGCTGGATTTTCTTCTGAAAGTTGTCTACAATATGATGGACTGTTGATGATTGAAAATGAAATGACAGCCAGATTTTACTTGAAATAATCATGATTCAATAAATCAAATATATCGTATCCTTTTGTGATTAAAATATCCAATTTTATGTAAACATCATTTTTACTGTAACAAAATGTCACCAATATCAAATGCACTTTTCCTAATAATAAATAATACCAAGTCATAACCTCCTCGGCTTCAAAAGTTGCGCTATTCATCTGAAGAAATTAAATGATTTCTTTTGCACATATACTGTGAACGATCAAATGCAAAACAAGATGATGCCACTAGAATTGTACATTTCTAGTTTAATGGAAATAATACAAAGGACAACAAAATAAGCTAGCATCAGAACAGTTCAGAAACGTACGACACTAGAGTCGCGAATCAAGCATTGTGATGTTAACTTGGAGAACCACGAAACGTCGAAGACTCGGAGAACGATGATGGGAAGGTGCCGTTCTGAATAGATTGTGTTTTACTTGTGGTGGTGATGATATTGATGATGATGATGATGGTGATGAGGAGGAGGAGGGGGAGGGGGAGGAGGAGTAGGAGGAGGACAACGATGACGATATGCATGAAAGCTAAAGTGAAAATTTTTAAATATTACACAAATAAAAGAATTCACATTAAATTATCTATAACAACGAAAGGTCTTGAATAATTTCAAGGGAAAAACTGTTCCGGGGCCGGATATCGATCCCGAGACCTCTGGTTGAACGTACCAACGCTCTACCAACTGAGCTACCCAGGAACTCCACCCGACACCGTCTCAATTTTTTCCTTTATATCCACACACCTCGAATGAGCTGACAAGACGCCAGAGGCCCACATCAAGTGCACACAGTCCCTGTGTGACTTGGAATTGTGGTTTTCTGTTAACGTACTTACAGTACGTATATAATATATATTATGCAAGTCTAGTCTCGGGGTCGGTACCCGGTCCCGGAACAATTTCCCCCTTGCAATTATTCATAGGGAGCTTTATCTGAAAAAACTAGGCTTGCATAACGAAAGATCTATTTTGGCGTTCAAGATCTTAGGAAGTTATGGTCTAAGTACAAATCAAGAATTTTTCACAACTAGACACAGTAACACAGAGTCAGCATTACAAAGTGACCACCTGACATTGGACAGAAAATCACATTGACAAAGGGCAATCATTCGTACCCACGGCAAGATTCAAACCGACGGCTGTGGCTTCCACGCAGAGTTGAAGCAGAGCCTGAGCCGTAACAATGGGCAATAAAAATGATAAATCCTCAGCAAATAAGAAGGAAGTTCCACGAGAAAACACATTACACTGCACCCTTGTCCATTCCTAGTAGGCAGTAAACGTAACAGGCAGTAAACTGTAGATATAAAATAAAGAAAGGATTTACAAGCGGTAAATGGTCCGTGGAGACTTCAACGCATGGGTAAGACACAAACCACAGGTGCTTGAGTTATTAAGAAACGTGTTATTGTTTTAATATAAGCCGCTATTGGGTTCATTGCTATATTGTTTTGCTGCAAGGCTAATGACATCTAGTGTACGTACTACAGTAAAGACCGTGTCGGACGTCGGTCCTTGAATCACGGTGTGTGTTATCTGACCACAGAACCATCGTACTACTGCTTGTAATGAAGGCCTTACGCTTTTTCTTGTGTTTTGTCAGATCTCAAGTGCCTAGAAAGTAGCTTTCTAACACCTGAAATGATACTGATTAGTCATTAAATCATAATCATCATCATCATGTGTGAGATTATTTTTTGTTTTCCCGCACACAGTAAGCTTATTCTATTTTTCTCAAACACCGTAAAGTAGTATTTAAAACTATTAAATATCGAAAAACAAGAAGAGTAATTCTTAAATAAAAGTAGCAATAAAAATTTTAATTTAAAAAATATTTTCGAAATGGAGAACTTTGTTATAAATTCGTAATACTGCTCTCACTATACAGTAGAAACGCATGAGTATTTCTGCCTGTTCTTGTCCTCTTCGTGGATTGGGCCTATACCCGTTCCAACTTTTCCCATTTTTTCTTTGTCGCCCGATGTTTCTTCTTCCTTAAGGATTGTAATCGGGAGTCCTCCATTTTGTAGAGTTGCTCTTTCCATTTCTGTCTGTAGTCATTTACCTTATCATTTACAGTGTAAATGTTCAGCTCTTGTCTTATTCTCCTGAGCCCTGAGACATTTGTTGTTTTATTTTTAAAGTTCAATATAATTTTATACTCAAAAAGTCACTAACACGAGGGAAAATGCTGAAAAAATTCTGCAGGTTCAGGTATGGCACAATTGTAGGTATATTATATTATACTTCAGGTTCTGCACACACACACACACACACACACACATATATATATATATATATATATATATATATATATATATATATATATATATATAAAATCATGTATGAAGTATGTATAGTATACTATACTCTGAGGACTCACAAGGATATACCTTGTTAAAAAAATATGGAATATTACTTACAACTTAAATTTTAATTTTACAAAAAAAAAATATATATATATCTTTCAAAAGATATATATATATCTTTCAAAAGATATTGGAGATAAACCATACAATATGATACCAGTGTTGGAAGAAAAGTTTTTCAAGCATACAGAGTGTGACAGTAACTTTATTTTTTAAATGACACTCTGTATTAAAATTTACATATTCCGAATCTCCATTAAATTTTACGTATGAATGTGTACAAATTTTATCCATTCATCTGTTTCTTGTTTTTTTAATTATTCATTAAACCTGTTCCGTGGACTACAAACTTGTGACAAATAAGTATGTAAAATCGTGTTGAGTTGGCCATAAAATTAAACAAAACACGATCACTAACCAACTTTACAACAGATGCTCAAAATGGGAACCAGTCACAGTCAAACAATGTCTCAGTCTAGCACGAAAATAGTCTGTATGTTCTGTAACACCTTTGTTGGCCAAAGCAGCTGAGAACAGATTACTTCTACTTCTGAGGTCATTATTTCACTATTTCCCCAGTCCAGCCACATTATCATATTATATCTCTGAACAGCGCCTGCAGATATAGAGAGACGTGAACAATAATAATAATAATAATAATAATAATAATAATAATAATAATAATAATAATAATAATAATACCCCTGGAATTACTTGAGAATTATGATGTTAATATATTTTTTGTTCTGTTTTGTAGTCTAAGCCTAGGGCCTAATATTTCTTATGTTCGTAATAGTCTAGGCCTATTTATAAACACTTTGTTAAAGTATCTTTTTTTTATTTTTAGAATAACAACGTTTGTAACTTGTGTTGCTATTTAACGCCTACCTGTTCAAAAGTTATTATTGGTCATTTATCGAATTATTCAAGCGCGCAAATAATCATAAATTAATAAAATTGCTTCTAAAACCCTATTACTATTGTTATACTACAACTACTAGCTACTACATCATCCTACTGCTGCTGCTGCTGCTACTGCTACTGCTACTGCTACTTCCATCGCTACCGCTTCCGCTACCGCCGCCGCCGCCACCACCACCAGCACCACTACTACTACTACTACTACTACTACTACTACTACTACTACTATAACAACAACATTGGGACATTTTCTTCGAGTACTCCATATCAACTTAATGATAATATTCATTATAATCATAATGCACAGAATTAGTTTTTTGGAGGTATAATTTTTTAATGTTATAATGATCGTTTTCTTAATATAGTCATGGATTTGTTTTTCCATTAACACTAATATCTAGGTAATTGTCATTGTTTCAATGTAACCCAGATGACTATAGGCTACTAATTGTACTATTCCTTTAGTTGTGTGATTATATTCATATGTAGTTTATTAAATCTTTTTTTTTTAATTAATACTTGTATACCGGAATGTACCTTCCTGTTCGTGATTATATTCATATATATTCAATCTTTTTATTTTACTTTATTTTATTATTATTATTATTATTATTATTATTATTATTATTATTATTATTATTATTATTAAATTAATTCTTGTATACCGGGATGAATTTTCCTGGTTGAGTGGAAGAGAAGGTTTGATGGCCTTAACCCTGCCAGGGAAAATAAAACTATTGTTGTTGTTATTATTATTATTATTATTATTATTATTATTATTAATCATGACGTGACAGCCCACGACGGACAAAGGCCGACCAGCTGACTGCTTATCTCACGTTCTCGTGTCTCAGCAGAGGTGAACGATCATCCAAACAGAATGGAGGTATCGTGTGGTCAGCACGACGATATCATTAACTTACTAGACCTATCAGTTAACATCCCCTGTAGTTTAGTAAAAAACATGAAATAAAAATTATTAATGATTTTAATAATTATAATGAAAATAATAATAATATCAGTAGTAAGTATAGTAAATTGTATGCTATATTGGATTACCATGTTGTTTTAGAACGTGGGTTTCCAATGGCAGTACAAGAAACTCGTAAATAAAAGTTTCAACTCAGGCTGGAGCACGGTCGAGTTAGTGGTTTTGGTTAATGGATGTCCTAAAGCAGAAGGCAGCCACATCGTTTCAGTGTTTACAGCTGTCGCCATACATCTCGCAGAATAACAAAGAAATACGTTATTGAACGAGAACGTGTTGAGAGCTTCAAAGGGGCTTCGTTACTGTGAGTGTCATGGCAACTTGTAAGGCTCTGTCTGACTCCAATTGGCGGCTCCTTCACACTACAGCGTCATACAATATAAATAGTCGCATATCTGGTCTTGTAAAAAAATGGCCGGGCGGCTGGTTGAGAAGAAATTGCCTATTGAAGAATGCACTGAAAGAAATAGTGAATGGAAGAAAAGTTCAGGGCAGAAGAAGATATTAGATGATAGACAGCATTAAGATACATGAATCGTATGCGGAGACTAAGAGGAAGGCGGAAATGGGAAAGATTGGAGGATGCTGGGTTTGCAGTGTAAGACCTTCCCTTGGGCAAAACACTATGAATGAATTCTGTCTTCTCACCTTTTCCTTACAAACTGTATTTTACACTTTTCTCGCATGTTTTATTTCTAATCCTGTACGATCTACCTTCTTTTACAATATTAGTACATTTTTAAAGCTCGAAGACTATGACCATGCTTTCTAGACAGCATTAAAACTGTGCTTTTAAACTTTAAAAGTTCGGAACCAAAAAGCAGAAAATTTTGTGTATTTTAATATTACTAATTTCACTTTTCCATTTGTTAGTTTTTTATATAAAATGGACGATAAGTGGGCGTGCCCCTCTTTATTTTCGACACACTGATATTTATGATGGAGTGCTTGATACGAACTCTTAACTGATGGTTTAAGGGTCCAGAACATCGGTATGGAAACAGACCGTCATTGCCGTAGCACAGCTGAATTCCGCGCCATGTTCTGGCATATGTTTTGCGGAGGTAATCCGTATTCACGTAGGTGAAGGCATCTTTCACAGCTGCTCGTAACTCTTCCGTTGTGTGATACCGGTTATTACTCCCACTGCATGGTTACCAATGTTCACAAGGTTACAAAAACAGCAACACAAATCTTCACTAAATAATGGGGAGTACTTCCACTTCTCGGCCACTCTGTACATAAGATCGCAAAGAAAATCTTTGGAATTGACCAGTAGATACGAAATGTGAATAAAATCTGTCCAATAGTAGGTTACAGAAGAACTATAAACAGACGGACAGACAAAGACATGGTATGGATGAAACCACTTTCTCCATATATTTAGAACATGTGTTAGCAAGAAAATGTCGTCAGCAATATTTATAGCATATCATTATTTCCTCTTAAAGCTTCCTATAGTGAAAAAGTAGAAAAGGGATAGCAAAAAATTGTATTGACACTTACGCATTATCAATAAATACATACGTCACACATATCTAGGAATATGTTATGGAGAAAAACGTGACTATATCTAATTAAAAGACTACCATTATTATCATTATTTTATCAACACGAGAAAAACAAAATGTTTGCTCAGGCACAAAGAGAATAAGTACGAACTGCGGTGAATAGTTTGCAATTCCCAGCCTACCTTAAGATTTACTATTATCCAGGTTTCTGACTATTCTTACATGTTAAATAATACGAATTATATTGACAATGATCAGAGCATGTGATCCCGCAGATCATGGGCAATACAACCTTTATGATGGAACTTGCAACGTCAGAGACAGTAAATCTCGAAACATCGTCCATAACCACAATTTTTTAAAACCTAAATAAAATTGAAGTTTAGAATGTGTGTTAAGACAGAAAGCATCGTTTCCTACAACATCCTACTTTCTTCCTTTCTGTAGATTTAATTTTCAGTGATGGTAATGACAATATATTAGAATAATTTTAAAACATTTTTTTTAAAAAAGGGAAAAAAAACGAGTGCTCGAGAAAATACACGATGAGAACGGATTAATAGTTATGGATCATCAGTAACAAATGCAGATTAAGAATAATTAATAGTTTATTTCCCAATTTTACAAGAGACACAAAAAACTATTTAATTTTTTTTTTCAGTTCTTTGCATTTCTTCTTGGGAAGGATACTGAAATACACTTTACACACGAGTTTCAGATTTTTTAAATGAATAGAGTGGTTTCTATGGATTTTTCTTGTATTGAACTTGTGCCCTTTCTAAACTAAACACAGGAACAATAAGAGTTTAAAAATTGGATATATTATTACTCGACCAAGACCAGTGGAGTCCTGCAGCCCGGAGCCGTGGCGCTACTGCTCCTGTGTACACAAGTCGTCTATCTTGTTGATTGGTTAGAGTTTCAGTTGATATCAACCCTTCCTCTTCAATTATGTATAATATTATAATCTTTGGTATCCGCATGGTATCTAAATTCCGTCGACACGAATGCGTCCAACGGAATATAATTTTGTTTCAGCTATGGTAGTGCTCCTGTGTTCGTAATACCACATCGCGATAGTTCACATTACGCCCGCGGCTCTCCTCGCCTCGGTCGAGTAATATAAATCTATGCTTTAATGAACAATAAGTGTATAAAATAGAGATAAACGTGGAAATATATCTCTTACTTTCACTTTTGGGATGAAAACTTTACTCTGCATTATCTGTGTTGTAGTTGGCCAAATGCAGACTTTTCCTTTTCATTTACATATCTGAGAACTTTCATACTCGAATGTTGATTACAGACAGTTTAGTGAAGAAAGGGCACATATCCTTTCCCAAATAAACTTATTTATCTAACCTCCATAGCAACAAAGGGAGTCGAGTTAGGAATGTGCCCTTTCTAAACCTAATGCGGCTACCCCAATACAGTATATTTTTAACAGAACATCAATTTCCACAAGAATTTGACTTGTGCTCTTTCTAAAATAAACGATTTGAAGAGTACCGGTACATACAGTATGAATGACATAATTTTTAAATCAGGAAAAAGAATAGAGCCACTAACATCGAAAAGAATTTATACTGACAGTTTGGAGTTATCAATAAAAGTAGTAGACACTATAGAAATCAAGGATTACATGAAAATACGCGTGCATATGGTTAAATAAATAAAAAAAATTAAACATTAAACCACGTATATTTAGGAAAGTTCTAGCTGTAGCCTGTGAGCGGAATACGTCTCGCAATTGTTTCCTCCCCACAATGCAGAAAGAAAAATGACAGCCGATAGCGAGTTTAACAGTCTTACCATATGTCGCCATGGTTACGCCAAGTAACTTCCCGACTCTTTTCTTGAGACATCAACAAACCCACCGAATATCTTACTGAAAGTGGGGAGACAGTTTTCTTCTCCTCCTTTCCCGTCTTTTTAACCCTAAGGTGACCAACTGCTCTTATGACTGCTTCATTATTATAAAGAACCATATGGATATTAAGCTGTAGAGTTCCAGCTGTCTTCTGTTGTGGCGTCTTTGAAAAGGAAGTTTCTTTTGTTTTTATATTTGTTTAAAATTATTTCACAACTATTGTTTGGGTTGCCTAGCAATACAGCCATTTTTGTTTACCCAGTTCTAATTTTTTGTAATACATTTTTATATTACTTTGTATGTGGTTTCAAAGAAATTAACACAAGTGAGTATGTGGTCTGGAAAAGGGTCAACAACCATATGTTATAAAAATTCTGCGTGTTAACCACACCATCTTCTTTTCAAAGAAAATGAGATTGGAAAGTTGTTCTTCATTACCTGAATGGCTAATTCATATTGTGTCCAGTCTGAAGACTGGGGTTTCAGCTCCAGAGGTTCCATGTAGAATTTTAGTGGACTACGATATGGTTGAATAGGATTCCTCGGAGTACTCCCTTTTCTCTGCCATTATTTAAAAATTAAAATTATCATAACCATCATCATCATCATCACCATCACCATCACCATCACCATCACCATCACCATCACCATCACCATCACCATCAAGACTGGTTCAATTTGCATTCATTCTAAATTATTGATGTTTAGCATCGGTTTGACCATCTTTACTTCGAGTATCTTAGATTTCTTCTGCCTGTTATCGTGCATTATTGAAATAATGTTTTTTTTGGCACACCTACATGGAAGCTACTGTTTTTCATAGCATATTATTGGTTAGAAAGTTCTTATCTGTTCCCGTACGACGAAAATTTTGTTACGATTCTCTTTTTCGCGTACCGCAAAGTTGTCATAGTAATATAAACAGCTATGACGAAGCATTATGACAACTATTACGTCACAGTATCAACATCGTGGCTAACGAGAAAGACAGGCTACGGCACGACGTCACATTCTTAGTCATAACATGGCCAACATTGAAAAAGTTTATATATATATATATATATATATATATATATAAATGCACGTTTAACGTGAGTTTAATATAGCAATTCCTTTGTTTTTTTTTTTAGAACTTTGGACATGTATTTATATTAGGCAATTGTCAAGATGGCCATGACTAGACCACAGTCTAGTAGTCACGAAACTTGAGTTGTTGAGGGTACTAGGAACGATAGACTGTGCCGGTATTATTTCGCATTGTCTGTGATGAGGCGATAGTAGCGATCCTAGTGGTTAGCAACTATCTACAGATGCATATTCCCTACTTATTGAGCTTCGTGACTGTATATACTAGACTGTAACTAGACCGTGACAATCACGTGACTCCTATTCGTGCCGAAGCCTGTCTTTCTCGTTAGCCACGATCAATATCGCCAACTACACACAGAAATTGTAGTCACTGCCTCGTCTACTAAAAATGCTAACAGATAATTTTATTTAGTTTCAATTACAGGAACAGAAATAATATAGAAACGACTTTATGACGTTATAACTCGATCTACTATAAAGGCAATACTGTAGCTACACAACAATGTGACGTTATAACTAGATCTACTATAAAGGCAATAGGCCTACTGTAGCTACACAAAAATATGACATAACTAGAACTACTATAAAAGCAATGTAGTTCGCGACTCCTAGCCTACAAAAATCGTGATAGAATATCCATGTAGTTGTGACAAAAAATATTGTACGTAACTAGCACAAAAGTGTCCTTCGCGCAGTCGTTTCGAAATTGCGTAAACATCTCATTCGTACAGGAAAGAATCACTTTCTGTCCTACTTACGTAAAGAACTATATTAATTGAAAATTGTAATGCAAAATTTTGGTATTTCAACTCTTTACCCAAAAGGTCTTCCTTCGTTCACTATTTCATCCATTTGTAACTACCTATTACAATCAGGAATTTCATTTCTGGCCAACGTCTCAATTGAAGTTGTAGATGTTTGTGCTGAGCAACGACTCAAGAGTTCACAAAGACCTCTGACAAAAAAAAAAGTAGAAAATAAACTATAGTAGACTTGAATATTTGCTCCGTTTAAGGCGCCTAATTAGGTAAATCGCTATAAATTATTTTTATTCATAACGTAACCTGTTATCAATAAAAATAAAAATTGTTTTTATATTTACAGTTTACTACATATCTCAAATCATGAACCGACCTATACAAATACTTACTAGAGTACGTAAAACATCTAACTAGTAAAATAAATTTGTCAAAGTGCATGTAACGTAAAACCTGTTAACAATACATGTAGTTTCCTAGGAATGATATCTCGGTTCACCATTCAAAGAGAGAGAAGAGATGAGAGAAAGAGAGAGTGAATGAGAAAGTATGACTACGTCAGGGATAGAGTAGATGGTTCTGCACTAAACACATAGCCATACATAATAAGACGATTCTTAAACAAGAAGCGTTGAATAAATAACGCAACGTCCTGTCAAGTAACGAGAACTTGTCAGACTCATGAATCGATCAATCGATCAGGACTTGAGTTCGATTGCACCGCAGTTGAGAGTAAAACAAATAACTTGCAATGTACTACAAGATTTCAGATGCCTTCGTACAGGATACTACTCTAGGCGATTACAATCATTTAAGCCCCTGTCTTCCCAAACCCCCTTCCCTTTTCCTGCCATTCAGCCCCACTAACTTTTCTTTAGTGAATATATTCGATTGTCTAAACGATAGGACAGTAATGTATGCGAGTGAAAAGGCTTTTAACTTGGACAGATATTGAAAACCATTCCAATAAACTACATCAACTGAAGGCAGTTACAATTTTTGGTAAGAAGGGGCAGGAGAGCTTATCCAGACGGTCAACGCCCTTCTCTTATAGCTGTACGTCCAAGGTAAAGTTCCCACACAATGAAAGCGTGTAGTAGGCGGGGAGGAAGAGATCCCATTACATCTGAACCTTTACAACTCATCATAGGGCACAAGGATTCGACTGAGGACAGGTTCTCTGAGATTTGTGGTGGATGAAGCGATAATCGGACAGGGATTTCTCGAGTACTTCGGTTTTACACTACTCAAAGAGTGGCAGATTCTTTGATTCTTATAATGGAGAGAGCGGATGTTGGGAAATTTTTCTTAGAGCAAACTAACGCCCAGTTGGACGAACGCGGAATAAGGTCCTGTTAAATTTAATTTCATGGTTATGCGAGAAATTTGTATGAACTTGTAATAGTGCATTATCCGAGGATATCTTCAGAATAAGCTATTCCATGCTTTCAATCGCTGTTAAATTTCTATCTAGAGAATAAAATATAAAATGGCAGCAACATTAGACAATCTCTGATAGTAATGGTAAATTACCATTATAATGTATTTTTCAGAGCGCGAAAACAAAAGAAAATAAGGCATAGACCTTGTCAATTAAATGAGTATGAAGAATTTCTAGCAATATTCAGTCTAAAAATGGACACCGCTGAAATCGTGCTGAATGAATCAATAATGATTTAGAACATGTGACAAACAGGTAAAAATGGTTCACATTTTCATCATTGTAAAGAAATTGTAGTTTTTAATTAATTAAAATTAAATTCTAGGCGGATTCATAAGGCAATATAGTAACACCAGTATTATGTTCTGCATTTCTGTGAGTAGTTGTCTTGACGTTAAATAACCCTGCTATATGCTCTCTTTCTCTTGCTTTTTGCTAAGAAGTTATGGCATCTGTTTTTTATTTTCTAGAACGTTCTTGTAACCATTCACTACCACAACTTATCTTCTATCTTATAGTTTTGATTTCTAATTTATTTTGATTTATTCATTTATAATAATTTCGCAGACAAAATAGTGATATACAAATCTGGATTTTCAAGTACAGCTTCCTGTAGAGCTGACTTGAATAAGTCCTGGGAAAAATTGTTCGAGGACCGAGTATCGAACCTGGGACATTTGGCTGAGAGCGCAACGCTCTACCGACTGAGCTACCCAGGAATTATATCAGTCCCAGCTCAATTTTCTTCATATATCCACATATCTACCTCCCGCTCTCGATATCCGGCCCTGAACATTTTTCCCTTGAAATTATTCAAGTCATCTTTACAGGGAGCCATACCTGAAAAGCCAGATTTGTATAATACGCGTTACTGTTTCAATAACAGAAAACCACAAATTTAAGTCACACAGTACCTGTTAGTGTGCACTCAATGCTGGGTTCTGGCGTTCTGTCAACCCACTTTAGGTATGTGGATGTAAGGGGAAATTTGAGTCGGGGTCTGGTATAGGTCCTGGGTAGCTCAGTCGGTAGAGGATTGGCGCGCTCAGACACAGGTCCCGGGTTCCATACCCGGTCCTGAACAATTTTTCCCTTCAAATTATTATTAAAATAGTTATATGTTCAGAAAATATATTTCAACTGGTATTCTGAATGTACAGCTCGAATCAGCGTTAATGGCCCCTCTCCTTTGTTGATTGGCTAGTGAGCGAGCTTTGTGTTGCGTCATAAGAAAGAAATTTAATCACAAATGTGCATAGGAGGGGAAGAGGAAAGAGGAAGAACGAAAATAATATCTATGCTCGAAGCTGAGGGACACTCGTGTCAAGAAAATATGTCATCACGGCATTGTTTAGTCAACAGACGTAGTGGTTAGTAACGGGACGTGTGGAAGAGTATTGTGTTTTAAGACGGAGTGTATCACGACACAAGAAGGAAGTGTTGGGTGTTATGGCCGCGGCCTGACCTGTGTGACCCAGCCCCTCCAACAATGATGAGTAACTCGCTCTTAGTCTATCTGCTGTAGGTGACTCAGGAGAAGACGAGAGCGGACAGAGGAGGAAGGGATGTGAACAGATAACGTACGACAACACGTGCAATATTTGTACTGCAGTAAGTGGAAACATTAGGTCTCTTTCTGTTCAACTTAGCTTTAATTTCCATACGCATTGTTACTCATGTTTCCTGCACGAGTAATAACCTGGCTACTGGGATGCTTATCTGAGCGATGTTTATAATAATCAACAGCGATAGTCAAGAAGGTCACATTCTTTCCGATCGTCTTCTCCTGAGTAACGGAAAGTAGTTACTTTTTGCAGGGGCCAAAATCCCTGAATCAAGCAGTACTTTATAAACAAAATACCATCTAAAATGTTGCCACCTCTGTTTCAATTCGGCTAGCTATGGAATAGACAACCTTGGAATAAACTAACTTCATACAACACTGTACTCTATTTATTCTATAGTTAGGCTATTCCTCGAATAGCTATTTCAAGATTTATCCGCGATCGAACAACTGGTCCTAAATCACTGCTCCATTATCACCATGCCAACTTAACTGTGACTTGCTTCTCTGATTCAGAAGAAGCTTTAAATAAAGAATTGCATTACAACTACCAAGAAACGGGGTAGTGGTTACGACACTGCGCTACAAAGCCGAAGGTTACGGGTTCGATTCCCGATGGGGACATGGATATTTCCAGTTGACCCAATCCTCTCGGCTTCATTCTGCCACTAACAGAAATGAGTACCAGGGAGTTTTCCTTTGTGGTAAAAGTAATAAGCACGTAGGACTAGCATCCCTACTGTTACTAATGTCGATTGTTAGCAAAGGTGGGAGCCTTGACCTCCCGCTATCCTGTGAATCCCTGTCACCTGTAATAGGAATAGCTGCAGTTACCAAGGATTACGGAAACTGGGAGTTTCGAAAAGTTAGCAGTTGAAACTCGACTTATGTTGAGACAAAATTAATTATTAAATGACAGGTTCAGATTCTGACAGCTGCAAGTGATAGTGCTGCTAAACGACAACTAAATTGCGACACGAGCGCACCTGCATGATTTTTTTTTTTAATTTTTGAAGATAAATTTATAACAGAAACTTCATTAATTTCTTACATAAAAATATATTGTGTCCATATTCGGAAAACACTGTTTTAAAGTCTCCTTTTTACGTATTGGAAATCATCATCCCGATTATTTTTGCCTTAAAATTTTTACTTTTGGAGTTGTGTCCTTTTTCGAATAGCGATTCATATACTATGTCAATATTCATGAGGCTTTGAAATTAAGACCGTGATGTGTCTTGTCATCACGTTTTTTCATGTCTGTAGATCAGGGTGGTTTGTTTGCACAAGTCAACCAATATAGCTCATAATTACTGGGTGGAAGTCTTCTGTTTACACAAGGTTACACGATTGAGTGCCTCTACATGTGTTTCGTGTTGTAACGTCTATACAGAAAGGTACTTAGCATAATGTTTCATCAAATGAAAATAGATGTTCAGAAACTAAAAGATACACACAAAGGAATGACATTAAGGTATATGAAAAGCGGAACCATAAGTTATCTATTTACTGAAATTTGACTTAAACACTTTTCATATCAAAAAGTAAAAAATAAAAAAGTGAAATTAGAAAGATATAAGTTCTGGAATTATATGAAATTGTTGCGTCCCAAATAGTAACTCTGTCGAATGTATTTATTTCAAAATATAAAATGACGCACAAATTTACATACCTTTAGGCAATATTGAAAAATAAAGTAAAGTAGAGAAAACCTGCAAGAGGAAACAATAATAACAGATAAGAATAGATAATATGGTGTGGATTAGATGTGGGAAGTGGGACAAGCTCCTATGAAATTAGACTACTGATGCGGGTCAATATTCTACTCCTTAAATTTCAATGTGAGGGAGAGATGGTTGAAAAGTTTCACTTGGAACCTTCTGCCATTAATAGTTCTTTAACGTACCTTAAATCTAAGACACAGGATCATAGGATTTACTTCTCCTGCGAAGGAGAAGTAAATCATGCAAAGGATTTTAAAGGCGTTAAAATCCATCGTTCTCGGTTTGATTTGAACGCGTGAATGTCGGATGTAACGGATCTACAGACATGTAACAAAGGATGTTGAGAATAATAGAAGAAGTGGCATAGAAAGAAAGAAAAGAAACAAAGAAGTAAAATAAAAAGTGAGAGAATGGAAAAGATGAAAATGGATAGCAAAAATTAACATAAGTAAATATAGAATTACAGAGAGTGAAAGAAACAACTAAATAAAGGAAAATGAAAAGAAATTAAGCAAAGAAAATAATAAGATGTGAACAAATAAATATTATGGAAGGAATGACATAGCTGTAGAAGAAAAATTGAAAACATAAGATTGAAAATAAATAAGAAATAGATAGGTAGAATTTAAATGTAAAAGAAAAGAAAAGAAAATAGAGAGACAAAGAGAATAGCCATAGTGATAAAAAACTGAAGAATAAAGTGGAAGAATAGAGTAAAGAAGAAATGATAAAGATTAAATTAAATACGGAAGAAAATAACAAAGAAAATATTAAATCATAAAAACTTATGGAAAAGAAAAATGAAGCAAATATGATTAGATTTTAAGTTAAGAACGATTAAAATGGAAGCAAAGTGGAATTAGAAATATAAGAAATTGAGGACATAAGTAAAAGAAAGAGAAAATAAAAAGTAAAAACAGAGGCAAGAGGCAATGAGAAGAAAAGAAAAGTGGAGAAGTAAAAGTGAATTAATAAGAAAAATTTAGCAGGAGATTTAAGGAAATCCCAGTGATTACACAAACGTCTACACAAATCAAGTAATAAACTAGAAAATTTACTTTCTTTAACAATGTAGAGTATTTTGATATTCATGTATATACTTAATCCGTACCTATATTCATTATTTCCATGACTATTGTGTAGAATAACTTCAATGGCAATGACAATGACAATAAAATAATGGAAATTGGGAGAAGAAACAGAAGGTACGCGACGACACATTCTCGCAAAGGAATTCGGGGCTACAGTCACTATTTTATTTGAAGGAGAGTAAGAGAAATTTGAAGGGGAAAAGCCGAAAATAAACGTAATAATGACCATGTCAATAAATGTCTAGGCAGTGACGGACAGAGTGGAATCCGCTTACACTTCTGTTTCCATGGTACTAAGACTGACGTCAGGGTAGCCTTTTCAAGTCAAAACGTTACGATTCCTGTCGTATCTCTAATATAAACTTTTCACGCCAAAAACACAAAACATAATGAAACAAAAGATAAAAAAAAAAATATATGTAGCAAGGCAGAAGAGAAAATGAGAGAAGCAAATGGACGAAATTTACGAAATAAATTTAAGTACTGATAGGCTTAAATCTCCTCGGATACAATGCAATGTACGTATATTTATCTTGTTGTTACAACATTCTCGAAAATCCGTATGGAAAATCTGCTCTCCTTGACATGACAACAACGTTGGCTAGTGAGAAATCTGGTGGTTACGTCATGAACTCAGCACCCAGGTGATGGATGCACTAGTAGAGATTGCTCATGATTTACATTGTCCGCGCATCCGTCAGAGCTATCGGCGTCCATCAATCTCATCTGCATTTGCATCGTAGTTGACAGGTCGTGAGGCCTGCCTACCTTGTCAGGAGCCGGCAACTATTGTAGACTACTATCATACTAACTGTGAGTTACAGAATTCGTTACTAAAGGTCTGCTCAAAACAAGAGAAACAAACAAATCATAATGGATTGAAGAGATTATTATATATATATATATATATATATATATATATATATATATATAAAGTTTTCGGCTTCATTCAAGAGAAATAACATTTTATCTCGTGTTATCAGTAGCTGAATTATTATTATCATTATTATTATTATTATTATTATTATTATTATTATTATTATTATCATCATCATCATCACTGTCATAATCATAATTAATATCGATATTACAGCAGTTCACCAGTCACAAGAGCAAATGATTTTAATGGTTTGGTACAATGGTTCTCAACCAATGGTACGCGTATCACTGGTGGTACGTGAGCCACTGCTGAGTGGCACTTCAACAAAGTGTGAAAGAAAAATATGAATTATTATATAATATAAAAATATGTACCTGTTTTCACATTTTCACGCAATGTAAAAGTTAAGTAGAATTATTTCAATAATGTGTGACTTCAGAATTGTTGGATTAGTGGCCCATTGACGACATCTTGCCAGAATCCTTAACTACTTCTGAGAAAGACGAGGTCTCTTGTGACGGAAGTCTGAGGCAAGTGGTCGAGAGAATGGATTTAGGAGACTTTTGGTTGGCAAAAAGAAATTGATCTAAATTCTTTTTCTGCAGGAAAGAGGAAGGGAAATGGACCGTGGAAATGAAATTTTCAACCTGGCATTAGCCTATGAAACTGTGGAAAATTAGTCAGATGATCTGTTCGGGAATTCTTACCGCATATTCTCTCATCTCAGCGTCTGTATTTCTTTTTTGCATTTATATGTGCTATCTGGTGGGATGGAAGAGAAGGCCTTATGGCCTTAATCCTGTCAGATTAAATAAATAAGTAATTAAATAAATGAAAAAAATAGCTGTAAAATTTTTGTGGTGTTCACAACTACTTAGTATTGTTAATGTGGGTTACCTTCTCCAATTTATTTTAAAAATTACACGAATAAGTTGATTTAAGACTCAAATTAATTAAATTGAAACCTGACATAAAGAAGTGTTTTGCTAAACAAGCACAACCTTCACGCTCAAACTGTGTTTATTTTTTTCAATTACAGATCCTAGCATCAGCATGAATACTATGTGTTTATGATGTATTTTTTTTTAATATTTAATCATTTACCGTGTCCGCCGAGTTAGCTCTATGGTAGCCCGTCTGTCTCGTGTAAAATTTCTACCTTGGGTCTAGGAGAGATGGCGGTGCACAACTTCTCATCACTAAATTGTGCACCAATATGACTGGGTTAAATCCCAAATCTCTCCGCAGTGCATATGAAGAGAAGGCATATGTCACTGTTGATAGTGATTCGTCTGTCGGATAGGGACGTTAAGCCGGCGGCCCCCTTGGTGCTATTCGACAACGTGCCGGCATCGGGTTTTCCCTTCTCCCTTCCTCACCTTCAACATCATCCTCATCTATTCCCTACACTATACTTACACGAACACTTACACATACACTCACCCTAGTACATGATATAACTCTTCACAGATAGACCTCATGAATAACGTGGCCCGCCGAAGTGATGTGCAACTTGAAAATGGGTCACAATCCTGCCATCTATCAGCAGCATGCGGAACCCGAATCACGCAAAGTGAAGTGGGTAGGCATTAGACACATACACAGAATTTACCGTTATGTAACAAACAGTTCTTGACCTATATGCGTTTTTCTGTATATTTTATGAAACATTCCATTGAATAAATTCAAAGAGGAACAGTTTCTTAATTAAACATGCCTAAATAAAGCAATTATTAGAATTGGAGCATGGAAAATGCAAATTATGACCCTGGGAGTGACACATGACGTTTTACCATAATAAATTTGTTTAGTGGTACAGTTAATATCCTAAATTAAAAATAGTGATACGTCATTGGAAA
Source organism: Periplaneta americana (assembly GCF_040183065.1). Taxonomy (NCBI): domain Eukaryota; kingdom Metazoa; phylum Arthropoda; class Insecta; order Blattodea; family Blattidae; genus Periplaneta; species Periplaneta americana. Next base: position 112,964,773 of record NC_091131.1, on the reverse strand, counting down.
AAGTTGAGAACGGCTGTTAGTGTATTGCAATGAAAGTTAAAAAATGTTGATTGTTACAGTTACGCTAATATGTGTTTCGGGTTTATCTATGTTGCAGGAGAAGCCTCACAAGTGTGGTCTTTGCTCCAAGTCATTCCCCACGCCAGGAGATCTCAAATCTCACATGTACGTGCACAACGGCTCTTGGCCCTTCAAATGCCACATCTGTAACAGAGGTTTCAGCAAGCACACCAACCTGAAGAACCACCTGTTCCTGCACACAGGTAGGATTTGATGACCTCTGCTGATAGGCGCTTAGTGCAATCACCACGCAAGTCGCACGACTCTGCAAGATATGTTGAAAACTTGCAATAAGTTGATTCAAGGCTTTTCATATCATAAGATAAAATTTTAGTATATTGTTGCGGTAACAAACCCGAATATATAAGCGCAGACGTCAATTTGAGTGATTTCCGAGGTTACTTTTTAGTAGAACGTTCGGCATAAGGATTATAATATGCAGCTGATGCTCGTACTGTAAGTTTTCTAACACGTTTCACCCAATAACGATTATGAAGAATTTTGGTTAAGAATAGTAGTATGTCTATTAGGGTGGAGTGAATCTATACATGTAATTTTTTTTATCTGTTTTCTGTAATAGTTGCAAAAATCTGTCTTTTCACTTAACTTAGGAATATGAAAAATATGGAGCTTCTATATTTAATTTTTGAGGTGCCCCAAGGGCTTTAAAATTTCTTAAAATTATAGTTTTTTTGCATTTTTGTATATTTGTTCTATTATTTTGTTTTTCATTATATAACTAGTGAATTGCTGTAAATTCACATATTTAAACTTTATTTGGAACACTTTAAATTGGGGTTGCAGTCAACAGTATTTTTCTCTATTGATCATGGTAAGCACGAATCAATTGTAATGTTCTTGTATGAAAGACTGTCGAAATAGATGCCTTTATCCAGATTTCCTTACTTTTGATAACAACTCTTTCTGAAATCTCACCCAGAGTAGATTCTTTTGATTTGAAGTCAGGTTTTAATTCATTTTTATTCATAGATAATATTTAATTACGTCATGATAGTAGGTAATTGTGATTGGTTCAGCCCCTCCAGCATTCCGAATACAGGGCAGAAGGTCAGAGTTCTTGTCTTAATTAGAGTCATTGTTCTGATTTAAACACCCTGCAACTTCAGAAGAATGAATTTACATTAATTATATTAATTATATCACACCTAAGAGTTTTGTGATTATGCCCAATTTTCTCATAAATTGAGATTTAATTGACATTTCAAGATGAAATAACAGGGGACCAAAAATATGTAGAGTATTTTAACTTATATTTTTTTAACATTTTCCTGGTATCCTGTTCAGATTAAACCACTGGAGAACGTTCTCTCGCTAAAAAATCTGAACCTCCAAATTTTGTAAAAATGTCAAACTATGATGCTCTTGAGACACCTCTAAATATTAAGCCAGAGACAAAAAATGAATTGTTCTTTATGATATCACCCCACAAATTTTTCCTGGTATTACATTTTGATTCCATAAACTTCATATTTTCACTCCACCCTGATGTGTTCTATTCACAATGTTTTCTGTGCAGCGATATTCGTCGAAGTATATACACGAGATGACCAGCAGAGATGGAGCAGAGTTTTAGTTATCAAATGCTCGATAATGAAATCCAATTAATCATATTTCTCATTTCGTTCGCTTTATTTCTCTAATTATCGTGAAGTGTTATTATTTATTATATTTAAGACTATCACTAAATATGATTTACTGGTGACTTTATACAGAATTCTCCTGTAATGTCTGACCAAACTTTGGTAGCATGTTCTTCTGACTTTCAGGGTGAAATAACTTGATATGAATCCAGGTCTGAAAAGGCTTCTCGTCCAAGTTGCAGCCTTCCAACCTTCATATCTGTATATCACATAAAATGTGGAATTGGTCTCCTTCAGCAGCAGTACATGTTTCACAGCGTCGCCTCATTTTCTGCCGAACATACTCTATAATTTCGGCAGTATTCCGAATGCAGCAACATCCATTGACAATAAAGTGGTGAAAAACATTTACGACAGGAACCGATGTGGCATGAACAGTCTTCTTAAAGTAACTCTAAAAAATTAGGAAATTGAGATCCGGAGTGTGTGCAGGCCATGCTGTATGTTTCCCTTTATCAATCTGACCACGGTACCGTTGGTAAAGATAGTTCCTGACAGTTCGAGTAAAATAAACCGGATCCTCACCCACATGTTAACGCCGTTACTGTTGTCCTTTCATGCTGTCTTCTGATGGGAAAGTTATCCGAGCTGCGTCGCCTACGTACACAGTACGTACTTGGGTTCATATGAGCTTACTTCACCTAAATAGTCAGTAGATCATCTTTTCAATGTTTATTCGGACATTTCAGGGACACACTGTATTGAGAGAGTGTATTGCAGTGTCTTGAAAAACTACATTGTCTGAATGAGATAAATAATACAAAATATATTTTAAATAAGATTTGAGAATTAACGACAGCATTTCAGAATATTCGTATTCTCCTGCAATATGAAGAGCCTTGGTTTAAGTGATATTGCAATATAAGTTTTCTATACCTCAGATAGTAGTGCATTGGATTGACTGATATTTTTGTAAAGGAGAGGTTTATTGTATATTACATAAAATTGCACTTGTTACTTCACATTGTATAAAATTAAATTTTATGTTTCGGAGTGTTTATTGGAGTTTTTTTAAGTTTATTGGTATGATCTGACAGTACTTAAATGAACATGTTAATTATTTCAAATCCATAACAAATTTCGTTTTATGATATTTTTGTATTAAATACATTGGCAGTACTTTTTAAATGGAACCTATTTTAAATTCCAGATTTCATGTTATGGCAATTTCTTTAAATGTAATGTTCCACGTTTTGTAAATTTAAATTGTAATGATTTTTCGCGTTATGAAGAATAATACCGGTTCCTTTCAACTGCTTCAACTGTTGATATAATATATGTAGACATACAGGGTATTTCATAGTGATAGTAAAAAATTTAGGGATGAGAAGTAAAAACGAGATTTTGCTGTTTACAACAATTACGTAAATATTAAGTTTTATTTCTTCACAAGATACAAATTCGTTATGTGAAACAATGCATAATTTATAAAAGTCATGGTTTCGCTTTGAAAACAGCGACAAAAATATTCAATATTTTTATAAAAATATAAAAATTGGCTTCTGTTTATTACTTTTTCTTCGAAAAGTATAAATTTAAGGAATTAAAGTAAATGCACAATTAGCAAAAACTTCTATGTTCTACATTTTCAACAGTTGGAGCAAACACATTATGCGGTATGCTTTTCGTAAATATTTTTGGTAGTGTATTTGCATTCGTTTCTATATTTTAAAACCGCTTTAATCAGAGTACACATACATTTTAGAAAATAGTTCAAGATTTTACTTTTAACAACATTTAAATGTAATGAATTGTGTTTAACAACCTTGAAATAAAATCGACCATATTTTTACAAGATATCCGCGTGAATTAGCGGGTCTTCTAAGTGTTCATCATGTGAAGAAAAGCAATTGAAGGGCTTTCTGCAAAAACGGGGTAGCTCGATTTTTATAAAGTTGTAGAAAACTACAAAAAAAAATAATTCCAAAAAATTAAAATTTTAACTGAGCTTCTTTCCTTTTTCAGAGTATGTCCTAGGTACCTAGGAGTTTCATTTTATCATTCAATCATTAATAATTATAACAGCAATTTAAGGGGAGGTCAAACATAAACAAATAATGGAGCTACCCCCTTTTGGCAATAAAATTGGATATGATTGGTCAAGTTTTGCACTGCAATTACTGTGTCAATATAAACTAGCAGATATATGTACATGTACATATGCATACTGGTTGAGCCGCAAGTAATGTTATTAATTTCAGGGAGTTATTCTTTGAGATATTTCAAACAAAAAGTTTAATACAATTTTGCTCGTTTTTCCTCTCTTTTCTAAATAACGTGTTTTGAGAAATCCATTGATTTAATCTCCAATATGCTCGGTCATTTTAAGAGAGCAATATATTATGATAATAAATTATTGAAAGAATTTTATATTTGTCCTTTAAATGTGCAGAAATCTGATCCGAACAAATATAACATTTCAAAATTCCTTCGCAGAACGGAAAGTTACATTTGTTCGGATCAAATTTCTGCACATTTAAAGGAAAAAACTAAAATTCTTGCAATAATATATTATTATAATATACTGCCCTCTTAAAATTACTCAACATATTGGGAATTAAAAGAATGGCTTTTCCAAAATACGCTATGATATGTTTAATATAAAACAATTTTTATCTAAATAGGGAAGGAAAAGCGAGCAAAACTGTATTAAAAATTTTTGTTTCAAATATCTCAAAGAATAATTATAGACAAAACTTACGGTTCACTCTGTATATAGTTCCTGGAGTTGCCTCCTTTTTGCAACAAACGATTGGGAGCTTTAATTACTCTATAACTTATTACCAAATGCTCGGAATCACACCGTTCCTGCACTGAAAGATCGGGCATAATTTCTAACGTATGAAACAATCAAAACATTAATTTCACCTAAAAGTGGAGCCACCCCCTTTTTGTAGGCAACCCTTCAATTGAAGTTCTACGTTTAAACAATGAACTAGAATGAATGATATATTTTACGATAATAAAATAGAATGGTTTATATTTCCCTCAATAATATAACAATATGTCTGTATATACAGAGTGGAAATGAAATAACCATCTTGATATAAAGGATACACTTAAATGTATAGGAAACCTACGTTACGTGTTGTGATTAAATGCACAGTTAATTAGGAAATTAAATTTCAATATTCAGCAGTCCAGCAACATCGCCGCTAACACACTCTCCTTGTAATACAAATATAAGAGGTCAACGACCTCTGTCTGCCGCGCTATGTGAGCTGCACTGTGGCTCGACGTTGCAACCTGCTCGTATCGTGCAATGTCTTGAAATTAGTGGTATTTTAAATCAAATTTACACGAAAACCGTCTACATTATTGAAATACGCCAGACGGATCAATTATTCTTTATTACATTTCTTATCGATATGGACAAAATCACGATCCTGCTCACAATAGTTACCTAATAAGAGGTTGTGAAATATCTTGGGAAAAATTTTGTTCTGAAAAAAACTATGAATATTCCACCAATATAGGCTAATATTAATTTTTTTTTATTTACAACATGAACTATTCGCACTGAAAATCTGTAAGGCCATTTCACTTCCACCCTGTATACACATGTAATTGAAAGACGCGAATATATGCATGAATTGTAAAATATTCAAAGCTTTGCTGTTTTACAAGAATGAAAAGTATTTGATCATAGTTTAAAGTAACAGCAAGGTTTAGGTATTCATAAAACATACGTAATTTGTATTAATTAATTAGATAACATAAAATTGTATATACTTTGAAGATATATATCCCTATTGAAAGTAACCACTAAGTATTCTAATATAGTCTACAGGAAAGGTTTCTACGTAAAATGAACGGCGATAACAAAGATCTTAGTTTACAAACGCAGGGGCAAGTATATTTCATTATACAGAAGAGATGATTGGAGGAAGCCAAATGCATGTCTGACATCAAAAGAAAGCATCCTTCTTGTATAGAGAACTGCTGTTCGTATAAGTAAGTCATCTTTCGTCCTATCTCCTCATCTACATATAATCACATATATTATACATCAGGAGGTCACGTGCTGATCTTCATGTTCAAATTCATATTGTTTTTTTACAGATCCTGGGATGTATTTTGCATAATGATTTCTTATATACATTATCCTATTGTTTTGCTTAGAAAAATGTTCCAGATTTCGTGTCCTAAAGCTGTATGATGCTCTCCTTTTCGTTCAAGGGATTCATTTAGTTATTTCCGTCATGTACTTCAAGTTTAGCGTTGTAACTTTTCTTTTGCGATATATACTTGCAGTTTGTTCACTAAGTTATTGTGTCACATTTTCATAATTATGTTTGTCAGCCAAGTATGTTTTAAATAATATTGTTCTTAGTGTATAATAAACTCAATTCCTAATTAAAGATTCTTTTTTCGTATTTTAAATATGTGTTAGTTTTTTTTATTTAAACCATATACATAGGTGTATCCCCATTAGAAGTAGATGATGTTAAACACCTTTCGAATGTTATACTTGGTTTTGCATATAGTTGTAGATCCAAGGTTCACAGCTTCAAATCCGTATGAGGTAGGCCTAATATGATTTTAAAGTCGATTGTTCTTAATAGGCATGTCTTATTTCTGATCTTAGGCCTAGGTAAAGTTGGGTGTTTCAAGTCGTGGAATTACGGCACAAAAATAATTATGTCTGTGAATAAGAGGGCTCCAGGCAAAAATTTACGGACATTTCTAAATCGCGTTAAAATCCAATTTCGCTAGAAATTTTCCACTGCCTTTAATTCTAATATAATCTGTCTTCTTTAATGGATTTTTAAATATTTTTATTTTTTATTTTATTTTATTTTATTTACTATTGTTTATTGTGCTGTACAACAGCCAGAGGCCAATAACAGTTCAGTACAAAGCATAATTACAATATGACAAAATTGATAATGATAAAATAATAAAACAAGTGCATAAAAATAGTTATTATATATAAATACAATTACAATTAATGACAATAATGACGATGAATGGACAAATAACTAAGAATGCTATGAGAATAATAGTGATGGTACAATAATAATTAAGTATAATGCCTGAAAGAATACATGAATGATAAATCATTGCCAAGAGCAAACTAAGTCTATACATTGAAGGGATCGAATTCGCAGCCATGCATGTTGGCATTTTTAATGCATCTGGAGACTGGTGACAGAAATTTCGAATTTACATTATAGAAAAGTTTCTGGGCTCTCATATCTTTCGTTGGAATACATAAGGTAATATTGTTTAAGAAGAAGACACAGAATATATTACCTTTGAGGACCTTACAAAAGAACAGATAATCTAGCTCATGGCGTCTAGCAAATAGGTTTTGACAATTAAAATATTCACATTTTCTCTCATAGCTATACCCGGAATTAATGGGCAGAAATATGAATGAACATAAAGATATAAATTTTCTTTGCATATTTTCTGATTTAGCCAAATCAGTAGTTGTAATCGAGTTCCAAGCTACAGATGCCTATTCGGGTTTCGATCGCACCAATGTATAGTAGAGCATTAAAAGAGAATCAGGCATGGAAAAAGAATAAGTTATTGACCGAATTATTCCTACCATTCTGATTGCGTGATTGTAAATGTAATCAATGTGACTATGAAAATACAATTTACTGTCAATGAATATTCCCAGATCTTTTACGCAATCCGTTCTGTTAATTAGAACATTATTTAGATAATAATTAAATTTCAGTGAAGAAATATAATAATAATAATAATAATAATAATAATAATAATAATAATAATAATATTGAGAAACTAATTGAATATTACGTGTTGTGTAGTAATGAAGTGAACTATTAAACTCCAAAAACTGAAATCAGCCTTCAATCATCGTCATGAAGAGAAAGATTACATAAATAAATGTAAGGAAGCTAGCTATCTAGTAGCAAACGAAATAGCACGTTCTCTTAAGCCTTCCAGTGAAGGAGAGTTTCATAAAAGCGTAATGATCAAAGTGGCTGAAATAATTTGTCCAATGAAAGTTGTTAATTAATTTTGAAAAACTGCACATTTGTCGACTAAATACCTAGAAGAGAATTCAGGAAATTTCTGATTGTGTTCATTGAGGAATATTTAAAAAGAAACAAGAACATTTTGCATCTCTTTTTTATAGGTTCTTGATGACAGTAATGACATTACTGATACAGCAAAGCTTGCTATTTTCATTCGCGGGGTTGATGAACTCAATGTTAGTGCACGAACCACCACTGATTGTAGTTTTCATGCCAAGTACCTCTCCCCCGTCTCCTTACTTCTTAGACTGTCTCTCGCGTGTAATCACTGCCGTTCGAGTTTTGGTCACCGCTGTTCTACATTCTCAGTTATTGTGGTAGACAGTTTTTTCATTTCCCACAACTTTGTTTCCAGTGACTTGGGTACCTTTCTTTAATGACACATTCAAATGTCTTCAGCAGGTTCGCTGACCATATAGTGAGATTACCTAACCTTTAGGGTACCAGACGTTCAACACTAGATCGTTTAGAAGATAATAACAATTGAATCTCAGCCGTTATTGCTTACTGATAAACTGTTTAATAAAAATGTTGTGTCCCTTAGGTTAGCTTATGACCACATTATCCCTTGCTCCCAGCTTTCAAGGAGGGAGGATGCATTTGACACGGGCAATTTACAAGACAGGAAAATTGAAAGCTAGGTGGCGGTACTTGGAGGTGCAGTACTCGAATCTTCTTGTCTGAATATTCAATAGCAGCGGAGGGTGGAGGGAAGAAGGTGGACGCGCGCGAGCCTCGACCTCATCTGAATACGAAATTATATCCCACCGCATCAGATCACTTCCCAGTAAACATTCACGAATATCTTATCTGCTCACGTGTATCAGCACTTGTTTTCTCAAAGTCGCTTCCAATGTCGCACAGATTTTTTCATTATGATAGAATGATTATGAAGTGCCAGACCATGGACGAACACAGGAACAGATTTAAAGAAAAAATTCTGTATTTTAACCGGGAATTGAACCCGGGACCTCATGAACTGTAGTAAGAAGCTCTGATCACTAGCCCATGAGGCTGGTTTAGCTATTTAATATTGTTTAATATGTTTCAGTAAATGTATCTTTATCTTAGCTCGAATGGTTTCCTCATTGTATGTCTGGACGAAATGTGATGGTCATAATTTTTTTATAGTTTCGTCCATCCTTAGTAAAAATAATCTTTATTGCATATAAGCTGCCTTTAAATATATAGACTGCTTCGTTATTGTTGTTATTAAATCCAAGTAGCATTCCTGTTTTCACGGACTTGCACACACAGGGACATGAATAAACAGATGTAGACATACATACACACATACATACATGCATACACACATGCATACATACATACATAGGCCTACATACATACATACATACACACATACACACATGCATACACACATACATGCATACATACACGCATGCATACATACATACATACATACATACATACATACATACATACATACATACATACATACATACATACATACATACATACATACATACATACATACATACATACATACATACATACATACATACATACATACATACATACATACATACATACATACATACATACATACATACCCACATTCACTTTTATATTACTCGTATATTAAGATTACATTTCGAGTACCAGCTTATATAATTATTATAACTTAAGGAATTGGTTAACGTTGTCATGGGTTACATGAAAAACACGGTCTTCATACATTATTTTGTCTAAAGATAATGTATATCACATGGGGCCGAGTGTGAAATATGTAAGACATTCTCTCCATGTTGACTTCCCGTTGAACGTTCAAAGATGTACAGCCTTGTAAAACATATTTAGAGAAATTGTATTATGGAAATGCAGATTGATTCAGCTTGTAGTTCAAGCAGCCCGCTGACAGCCTCTAACACCGGATCCATGTGGGAAATTTCTCTCGCTGTGAAGGTTTCTTTACACTATCAAACGTTACTTCCAAACCTACGGGCAAGAAATTACAAAGTTGATCCCATTACAGCAACTGCATTTGTCTTTTAACTACAGAAGCTGTTAAAAGTGGTGGTGATAAGGGTTTTTTTGGTGAGATGAGACTAAAAGAGGAAAATTAATCACGCAGAGATTTCTTGTCAATTTACACACTTCAAACCTCAAGTGAATTCTAGGATACGAACGGTGGTTAATAATCATAATATTAATAAGGTGTTTTTAATATGTTATTTGATGACTCTCTATCAACTGCGATATCATCTAGCGTCTGTGGAATTGGTGAGAGAGAATAATATTTTAGAGAGATGAGACCGAAGATTCGCCATGGGATTATCGGATATTCGCCTGCATATTGGGGGAATAGACCAACAAGGTAATGAATCCAACCGTAATATCCATCCACGTTCCAGCGCAACCTAGGATCAAGAGTTTAGCTCCTTGCTCTTGAGAAACGCTGATGGTAAGGGGATACTCTTTCAAGATAATTATATTTCATAAAATAATGTATTAACTGTCTTCTTTTGAGCCATTTTCAGTCTGTATCTTCAGTCACTTACTTTTACTATTTTTCTGCAGTTCAATAACTTCTGAATACATCTTCTTTGGAATACTTCTTTCATTTGGGTTAGAGAGCATGGATCCCATTCCATATGGGCTGAGAACGGATTCAGGAATTAAATGTAATATTGTAAAAACGTCATCATGAGCTATGCTGAAATAGTTTTGACTTTAGGCTACTGGTGTGTTTGTGTCCTAGCAACTGTATAACTATTTTGGAAGTAAGTTCTCAAAATGAGCTCCTACAGCACTCCATAGCGGATTTGTTGGCAATTTCGTTCAAAACGCTGTCGTAATATTCCAACGTTCTAAATTAATTGGTACGAAGTAAAAACCATGTTTTGTATTTATTAATTTTGTCGAGATTGGTGTGATTTCTAGTTTCTACAGACTTTCGTAATTTCTTTTGTAGTCAAGAAAGTGTACCCAGCTGTTACTCTAAGAAATCTCGACTCTGTTGTAGTTAATCTAGTTAAATATTGTTTTAGTAGTGTTGAACCTATGTAAGTGTCATGTACGATTCCTTTAGATAAATGTTGATTTTTACAATTCAATTAATCTAAATTTCTGTAAATTTCTTTTATTCAGCATTCAAAATTTTTATTAAAATTTACTTGTTGTTTACTCAGATGTCCGAAGACAGGCCTGAACCTCACAAGTTATAGTAACATGGCACCACTTATGGTGCAACTAGACCAGGAGATAATGAAGTAGCTGTCCTTGGTAGTAGTAAACTTCTGTTTTCATTTGGTACGTGTATCTAAAATCAGATGCGCAATTCTGTTATCCTTCTACCCTCTAGACATAATTATTTACAATTCATTATGTAATTTTGAATAAATTGCAAAGTCTTTCTCATTTTTAATTATTCCTAAATGTGTTTCTCAACATTTTCTTTTTTGTGAAGATGCGCCTCTTGTCACGTTAATTTAGTGCACCACTTTGCCCTAATAATCCTAAAGAATATTTTTAATCCATTTTGAATCTTCTAGATTGGACTTAGACGACAATCAAACTTTCGGAGAGAGATCGGGCATGTGTATGGATTTGTGCACAGAGTACGACATATGTTTCAATATTGATCCCAGCAATTAACGAAAAGCGAACAAATTAGGCTAATTCTCCTTCCTTCTTTTATTCTGTTCTAACGAAAACATTATCATTATTATTATTATTATTATTACTATTATTATTATTATTATTATTATTATTATTATTATTATTATTACTTTGTTCGCGACCCCCGGATTGAGATTCAATGAATCTAGAATACGCAAATTCCGTTTACAGTTCAGAATTAGACCTCAATTATCAGTGATTCTTTTATACATCTCATTTGCGTCGTCAATTTTTGCTGATCAGAATTTAAAATAATCCAGGCCTTGTTACCGTGTAGTTGCAGTAGTCTTGCTAATATTTCTAGATCTTACGTCAAGTATATTCTTGCACTAAAGAGTGTTAAAATGTAGAATTTATGATTTCCAAGATCTACTTAAATTTAGATGCTTTCATTCTCATACCCTTTGAATTCTTTTTTCAACGTGACATCCAACGTTTCGGAGATATAAATCGGCTGAATTATCAGAGAAGACAAAGAAACTCTCGATTGGATCAGCTACCAAGAGGTGTTCTCCAGAACTAGACTTTAATCCCTGCAGAAATGCTCTTGGTAACTGATCAAGAGATACTGTAGGACGCACTCAACTTGCCTTCTTCTGTGATAGAGTCCATTTAGGCTGACCAGATGTCCCCGATTTCCGGAGACAGTCCCTGGTTTTGAGTTACTGTCCCTGGGGAGCAGATGTCCCCGTTTTTGTCCCCGGATATTAATTTTGTCCCCAGAAGCTTTGATTTTGTTTCAATAACATTTTACTGGAACTGCTGTGGTTCATGCACATTTCTGAACGGTTCTCACTATCAGACAGAAGAATCAGCGAGCACAGTATGAGATATTCTGCACTCTTTCAAAAGAACATCTTTGGTCATCTTAGCATTCGTGTTGCGCGGAAGCGTTAGAACTGCCGCAGTCTCCATTTTTAAGTAGTTCAAAAATGAGATATTTTGTAACAAACCAACAGGTCAAAATTGATATGATGTTTTTCAACATTTAAAAAAATTCATTCCATTTCAAAATCTTCTCAAAACAGTGTCATTAATCATGTGTCTTCCAATCAATAATCCATCAGTTGAAAGACTTTTCTCCACAATGAACTTAATCTGGACTGATGAAAAGTCAAAAATGAAAGTTGAAACAGTTAAAATTTTGTTACAAGTGAAAACAAACTTTCATTTCTTATGTGAAGGACTTAGTGTGAAGCTGTGTAGGAATGAATAGATCCTTAAAAAGATATATTCTTCAGACAAGTAATTGTAAAATGTGTGTTAGAGTTCAGTGTGTACAATATTATGTGAAAGACTTCCATGCATGCATCAGTATTGAAGTTGAATTCTTAGTGGCCATAATTATGTTTAAGAGTTATGTATGTTGATGCATTTAATTAAAAAAAAGTTACGATACTCTACAAATTTAGTGTGCAAAGGTCTATCATTGTATCTACTGTTATATGTACTTTCTACAACATTTTAACAGATAGTGACTAGGTAAGCGTTTGGGGTTTTACTTGAAAATGCTGATGTCCCCTACTGGATCATAAAAAATCTGATCAGCCTACCATAACTAGCTCTGAAATGTGGATGTTCTTCGCACAGTGTCCGACAACACAGAATCTTTAATTCATGGACATAATATATTCTCTTCAGCATTCTGATATTTTTCATTCTTAATGATTAAAGATTTCAATTATTGAAAAATGAATAATTAGCTCAAATCTTGCTTTGATATATATATATATATATATATATATATATATATATATATACATACATATATTTTAAAATGCTGTAACATTGAATTCAGTTATAGATATATCTCTTTTAAAATATATTTACTACCTGGAGAACTTCGAAGTTCATCTTCTGTTATGAGTAAAAGAATGTGACTATCACCAAAATGTTTCATTGTGTAGTCTTGAAAAATCAACATTTAAAACAAAGGCTTTATTATCGAAAATCGAATTAATCAATTGTGACTGATTTGTAAACTGACGCATGTCCTACAGTAAGTACGAATATCGATCCCTTAGTACAAAGAAAGTAACCAGAACTTGTGTGTGTCGGATAGTGTAAACAGGACTTGAGATCACACCTTACAGTAATTCTCTTTTTGGCATGAGAGAAGCACAGCACAGGAGCAAGTAGATGATGTGGCATCGTGTGGTGGAGCCTGCAACACAGTTCATCATTATTATAATTTCCATATATTCACTGTCGTCGGATATATGCGTGGCTAGCCCCTGGCGTCCCACACCAGGAATGCGGCTACCTGCCCTCCCCTACGGGTATTAATTACACAGCCAGACAGTAGCTCAGGGAGTCTTCTTATTCCTTTTTTCTTTCTCTCCCAACATATGGGGCGTATGTTGGGATCACTGGAAATTATTGTTCTGATACCCCTCCTCTTCTTGTACAAGGTCCACGCGATTCTTGTGAGCTGCTTCTGTAGATTCCACACCCACGGGGATGTTGATGGTAATGGACGCACTTTGAACCTCGCTACCCTATAATCTTCCTGTTCATTTCCCCCTCCGTCCCTTTATATGAAGATTAAGCATCCATTTAAATTATGTACTTTTTTACCTTTACACTTTCTCCACACTCTTATATGCAGAAAGTTTAGTAGTAATGAGAAAAATTAATATTTTACGGAGATTCGTTGTCCAAGGAACCATCGGCAACTATTTTCCATAGTGTATGGCTATTGTTGAAACCCTTCAATGTTGATGGGTGGATGAATACATAGATAGTAAATGATAGTGAATTAGTGAATTATTGGATTTGTGGGTAGGAGGGTGAGTTAAAGGAAGGACCATTGATAAATGAATGGATGAAATGGATGAATAATTCGGGAGGATGAAGAATGAAAACGTCATTGTGTGAATGCAGTTTGATGAATGAGTGGATAAAAGGATGGGTAGTAGGTGGATGGAAGGAAAATAAATAAACGAACAAACAAAGAAGACAAAACGAAGAATCGTCACAGCAAGTTTTTAAGTGTCTTACATTTGAGGTAAATTTGTGGGCTAAAAATCAAATGACCTATCTCTTTGTCGGATATTTCACGGTCTAGTTAAATAGTTGAAAATATCCCCTCCATGTATTCAATCGTGCCATGACATTTTGGAAATTACTTCCTCTGAGATCGGTCATCACAGTCGTGGAAACTTTACAGTCCTTCTAATTTCTTAAATGGGTGGTAGTAATAATAACGCGGTATAGTATTATTATTATTATTATTATTATTATTATTATTATTATTATTATTATTATTATTATTATTATTATACAATAGAGCTCTTAATATGAATACCTTCATTAATGTATTGCCCAGCTCAAACCCACTGCGTTTTGAGCCTGAGAATCTGAAATTAAATGACCTCCTTTAATTATAACCACTAATGGTATCGCAAAATAGAATCTACGGACAGCTTTTAAATGGATGACACATAGTTTCAATATATTGAAAGATAGAGACTCTACATTTAAACAAGGTGTCTGGAACAACAGATTCCATTGGTGGCCGAGATCAACTAACCTGTAAGGGAAGAAAGTCGTAGAAAAATAAGTTATTGTGGAACTTTAGTCTTTTCTCCCTCGTATGAAATGAACTCGTCCTATACTTTCATTTGTTTTTGACGATACTCCACTCGTATGATATAAACTCGTCCTATACTTTTATTTATTTATTCAAATTTAAAATTATAGTTTATTTAATGACGCTTGCAACTGCAGAGGTTATATCAGCGTCGCCGGTGTGCCGGAATTTTGTCCCGCAGGAGTTTTTTTACATGCCAGTAAATCTACTGACATGAACACACTTAAATGCCATCGACCTCGGCCAGGATAGAACCCACAACCTCGAGCATAGAAGGCCGTGCTATACCAAGTACGCTACCGAGGGAGACTTTAATTATTAATTTATTTATTTATTTATTTATTTATTTATTTATTTATTTATTTATTTATTTATTCAGTACATGACGTTACTATCTCCTGTTACATAGACCAACAGCAATGCTACTGCGGATGCGCTGTCGTCTTATTTCTACATGACGTCACTGCTTCCAGTTACACATAAAATGTTCAGAAAAGATCGACTTTGCATACGTAAAACTGTTTACTTCTTGTTATGGTACCTATTGAATAAAAATATTTAGCTTAATTTTTAAACTGTACAGTTTGAGTAGATGTATGTAGTTAATATTACACAAATTTACATAAAATAAAATATTAGTATAATGCAATTATTATTGAAACTATTTTTATAATATTTTGCCTATGAATGTTGATTTTTTAAAATGATATGTAAATATCAAAATCTGTATTTTCGTGAAAATCTCAAAATATATCTATTTTAGCGTTACAATGTTTTTTTTTTTAATGTAGTCACTTCGGATAACCAGAAAATAAAACTGCAAAAGGCCGGTAACATCGAAGTCATTGAATGTTGCGCTGGATGCCGGGTACGTAGAGGAGATCTGCACAGCGGTACAGCTGCTATATTGGAGTCGTTAATCGTGGCTCATCCATCACAGACTCAATGAGGCAAGTGTGGGACGTTGGAAAACTATAGAAACATCACATCACGTCAGTACGACGGCTCTTAATGCAGTATCGACTGTTTTGGCTGCCTCTTAATTTGTCAAGTACTCTCCAGAGGACACCAGCACTGTGTGTGCCTCCATTACATGGGCGGGCAGAAATGTCAAGATAATGGCGATGGCATAAGGAGCCCGCCAGATCGTAACATGGGCAGTCGTGGGCAGCCACGCCGTTACCATCCCGGCCCCTCAAACAGATCCTTCTCCTGCATGAGTGATCTATGTCACATTCAGTTCGTACTGAAACCTTATGGTTGCCTGTTCCTACCTCTGAGTCCAATGATTGGTTGGTCGAATTGTGAATTCTTAGCAAAATCGTTGGGATTCGTTTCCTAGCAACAAATGTGAAAATGTACTGTGGTCACAGTGGTTTTTAGGACTTTATTTCTAAAATCGTTTAACTTCCAAACTTATTAACAACTTTAATAATTAACTAGGCCTACTACTACTACTACTACTACTACTACTACTACTACTACTACTACTACTACTACTACTACTACACCCAGATCGTTGTAACTATGCACTGTACAGGTTTTATTTGAGTTGACAATCCTTCCTATGAAAAAATTGAACACTGTGCGATAGCCTTCTGAACCAATTAGAATGTAGCATTTTCTATCAGCTGCTCTTGCAGCCACGCTGAGCGCTGCTGTGTTGTCGGCTTACTTATACATAGCGATCCAAAAGTCGCGCACATTAAAATTACAATGTCTTATTGTGTAGTGCAGTTGTAAAGTGCTATCGGCTACCGCTAGATAGCATCATGGGTATCAACAGCAACAAACATAGACGTCATTGTGATGTGTATGTATACACTGACGCTTGCAGTAGTCCTTTGCTTATTGCTCGGCAAACATATCGTTTTCCCAAGAGCAACGAGTTTTCATTGTTGAACATTATTTCTCCAGTCTTTCTTATGCACGTGTTGTAGACGAATTTCGTAGGAATTATCCGTATGTGGCAGTGCCTAACAATTGAGCCAGTGTTGCGTACATAGACATCATTACCCAGTTTATTGCGCTTCTTGACAATGATGAATGTGATTGTTGGTTCTAGCCAGGACAGTGTTACATGTCACACATCTAATGAAACCTTGCAGTTTTTGTGTGAGTTTTTTGGTGAGCGTATCATTTCTCAAAGATTATGGCCCCCACGTTCCCCCGATTTGACGTCCCCAGATTTCTTTCTGTTGGGTTATCTTAAAGGAAGAGTATACAAAAACAGGCCGCATTCTCTGGAGGAACTAAAGAGGAACATAACAACGGAGATTAACAACATCAATGTACGCGTGCTCAAAAATGTGGCCGCAAGCATGATAAAATGAGTTCGTACATGAATTACTGAACAGGGCTGTCATTTTCAGCATATGTTCTAAAAATGATCTAACTCATGTGAAAACTGATGTAAGTAAATGTAAAAATTCATCTTTATAAATATACGTGAACGTATTATTAAGATGTGCGCGACTTTTGGATCGCTCTGTACTACATAGTTCTACTATACCGTGCGTAATTTGTATGTTAATAATAAAGTTATAAATAATTTGTAGCGGTGCTATGAAATGTCGCAAAGAAAAGCAATGTTCAAAAAATGGTAACTCAATAGTGAGAATCCTTGCGTAAATAGTTCAGGTGTCAGAATGGTGCAAATGACTCATCAATTTCACGAGCATTCCAGGATGAGTTAGTTATGTTTTGGTGCGGTACTAGCGGACAGGAAGATCAGTGACGGATTGTATCAGGCTTTTACGAACTTCCGGCTGTCGCTGGTAGCCTAAAATCCACCACTTATGCACAGAGCCTTACTCTGCTTTTATTTATAAGGCAGTGTAAGCGTAAAGGACATGGGTGGGGGTTTCTGCGTCCCTTCGACTTCCCCACTTATGCCCAGGGCTGCTCTGTACTATCGCGAATGAGTATCTTTATTTTTGTTTGCAGTGAAAATGGGAACCAACTCGGCATATACCTTTTTAAATAACTGCTACATTCCTAGTTCTTACCAAATACTGTCAAAATTGATTACTACAATAAAGATTGCGAAGCTCTCTGATAGAAACGGGTAAGATTCTGCCAGTTCGAAATGTCACCCGTTCATAGTCTCTGAGAGTAAGGACACCATAAGACTTAAGTATACTTAAGGAAAAAGGCGTTAAAATTCAAAATGGGTTTCAATTAAACGGAGTTCTGAGTTGTCAAGTGCTCAAATACTATCTCCATCAACACAATCAAAGTGACTACTATTACTGCTGCTGCTGCTGCTACTACAGATACTAATTTTTTCTCCTCCTTAGGCCTAATTCTTGACACCATAATCGTCATCATCGTAATCACAATCATGATC
The DNA here is from genome assembly GCF_040183065.1 of Periplaneta americana. NCBI lineage: Eukaryota > Metazoa > Arthropoda > Insecta > Blattodea > Blattidae > Periplaneta > Periplaneta americana. Next base: position 112,946,458 of record NC_091131.1, on the reverse strand, counting down.
CAGCTGAAATATTCCTATCAAAAGACATTGCGGTAGATCGCATGTGGATCCTGTAAAGTTTGCTTTGGATCCAAAGACTTCGCGAATATCTCCTCCGAGTACTTCTCTTTCTCTGGACCTTCTTATTCCACTGCTTCTTCCTTATCGTATTCTCATCGCAGTTCGGAAAGACTTGTGGAGGAAGTGAGTGTTGTCCTCCCGGTTCGTGCATTGGTGAGATGTGGGAGATGCTGTAGGTCCTTCTTTTGTTGAGCAGATAGTCGACTTGTTTGAAAATATTTATTGGCCATAATTGATGTGCAGTGCCGCGGGTGCAGGGCGCAGATATGCAAAACGAGTGAGTACGGCGAAGTGTACTGTAACGTAAAGATGCAGACGCCGAGCTTCCAGATAATGATGCTCTTTCGAGAACGTGGACGAGCATACGTCGCGAAAAAATCACCGTAATCATAATAATCGCCACGGCACACCGTTAGTCGAGAGCTACAACGTCAACTTCCACTCCGAGGATTCGAGTTCTAATTCCGAAGAGGGCAACGCGATAGTGTTCTGTGCTATTTTCGTGCGATATTTCTTTTGTCCTTTTATACTACTGTCACTCCACCATTTCTCAGTAACTACCACTATCAACATCTTGGTGTAATATAGGTTCACACCATAGTGATGATTACAGTGCCTGGAATCTGATAAATAAAGAAAGGTTTAGTAACTCTCAAAATCAAATAAACAATCATAATACATCGCCGGAAGAGTTTAATGAATTTTTCATTGACTCGGTTGACAAAATCAAATCCAAAATTAAATGCTCTGAGCTATCCCCTATGGAAATACTAACCGAAAATGACAAAATCTCATGTACTTTTAAATGGAGAGAGGTTACCACTGAAGAGTTATGGAATATAATAAAAACTCTGAAAAAAACAAATTCAAAAGATGTTTATGGTATGTCAAATGATTTTTTTTTAAATTCTAAATTCAATTTATATTCCTAATATAAATATAATCAATATTTGTCTAAAACAATGTCTATTTCGAGATCAACTAAAAATTGTTATTTACATTTAGCTACAGATATTACATTAAGAGTGAAGTGTTTTCATTAATTTTAGAGTTTCAAAATGCTTTGTGTTTACATTTTAATTAAACTTTACTGTTTTCGATTATATGTGTATTTTCAAATGTATGCTTTTTTTCCTCCCTTCCGTATTGTGACGAAGCCTATCACTATATGTTTAATGGCTTAATAAATTGAATTGAACTGAATTGAATTGAAGTATTCCACATCTTCAGGGTGTTGCTATAAGGGAGACTCTAGCATCAGAACGATTGGGTAACAACTACGTACAATAGTAAATAATAATAATAATAATAATAATAATAATAATAATTAATATTCAAGGTTTGGATATTTTGTCCTGTTCCTTCCTTACGGTCCTGAATTTTTTAACCATTCAAAAGTAACGTAACTCCCTGATATCACAAAATTACAAATATAAATGACACCTAACTGATCAGGAAGAGAAAAGGAAATTGGCTGGGACATTGGCTAAGAAAAAAAACTGCCTATTGAAGGATCCACCGGAACAAATGGTGAACGGAAGAAAAGTTAGGGGCAGAAGAAGATATCAGATGATAGACGACATTAAAATACATTGCTCATAAGCAGAGATAAGAGGAAGGCGGAAAATGAGAAAGTTTGCAGTGAAAGACCTGCCCTTGGGCACAACACTATGATTGAATATATTAATTACTACCGGTATCATCTATATTTGCAGCTGGAAAACCGTAATAATAATAATAATAATAATAATAATAATAATAATAATACAGTTGTGGTTTAATGGCTAGCACGTATGCTTCCCAACAAAGAGGTCCATGGTTCAGTTCTCGGCATCATGGGCAGAGATTTTTCTCTATTCCACGTGGGAATGGACATTTCTCCCTTAATTTGTAGGGGCTACTTGTGCTGTGAGTCTCCGCGGTGGCCCTGAATCATGTTGGCCATACGGTCAGGAAGAGCTCGCATTGCGAGAGTCTAGTTTCGGTCCAAACACTGCATTGGATTGTAGATGTAAAGGAGGATGTTAAATGATAAGACTAATAAAACAATAATAATAATAAGTTAATAATAATAATAATAATAATAATAATAATAGGCCTAATATTGATAAAAATGTTAATAACAATAAAATTGTAAATTATATTTTATTTAACGACGTTCGCAACTGCCGAGGTTAAATCAGCGTCGATGTGGCGGATTTTTGCCACGTAGAAGTTCTTTTACATGCTAGTAAATCTACTGGCATGAACGTGTCGCTTTTAAGATCACTTAAATCACTTGGACAGAGATCGAACCCGCAACCTCGGGCACAGAAGGCTAGCACTCTATCGACTACGCCATCCAGGTCTACAATAATAATAATAATAATAATAATAATAATAATAGCCTATTGATGATGATGTAATCAACTTTATTCGTCTCATCCTTCGCTTTCTTTTAACGATCCTCTCCTTTGCCATGTGTTTCATTTCCACTTACATTCCATCTACTGTTTAATTTTCCTACTTTGTATTGTTTCCGCTTTCATTTTATGTTATTTTTTGTTCAGTATTATTACTTCTGCACTTTTTTCTAACTTTCTTTTTTAGCTTTTTGTCTTCCATTTTGCGTCTTACTCCATTCTTTCGCTCTATACTTTCTTTCTTTCTTTAAATATTTCTCATAACTTTAATCATCACGTGTTTCTTAGTCATCTTATGCCCCTTATTCTTATATGTTTGCTTAACCTCTCCTCTCTTAGCCTGACTTCCAGTCTCCTTTTTCTTGCATTTTTTACCTCCAATTATTCCTTCATGTTATCTTTCGCCTCCTTTCTCATGCTTTCTTATTACTTTTCTTCACTGTTCTCTCCTAGTATTTATATTATGATGTAATTTCTCTATAATTTTATTTTATTGATTTATTTTATTCTTTTTCATCTTTTTTTCCTCATTTTATTTCTTTATGATGCTGTCTTTATCTTTCCTGCATCTATTCGTTGCTTGTCTCTTCTTTCCTCATGTTGTTCTATTTCTTATTGTGCTAACATTTTCCTTCCAGCTTCCTTATTCGTATTTCACTCTGTTTCAATATAGGGTAAAGTTGCCTATTTCCGTAATACTTCTAATCCCGTGATGCTTTTTTTAAATTTAATGTCAGTTAAAGCTTTGCCGTTCGACCATAGCTCCAGACATTTTTCTCGAAAGAGTGCGTCTTTCGCCTACTTTTGAGACATCGGTGAACTTCCTAGCAAGATACCCAATCCCGTGACATTCAGTGAAGAAAACGTATCACGGAATTAGGGATATCACGGAATTAGGCAACTTTACCCTATTACTCCTCCATTCACCCTTCTTATTACCTTTTAATCCTTTGATATTTTCTCTTCTATTCTTAATCATTTTTCCGCCATTTTTCTCTGTAAGATAAACCTGAAAAGTCATTTATGATGACTAACAATCTAACGACTCTAATAACTGACAAGGTCAGTGCTCTACTCTGCGGCTTATCCTCTGCAATGAAGACCTAAGCAGACAGCAATTCTCACACCTCTAGGATCCATTACCCTGGGAGACCCCGTCTTGATGCTTTAGCGCATGAAATACTTTAAAATGATGTGGTGTGGGAAAATTCGTGTAGGGTATTGAAAGCAGTGGAAGGAGCTGCGATACCTTACGCTACTGTAAGTACATGGTATGCATGGACCATATCGTGCCGGGCATCTGGGCGTGCTATATAGATCAGTACAGAAGCTGCAGCAACCAACTGGACCACTCCGTGAGTGGTTGTTACTAGTTATTGCTTAATACTTTACGAAGAAGTTAAAACGTAAGATAATAGGAGTGAATGTAAGATGAAATAAGTGATAATGAAATATGAAAGGAAGGAAAGTAGAGGAGAAATAGAGAAAGAGTATCTTGAGTTGGAGGTGAGTAGAGATAAAGGAGAAAGGAAGGAGGGAAAGAGCAGGAGAATACGGGAGTGAAGCGATGAAGAGGAGGAGATGACGAAAATATTGGGGAGAATATGAGATGCAGGAGAAGAGAGAGAAAATGGAAGGAAAGAACCATGAGAGAAGAAAGAATTAGACGAGATGAGGAAGAAGAAAATAGTTTCGGAGAAAAAGAGTTAAGGAGAAGAAGAGAGGAAAATAAGAGACGGCATGTAGGACAGGAGAAGAAGCTGAAGAAAAAATGGGAGACTACAAAAATTACTGGAGGAAATGTACGAAAAGGAAAAAGAAACTAGAAGAATAAGGAAAGCAGAGGAAGATGGACGGAAAAGGGGGAAGTCAGAAGGATAAGATTAAGAGTAAAGTGATTATGAAGAAATGAGGAAAAACAAGAATGGAAAACAATGAGTAAGAGGAAATCAAAATACGGAAAGAAGCAGTAAAAGTAGAAAATTATAAGGAGATGAAGCAGTGTAAGGAAAATGAAAGAAGGGAATAGAAGAATTTAGTGGAACAGAATATGGGGAAGAGGCTAAAAAGAAGTCAGTGAGATGAAGAGAGGAACAAAGTGAAAAAGGTAAAGTAAGTGGGAATAGGACGAGAAAAAAGAAGAGAAGAAAAGTAGTGGAAAGAGGAAATGGAAGATGGGCTGTGAAATTTCTTTGCAGCACTGTCATCCGGACACTTATAACACAGTCTAGTACATACAGACACGAAACTCAATACGTAGTAAATATGCATCCATAGATAGTTGGTAACCACTAGGATCGCTAATGTCGCCTCAGACAATGCGAACCCTCACAACTCAAGCTTCGTGGCTGTATATAGGTACTAGACTGTGCTTATAGCGTGTTTTCCTTGCAGGAACTTCTAGTTGAAATCTGAGAATTCAATTTGTGTTTTAGTATAGGATCTAGTGGAACAGGTTTCCTCGGACTATTGTATAGGATATTGTGGAAGTCAGCTGATATAATCGCAGAATAGCAAATAATAATTAATTCCATTTTCGGTAGCAACAAGAAAATACTAATCAGATGTATCATAGAGTTTTAGTGAACGCTACTTTTCAACTACACAGAATATCAACAGGCATCACAAGGATAAAACGGATAAAACAGCAATAATAAGTGATCAGATGTGTCATAGTAATAGAGGGAAATCCGAAGTATTGTAAGAAATCTACCCCAGATTGGCTTGTTTAACCACAAATTCCACAGGATTTGCCAAGAATCAAATATGTCTTCCTATGAATGCGTCAGTTGGCTGAATAAGCTGTTGCTGACCTTCAAAACAGATTCATGCTTTAATGTAGGAATGGCGCCTGTACAAGCTGATTATACCAATTATGTATGTGTATGTGCATTTATGTGCTAGGGGAATTCTGAACATGAGAGAGGCTGTGGTCTGGTAAAATGAATCACTAGGAAGTCATGTCAAAGTGTGATCTTGTAGTACTATTTGCCATTGTGAAATACTCTCTGGAAATGAGCAATACACTCGAGAACCTTGCTGGTCATAAAGTTCGTGTTGTGGCCACATCCTTCATGCAAATGAATTCTAACTACTACAGAAATTTTTACTGGTTACGCTAAGTTTAACCGCTTAAATTTATAAGCGAAAGGAATGTCACGCAGTAATGTAGGCAGCTCAGAGATGAACGAAAACCCGTGCGCAATTAGGAAAGAAGCGTCCGATTCTCTTGTCGTCAATAATCCGATTGTGGAACATGTGACCATGAAATTTCGCGAAAACTGCGATTCATAATTTCGAAATTAGCAACATATTTCATGTACAGTAGACGTATTCTATGAGATTGCCTTACACAGGCTACAGTATTGTTGAAATGGTTTCGCGCCGTGGCGTAGTGGTCTAAGGCATCTTGCCTAGGACTCGCGTTGCGGAATGCATCTGTGCCTGGTATCAAAGATGGACATAACCACCGGCTTAATTCAGTCGACTGAGGCTCTTGCCTGCTGATCTGGAGTTGAGCTCAGGCATGGGTTCTATTTCCGCTAGGGTTGATTACCTGATTGGGTTTTTTTTTTTTAATTTTTCCCAACTGTAAGGCGAATCATCGGCCTCATCTCGCCAAATATCATCTCGCTATCACCAATCCCATCGCCCGAGTAGGCGATACAGCATCGTTAAATAACCAAATAAAAAAAGGTGTACGTTCAGAAAATTGAAGTCATGGATTCACTTCAAACATTTTTCGACAGCATAGGCCTATACAATGGAGATTAGACGTAGATTTCGAACATTAATGTGGAAACCAATAAATGTGTATGCAGTGAGTGCACTTACCTCTGATTGAGGTTCTGGCTGATATGTACATCTATAATCAGGCAGTACATCTCACTTAACGATAGGTTTCAGAGGAAGAACAATTGCTTGTATAGGCCTACATCTGAAGTGGCAGTGCAAAGTATTTGATCACTGAAATGTTTTTGAAGTGTTAGTGAAATCAGGATAGTATCAGTGAAATGTGTCGTAGTTCCAGTGCAGTGAGTGAGTTGACAACGAAATAAGTGTAGTGCTGAAAGGTACTTGTGCAGGTATGAACATATCATACTCTTGGGTTTTAGTTCGAACTTAGGGTTAAGATACAAATTAGATTTACTTTAAATATTATTTTAAGTGATCGTGCTTCACTTAATTTAGGATGCTCCTTGTTATTATTATTATTATTATTATTATTATTATTATTATTAATTATATTTTTATTAGTTGTGTTTATTATTAATTATCACTATTGAGTGTAATTAGTTACCACTGCCACCGGGTATTTACTCATTTGCAGTGTGAAGAAATACATTTATACATAAATAGGCCTTACAACTCCGCCATGATCAGAATTTGAACTAGCTCCAGCAGTAGTCGTAAGAATGCACTTTGCCAACTGAGCTACCAAAACGTCTTAAGTATTGTATGTATGTATGTATGTATGTATGTATGTATGTATGTATGTATGTATGTATGTATGTATTTATGTATGTATGTATGTATGTATGTATGTATGTATGTATGTATGTATGTATGTGTGTGTTTACTTGTTTCGTGTTTGTACATGTCTCGTTGCTTAATGCGTGTCGTGTCAAGTTTTGTGGTACGCTGGCTATACGCCGACTTCTCTTGACTCACGTATCCGTAATCACTGCAATTATTATTCCCTCATTCACCAGCAGCCTCTCTCTCTGCTACCCCGTCATTACCCGGTATTAGACTATCAGATCGCGGGCCACAGCCTACTGGAATTCATCCCGTTCAGAGCCTTCTTATTTTCACTTCGTAAACGGTTCTCACCCCACAAACGCACAAGGGTTAACAAACGTGTTCTCTTCATCCCTCATCCTGTAATGTAGTCAAATAATGAGGAGAAGAAAATTCTTTTGAGATATAATAAGGTGAACCTCTTTCTTCAAGGGAAGAAAATTAATGTTTCAGCTGATTCATGCAAGATTGGCTGTATCATATATAATGAAGGGAAATTTGGGATTAGAACGCTTGAATGAGACTTCAGGTGATTCCAACCGTGTAATAATTGCACCATCATATTATATTTCACTAAAAGTGCCATATCTGGGTAAAATTTACATAATATAATCCAGTTCTGGGTTGACAGCACATTTTGCTGAACCATTCTCAAATGGAGATAATTATACATACATGCATACATACATACATACATACATACATACATACATACATACATACATACATACATACATACATACATACATACATAAAGTCCACACCTGTAGAGTAACGGTTAGCGCTTCTGGCCGAGAAACCAGGTGGCTCGGGTTCGCTTCCCGGTCGGAGCAAATTACCTGGTTGCAGTTTTTTCCGGGGTTTTCCCTTAACCCAATATGAGCAAATGCTGGGTAAATTTCGGTGCTGGACCCCGGACTCATTTCACCGGCATTATCATCTTCATCTCATTCAGACGCTAAATAACCTGAGATGTTGATAATAAATCCATGGCGCTACAGCCCATGAAGGGCCTAGACCGACCAGCCGGCTGCTGGTCTCACGTTCACATGCCGAAGCAGAGGTGGACGACCATTCAACCAGAATGGAGGTATCGTGTGGTTAGCACGATGATCCCCCCAGCCGTTATAGCTGGCATTCGCAACCGAATTTCGCTATCTATCGTAGCTCCCCAAGTGCATCACGATGCTGGGTGGGCACCGGTCCCATACACTGGCCGAAATTTCATGAGAAAATTTCTTCCCGCACGAGGATTCGAACCAGCGCGCTTTCCGTAACGCGAGTCCTAGGCAGAAGATGTTGATAAAGCTTCGTAAAATAACCAACTAAATTAAAATACATACATACATACATACATACATACATACATACATACATACATACATACATACATACATTCCACAGCTGTGGAGTAACGGTCAGCGCGTCTGGCCACGAAATCATGTGGCCCGGGTTCGAATCCCGTTGGGGCAAGTTACCTGGTTGAGGTTTTTTCCGGGGTTTTCCTTCAACCCTATAGGTATGAGCAAATGCTGGGTAACTTTCGGTGCTGGACCCCGGACTCATTTCACCTTCATTTCATTTAGACGCTAAATAACCTGAGATGTTGATACAGCGTCGTAAAATAACTCAATAAAATAAATAAATACATACATATATGCATACGAGTATATACATACATTCATATATACAATAGTCTACATCCATAGAACAGAGTTTCATCTATACTTAAAATAATTCAGTATCTCATTATCTCACTCAGAATTATTGAATTATTGAAATAATGGTGACTTATAATTTCAGACTTGTTCACTTTTCTTGTTCAGTGTCCAATTTAGAAAATTCATGTAACTTATATTTGTGTGTTGGAACCATTAAACCTTCCTTCACTAATATACTGTATTAGGAATGTATTGTTAATAGCCGACTCAACGTAATAAAAATCTTTATTTCTCGTACAAGTTAGTCGTTTATAAGTGTTTAAAAAAATTGGCGAGGAAGATGCGATTATTACTTGCGTGTGATGGTCGCCATGGTTACACAAGAGCCTGTCCCTCTCGGCAGTCATTAAGGTCTGGCCGGGGCTTCTTAAAATTCACGTGTGACATGTTTATTCATGGGAGTAATTACTTAGTGCAGCTTATTTGAATTTCAAGGATGCTGTTAATTTATATCATCTAAATACATGAGGCAGATGGAGCGCTCCTGGCGGTGACCAGTAGCAGCATCTCATTTGATTAACTGTTTTAATAGCGCACAGAGGACTCTGCCGTCGTTAATTTCTTTCCTTTTTTTTAAGTTTCTATGTGTCGGGAATTTGCTGTTGATGAAGCAACTATAGGAACAACGCACTATTGTTCGAGTTCCCTATCTTCTTTTATTCTCTCTTGAATCAAGTCTGTGGCGGCTTGTTACAAAAGGAATCAAGGATGTGTTCCCGGTAATTCTGCGAGAATTGCAGAGCACAAGAGTGGAAATGTTTCTTCAGATTGTTAACTAATACTATATTAACGGTAAACCTTAAAGTTGGAAAATAATTTCACTCTGTCTTCTCAAAGAGTTAAAAGACGCAGTACCAGGCGTTCATAAAGAGCGGGACTGCTTGATCATGTAGTCCACATGGCGTAAAATATTTCAGGAGCAAAATAATTCAGGACACAAGCCGTACATTATTCCTTTATACGGGGATACAGATCCGTAATTATGATAATCCGCGTTCGGTCTCCCAAAATTTTCATTATTATACAGGATAGGAGAGAACTAAATAGGATTCTGTTTAGGGATAAATCAGGACAGTAAGGTAAGCATAAAAGCCAAATATTATTGTGGTTTTTGTGAACAGGGTTTGAGAAAAGTAGTAAACTAGACATGCATGTTCCAGGTAAACAGGAGACGTTGGAGAGGTGGTGTTGAGAGATTTTGTAGAGCAAATACCAAAAAATGTGTCCTTTCATTGTTTTGTTGTGTAGTGTGGCCGTAATTTCATTGAAGACATGGCAACCGTGCATTTAGTGACGTTAGAAACAAGTTGGAAGCAAAACTAGAGCGGGAAGGAGGAAATTCGTAGTCACCAAAGTCCCTTTATGACGTGTTAGGTTATTGAATTTGTGCAATTACGTGTATAATTTATGGAAATGTTATCATCTGTTAACTTTTATTTGTATGAATATCTCCAGAAACGTTCATAAAACACTACAATAATACTTCCCTACTTGATTCGTATCTCAAAATGACCTTATTTATTTTAGTCTCTTTGCACTAGATAATTGATGTGACATGATATGACATATTTATTATAGTTCACAGACAAAGAAAAAAAATATACATTGGCTACATATAATCATTGAAGCCTTACATTACATACTTTATAATTTACATATATATATATATATATATATATATATAATTTTTAATATAATTTCTAAACTTAACTATTTAATATAATATATTTTATCTTGCACTTGCGCCTATTGCATTAGATAAGCTATATAAGATATAAGATATTTTATAAGTTTTACTTCCTAGGCATAATGTGGAGGACGAAATGAGAATAAAATTAATTTAATAACTTATTGGTCATAAAATAACTTCTATTTGCACTTATAATTCTAGTTATTACTTCTTTTTCCAATTAAATTCAGTAATTTTCACACCTAAATATTTGAAATGAGACTCCTTCAAATGATACATATATATTTTTTTTTTGTATTTTGAGCGTATAAATAAATATAGTGTGTATACATATGTATATATACTGTATATATCCATAGGGTTCTGCAGAAGGACAGGTATTTCACTGCAAACCCAGCACCCTCCAATATTTCCTATTTCCCGTTTTCCTCTTAATCTCCGCATATGATCCCTGTATCTTAATGTTGTATATCATCTGATATCTTCTTCTCCCCCAACTTTTCTTCCGTTCACTATTCCTTCCAGAACATCCTTCAGTAGATAGTTTCTTCTTATCCAGTGATAATTTCTTTTTCTCTTCCTAATCAATTTCAGCATTTTTATTTCTTCATCCACTTTTTCTAGCACAGGTTCGTTTCTTATTCTGTCTGTTAATTTCATTCCATTCTTTACCATATCCACATTCTAGTCTTTTCTCTTCTCTTTCTCATAATGTCCTTGCGTCTGCACCGTATAATGTCACACTCCACACAAAGCGCTTTACTAGTGTCTTCCTTAGTTATTTTTTCCAGATTAAAAATTATGTTAGAAAGTGAAGCGCTGATAGTTGCAAATATTAAAATTTAAGCCAAAATATTTAAATATTACAGGAGAGAAAAAACGAAATAAAAAAGTCTATAATTCAAGTAATCAACTTGCAGTAATTTTAAATTCAATCATCCAGACATTGTAAGTAACAAACTGGCAAAGGCTTTAAATTAGAACAAGTTAGGCTATTTACTCGAATTAGAGACATCCTCAAAGACTATTTTGTTTTTCTGTAAAATCTGCACTTTATGGTTTAGGTCTTCCTACAGTATTATCAACTCTTCAAGTATATATTGCACATCAATAACAATGGATGTAAGAACTAAACAGGAAGGTGCAATTAAAGTTTAGTATAATCTTGTATTAATCCCGCCTTCAATCATTAGTTATGCAATTAAAAGATTATTCGCATCAAGCTGTTAATAAATAGCTTTGAAACACAACTGAAGAACGCATGAAGTAACCTTGATAGTAATCAACGTCGGCTGTCATAACAGCCTCGAGTATCACTGTATGACACAAGTGGCAGCACATAACAATTTCCTGCCTGGTTGATTTTCCTGCAATAAAACTAGTAATAAAGACATAAGAAAAATATTTCTTTTTGTATTACTACCATATTGTTTCCTACTTATTTATGAGTCAATAGAAAAGGCATGAATGATTACAAGGTTGTTTGGAGGGTAAAACAGTTTTCTGAATGCCATCTAGTTTTACAGAACTGATTGCAATTTTTTTTCGCAAGAATTGAATTAAACGCTTCCTAGAAATTAAAAGACGTTCTTTGCCTTACTAAGGATATTTCTTATAAAATTTACTCAACTCTATTTCTGAAACCTTGAAACATTCCATTGTAAATCAAACGTCAAGATGGCGTTTGAGTAATTTAACAACCGTACACACATCATAAATATATAGATGGTATAACGCGATTTAACTAGAAGATGATAACTACATTTTTATGATCTTTGTACCAGGGGTTGCAAAATCACTAGTGTTGCTGGAACATAAAATTTTGCAAACATATCAAGATGAATAAACCGAGCCTAATTATTCTTAAAGTGGCGTATAGGGCTAGTACAGTATTCATATCATATAATATAAATACTTCAGTTACGTCGTTAATTGTATGACAGGGGATTTAACCTTGGAGTTGTTCTGTTATGTTCTGCGGGAAGAATTCGAGAAAGACAGAATAGCGATGCTGCAATATTCTGAGGGATCTATGAATTAAAAAGTCTAGCAGTGTTCATAAAGTAAAAATAAAAGACAGATGACTGTATGCTACTTCTTCGGCGGTGTCTGGGGCTCAGCGCTATCCAGCTTGGATTCATTCAAGTGGCCGAGATTCGATCCCTAGTCTGATTGTGTTGGAATTTGTGGTGGACAAATCAGATATTGCAGCGGGCTTTTTCTCGGGGTACTTCGTCACTTTCTTTCATTCCACCAACAATCTCCACCTTCCTTCATCTCATTTATCATTTGCAATAGTGAAGGTTAGGATGAAGTCTTATACGTAGTAGGCCTACGAGTTTCCAGTACTACTATAGCTTGCGCAAGGAATGATTACCGAAAAGCAGTGGTGGCGTTACTGTCTGTTTTGACGTGTGTATGTAGGCACGCCGAGGGGGTGAAAGGTGCGGGCTGATGGAAGTACTATCTGTTTCAAGAAGATGAACAGTTGAGGACATCGCTGTTGAAATAAAGAACATAGCAAGAGAAAAATTCGAAGCTAATTAAACGCGCAACGTATGTTTATGAATGAAATAATGATACTGTGCGATACAAGACACGTATTCACATGCAATGGAACAAACTAAAGTCGTAATGTAACTATCACAATGCAAGACTGAGTCTATCGATGTCATTTCTCTTCCGACTGTACTCTTGAATATCATTCACGCTATCTCGTGACCTTTTCTGTCGCCCGCTATTCCATATCGCATTGTTTCATTCGCATTCCTTCCGTCGGAATTCCCTGCTTGCGGTACATATTAAAGACTTAGAGCTTCGGGGTTTATCAGATATTCGTCTGGGGATGGGACCTGGCTCTGCAAGGCTGAGGCAGGATGGTTCATCTGTTAGCATCGAAATGTAGAATACCACCTAGCTCACCAGCAGAGGATTTGAACTGTCATCACATGTAGGTACAAGGCGCAGATTGAGTCAAAGAGTTCCTAGGAGCATAGATTCGTCTCGAATCTGGCCCTTGAAAAGCCAAGCAAGCTGCATTGCTTCTCCTTACAATTTTCTCCAGATATTGCGTTAGTTTGATAAGGCAGCATTTACGTAACTTGCACTTCTCGTGTAAGTACTGTAGGTCACGTACAGAATGTCAAAAAAGTTCGTTTACAACGTTTCAGGGATGATAAAGGAGGTAAAAACAAACATTTCTGTTATATGATAATAGCCTCTCAGACTTGGCTTTTCAGCACTATGAGTTAATAAGTGGTGTGAAGAGACTGTGTTCAGACTCTTATCTGAATGCAGTGATGTAAAAAAAATGTTATTCAGAGATGTGGTTCATATTGCCTTCGGTTTAACCGATTGTAGAATTGATTTCTACGCATTACGTATTGTCTGATAAGCTACGCTAAAAAAATGTCGGAAGTTAGTCTAATAATAGCTGCAGCTTCAACAAAACGACCAACTAGCTCTTCCGCCATATTTATCGTGGTCTTGTAAACATTTCATATCCCCACATAAAGAAATCCATAGGAGTTAGGTTGGGCGACCGAGGTGGTCATGATACTGCTACCAGAATGCAAATTTACCACACCCTGCGTTTTTAACACGATTCGCCTTACAACGTGTTGCAGCAAAACAGTCAAAACAGAACTGAGCGGTAAGTGGTCTGACAGAAGCCAAGCAACCTCCTTTTAGGACACCTACTTGCAAAATGGCGCGTCTGCCAGATTTTTGTCATATATCATATCATATCATATATCATATCATATCATATCATATCATATCATATATTGTTTATTTTAGTAGGTTATTTTACGACGCTTTATCAACATCTTAGGTTATTCAGTCTCTGAATGAGATGGTGATAATGCTGGTGAAATGAGTCCGGAGTCCATCACCGAAAGTTACCCAGCATTTGCTCATATTGGGTTGAGGGAAAACCTCGGAAAAAACCTCAACCAGGTAACTTGATCCGACTGGGAATCGAAGCCGGGCCACCTGGTTTCGCGGCCAGACGCCCTAACCGTTACTTCACAAGTGTGGGCTCATATCATAATATACCATATCGTATCATATCACATCATATCATATCTCATATCATATCATATCATATCATATCATATCATATCATATCATATCATATCATATCATATCATATCATATCATATCATATCATATCATATCATATCATAATAATAATTTAATAATAATAATAATTCACAAAGTTAATACATACGCTAAACAATATGTCCAAGTTATATAGGTACTATTATAAATTTCAAATATACAATTCTAGTAACAAATTTTATGTAATACTAATGTTGTTTGGTCTAGCCACTTTCATTTTTGGCCTATATTACACTTATATCATATATCATGTCATATATCATATCATATCATATCATATCATATCATATCATATCATATCATATCATATACTGTATCATATATATCATATATTGTATCATATCATATCATATCATATCATATCATATCATATTATAATCATACTCTCAGGACTCAAGGGAGTGTAATCACATCGTAAAATATTCATATTTATAAAATAATTTCTGACAAATGCATAGTGAGGAGCTACTTTTCACCTGTGAAGAGATAAGCAAGATGTGAGCAATGTTAGAGCACTTTGGCAATAAGTGAGAACCTCCTCCTATCTTTCCTAAAAATCGCACATTAAAAGGGTACTGGATATTCAGAGTCTAGTTATAATGCGTCTTTTAGTGGGGAAATAAAATGTTACAAAAATTTTCCTCTAGAGAATGCACTGTCCGTCTATTGCATACAGAAATCTAAAATTTCAATCGCTCTTGATGAACTCTATGCGTATAAATAGGTTACACATTGTCAAATACCATATTGCGTGAGTTAAGCCTTAGTCGGCGATGTTGTAATAGTTATCAATTCAAAGATTTGATTTTGTCTTGAAATGTAGCAATAAATTATGTACTTTTATTATACTCTTCGCAGACTTCGAAGTATTTAGAAAACAGTAATCTCTTCACTGAAATTGATTGATATATTGACTGTGAAAAATATAACAATGAGAGAAAAATTATCAATGATGACGATTTTTCAACAACATTGAAAAAAAATACTTTAAAGTTGCAAAGTGCTGTTACTACTACTACTACTACCACCACCACCACCACCACCACCACCACCACCATCACCACCACCACCACCAACACCACCACCACCACCACCACCACCACCACCACCACCACCACCACCACCACTACTATTGTTATTGTTTCCAACAATCTGGAAACACGAGAGATTTTAGTAGGAAATATAGAACATATTTATAAATGTAAGCCTTCTTCTTCATTCAATATATTTTTTTTGTTTTCATCAATTGTTCCCGCTCTCCATGGGACAGACATTAGTATAACAGTCCGAAAGAGAGATCTCTACTGGCTGTTAGCAAAAACACTCGTTCTCCGTCTTTCTTTGCGTGGTTGTCCTGACCTTGAACCACGAACCTTGAGTAAAAATATAACTCAGAACGTGTTAAGGTGTAAGATACGAAAAACCATATAAAGATACAAAATAGGACAATATCAGGAGATACAAAATAGGACGATATCAGGTGTTACCCAATCATGGTTTTTGAAACCGTAATATGACTATGATGTAACTTTCCATAATCTGAAATACTTCTTGGGATTAGCTATGAATAAAGAATACCATAAATATGATTATGTAAATCTCTGCTATACTTGTTAGGCATATTAATTCAAGTCAGAATATTGCCGCACATACCATGAGTTACTAAGATACCAAGTGAAGATAATTTTCTGTTAAAACAATAAATTGTTGTAACACACCGCCAGTGTGTAACGTGACATTGAAAAAAGAAACCAAGTGGGTGGGATTTCCGGGGTTGGAGGGAGTGAAATGGTTATTCTGTAGTTGCGTCTGCGTGTGTCAGTGCAAGTTATCAATGAAGACAAGTCAAATCAATCACTGTTCAGTATCGCCAAGGTCAAATTAATTTCATAACAGAATAAAGAGGCATGGAGAGTATGCAGACCGACTCCACTCCTTGCAGAAGCATCCGGCATGTGAGAGGATGCGACTCGTATGCAGTTCTGAAATCCACTCAGAGTTGTCATTACTTTAACAAGTTAACAGGTGAAATAATTAAGCCTGACTGTAGAAAAGATAATTATTGAAACAGCATATATTATGTCAGCTATACACTGTTATGTATAAAGTGAGTGAGTGAGTGAGTGAGTGAGTGGGTGGGAAAGAGAGAGAGAGAAAATAGTTCAAGAAAAAATGGAAAGGGTAGAACAATGTATAAATTGGACAAGGATGAAGAAAGAATGATATAAATGGTTGAAGAAAATTTAAAGAAGTAAAGAATGAAGAAAAACAATATTGTATTAAATTTGAAAGATATGAAAGAATTAAAGTGTTAACGGAAATATTAAATATGAAAAGAATGGAGAAAATAATGAAAGGAAAGATTATGAAAAGATTAAAAAAGGAAAGGATGAAAGATCGGTACAAAAAGAAACAAGTAATTGATGAAAAAGAACAATTGAAAAATTAAGAAGAAAATTAAATGTTGAAAAAATTGAAGATAGAACTGAATAAAATGCAGAAGAAAGGAATAAACGTCGAAAAGAATTTAAAAAGTGAGCACTAAAGAAAATATATAGAACTAAAAAGAATGAAAAAGGTTACGGAAGAGAGAAACGAATGAAAAAATACGGAAGAAAACATGATAAAAACTAATAAAAAAAAGTGTGAAAAAATGTTAGTCTATAGCGATAGAAGATGAAAAAGAAGGAAAGAATATAAAATAGGAAATTATAGAAGAGAATATTGAATATGGGAATAAAGACATAAGGTAAGAAGTAAAAAAAGAAACAAAAAAGAGAACTGAAGAGAAGATTGAAGGAAAAAAGAGTGAACAGGACTATTTTTGGAACAAATGCAGTGCCTGATGTAGTGATGACTTGTATATCGTCGTTGTTCTGCAATAACTCTTATGTAACAGATTTTTGCTCTATTAAATAACTTAAATAGTGATATAGTTAGTTGACTAACAATATGAACACTTAAGAATTTAATACCAGTCTGAAAAAATATCATTAAATCGCACGATGAACGTTTTAAAGTAAATAACAATTAGACTTAGCAGTTTTATCTTTATTTAGAAGCATTACTATTCGCTCCAAACCATTCAAACACTTTCGTCATTATTGATTCATTCGCTTGTTTCAGAACGCTTAAGTCATTACCAAAAGTGACAAAAGTAGTGACGTCTGCAAACATAATGGTGTGAGTAGGAATACTGCTTGATAGATCATTAAGAATAAGAAATAGGCCTAATAAGAGGCAAAACACTGATCCATGAGGAACTCCGTTATTTATATTATTCTCCATTTACATAAACCATTTTCTTACGATCTGTCAAACACGATTTGAAAAGCTTTAATATCTTACCTTTGATACCATAAAAATAAATTAATTATAGCATAAAATGGAAATAGAAACAAAAAGGAAGTACTATAAAATGAATGTATTCAGAAAAATTAATATAGATATAAAGCAAAAGAATAAGCAAACCAGTAAAAAAGAAAAGTGAAAAGAGATATAAGCTTACTACTAAAAGAATAAACTAGCTGGTGGATACTGAATATGAGCAAAATTCATTAATCAATTTAGAAGAATTTGTTTTACATAGAATGACATTTATACAGACAGAAAGGTAACATTCTAAAATAATTTTTTCGCTACTGTGAAATTCTTGAAGTTTAGCAGCATCACAGTTATTTTGTTTCATATGTTAAGTACCATACACCCCTTCCTTGCCAACAAATGTAAAAACCTAGGCCTAACACACAGCATTGTGAAGGAAATAGCCATTAGTGCCGTCAAAGGATCGGTTCAGATATTGAGAAATCACTTGTATGGGAGTGATAATGGAAATTTCAAGTTATCTTAACCGATGACTATTGATTGGTTTAGATATCTGTGTCAATAAATCCGTAGCTATTATTTTTCTCGCGGTATATGACATTCATATCATTCTAACATGTATCTGATGATACTACTATCCCTTTCTTAACTGCAAATGAGCACAAACCCTACTTAGGTGTACATTTTTCTGATGTTTTGTATATTCGATTCCCTAACCGTTTCAGATGTAAATCATTTACCTTTTAGATGTGTTTTCCAGATTATATATTACGCTTTGTTAAATCTGGCAATCTTTTCATAAATGAAATTTAATTTATTATATTATTATTATTATTATTATTATTATTATTATTATTATTATTATTATTAAACAAGTAATAATTTCAATTGAAAAGATAGTACAGTCATAATTTTATTCCTCCATTACTATTCGAATCTTGAGATATTGGCTGTAACTTTGACTAGATTTAAGAATATATTGAATCTATATTTGCTTTCATGAAAGTAGCTGAAAATCGATTCAGACTTCTTAAGGTAAAGTAGGCATGTTATGTGTCGCAGTGTTCCTATGGAAGGAAATGAAACTTACAAAGAAGAAAGCGATTTTTCGACCTCGGGCCGCCTGTGAGGGACATCCTACAAGCTGCTTGTTAAAAACTACGGCTACTGGAATCACAGCCATTAATTTCAGCAAGTGAATAACTGAGGACCTACGTCAGCTTCCATGTTGTAACCTGAGAGAAAACTGGAAGCAGTTCTCCAGTCCTTTTAATTGGATCTTGGCAGAATAAACTGAGTAATACCAACTTATTTGTAACTGCCATGCACATTTCCAGAGAGAAATACGCTTAGGTTTTTTATGTGCCCACTTCTCAAGGTCTGCTATAATATTGTTTCATTTCCTTGTAAGCGGGGATTGCTGAGTGGGATAAACTATACAGAGAATTTACTAGTTCGTCACTTGCTTAAGGCCCTACTCGTCATCATTTGAAATGATAGACCCAGTTGCATCTGAATTAGTCGACTTTCTGAAGAAAGGAAAGGAAAGAAGATGAACGAAAGATAGAAATAAAGAACGAAAAAAATTGTATACAATTGAGATAGTAGATAAAAGGCAGGAATGAATATGGAAGTAAAAATGAATTAAAAAACAAGAAAATTAACGGAAAAACATCAGAAAGAAGTTTAAAGATTATGTGGAACAAAAATGGTAATCGTAGATTAATGAGAATATTTAATTTTGAAAAATGGAATGAAAATATAAAAAAAAAAGAATGAATGAATGAATGAATTAATATTACGATACAAGGTTGGGAAGTGCTTTTTACAAATTCGAGGAAAAGCTTAAAAAACGAACAGAGCAAGTTTTTCAATTTCCGAGATTTTGTACTGCACTTCATAAACGTGTGTTTTACAAAATTTTTTCTCGATAATATTTTTAAAATTGCAAATCGTCGTTGTTCCTGCAATAACTCGTATGTGACATATTTATCGATTTTCAGATTTTTGCTCTATTAAATAATTTAATAGTGATACAGCAAATAATAAAACCTCCTATATGTAATTATATTTCTTTTTTTCGAAAATGTAAGAATTCACAGTCTCCTATGTACGGCTGCCATAGGATGAATGAATGTGTTTTACTTCCTACTGAAAACTTTTATATTTTGCACATAGGAGTTATTGTAGGAACAACGACGAAATACTCATACAATACATTTTGCATTGAAAATTTAGAGTAATATTATTCTAAAGTCTTCGCAAAACTGCACTGTAATGGGTCTATTTCAATATAGTTTTGTTATGAAGAATGGTTTCCCTAGCAACACGTTTCTGTGTGGGAATTCTAACTTTCAAGACCTAACAACAATAGCTGTAAATACACGACATAATCGTGAAAAAAATCACACAGAATAAAGGGAGGAAAGAAGAATGACAGAATGAAATAAACAAATTTAATGAAAAGCTAATAAAATATTACTAATTAAGAGTTAATTGGCCTGTAATTCTGAGGAGAGGATTATAGAAATATTACTGGTTATTTTCATTATTGTACACCCCTTTTTGATGTAAAATGTTTAGCTGGCCTACTCATTTACAACGTTGCCCCTTGTAGCAACCTCGAATATGAGATTAATCAAAACATTTTAAGACTCCGATGTATGTACAGTACCTCTCACTGTGTCGTCATAAACCAGCTGTACGAAACTGATCGTATTGAGCTACGGCTCAGTCAGTTTTTTCTTTGTGGTGTCCTAGGTTTCATTGCAGATATTGTCTATGATATTTACGGTGAACAGTACTGTTATGGTAAGATCTTCTCACTCCTTGAGTTTCTTCTCCCTTACCACTCCACCATTGTCCCGCTATTAGTGCATTAGAATCTGGTTGTCCCTGAATAAGAGCGATTAATTAAGACTTCCCAATTACATGGTACTAACTCCGAATAACTTGTGTTTTATTAACTGGCATTACATGAAAGCTAGTTTAGCACACTGTAATTTAAAAATACATTTAACGTATGTCGCAATGTTGCTTTATAAATGAATTTTAATAAAACGTTCACATCTATGAATAGAATTCACAAAATCCCAACAATTATTCAAGTTAATATCGGTTCTTTCTTCGTATAATCTTCTTTCCATTCTACCTTAATTTCTTTCACGTTATTCTTTTTTCTTTCATTTTTTCCTTTCTTTATTTCTTTCTTTTATTCCATTCTTAACTTCTCTCTTTGTCTTCCTCATTAATTCATGCAGTTATTCTTTTTCTTTTCTTTTGTCTATCTCTTTTCCTTTCTCTTGTCTTTATTCCTTCCTTCAGTCCTTCATTTATTTCTATTCTTCTTCATTTCTTAATTTTCATCGTTCTTCTATATTCCTCTTATTCATTAACTAACTTTTCATTGCTTTCTTGTTTCTCACCTTCCCTTTCCTCTTAATATTTTTCTTCCTTTAATTTCTTTCCTCTTTCATTTCTGTTTCCATTTGTCCATTATATGCATTACTTTTTCCTTTTTCTTTTTATTCTTCCATTTCCGTTATTTTTCCTTGTTTCATTACTTAATTTTTGTCTTCCTTTTCATAGTTCTCTTTCTTGCTATTGTTTGTAAATTTTTCCCTTTCCTTTATTTATTCTTCTATTACTTTCTTTAGGTTACAATTTTATATTTTAATTCTCTTTCATCCTATCTTTATTTTCTTGCTTCTTACACAAAATCCATCTTATCTTTCTCATATTCTTTCCATTTTCTTTTTATAACGTGAATCCTATACGTCTTCTTTCGAGGTACAATTTATGACAAAATGTAACATTTTTAGAGTAACGTACAAATTCAAAATGTCTTCGCTAGATAGTGCACATGCCAAAGTGTACGCTTGCTGCCATCTGTTGAATGTTGCGTAATCTATTTTATTTCATACTTCGTTCCATAATTTTTTTGTATCTCTCAGACTTCACTTATTTCAATTTTTCTTGTAACATTTTCTTCTTTTCCCTTCATTCATTTTTAACTGAATTGCTTTTTTTCACTCTCTTATATAATGTAATATTTCTATTACTCCTATGTTTTAATTATTCCTCACAACATTCTCTATTACCTTATTATTTTACTTTCTTTCTATTTTCGAATTCTTTTTTCTTAGGCCTACAATCTAGATATAAATGACATTTTCGTAGTAAGAAGTTCAGTCTCATGCGATATTTCTTGACATGATGTCATCATCGCCAATGAGTAAGAACAAAAGATTACTCATTTAATTGCCACCCAACACACGCAACAATAAGAGCGACCTTGGCCGTCATGTACTCGAATCGCTTCCTGTCTTAACACTGTCTGTAAAACAAGATAAAACGAACGAAGAAAGGAATGTGATCGACTTATTTTATCTCTGTGTTTCATAGATTGAAACCGAAAGAGAATCATTTTTAACATACTTGACGGATCTCTATTCATCTCCCTCATTGCCACTTTCTCTCTCTGTCTTGTATTAAGGAAATGATACCATAAGATGATTGCAATTCTGCAAGAGTGTTCCTTCGCTGCATTCCAATTACGCAATGGCACTGCTTCCACGTTATATAAAGCAAGTGTAGGAATTCATACCTAGATGAAAAGCAATAAAGAAGAACATAAGCAAAAACCAAACCTTATAAATTACACGTTTAAACCTTGTTTACCTTCCTTGATGAGTAAACACTTGTGAAAATTTATTAACAATCAAATTGCATTGTTATAGCGGTGTACTCCTAACTTTGGGCAAGTTCTATTTGCGCAGTCAAAAGAATCCAAATGTATTAGTAATAGAATTATCTATCTATCTATCTATCTATCTATCTATCTATCTATCTATCTATCTATCTATCTATCTATCTATCTATCTATCTATCTATCTATCTATCTATCTATCTATCTATCTATCTATCTATCTATCTATCTATCTATCTATCTGTCTGTCTGTCTGTCTGTCTGTCTGTCTGACTATGTATGTACGTATGTTTACCGGCTACCTAATTACCTCGTATTTGTCTATCTATCTACGTCTTATTTTCCTCATACACATTCGTCCGCAAGCACAGCTAGCGCAAGAAACGGTTACCGAAAACCAATGGTGGCGTTGCTGTCTATTTTGACATGTGTATGTAGGCACGCCGAGGGGGGGAGAGGTGCGAGCCGATGGAAGTACTCTCTCTACCAAGAAGATGAACAAATGAGGACATAGCTGTGAAAATAAAGAACGTAGCAAGAGAAAAATTCGAAGCTAATTAAGCGCGTAACATATGTTTACGAATGAAATAATAATACCGTGCGATACAAGACACGCATTCACATGCAATGGAACAAACTAAAGTCGTAATGTAACTATCACAACGCAAGACTGATTCTATCGATGCCATTTCTCTTCCGACTGTACTCTTGAATATCATTCAAGCTATCACGTGACATTTCCTGTCGCCCGCTCTTCCTTATCGCAGTGTTTGATTCACATTCCTTCCGTCGGTATTCCGTGCTTGCGACACACACACACACACACACACACACACACACACACTAGAGGAATAAACTAAAGGAAACCCACATGAAGTTTTATAGTGGAATTTGAAATTTATGTTTTCTGTAACTTGCACTGTTATTTTGTTGCTATATTTCAAAACAATTAATTCTGTAATTCATAGCCAATAATTAAAGCTTGCAATACCCACACGTTTTCCTTCTTTCCTTCTCATTTGTAAGAACAGTAGCTGGTGATAAATACCAGTCGGTTTTTCAGGCAAAAGATTTCTGATTCGTTGGCAGTTATCCCATAAAAAAAATCCGACGTCCATTAAGCGGATAATTATAGATTATGTGATGTAGGTGGGATATTTGTCAAGCTGGTTCAATGTTGTTGGAACTGCGCCAGGAAGTCTTTTTTAATTTATTTATTATGCTGCCACATTCGAAAAGATGTACGACATACGCAAGCTGTGATTTACATTCATAAACTTCCATTAGGCTTCCAAATGAGCGATCCGCGGTTACGCCTGGTAAATAGACAAAGCTAATTACATGGACTGTTACACCAAGAGATGGCATTGCACTCCAACTGGAAATATTGTAATACTTCGGAGTGACTAGTAAGTTTCGTCTGTGTGATTTAAAGTGTCAGTAATGGGTAATGGGTACAATAATGTATAAAATATCAATCACCAATTCCATCGACGCTAAATAACCTCGCAGTTCATACAGAGTCGTTAAATAACCATTAGGACTTCTGTTCTACTTAACCAGTATAAAATACATAGCAAATGTCAATAACAGCAATACAGGAAACAATGGAATAATAATAATAATAATAATAATAATAATAATAATAATAATGATGATGATGATGATGATGATGATGATGATGATGATGATGATAGTAATAGTACGGTATAATAAGAGCAGAGTGTAGATGTGTATAGTTACTTGTAATTCTAAGAGTTAAACAATTACAGTTTAGTGTCAAATAAAACAATTTGCATTGAAGGAATAATTAATATAATGAAGGGAAATTGATATATTAAAAATAAATATTCTACAAAACTAATATTTGAAGAATGGTCATATTCTAGAGACGAAAAACAGACTTTCTGTTATCGGCTTTTGAAAGTAGTCAATGTCTGACAGGCCTTTGCACTATGTACAGTTGTCAAAAAAAAAAAAGTGGCCGCACTCGTGAACAGCGAATATTTTCAAAGTCCACTTCGGGTCGCGGCGATGTTACACGATGCACGTGCTTGTACAAGCAGTTCCGGAACTGTGAAAGTTTTCCATATCTGTGCCTCGTAGACCAGCGGTACAGTGCTTGTTTAATGATTCAAAGGTTGTGGGTTCGGGCCTTCTTCAAGTTTTCATTTTATTTTTTAATCGTTCTTTAGCGATGTAAATGATATTCAAATTATCATTTATATCCAGTTATCGTTCTTTATGGATATCACGTTATTTATATTTTGTTATCGTTCTTTAGAGATATGAATAAAACTCAAGTCATCATTTGTATTCTGTTATCGTTTTATAACGATATGAATAATAATAATTATTATTGTATCTCCAATGGGGGTTAGCCCTATTTTACATATGTATGTTAGGGCTATAGTTTTATACACAAAAAAGATAAGCATAAAGAGACATGAAAAAGAAAATTAAATTAGCTTACGCGATGTAAACAAAACATAAACAATCCGTAAATTAGGCATTGCGATTGCAAAACAAATATCAGTTATCAATTTGAAACATACAAAAACATTAACAACACACATACGTAACTCTTCTATAACACAAATATGCAGCTTTCCGTACCATACATCATAAATTAATACACAATAGTCACACAAACACAATCACACTATAATTACGACATTGCGACGACATCAAGCATCCCATAACTGACTCACATACATAACAAATCAAGCATCCGTTGCAAAGCATACGCTTCAACATAGTAACCACACTTTTAAAAGTTACAAATTTGGCTCCAAGAAGAATAAATAGGACACTGTTACTAATTACTATTCTTCTACAATTTCTTAAATACATCTGTAATAAATCTGTGAAATTCCGATATGAATAATATTCACGTTTTTTATATTGTTATCGTTCTTTAGCGATATAAATAATATTCAAGTTATCATTTATATTCTGTTTTCCTTTATTAGCATTATAAAATAATATTCAAGTTATTTATATTGTTATTGTTCTTTCGCAATATAAATAATCTGTATTTTATGTAAGTAATTATTGTAACACAAATAACCATCTTTCTTTGTAAAATAGGTTATTTTATTTAGATAATTAAATACATATTATATAATATATTATATTAATTAAACAAACCGATATTTATCATTTATATTCTGTTATCGTTCTTTAGTGATACTGTATAAATAATAATCAAGTTATTTATATTGTAATATTAGGTTTGGAAAAATCCAGTTGCATAATACTGGTACAGTATTAGTTTTTCTCTTTGTATTATTACATTATACTATCTTGAACCACAATAAAATGAAAAGGAGTAACAAGGAATTGAACCTGAGACGTTCACACCTAAATTCCGACGTTCGTCCGCTGAGCTACGAGGGCAAAAGTGTGGAAACATTTTCGGAAAAATTGGCCCAATCACACTCTAAGATTTTCTGATGATTCGTAGAAGCTAGTCCAGGATGCGGGGGGCAAAGGCTAATTGAGATTTCCCGGTCTCTGATCGGGTCAAACATCCTGATAGAATTAATATTTAACTTTCAGTGAAGTCCGGAGGGCCCAATTAGTCAAATCCACTCTCCTCATCTCCACGCTTGGGCCCCCTGGAATTTAATAAGATGGGAAAGAGATAGTGGTGTGCGGAAAGCAACGGGATGTTACCGCATTTAGGTCTATCCTTCCCAAGAAAAACTGCAAACATGAACAAAGGAAGCTTTTAATAGAAGAAGAAGGATCTTCTGCGGACCTCTGGAAAAAGAACAAAGGAAGAGAGTAGTGAAGTGCTTTGTGTGGAGTGTGGCATTGTATGGGGAAGGAATATGGACATTACGACGAAATGAAGAGAAACGAATTGAAGCATTTGAAATGTGGATGTGGTGAAGAACGTTGCGTGTGAAGTGGACAGACAGAATAAGAAATAAAATTGTGTTTGAAAAAGTGAGTGAAGAAAGAACAATGCTGAAACTGATTAGAAAGAGAAAAAGGAATTGGTTGGGTCTCTGGTTGAAAAGAATAATAGACGACATTAGGATATGTGGATCATATGCGGAGACTAAGAGGAAGGCAGAAAATAGGAAAGATTGGAGATTGCTGGGTTTGCAATGAAAGACCTGCCCATGGACAGAACACTTATGTATGTGGGTATGCTCAGAATGCCTGGAATATCGTGTCTAAGAACAGTCGCTATTTGCAAAGACTAGTCGATTCCATGCCCACTCGACTGCAAGATGATCGAGATAAGAGGAAGATAGACTAAATATTGAATTGTGGCTTTTTGTTTTGTTTTTTGAACGCCTAATTGTTTGAATGTTTTAAGGCCGACGCCAGTAAATTTGTTTTGTTATGCCACGAAAGATATTTTTATTGAGAATAAAATCTTTTTTCTTTCCATTTGCAGCCATAATATCATGGCATAATATATTAATGAACCTGATGTTAATTACTAAAATAATCGTAAAAGAGAAAGAAGCCATTATGTATAGTTTGTCTCTCTCAAAAACAGAACAAAAAAGAACATAAAAAGCGCGAGGTTGTAGTCGAACGCAGGACCTCATGAATAAGAGGCCTGAACGCTATCATTACGCTATCGAATAACACACAGAATACTTCAATTATAACTTTAGATATCAGGCAACGTGGTCCAACAACATGTAACATCGCCTGTCTCCGAATAGCAGCGACGATACCCGAAGGGAACTTTGTTTCAGGAGAGCGGCCACTTTTTCTTTTGACAGCTGTACAGTACATTATAACACGCTATTTTTACTATTTACATAAAGAATGAAGACTTACATGATCAAACATTATTTTCACTTTTATACACAAATTACAAAATAATTAGGCTAGAGTATTATGACATAAAATATCTTGCATTAGAATACACAGAACTGCATATAATTTTAATGTTTGATCAATGTAGTAGCTCTACATTCTTTATTGTTGTTGTTAGTCAACTGTCCGAAGACACGTCTGAACCTCACAAGTGATACCAAGAAGGCACCAATTGTGAGGCAACTAGGTCAGGAGATAATGGGGTAGGGTGACCAGTTCCTTTCTCCCTCCATTGCATACATCGCTGATAGCTACATATTACACTAATCAGAATTCAGATGCATACAAACAATTATTGTTCTTTCCTCTGACACACACATCGTCAAGTGAGATGTACTGCCTGATAGGCTAATAGATGTACATATCAGCTAGAACCTCAATCAGAGTGTAAATATTAGAAATAACTTATTCTAGTGTACATATTATCATCCTCTGAGGAGTTTAGTGCTGAGAGGAATGCGGTTCCGACTAGTCTAGCGCGGTACTGAAGTGGGAGGGAACAGTTACAGCGGCAGTCTGGAAGGAAGTACAATCATACTGAAAACATTCGCCCAATTTACGAGAGCAGTATGCCTATTAGTTTTGTAACGTATTTTTGGCGAGATAGAGAAGGAAAGTATTGTAGAAAATGTTATTTATTTATTTATTTAATTATTTATTTATTTATTTATTTATTTATTTATTTATTTATTTATTTATTCTGGTGAAGTTAAGGCCATCACACCATCAGAAATACAAATACAATAAAATAGATAAAAAAATAATCATAATAAAACCACAATAATATAAATGAAAAGAAGAATCGTACTATTAAATTTAGTGATTAGTAAAATTGAATTAAATTTGTAAAGTAAGCAATTTAAATATACTGTACTCCTGAACTCACTTGAGAAGTAAAACTACTTGATTTGTATTTTAAGATATCACTAACAAATGATTTTCGCATGCCATTATAGGAATCTGTTTTTCACGATACCAATCACTCATATTCTAAATTCCAATAGAATAAAACCAAAAACTTTTTCACAGCATGTTTCCTTAAAAAAGATTTGTAACGGTGAAATATTTAATATGAGTAATTCATATAATATTAAAATAGCTAACATCAGGGAGTTGTTTGAGAAAACATTGCAACAATATATTTAATATAATAATAACAAAACCATATAGGGCTAGGTAAACAATATGTATATGAACTATTCACATCTTCTACTACAAACTGAAGACTGCATATTTTTGGACGATTAATACTTCCCACTCCGCTCGGCTCAGCTTGTCTGTAGCAACAAAAGGATCTACCTGCAACCTCCCCGCACCGATGGCAAGAATACCACAGGTCCCAGCGCTAAACTCGTCGGAGGAAGACAGTAGTATAAATAATGTAAGTTGTAAATATTAGTGTATTTGTTAAAGTGGTCTACGTTTTGTTCTGCCGCATTTTACGAACCAACAGTCGCGTGAGCCATCAGTCAAGTACTTCGCTTGCTACGTATACGTGCATCGTCCAGTTAAAAACTTCAGTAATATTGTATGGCCGCGATAAGTAGCGACTTCTGAGAGCGGGG
Source organism: Periplaneta americana (assembly GCF_040183065.1). Lineage (NCBI taxonomy): Eukaryota > Metazoa > Arthropoda > Insecta > Blattodea > Blattidae > Periplaneta > Periplaneta americana. The sequence continues at coordinate 112,917,497 of NC_091131.1, read as the reverse complement.
CAGTGGGGAAAAGAGAAGACAACCTCGTCACCTCTGTGTGCATTCTGCGGACCTCAGATAACACTGAGTATCACCAGTACGAAAACATTGCCTCCTCACAGTTTGTATTTAGCAATGGAGCAACTAAGATCAACTCGACGGCGTGGCCAAGTAATACACAGTAGAGAGAGGAAGATTATAAAGAATATAATAGAATGTTGCGACGGAGAGGCTCGAAACAAGAGGCTAATCGTTCCCCTAAGGCAGGCTTCGTCCAGAGCTGCTAAATACGCCGGCGTTAGTAATGCAAATGTCATAAGAATCCGGAAAATGGCTAGCGAGCGACCGGATGACATTGAATCAACTCCTGGTAAAAAGAGTTAAGATTTTATTTCTACTGTCATTACAGCCCATTGCTGTTTCATCAATAATTCGCATTATTTACAAATAAATTTTAAGTCGATTATTTATTTTTCCTGTAAGAAAATTTTACAATGATAGTACGCCTAATTGCTCGTACTTTAGAAATTTCAGAGTTGATTTACAAGCTATTTTTAATTGAAATAATTTGGTAAATTAGCTATATACTGAATACTGTAGATGGTTTTAAAAACAAATAACATCTGTCAAATTGTCTGCAAAAGTGAACCATCCAACTGCAGATTTATATTTGAAGACTGTGAATAAATAATGAACTAAGTTATCATCATCAACATAATCATCATCATCATCATCATCATCAACAACAACAACGTCGTCCTCGGTAGCGCAGTTGGTATAGCGCTGGCCTTCTATGCTCGAGGTTGCGGGTTCAATCGCGGCCGAGGTCGATGGCATTTAAGTGTGTTTAATTGTGACAGGCTCATGTCAGTAGATTTACTGGCATCTAAAAGAAAAGAACTCCTGCTGGACAAAATTCCGGCACACCGGCGACGCTGATATAATCTTTGCAGTTGCGAGGGTCGTTAAATAAACTATAAATTAAATCAACAACAAAATAAAGCGCTGGCCTTCTATGCTCGAGGTTGCGGGTTCGATCCCGGCCGAAGTCGATGGCATTCAAGTGTGTTTAAATGTGACAGGCTCATGTCAGTAGATTTACTGGCATGTAAAAGAACTCCTGCTGGACAAAATTCCGGCACACCGGCGACGCTGTTATAGCCTCTGTAGTTGCGAGCGTCGTTAAATAAACCATACTTATGTCAACAACAACACAGCCTATTGCAGATCTTGACCGCCCCTACAGTGCTCCAACAGTTGTTTCTATCTTTCGCATTCCTTTTCCACCCTTGTACTTTCAGTAAGAAAGTGCCATTTTAAAATATTCAAGGTGGCCAGTCTATGTATATATTTGTATTTTACTTACTTATTGCTTAATGTTTAATAACGTCATAAGGAATTTGTGCAGTACACACTAGTTTCAGTCATGAGCTTAAGAGCATAAATAAAAGTTTGCCACTATAGCCATAGAGTTGTCTTGTTATCATTTGCGGAAATTCACTTCATCTATAGAGCGAGTGTTTTTTGTACGGTAGTACTATTGTAGAACGCTGTCAAGGCGGCTCTGTTATCGCGATTATGTCATACATATGTGATCAGGGGTCATTCTCAGACTAGGGAGCTCAGCTCGCTACTTATCGCGGCCCTACAATACTTAATCTTATAGCGTCCTGGGACGATAATGAAGAAGAAGATGAAAAATAGAGGATTTCGACGAAAAGGATAAGCGAAAGTTAAGAAATACCAAAGTAAAGGAATGAAATATACTGTATCAGATATCACCATTTATCTGCACTCTTGAGAGTAAGGTATTCTGTCCCGTTAATTCGTAGCTCTGAACAGTTAGGAGGTTATTTTGAACTATGTGCAAGGGATTCTTACGTGCATATCCCACCCTCGACTATTGTTATCCGAATATGGGGATGATATAATTTGAAAATTGCCAGCAAGGTGGGGGGTGTCCTTCCCTCGTCGCTAATGACTCCAAGACGTTATTATCTCGCGAGTTATTCATCTTTTGTTGGGAAGTGAACCCCCCTGCCGAGCCCCGGCTCCCGTACGTAATAACGACTACCCTTTTGTTTACCCCCACCCTTCGCAACCCTTCAGGCATTATGATGTTCAATTCGTTCCACCTGGCAGCAAAGAATGAACAAGTTCTTCGCTTAGGAAGGACTCGAACACTTTCATGCGTTATTGGAATCGTCGGGGATCCGGAACTGTGCCAAATCACTGACACGAAAAATTGATTTCTTCTGCTATAAAATGTAATAGGCTACTAGATATAACTTTCACATATCGATTATTATTATTATTATTATTATTATTATTATTATTATTATTATTTCACTCGAGGTTGCTATAAAAGAAACAAGGAATAGTAATAGCTTGTGAAAATTATTTTTGTTATTATTATTGTTATTATTAACTTATTATTTTTATTTTTATTATTATTATCATTATTATTATTATTATTATCATTATTATTACTTCCACTTTTTACTCGAGGTTGCTATAAAAGAAACAAGGAATAGTAATAGCCTGTAAAAATTATTTTTGTTATTATTATTGTTATTATTATTATTGTTATTATTAAGTTATTATTATTATTATTATTATTATTATTATTATTATTATTATTATTATTATTATTATTTTAATTTCCACTTTTTACTCGAGGTTGCTATAAAAGAAACAAAGAATGGTAATAGCTTGTGAAAATTATTTTTTTATTATTATTGTTATTATTATTGTTGTTGTTATTATTATTACTATTATTATTATTATTATTATTATTATTATTATTATTATTTATACTTTTTGCTCGAGGTTCCTATAAAAGAAAATTATAAGGCTTCCTTACAGATCACAAAGAATTTATCCTGTCGAACAATATTCATACTCCTAGCTAATATTGGAGGCACGCGGTAGCGTCGCGGTTAAGGTGTTGTGCCGTAAGCCGCAAGGGCGTAAGTTCTATTTCCCATTAGGTCATTGATTTTTCCATTGATGTAATACTTCCGACTGCACTATGGCCCTGAGATACAATCAGCCTATACAAAAATGAATACCCAGGTCATTTACTCGGGCTGACATCCCTACTGTTACTCACTCGGTATACCTTATTTTATTTCAAGGAGTGCAGTTCGGTGGCTCCTTTGAACACCCATTTACAGATTTATGACTTCCTACACAAACACCTCTGACAATTCCATCCTGTCCCCTAGTCCCAACATTGCACAGTTGTCACAATCCTGATGACCTTCGAAATTATGCAGTGAAACTGACGGGATTTTTGGAATTCGGAAAAGATGCGGCAACTCTGCCTCCACTTGGATTTGATGGGCACCTGTCAATTGTTCTGAACGAGGGTTGTGATTGGTTACTAACAAGAGAAGACAAGATTTCCGTCACAGTAAGGAAGACATTTATTTATGACAACCAATTAGTAGGGGACAGTAGAAGGTCTGTCGGCAAAGTCCTTTCTATGAAACTGCACTCCATGAAAAAAAAATAGAGTATACTAATATTGTCTCGTGAGGTGGAAGGCCTTAATATCCCGCCACCCCAAGGGCCTTTCGGAGCCTACGATAGGATAGCAACTAACACTGAAAATATAGTGGTAGCGTAATTTCTTGAGCATATGGTTGGCAACACTGTCTATTCAGAAAATAAAAGAACACAGGATAGGCCTAAGAGGCATAAACGCATCCTTTGTATCACTCGATAAATATCTACTTTCCCAGCGGGAATCGAACTTGAGTTCGTCGGATTTTAAACTGAAAACATTACTACTTTTATGCATGCCGAGTAGAAATATACTTTTCGTCTATCCTGTAGCGATGATTCAGTACTCTGGTTTCTTAAAAGTGGTAGTGACGAAGAAGGGAAGCAGCTCTCTTAAATGTATATACATATTTTGAATGAATTACTTGTAAGGGTTTCAGAGTCGTATATTTCTTGGAGAACAGTATGGGAAGTCGTATTTCACCCACAGTAACTCAATTTCCTTATCTCAAAGAGACTAAAAAAACACCTAAACCATCTCACCCTGGTAGAAAATAAGTTAGATGACAGTAGAAGATAGGGTGAGGAGATGGGCAAAGCAGGTCCGAGGTTGTAAATTAAAATGGTAAGAGATGGGGCTACTAAATACATATTGGTTTCTGGTTTGATGCCCCTCGTACATTCTCTGCTTTACCCTCTCATAACTTCAAGTAAAAAATACTGTATGTTAGAGCTCTGGAAATAAATTTTGTCATGAATGGGAACCGCAAGCAAACGGCACAAAAGAAGGAAAGAATTGCTTCATCAGAGAACTGTGGGTGGATGATAGAAGCTATTAAATTCGGATTCTATACAGAGCAATAAACAAGTCCGCTGTGTTGTAAAGACCTATTGTATAGCTATAGAAGTTACAATTCGGAACGAGACATCATGGATAAGAATAGTTAATAAATGACTACATTTTGGTTATATTCCATTTTACGTCCATTTTCTACTAAAGATATTATTTCTAAATAAAATGATGAATTGATAGTACACCGTTGATGGGGGAAATAAGAGCAGGTATATTTTCAGTTCAAGGTCAGATATGAAGTTAGAAATAATAATAATAATAATAATAATAATAATAATAATTATTATTATTATTAATAATAATAATAATAATAATAATTATTATTATTATTATTATTATTATTAATAATAATAATAATAACCACTACAATTCCGTTTAAAAACGAGCTAAAATCTAATAGCACTAAAATATTAAAATTGTATTTCGACACTGGCATCCAAAATTCTGCAAAACTCTCGGGTAGCCATATTATTGTTAGTATTATGACTGGAGAGGCAAGAAAGAATATAATTATATACTACTGCTGCTGATGATGATGCTGCTGCTACTACTGCTACTGCTACGACTACTGCTACTACTATTAATAATAATAATAATAATAATAACAATAACAATAATAATAATAAAATATTCCATCCTTCATTTTCGTTTCCCTTCACCCAAGTCCATTACTAGTGAACCATTTCTTTGGTTTATCGTTTGTCTTCGAAATGGGCTTACTTTTTATAAGCTACAACACATCGTCTTTTTCTATAAGCAATAAGGACACAAGAAGTGTCGTGAACACAAAAGCTATGCTCGGAGGGACACAATTTGTTTCGTTTCATATTTATTACCCACTGTTTCGCCAGTTCCATTTTTTTTTTTTTCAAAGGAAATCTGCAAGAAAAGAAAAATGCTGTACACACGGTATGTATGCCGGGCTCTGTTACACATTTACGCATGAAAAAAAAAATGCTGCTAATTAACGAAACTGTGGACTTAACTTCATAAAATTTATCTGAAATATGATGTATCATTTGTCTTTTTTCTTCTGCTATTGCAGTTATATGCAGCACACACGAGGTATATATAGTTTTTTTTTGTTTTTTGTTTTTTTTTTTTCGTGGCTCCTATCTCCGTATACAAAACGTAATAAGCAGACGAATTTATACAACTGAAGGCGCTTAATTCATTTATGCCGTGTTTCGCGGCGGTACCGCTAAGAGCGCTGTACAAGGCAACTTGGCCACTCTATAATCTCTCCTCTAACTCTTTGGGAAAGACATGTAATATTTCTGCGTTCAAACCAGGCGCTTCAAAGTACCAACTTTATATCGCTGCCGGGTCGAATACTGCCGCTTGCTTCACTGCGGAGTCAGTTAGTATACGCACTGTATTACAAAGAGTACCTGTATGATGAGCTGGATTACAGACTGAACATTTGTCAGGTTATGAATGGTGCTCACAGTCAGCATTATGCAGAATATGTAAAATTTTCAGTGTTTGTCTTACGTGTAACTTCAGTACTTACTGTGCTATAACAAATGAAAAATGTATCTATCATTCACGGACGCGGTGTATTTCCATTCGTACAGACCGATTATTTAGTCCTGACAGCTCAGCGACGCAAAAGAGGGGAAGTAATAGGAGTAGTGGGGAGAGCTCCGGAGTAGAGATAAGGGCGAACGGTCGGTAAAGGAATGCAGTACAGCTTAATTGTAATAGAAACATACCTTTCTACCGCACGCATGACATCCAATCGCTCCGAAAGCAAGCGAGTGACTAACCCAAACACTCCTTGGCGTAACTCAATGGACTTGCCTGACCCAGGCGCATATCTCCGGCGACTACCAGGACTAAATAATCGTACTTTCTTTGTAAGTCAGTAATGATATTTGGCGCTGTTAAAGATAAACATTTGTGAATTCTTGGTTGGTTTAAATTCTCTCATAAAAGTGAGGACGAAATAGGTCACGGAAACCAATTTTATTATTAAGATAGGTGATAGTGGTGATGATGATTATGTTGACGATGACCCAAATCCTTAAAAATGTGTAATTATTTTTGTCTTACTACACGATCCAGGTACCCATATTGACCTCTTTCTCTCTTTACAAAGCTTGTAGTAGTGTCTCATCCTAAATTTTGGTATGAAGCTATAATTTCTGAACATCCGAGATCACGAAATCTCCAGTATTAATTTGTGTTGAGTTATAATACCCGAGGTTGAGAGGGGGAGGCAAGGTGCACCTGCTGGGAGGCACCTGAACCGCTGATAGGAAAGTTATTCCATCGATCTGCGGATCTTGTCTACCTGCGTGAACCGGAGGATACGCCTCTGTGATTGATAGATCGGACTACCAAGGAGAAGAGTTTAAAATGCCACTACAAAAAAATCATTGAATATATGTGGCACGGCTTAATGAAAAATAGGAAGCCTATTGTTTCCTCCGAAGGAGCTTCATTCAGGATTTTAATAACGGCCAACTCAGAGAGCGGAAGATTGCAGCCTTGAGGAAGATTACTCATAATCAGAGTATACAAGGGAAACTCTGCTGTAGTTAAGGTATTACGAATCTAGTGGGAGTAAGGTGCAAATGTATTTCTCTGCCATAATAAAGAGTCATTCATAGCTTGCTTGAGTTTGTCCTGTATCACCATGAGCTATGTCCACCACATTGCTTCAGAGTTCAAATATTGTGAGGGTTACGTAAGAACAGTTTCTAAACAGCAAATATTGCCGTCTTGTCAGTGTTGCCAACTGTTACCAGATATCACCATATGAAGTAAAATCATGATCCTATGTACTGAATGATTTATTTACCGTACTTTACCTTTATGTTGGAAGGTTATTCTAAATAATTCAATAATTTGTAACATATTTTCGTAGGAAAACTATACGGGAAAGGGATCAGCATGTTAGGTATTTTGTCTGGCAGTATGAAATTCATTGGTTTGACTAAACAATTTATTCACGAGATCTAACCAAAAAATTTATTTTGTTTGATCACATGAAATTATTAGTACTAACACCGAAAACTGAATATCATCATGAAATGTACCTATGCTTAAGAATACTTACTCCTAATAATTTTGCTATTCTAGTTAAAATTCAAATTCAAATTCAAATTTATTCACAATTTACATTTGAAATGAATACGTATGAATATATACCCGAAATGAGCATATGCTCGTGCTCGGGTACAGTCCAGTAGTCTACATAAATTTTAAAGAGATCAATAATAAAGTTGATGTTAGAAATAATAGTAACAATAATAATAATAATAATAATAATAATAATAATAATAATAATAATAACAATAAAATAATAATAATAGAATATCCGTGACGGAGATAATACAAAGATAATAATACAAATTAATTCATTAATAATAATAATAATAATAATAGTAATAAAACAAAAATATTTACAATAATAAAATAAATACTAAGACGGATAAAATAAAATATAAAACCTCTAGCGAGAGTTAACACAACTTAAATAAGCATATAATAACCAGAAAAAAAATGATGAACTCGAAAATCAACAGAAAAGTTCGATGTATAGCAGACGACATCAACCGCCGTATTGACATTGTGTTATGCATTATTGGTAGGAGGGGGAGCCGAAGGTCTACGTAACTGCCGTTCTGTTCGAATCTTCTCATACAATCATGGGAAGTTAATGCTGAAAAACAAAATGTCTAGAGTCAAACTGTTCGCTATTACCAGGATAAATACAAATAATACTGAAATATATTAACAAGTTTCAGTTATAGATCTCCCCCTTTGTGCAAGAGGTAACATATCAAAATATTTAATGAATGGCGGGGAAAATATAAATTTCAATAACTCTCTAGTGAGAGAGATAGTGACAAATACAATCAAGTGTATCTGTGGCGATGCTAAGAAATCATTTATTGGAGATATACACTGTTATTAATTAAGAAAATGATCTTATATTTATTACAATGTTTTATCTTATAGGTTACATGCATCATATAAATACAATAAATATTAGTAACATATTATAATGCTAGTAACACTTAAAATAATAATAAAATTTATCAAATATCATACAAACATTTTCACTTTATTTTTAAACATAAGAATGTGTAGATTGCTTAGGTCTGGATTATCTTTCAATACTGAATTGCATAGTCTTGGTCCATAATTGCTGTCTCCGTGAGCATAATTCCTTCTCCAATATCTTCTTTCTGTTAAATCTGAAAGAACAGAACGCCAGTAGGGGAAGGTACCCCACTCTCGCAGAACGCTTTATACTTTCTTGGAGTCGCTGCCATGCTTTTTCCTCCTTTTTTACATTATCGTAATAGTATGTGGTAGCGTGTCTGCCTCCAGACTAGTCGGTTCGGATTGGATTCCCGGCAGGGTCAGATATTTTCATGTAAAATTTCTACCTCGGGACTAGGAGAGATGGCGGTGCACAACTTCTAATCACTAGATTGTGCACCAATATGCCTGGGTTAAATCCCAAATCTCTCCGCAGTGCATATGAAGAGAAGGCATATGTCACTGTTGATAGTGATTCATCCTTCGGATGGGAACATTAAGCCTGGCGGCCCTCTTGGTGCTATTCGACAGGAGTAGCCTACGTGCCGGCACCGGGTTTCCCCTGCTCCCTTCCTCATCTTCATCATCATCATTCATTCCATACACTACTCTTACACGAACACTTACACATACACTCACCCTAGTACACGACATAACTCTCCACAGATATACATCATGTACAGCGTGATCCGCCGAAGTAGTGTACAACTAGACAATGGGTCACAGTTCTGCCATCTATCCGCAATATGCGGAACCCGAATCACGCAAGTGAAGTGGGTAGGCATTGGACACACTCACACACACATATTATCGTAATAAAAATCTAAACACGAAAGAATTCATTAAAATGTGAAATTATATTTCTATCGACCACCACCTGCATTATCACACTCAAGTATGTTATATTTATTTACACTTAGGCCTACCTCACTACAGTCTTGAATTGTAACCACAACGCAACACATAAAATAACTCTTATGTTCAAATTCCACTAAACGGCTCAGAAATCTAGTAAAATTTGAATTTCATGGAACTCTAGTAATTACTGACAACGTTTGTCTCAGCTGTCAACATAACAGTTACAAGATCACTATCATTTGTAGTATTCGTCAGTATCGAAATTCGAAACGAAGTTGTCAAAAGAAAATTCAATCTGCAAACTAAAAAATCACCACAGTCCACTAGCATATGTTGTAATGGGGGGAAAATGGTTAGGCTTCACTCTTGGGGTATGAAATAATCTATGGCGAATCCTCGGCCTCATCTCGCCAAATACCATCTCGCGATCACCAATCCCATCGACGCTAAATAACCTCGTAGTTGATACAGCGTCGTTAAATAACCAAGTTAAAAAAAGTCGTAAAATAAACAAATTAAAAATGAACAAAAGTCTCAAGCCTTGAAATTTTGATGATGTTATGATAACGATGTGTGTATATTATTATTATTATTATTATTATTATTATTATTATTATTATTATTATAGTGTTAGTTGGGAGGTCGGAGGGAAAAATATCTTTGGGGAGGCCGAGACGTAGATGGGAGGATAATATTAAAATGGATTTGAGGGAAGTGGAATATGATGATAGAGACTGGATTAATCTTGCTCAGTATAGGGAGCAATGGCGGACTTATGTGAGGACGGCTATGAACCTCCGGGTTCCTTAAAAGCCAGTAAGTAAGTATTATTATTATTATTATTATTATTATTATTATTATTATTATTATTATTATTATTAGAATTGAGGAATAATTGACAGTTTGTATTTCTTAGAAAAATGTCGAAAACGAAAAGAGAATTCAGATGTTATCTTTTCAAGTCTAAGAGTGTGACAAAAAAAACACACATATACAGACATATTGTGTAATGCTGTATAGGTGAGGTTATAATTTCTTGACCAGAACTATACAGGAACAAATTGCGAGCCTCCCTGACCATGTGATCAGCACGACATAGGTCCACCGTTGAGACAACACAGTACAATACATGACAAAATACATTCAGTTCCGTGAACGGGAAATAAATCTCGTCCAAATCCCACACCGGGAATTGAACTATGGACAGCTCGGTTGGGAAGCCCATACACTATCCACTTACCCAAGGCGGCAGACATGTATTATTTATTTTACTACATACAAAACTTTTTGAATGTGGATGAAGCATATCATTACTTACTACGAAAGAATGTTGCAATACATTTTCTTGTGTTAAGTTCGGTTGCTAGAAACGATGTAAAAGTACACATTTCTTATAGGGGTACCTATGTCGAAATAAAAACGTAGTGAAGCTCTTTCATTAATAATAATAAGCAATACCTTCTGCGTTTTCACAGCGACACGCCTCCGCACATGTTATTTTCGTCTGTAAAACAATACAACGTCTGATGGAAGGCTAACAAGATGTAAAGGATTTAAAGATGCAGCCAGTCGTTACTGTCTGCCTCCGCCATGTTGCGGTGTTTTCTTTTTCGGTAGTGTTTTATTTCTGATGGAAACGTCATCCATACATCAAACATGGGTATGAACAGCAAGAGAAAGATAAAGAAGACTGTCGACGTTAAACTTCAGAAATAGTGTTCAGATTCAAGGCATCAGAGATGAAAGAAAAGCGTATGGAGTGTCTGTTAGCATATTGTATTTTAATGCATTTAGAATTACTTCTTGGTATAGTTTCAAAATAATACAATGCAGTGACTTTTTTGAAATAGCAACTCATAAGAGTCATGATTTCTATCAATAACAAAATATTGTGCGTAAAGTTTAAGTTGTGTATAAACTGTAAATTAAAATTAAGGTGACATTTATTTTTTAAGGTGACATGTATTTATTTTGCCTGACGAGTTACTCTCTTAGTTTGAATTGTAAATTATTTAGAATTAGCGTGTAAGAGGGTCTTAGACTATAAGGATGCTATTCATAGACATTTCGCTAGCCCGCGCTACGAGCGTGTTAAACTAGTCCCGGCTATCGACTGATTACTTGTGCAGAATTCATATCATATCATATCGCTAACACTGGTTTATGAATACGAAAAACGTTAGTTCGCTGATCATCCATCGCAAGCCCGCGCTAAGAATGTCTATGAATATGGTAATAAATGTTTAGTTTAAATGTAGTTCTGTTTATAAGTATGAATTAGGGTGTAATTATTTGTCTTCTTGGAACTGTTGTATCAGTGAAGCGTGGAGAGTCAGTGAAGTTATGGTTTTACAGTGCAGTGAATAGTTCCTATCAGTGATAATTTATAGTGTAAATGAAATTTGTTCTGTAGTGTCAGTAAAATGTGTTATATAGTGTCAGTGAAATGTGTTCTAAAGTTTCAGTGAAATGTGTCATAGTGCCACTAGAGTGAGTGAGATGAGAGTAAAGTGAAAGATTATTATCAGTACCAATGTGAAACTTATGTAGTGCCTGTACATATGTAGGTTGTATTGTAAAATTAGGTTCACTTATTAATTAGGTTATTTTATGTATTATTATTAATTGTAATTATTGTGTAAAATTGTATTGTGTATTCTTATTATATTGTGTATATAATTATTTTGTGTATTGTATAATTGTATTGTGTATTGTAATTTTATTGTGTATACCACTACCACCGGCTGATTGCTCACTTGCAGTGTAAATAAATACATACATTATAATCAAGTAAACGCGTTGAGCTGCCTGGGATGTCAGTTCTATGAAGATGAAACATATTTTAAGCCACAGTTATTAAATTTCCATAAATATTGGAATTGTTAATTCTGAATTACCTTTTATCAATAGTACCCAAACTATACTTTCTTGCTGACATTGTAATGCTATCTGTATTATGCCTACCATTAATTTTCACCCTTCTTTATGCTGAAAATATAACATTAATGGAGAATAATCCAGTTTTTCTTATTACAGTTAACTTACTAAGATTATAGTTACAATCATATGTATGGCTAAATATTTGAACAAAGGCCGAAATTGTTACTTTTTGTAATGATTCTGGCATATACACGTCTATATACCAATTATTTTATTGCATTAAACGTTTTGTTTATGCTGTTTTTAAAATTATGTTCCTCTGGGATTTTAATTTGTTATAAATCAATTTACCCTACTGAATGGGGTCTTACAGTAGTCTACTGTATTAGTTAGAATACGACGTAAATTTTGTAACGTTTTGATATAATACGCTGGTATTTAAACTATGAACTGGGAAGATGTGTAACACATTTGTGTAAGATGGAGTTTCTAAAGATGATTATTGGGGCAGAACCATCGCTTTCGTTATTACGTCAGCCGATAGATGGCAGTTTATAAATTAAATGTGTATAAATAGAAATTATGATGTAATACGCTGATAACAGTCAGTCGTACGAGTGCAAGCTACGAGTCTACACATAAAAGGGAGATTGGGGAGCCTACTCAAAATTTAAAAAATGGTAGAATCCATTATACATACATACACACGCACACGCACACACACTGTATGAAGGTTAACATTTATCAATTTTACACTTACACTTTAATTGCTTTGTTATGGAAGCGAAGAAGTCGCGTGCTTATTGTAAGCGGAAAAGAAAGTGAAAGTAAAATTGGCGAATTAGTAAAACCAAAATGTGCCCAAATAAAAGGAATGGGAAAGAATGTGTGAGGAAGTGTAGGTAACGCAAAAAGGAAGGACAAACAATTTACTGTAGCATGTAGTAGCTATAAATAATAATGGATCCACAGTTTCTGACGTTTCTCGACACTAGCGACATCTATGAGCCACAGCAGCAGAGTTGGGGCGAATAATGGCAAGTTAAGGGTCTTGCCATGCACACAAAAATAATAATACATCTACATCAACTGTAATTATTAATAATAAATTTACTTACATTTGTAATATGTGTGACAGACTGTAGTATGAACAGAATCTAAAAACCTTTTAAGTGAATTATATACCAGGAATAAAGACGCCCCACGCAATCCAATGAATTTCATAAATCTCTTACGACTTTTTATTATTTTGTACATCTGGTGCTCCAGGGAACATTCAGTTAATCTTTCAGTAAAACGTTCTAGATTAACAATGACAATTGGTGTTGTATTGTATTGTATTTATTTACATTTCATAATATTTGTACATCACTTCACAGATACGTAGAATATGGAAAATGTCAAAAAAAAATCTTAATAGTACTGTACTACAAAGTCTTAATTATAGTCACAGACTAGTTGAAATATATACAGAAGAGTTTTACAATATACTAGTACAACACAAGGGGTTATTATCGATACTTAATACAAGACAGAAATATTCATGCAGCGTTGCTGAATGTCATAAATTCACCTACAGAGTAGAAGGCTTGAGAAATTAGGTACTTTTTTAATTTGGCCCTAAATAATCTTATGTTTTGAGTTTGATTTGTTATATCTATAGGGAGGCTATTAAAAAATTTTACTGCCATATAACGCATTTCTTTTTGATAGCATGATAGCCTTTCCGATGGAGTATGAAAGTAATTTTTTACGATTATATTATATGCTATGAACTGTTGCATTAGTTACAAATTTTTCACGATTACATACGAGAAAGTTTATTAATGAAAAATTATACTGACAAGCCACGTAGCCTACATTATTTGTAGTGTTTTGAAAATGATCCTACACTATTCCCTACATTTAGCATCTATTGTTATTATAATTACCTTTTTTGTAGGAATATACTGTTACTATCTGTAGAATTTCCCCAGAATGTTATTCCAAAACTCATTACCGATTGAAAGTATATGGTTCTTAAGGTATTGACATATAAACCATCTCTTGCATTAATCTAATATCAAGACATGCTGAATTTTGTTCGGGGGTAATTTCTTTAATATATTATTTTTCCAATTTAACACATTAACGATTTGTAAGTCAAGAAATTTCGTTGTTTTTTTTTTTTTCTTATTAATTATTCCGCTTGAAATTTACGATATTGAATTTAGACATGATTTAAACTGGATTGTGTTAGTTTTGTTCATGGCATTTAATGCATTATTATTTATTATTATTATTATTATTATTATTATTATTATTATTATTATTATTATTATTATGTGTATTCATTGTTTCAAAGTATGTACAAATCACATTACAATGCTTCATTTATATCTCCAAATGTTTCATAGACATTCAATGTGTCACTGAAACTGTTTTAAATTCTCTCCATCTAACATACGGCGTACTAAAAGAAATACGATGTTGAATTTAAGTCATTTTTGCATAATTGCAAGCTTCCCACGTAATCACGGTAACGAATGAAGGACTAAAAGCAAGTGACAAATGCGTTGCGTTTGTGCAGTAACTCAATTCTAATTTTCGCAATTTCGACGTTCTAATTCATGCAGACGAGTTGAAAGGACCTGATGTCCAAACAAGTTATTTAAATTAAAAGAAAACTGCGATATATCGACAGAATGTAATAACAAATTTACATAGCATGGTATGCTTGCTGTCCATGTCAAAAGGCATGCAAGCCATTCATCCTACCATTATGGAATTAAGCCAGATATTTATCATGCAGACAGCTGGTTTTCTTGCTTCAAAGAAATTTATATAAAAAAAACACAGAGATGCTTTTTTATTCTCTAGAAAGTAAAAACATCTGCTTTTGGAAACTGCTTCTACAACATTCCAAGATTGCGATGATGCCGTTCATTTTTTCTAGCCATTCTTTTGAGTTTATTTGCTTATTCGAGAATCGTTATCAACTGAAACGGTTAGAAAATTTCGTGGTATACTTTCCTTATGTTTATGTAGTTATTAAGCATCATTTTTCAACTGGAAATTTTTGGTAGACTTGATAGTATAATGCACATATACAATAATGAAAATTAATATGTTTAAAACACTGTCCTTCTGCTATGTGAACAAAAAAATACTTTTACGATTAAAAAAAAATATTTATTTTTTTTAAATTCAGTTCACTGTGCAGTGATGAAGCATTTCCCACATAACTCAAAAACTATCCAACATTCTGTGATGAATTTTTTGTTTGTATTTATGCATGTCATATCTAAAATATAATGCAAGATCACTTCTCTACCTTTGATAGATTGTTTGATAAAAAGTAAATTCATTTAAAAATGGTCAAATATCAGTATTTTCTTCTAACACAAAATAAAAAAAAAACATTATTTTTAAGGAATGTAGTTAAAGGAGCATGATATTGTAAACATGAATTTCAGCAGAGATAACATAAAAATGTTAACAAATGTATTAGTTATGAGGGAAACGCTTCATTACTGCACAGTGAACTGCCACCATTTTGAATTTTGGAAAAAATATATATAAATATTTTTTTAAATCGTAAAAATATTTTTATCATATAGCAGGAGGACAGTGTTTTACATATTACTAATGTTTGTTATTGTACAAGATACAGTAATGGAGGAAAGAAATGTTGAATATTTCCAAAAATTTTACTGCTGTAAGCTATACCTAACGCTTTAAAAAAGTTAGAGAATGAAGACATTAGAAAATTTTGTAATACTTTGCCCTTGATATTTATTTGTATATTTAAATTTCTACAATTATATATGTCACATTCTTAGAGAACTTTGTACATGTTAACAAGAATAATCATCATATTCGAAGTTTATTCCCGCAAAGTGACATAGAACCGCAGAAATAAAAAGTTGAAAGAATATAGCCTAGATATTGTTCAATTATTTGCGACCTGTCAATATTCTCATTCCAAGCGTTCAACAGCGTGCCAACAATGTCCCTTTGCATACTGCAATGTAGGTTGCATAACCTCAAGCCGTTCATAAATTGTTTTAGAATTACGTACAACACGACTAGTGGTGGATACACAATACTTTCGTCGTTGAAATTCTCTAAGTCGTAGCGTTTGTATTTTAGATTGTGACGAACAGCTGAAATAATAAATAGACATAGGTTCGGTTGACTAATTAATACACTAATTCATACGATGTGTCTGAGTAAAGAAACAGACATTTATATTGCGTGGATCTCTCGATAGTTCATGATTCTTAGCTAGAGTGATGTGTTCATATGAATTTTTCGGCTACCTGAGAGGGTTCGATACTCGTTCCTTCCTTTAGTACTTTCTAATTTTGAACTTCGATTCCGGGTGATTCTAGAATATTCTAATTAATACTACTTTAAAAAGGAAATACGCAATCAATCGCAACATCATATAAATGTTCCACAGCAGTAATTATAAAAGCTCGAATTCTACGTCGGTAACCATTCACAGCAAAAGTGAAAGATAGCGAGAGAAGAATTAAATAGAAAATGTTCCAGCAAGCAAACTAAGTCGACATCGTCCAACTCCATGCGGGTTGTTATCGATATCGTATATCTTAGATACTATGGTCTCTCACAGTCTGAATCTAACTTTCTTCTTGGTCTACCCAGGTTTTGAAAAATCGCATCCAGATATCGTGTCTCAATAATTTGTTATTTACATCTGAAGTTGTAAAAGTTCCATGTGAACACCCTGTATAATTTTATGAGTGTATGCTTCTGTACTAAAGACGGTTTGAAAACTTATTAATTATACCCAAGCATCTGTTGAAATCATACAGTTTTTCCGATATATCTAGTCCTCCCAAAAAGTGAGTCTATAACCAAGATATTTAAAAACATTTACTCTTTCTAAAATTGTGTTGTTTAAGCAGATTTTGCTGGGTATTTGTTATCTCCCGCAAAAGGCCATAATCTTGGTTTTCTCGGAGGAGATTTCCATGGAATATTTTCCTGCAATTAATGCTAGATGGGATAATGAGCGTTGTAAATCATGTTCAGATGTGGCAAGTAATTGTCCAAATTTAAAGTCCTATTGACCGGTACACAGCCATGTCTGGTTTTTCTGAATTCTTTGTGTGCTACGAAATTCATGCAAATGATAAAGAGAAGTGGTGAAAGTCCAAAGTCTTGTCTTCCACCAGTATAAGTTTGTATAGTAATGATATGTATATCATAAAATAATAATAATAATAATAATCGAATAATATATTACTGTATTGTTATGATCCCCATAAATTCACATTCTTTAATAATTTTTAACTACCTAAATAGAATTCTACAATGATACTACTTATACTATTTAGTCATATTTTTATATTTTTTATTCACTTCCAGTTTAATTTTCTACCACTCAAATAAGAGAGCAGTGAACCTGATACAGGAGTCAGCGAACGAGATTATTTGGTTGAGTTTATCCGATATCTCTTTGAAGCGGAAAGTGAGAATGGCAAAAGATTAAATTTTAGAGTAGGACGTTGTTGCTATTAGAAACCAAAACATAATCGGGAGTCATGTTTGGTTCTTTATTATTTGTATTGTTTCACAACCACTTGCTCAATATAATGTCAAAAATCAAGGCTGGTTTTTGTCACTTAAAGAATTCGCTGCGTAGAAATTTCTACCAGTACTTGCGAATAACTTAACAGATAATTTCTGTAATTGACACTGTCCTTATTTGCAACACGAACATAACTAGCCTCTTCCATAAATACAAAACAAATTACAAAAATTATGTCCTTAAGGTAATCACTTTAAGTTCTCGAAACTATTTTTGTATGACACGCAGTTAAAAATACACATATGTAAACGTTCGTACAGTCTCCTTAATAAGGTTCGGAGTAGCTTCCGTAAAATCATGGTGATTTTTTTGCAAAAAAAAAATAAATAAAACAAGAAAAACCTCCGCTTCAAGCAATATATTTGCAGTGGTCAGTTTACAGCCTCCACATTTCACGTTCTTGGTTTCGCTCCCAGCTATCCACTCATTCTCAGTGACGTCGACGACCGAACAATAGCCTTTTTGTTATGTCCTTCCTTATTCAAACGCTGCTTTGAGTTTCAGTAATTTTTTGCAAGTCGTCTATACTTTACGCATACGTACTAGTATAACTCAATTATGGCGGAATCGTTGTTAAAATGTAGTGGCACTGAGAATATATATGGCAGAACATCACCGAGAGACTAAAAGATTGCTTCCTGTATTCACACAACATGGTGTAAATCAGTTATACAGTAGAAAGATAAAATGGTTTGAATGAATTATGTGTCACTTACTTTAAAGGTTTTTGCTGTCGGAAACTTGAATATTTCTACTTCCTAATAACAAGAGAAATTTATGGTCTTGCTAACACATAAAATCGCTTAAATAACTAAACAAAGTCAACTATCCGAAGACAGGCCTGAACCTCACAAGTGATACCAACATGGAACCACTTATGAGGCAACTAGGCCAGGAGATAATGGGGTAGGGTGACCAGTTCCTTTCTCCCTCCATGCATACCTCGCCGATTGGCTACATATTACACTAATCAGACTTCAGATGTCTACAAACAATTATTGTTCTCCTTATGACACATATCGTCAAGTAGGATGTACTTCCTGATAATAAATGTACAGTACATATCAGCCAGAACCTCAATCAGAGGATTCTATACCTTTATAGCTATTATTACAATTAAGTCAATTTTATGGTCTCGATAGAATGTTGTTATCTGGATATTATTACCAGGATATAGATTTTGTTAATTTTATTATCAAACTGATATAAGAATATAGACGTCTGTTTACTTTCTGGTGTGAACTAAAATTTAATCTTCCATTATTTCGTGCTGCGTTATTTTAGCAGAGTTTGTGTTGACTGATTATGTGTTAAATATTAAACGAACATAACGCAATGGCATTAAGGCATTAATTTATACACCTTTCTTTATACATTTACAGTTCGGTTGCACCGTTAGGTGAAGGTCTAGAACAGTGGTCGTCAGCACTCTCTGAAATGTGCAATGGGTACGCGGTGCCGTCCCTTGTGCACTGTCGTGCAACAGGCAGAGATACAGAGCATACCCGCTAGCAGCTACGAGAGCACTATAGTGCACTGCGTTTTCCGTGGGTAAGAGAGGCTAGCCCCAGCGTGCTCTGTGCTGACGACCCCTGCTCTAGAACGTCAGATTTTCATACGTAATAGCCAGATTTGTGTCCTGGAGGGTACAATTGTAATTGTCTTGAACAAGAAAGGTATCAGAGGATCGCATCGTGGTTCTCTAATTTTACAGGTCAAAATTCTATTGTTTTTCTGCGCTTATCAACTGTTGGGTTATATAGCGTCGGCCCTTAACTACCCCCAAGATCGCATCTCAACCTATTTTTAGGTATATATAATAGGTTTAATAAGGAAGAGGTGGAAAGTGTTGGTGGGATGAAAGAGAGAAACGGGAGCATCTTGAGGAAAACCCTCTGCTGAATCTGTCTTGTCAACCACAAATTTTTATCATGCCTTGGACAGCCACCTGAATGGAAGAAAGTTCGCTTTCGCTGAGCCACAGACGCGGAAAACGGACTAGTACTCGCGAGTGAATTTTTGCAGAGGTAAGTTCTTATAAAGCTTCCGAATGTGAAAGAAGGATTATAGTTAGAATCTCATAATATATTTTAACATTTCTATCATTGCTTTTACCAGCTATTAAAAAAATATCAATTTCGAAGTTATTTACCGACGTAATTGTTTTCAAATATGCATGAAATATTTTATAGAGAATTGTTTCTGGTAAAAGTGCATTATTTTTCTCCACTGCATTCCGCAGAGTCTCAAAATTTCACACTATTATTCTTACATTATCGATCTCCAAACTTTTTTGAATAAGAAATGCCAGCATAACTAGGTAGGAATACTTTCTATATGGAAAGTCGTTACTTTTATTATGGATTTATAAGTTTCATTTCTAAAAAGTTGAAGTTCTTCTTTACAGTTTCTTTGAAGTAAGAGGTAAAAAGATTCTGACGTTCTGCAGATACCCTGCAGAGCTATCAGTTTCAATATACCATGACGGACAAAAGTGAATATCCACGATGTGATTTTTTTATTTCGAGACCGCAGCCTCGTCCGAAGATAATGCACTAGCCGCCCAGTGTGGTCCCAGCAAGTACAATCAACTCGAAGCATAAACAAACAGAAAACGACTTGGCACATATCATAACAGCCCGTGGCTTGTAGCCGCGATACCACTAAGAACCAAGTTACTGTGTTACTTGTTATTATAATCAACCTTATTGCAGACGATGATAAAGCGAAGTGTGGATCCAGACAGCACGAAATTGGCTTTAGTAACGGTTGTGTTCACAGCTTCTAGAGAATACAGCGACTGTCTATCCTTTTATGTACTTCAGTACGAAGAGAAATATTTTCACATTTCATGTTACTAGGTTAATCAAATACTTGTATTCATTAAGAAATTGAAGACAACATTTAATCAGTTTACGTAAAATAATAGAAGATACATCTCCCACAATGTATTCCTAAAATTTATTGTTACGAAAGCAACATCCAGATTTACGCGTATCAAAACAGTTCAAATCTGTCATCAAGTTATAAATGATAGTGCTTATAGTTTATTTAAACATTGTTTCAAATATATGCATTGTTTACCAGCAGGTACTAACAGTGAAATAAATATTAAAATACACCATATTATAATGAAATTACAGGTTTGTTTCCGATTTCTGATAACGAATTTGAATGACGTAATGTGCGTCAGGAATCACACCGACAGCTGAATTGCGGCAAGAGGTGACAGACCAGTAGTGAGTGATTTCATAATCAGAGTGCACGGTGTATCACAGTAGCAATGCCCAAGGAAATCGACCCTTTTTGGGAGGGGTACATAACAACCCTTTCCGATGCTAAGTACAATTACGTGAAAATCATAGGAGCCTGAAAAACATGTGGTTTCGTTATTTCCAAGAAAGGCATCTTGTGTATACCTAATAAGACTGCCAAATCTCGGATGGGATTAATTCCAGAGTGGCAAAAGCAAGCAAATCCAACCCCCGTCACAAGTCGCCGCACCCCACGAGATGATACAAATTAATTCCATCCGAGCTTTACCAATCTTATTAAGTACACAGAAGATGTAGTTCTTGGAAATAACGAAACCTCGTTTATTGCAGGCTTCTTTTATTTTCACTTAACTGTACTTGGCATCGGAGAAAGGGTTGTTATGTACCCCTCCCAAAAAGGCTCGATTTTCTTGGGAATTTCTGCTGTGTGTCGCCGTGCTCTCTGACTATGAGATCACTCACTACTGGTCTGTCACCTCGCGCCACAGTTCAGCTGTCATGTGACTCCTGACGCATGTGATGTCATTCAAATTCGTTATCAGAGATCGGAAAGAACCCCGTATACATATATTCATTCGAAAGCTTTGTAAGAACTTGATTTTGTGAAAATTCACCCTAGTAGTTACTAGTCAGCCTGTCGTATCTGTAGGTCAGAGCTAGCTATAATTTCCATGCAGGCGGCACGGGTTAAATCCCTGATCAGATCATGGTAAAATTTGTGGTGAACAGTGCTGACTTAGCAGAGGGTTTCCCTCAAGATATCCCGTTTCCCTCTTTCATTCCACCAACACTCTCCACCTGTTCCTCATTTCATATGCAACGGTTAAAAATAGACTGAAGTGAAATCTTGGGAATAGCACGGGTTTCCAATGCTGATGTAGATTCTTAAAACTTGGAGCTTCGAGCCCCGAGGCTTATTAGCTAAGGTCTATCGTCCTCATTTGAGGATGGGACCTTGTTTCCTTGGGGCTAAGATAGGATGGTCCTTCTGTGAGCATCGGATTCAAGTATGCCACACATACCACCTGTCGTATTAGAATAATCGTCGCTTATAGAACGCACAATGGACGAATGTGAGCTTAAGTGCATGCATCCATCCTGGGTTAGACCCTCGAAAAGTCAGCCAAATTTGTATCACGATGTTTGAGACGTAATATAAACATAAACCTCTGGAACCTGTCTCACAGACGTTCTGGAATTTGAGCCCCGGTTAGATCTTAAATTTTTCATTTGAAATATCCATAGTGACACTTGTGGCGGGTAAGGTCCCTGCTGGGTTTTTCTCGTGACTCTCCCGTTTCTCCTTACATGAACAACAGTTTGTCTGATCTCCATTCCATTATCATTGCATAGTAATTATTCCCTGACCATCGCGTCGGTAGGTTATGTACAGACCGATTATTTAGTCCTGACAGCTCAGCGACGCGAAAGAGGGGAAGTAATAGGAGTAGTGAGGAGAGTTCCGGAGTAGAGATAGGAGCGAGCCGTCTGTAAAGAAATGCAGTACAGCTTAACTGTACTGGAAACACACCGCTCTACCGCATGCGATACATCCGATCGCTCTGAAAGCAAGTGACTGACTAACCTGAACTCCCTTTGGCGTAACTTAATGGAATCGCCTGATCCAGGAGCACATTGTCAGCGACTGTCAGGACTAAATAATCGTACTCTAGGGAGGAGGGTAGTCTAGGGACGAGTGGGTTTGCCTGCTCGAAACCTGATACTCTGCGAACGTCAGTGTAGTCAGCCGGTTTGGGAAGACTCCTAGCTGGATGGAAGCCTAATAGATCTACTAGATCCTAGTGCTGAGTAATAGTGCCTACCTCCCAAATACAATATATAACTTACCAAAAAAAATAAACCTAGAATCTCAATTGCATTTTGGACTATCTAGTGCGTCTGCGATAGTACTATCCGCGCTAGTACTTGTTCCAAAAATAGTAATTCATTATTATTGATACAAGAAAGTTCTATCATTATGAACCGCATGTATTTGAACAAGTATAGCAGCAAAATGTTTATGGTTCTGTGTAATTTGCAGCATTAATCCTAGTTTGTATAGGAGGCCATGGGACCCCAATTAGGTTTGAGGATTGTGTTTAGGTTACCTTTCAAACATTGTGAGACGATTATAAATGAAGTTTACCAGTAGAAAGATGTAATATTTTAAGAAAAAGTGTCAGTCCATTACACGTGTGGTTATATGGACCGAGAGGGTGAAAACTAGATTAAAATGGGAAGGAAAAGTAGGAAGAAGTCTGTGTATAATTAATTTATTTAAAGTGTTTTACATATGAACTCCATCTCATTTGTCAGTTTATTCTACGTCACAAAATAAATAACGAAGAAAATGTTCTTATATTTCTTGGAGTGAATCATCAGTGTAGCTAAGATTTGAATTTAAAATGAAGCTCGAAAAATTTTTAGTGAAACTGTTTTTTCTGGCTATCCTAAAATAAATTTCTTGCAGGACCATATTAGGCTACAAAACGTCTATGCAAAACTGAAGAAAAAATGTAAGAGAGTGAGCTGACAGCACTTGAACTCGGACGGGGCAATAATGAACTGACTGAGAGGCAGTGGGTATCATTTCCTCTGGTACTGCTGGATACCTAGGTGCCATGAATCTCATATAACGGCAACTACATCCTGCGCCGACAAGAGGAGCTTCTTCGCAAGCAATTCAATTCGTAGAACTAATTGCGACAGGAAGAAGCAGGTGCTCGCCCATCAGCTGGAAGAGTAACGTTCGTGGTGCGAAGCTATATGAGGCACTTTTCCGTCCCTCTCAAATTTCAACAGTGCGATCTAAATAACGCACGTGTGTATGTATGTATGTATGTATGTATGTATGTATGTATGTATGTATGTATGTATGTATGTATGTATGTAGTATGTATGTATGTATGTATGTATGTATGTATGTATTTATTTACACTGCAAGTGGGCAAGCACCCGGTGGCAGTGGTATATACAATATTAACAATACACAATAAAATGATAACCAATACACAATAAAATTTACAATACACAATACAATTTTACAACACATATACAATTTTACACACAATACAATAATAATACACAATACAATTTAACACAATAATAATAAAACATAAAATAAAATACCTAATTTTACAATACAACCTACATAATTATCTATAGGTCCTACATAAGTTTCAATAGTCTTTCACTTTACTCTCATCTCATTCCCTGTAGTGGCACTATGACGCATTTCACTGACACTTTAGCACACATTTCACTGACACTCTGTAACTCATTTCACTGACACTATAGAACACATTTCATTGACGCTATAAATTATCACTGATCGGAACTGTTCACTGCACTGTAAAACCATAACTTCACTGACTCACCTCGCTTCACTGATACAACAGTTCAAATAAGTCAAATAATTACATCCTTATGCATACTTATAAACAGAACTACATTTAAACTAAACATTTCTAGTCTAAGGCCCTCTTACACGCTAGTTTTAAATAATTTACAATTCAAACCAAGGAAGTAAACTCGTCAGCCTAGATAAATACATGTCACCTTAAAAAAATTAAATGTTGAATGTCACCTTAATTTTAATTTTCACTTTATATACAACTTTTTAACTTTTTACAACTATTTAAATTTAATTGTATGTATGTATGTATGTATGTATGTATGTATGTATGTATGTATGTATGTATGTATGTATGAATGTAGTATGTATGTATGTATGTATGTATATATGTATGTATGTATGAATGTAGTATGTATGTATGTATGTATGTATGTATGTATGTATGTATGTATGTATGTATGTATGTATGTATGTATGTATGTATGTATGCATGTTCTAGCACAATGGGGAGATTCAGACCTATTAGTGTAATATAGCCTCTTACGAGGCGCTTCGTCATAGGCACATTGAAAAACATATACAGGGTTATTTCCGATCTCTGATAACGAATTTGAATGACATCATGTCCGTCAGGAATCACACCGACAGCTGAAATGCGGCGAGAGGTGACAGACCAGTAGTGAGTGATGTCATAATCAGGGTGCACGGTGTATCACAGTAGCAATGCCCAAGAAAATCGAGCCTTTTTGGGATGGGTACATAATAACCCTTTCCGATGCCAAGTACAATTACGTGAAAATCATAGGAGCCTGCAAAAGACGTGGTTTCGTTATTTCCAAGAAAGACATCTTGTGTGTACCTAATAAGACTGCCAAAGCTCGGATGGGATTAATTCCAGAGTGGAAAAAGCAAGCAAATCCACCCCCGTCACAAGTCGCCGCACCACACGAGATGATACAAATTAATTCCATTCGAGCTTTATCAATCTTATTAAGTACACAGAAGATGCCTTTCTTGGAAATAACGAAACCTCGTTTATTGCAGGCTTCTTTTATTTTCACTTAACTGTACTTGGTATTGGAGAGGGTCGTAATGTACCACTCCCAAAAAGGCTCAGGTTTCTTGGGAATTTCAGCTGTGAGTCGCCGTGCACTCTGACTATGAGATCACTCACTACTGGTCTGTCACCTCGCGCCACAGTTCAGCTGTCGTGTGACTCCTGACACACATGATGTCATTCAAATTCGTTTTGAGATCGGAAACATTCCTGTAATATATTTGAAAAACACAAATATAATTGAAATTTAATTTAAACAATGAAAATACTAAATATTTTAAGAACTAAAAAAATGAATGAAAACTCTTCGCCCATAATGTATTAATTATAACTAAATGTAATTAAATATATTTATTAAAAAATCATGCAAATTTGTATTAAAACTCATGAACAGAGTAAAGAGGATCATTTAATAACCAATAATTATAAAATGTAGTTTTAAAGCTATTGATTGATAGTTTATAGTATTTTTGGGAAGCTTATTACGTATATAATTTCATCCCCATAACAGAAAAATTTGTGTTGCTCTTATATAATCTACGGTATGGAATATTAATTTGTACACCATTTCTAATTTCATAACTAATTGTCGATATTATATCGAGTGTAAAGAACTAGAGCATATACAGTATATACAAATTTATGACTGTTAATATCAGTGATTGTCTGAAAAGTGGTCGACAAATCTGTCCCCGGCCAGATCGTGATGGAATTTGTGGTGGACAAAGCAGGCGTTGCAGAGAGTTTTTCTCGAGATACTCTCGTTTCCTTATATCATTCCACCAAAACTCTCCACCTACCCCCTCATTTCATCTATCATCCGCAATAGTAAAAATAGGCTGGGGTGAAGTCTTGGGGTAGTACGGATTTCCGATGCTGGTATAGGAACGGCTTGGGACTCCGGGCCCCTAGGGCTTATCAAACTACTCATCCGCGAAGCGGACCTGGCTCTATCAGGCACTAAGGCAGGATGGTCCACCTGTCAGCGTCGGATTCATGAATGTCACCTATCGGATTTGGACAATCATCGCATATAAGGGCGCACAAAGAGCCAAACCGTTCTGGTCCAGCCCACGTAATATTATGTTACTAGTCAACTGGTATGCAATGGAGGAGGAAAGGAACTGGACACCCTACCACGTTATCTTCTGGCTTAGTTGCCTTATCAGTGATTCCTTATTGGTGTCACATGTGGTTCAAATCTGTCTTCGGACAGTTGACTAAACAACAACGAAAAAATGGATTGAGGTGTGGAGCCTGCAATTTGTGATCATTGAGGAAGCTTGTAAACAATTTGAAGCTATTCCGCGAGATTTTCTTCTAAATGCTGTTCATTCCTCATAAGGGAACTACTAATGATAGCGGAGAAGAATAGCGACCGTATCTGAAAATGTTGAAATTGGTTTGTACGTGAATATATCCCATTGTTTTATTAACAAAACGATATTGTTACATTTCTGTGCTTTATATACGTTACTTTATGCACCAAATGACACTAATGATTCTGAAGCAAGGAAAACGGGCGTTTTTGAAGAAGTCTGCTCTAGCAACTTCTTTGTCCACAACAAATCCCACTAAAATTCTTCTGAACATGACGTCGATTTTTCTTTTCACTGAAGTTCGTTCATACTCGTGTGCTACAGCGGCATAGAGTTCAAGATATTTAATGGCTTTAATAGTAATAAATAATTGATAGCATTTCCTTATATTGGGGTGAAGTCTTGGGGGTAATACATATATATAGTAGTTTTATTTTGCCTGGCAGAGTTAAGGCCGTAAGGCCTTCTCTTCCATTCAACCAGGTTTCAATAATATACATGAAATACAAAATTATGTGATAGATTATAACACAACACAGAAAAAGATACCTTAGAGATTACATAAAATATAGTAGAAAATTACAAATAGCCAAGATCAGTTACATAATATAAGGAGAATATAAAATAAAGTAGAAAATTACATATAATCAAAATCAGTTACGTGACATAAAGAGAATAGGCTATATACAATTTATAAGACATAAACTGCTCGAGATAAATCCGACGATTAATTCACTTGAGATATATTGTACAGTTAATATATTAATAGGAGAATACATGTGGGTTGTTGTATAACAAAATCATACTACATATATATAAAGATAATAAAAAAGGAAAAATAAAGGATGAGAGAGAAGAAAAAAATAATAACTTTGTCATTTAAGACTATTTAGAAACTTCCGCAAGAGTCTATATATTTAAATTAATTAATTAAATACACATTTTAAGACAGATGCAGTAATGTTCTAAAAATCTAAAATCTTTTTTTTTTATTGTAGAATTTTGACTGTGAAAAGAGGCGAAGCTGGTTGACAGATGAACGATACAGATATTAAAATTTCAATAGCTTCTAAAGTCTTCTTTTCTTGGAAAGAAACACTCAACAAGAAAGAGCACAATCGCCACTCTTTTTTCTTACATTTTACGTCATGCCTTTCAGTTACAGGTAAAAAAGAAAGGTGGCAGCGTTCTGTGTAATCGCGTGATTTATTCTCGAGCAATATGTAATAAAATGGAGTTTCATGTCCGATTCGTCATGGAATTAATGGACGGTGAAAGAGGAAGGAGTTGTATTTTCTTTAAATCTTCTGGGGAAAACTACAAAGTGTTAACGTCTGACTGTAACTACAGTACACGTACTCTACATTCCTCCTGTGCATTCCGTTATTATATCTGTCACAATATTGTTCTAGAATTCACTTGCTAGCGGTTGTTCCAACATAATCTGACACATCCGTATTGGCTTCAAATTTTACATGGCTGACTGCATTAATTTTTCATACGTAGAAAAGTACATTTTGGTTAGAACTGTTCAGGACGTTTTCAGATGTTCTACCTGTCACTAGCCACCAACACAACGAGTTTCTTATGAATTTCACCTATTTACTTGCTCTTTTCATTTTTCCTCATTTTCCTACTCTGGTTTTTCTTTTTCTTCTTATTTGTTTTCTGTCTTTCATCTTTTCCCCTTTCTTTCTTCATTTATTTATATTTTCTTTTCGTTTATCTTTTGTTTGTTATGCTTTATATTCTGTTCTTTCCTTTGCTCTTACGTTCTCTCGTTCCTCTTTCCCTTTCCCTATTTCATTTTCCTCTATTTTCTCTTCTTTAAATTTATTACACCTTCTTCCTTACAAGGATACATTCCCATGGGGGCAGATAAAAAAGGTATTTTTTTTCTTCCACCATGTTAATAATATCAAAACAAGTGCTTGCACAAATTTTTGGCCACTCGAGCGCAATTACGAGGGCTGTAAAACATAAGTTTCCCTAGGTCCGTTTACAGAAAGAAAACACTATTTCATGGAAAGATTTATTGGAACAGATAAAGCAATTGTTGAGATATTCCCCACCAGAATTGAGATATTTTTCATGCCGTGGGATCAAGTTTTGTAGTCCTGTGTCGTAGAATTTTAACGCCGGGGATCAGAACCAGTGTGTGACAACCCTCTACACGTCTCCGTCGATCCCATGATATGACAAGTGTCTCAATTCCAAAGGAGAATATGTTGAAAAATAGCTTAACACTTGTATCTGTTCCACTAAATTTGTTCAATGAAAGTATGTTTTCTTTCTGTAAACGGCCCAAGAGAAACTTATTTTTACGGTCTTCATAATTGCGTTCGGGTGGTCAAAATTTGTACAAGCATATTTTTTAGACATTATTAATATGATGGAAGAAAAGAAATTAACTTTTTTGTCTGTCTCCATGAGAATGTTTGCTTGTTAGCTTTCTTCACCCTAGTGACGTTTCTAGCCTGGTTGTGGGTTTGCGCAACCACCACCTTTACCACTACCATTAATACAGTCTATTCTTCTGATATAATCGAGATTGAACTGTTATTAATCCCAATCTCGCTCACTCTTTAGCACTACAATTCTTGTAGAACCTTGGCTGCCTTAGAGATGTTATTCCAGGTCTTTCTTTCCTCCATATTTTGACAATTATCCACGGATTGCCTGTTCTTGGCGAAACATGTGAATCCAGACACCTGATAGTGATTTGGTGCTTCTACAGTCGCATCGCGACGCACGGGTTGCCTGCCCCCAGTGAACATTACGTGAAGTCTCGGAGCACCTGCTGATGGAGGCAGGTGGCGAGCCACTTACATAATGCAGAACGTCGCCCATCTTCGCAAGGGTTTCCGAAACGCCACAAAAAATGTCCGCACTGAAAAGTCATTCGCGTCTTTTTTTGTACCTACAGGCAGCAGTTACACCGCAGACTATTCAAGTACGAGCTACAGTGTGTAGTAAACTGGAAATTCAGAATAAACGAAAATTGAACATGTGCATTCCTGTCTTTATCGATATAAATGTAACATATTTGAACATCTTCACGCTGGATCAACTAGTCTTTAAGGGCCATATTCATAGACATTCTTAGCATGGGCTTCCGGTGGATGTTCAGCGAACTAACGTTTTTCGTATTCATAAACCAGTGTCAGATATATGATATGATATGATATGATATGATATGATATGATATGATATGATATGATATGATATGATATGATATGATATGATATGATATGAATCCTGTACAAATAATCAGTCGATAGCCGGGGATAGTTTAGCACGCTCGTAGCGCGGACTACGAAATGTCTATGCATAGCAGTCAATTTTTTTACAGATTTTGCATTAAATTATAGAAATATGATAGGCTATTACAAAAATGATTACGCTTAAATATATTAGTGTATATAAAGTATACTATCGAGCAAGAACTTGGGTTGTTTCAATAATCTAGTGTTTGTTTTTATTTTACTTGGTTATTTAACGACGCTGTATCAACTACGAGGTTATTTAGCGTCGTTGAGATTGGTGATAGCGAGATGATATTTGGCGAGATGAGGCCGAGGATTCGCCATAGATTACCTGGCATTTGCCTTATGATTGGAGAAAACCTCAGAAAAACCCAACCAGGTAATTAGCCCAAGCAGGAATCGAACCCGCGCCCGCACGCATAATCTAGTGTTAATGTAGTGTAATTTACCTTAACGAGTATCTCTATAGATCTATCTGGTATAACTCTTTCTAACACACACTTTAAAACTTCCCAGGAAATTGACTTACAAACTTAAGAAAATTATCGATAACGGTCGTGGACCTAAACACGCAAGGAAAACATGTACAATACGTAAAAGTGTATAATGGAAAACATTTTCAATCACGTAATCCTCTTTGTTTCACAGTTCCTCATATCTATGGTATTCCTAGTAACTTCTATCTGTAAAAATGTAGTGTTAGTATTGCGACCAGTGCAAAAATATACTAATGTAAAAAAATAGGCAAAAATCCATATCTGAATTTAATTGTTTGTATGTATGTATGTATGTATTTATTCATACTGCAAATGGATAAATACCCAGTGGCAGTAGTAACAAATTACACTCAATAATGACAATTAAAAATAAATACAATTAATAAAAAATACAATTAATAATAATACTAATGATAATTAATAATAATAATAATAATAATAATAATAATGAGCATCCCAAATTAAATGAAGCACTATCACCTAAAATAACATTTAAAGTAAATCTAATTTGTATCTTAACCCTAAGTGCGAACTAAAACCCACGAGTATGATATGTTCAAACATGCACGAGTCCTTTCAGCACTACACTCATTTCGCTGTCAACTCACTCACTGCACTGGAACTGCGACACATTTCACTGATTCTATCCTGATTTCACTAACATTTCAAAAACATTTCGCTGTTCAAATACTTTGCATTACCACTATAATCTATAAAACTTCACTGACACAAATACACTCCATTTACACAACACACTTTACACTTCACTGACACAAATACACTCCATTTACACAACACACTTTACACTTCACTGACACAACACTTAAAATAACAAAACATCAATTACACCCTTTACATGGTGTGTATAAAATACTACCGTCTATTAGTAAAGTCCTTAAGCCTATTTTTAAATACATTTTTGGTTGCTGGTAAAGCTTTTAGTAAGTCCGCAGGTAGAGCATTCCAGTCCCTGATAGTACGATTGAGAAAAGAAAACTTTCCAGTGTTCGTCCTTAAAGTGACATTAATAAGTTACATTATACAAACTGTATAATTTAGATTATCCTTTATATGTTTTTTAGAATATTTCAACATTATGACATCAGTTGCTTAGCAACGGCAATCAATTATGTAACTCTATTCCGACGTCACTTGCTTAGCAACAGATCATTAAGATGAAATGCAGTCTCCCAGCTTAACGTGAATATACTTAAGTGTCGTATATTAGCCTATCTGTTTGTGTATAACGATCTCTCCTAAACTATTGCACTAATTTTGTTCATATTCAATATCTACGAACAATTCACCTGGTAATCACGCAGATAAAAAATAATTATCATTACTTTGAAATAAATCTTCGTTTAAAAATAACACAAAATGGCCAATTAGCCTACTTACAATAAATTTAAAATATTTTCTTTTTGACCTTTTTCTTACGTAAGATGAAGTGACAAATTAAAAGGTATCGTCATCTATCTCCAAAAAGTATAGGCCTAACTTTAAAAAAAGTTCAAAATCGTATTTGGAGTTAGAGCAAACAGTGTTTAAATTGTGTCAAATGTTCTATATTTAGGCCTATAGTAGAATCTCTTCAATTCGAATCGCAGAAGTTCGAAATTCCATCTAACCACAATGGGAGAAAAAGAAAAAAATAGACTAACTGAAAGTTTAGTCAACCCCGACAGACTGCTATCATTCCTTGAAAAATCAATAGAAACGTAAAAAAAAAAAAAAAAATACTCACAAGTTTTAACTTCCCGTGAGGTTCGAATCGGCATTTTTACAAATAATTAGCCACAGTACTGTTTAATAAGCATTGCAATACATTAAAGAATATAAATAATACACGTTATATTCACGGACTTTCATCACAGGCTGTACAGTGTGTACAGTCACGAAGCTTGAG
Source organism: Periplaneta americana (assembly GCF_040183065.1). NCBI lineage: Eukaryota > Metazoa > Arthropoda > Insecta > Blattodea > Blattidae > Periplaneta > Periplaneta americana. The sequence goes on along the minus strand of NC_091131.1, from coordinate 112,885,090 downwards.
TTGTGAGGCTACTAGGAACACTAGACTGTGCCAGTACTATTTCGCATTGTCTGTAATGAGGCGATATTAGCGATCCTAGTGGTTAGCAACTATCTATGGATGCATATTTACTACATATTGAGCTTCGTGACTGTATACATAGACTGTGCTTTCACTGTATGGTCTGAGGTGTCACGTCCTGGACCAGCCATATAGAATGCGTTCAGGTTCGAATTCTTATATCTAAGGGAAGGAATTTCCTCACAAAATCTCGACCAGTGTATGGGACCGGTGCCTACCCAGCATCGCGATGTACGTGGGGAGCTGCATTGCGTAACAAAATTCAATTCTTAGACCAGCTTTTATGGCTGGGGGGATCATCTTGCAGAGGCCTGTAGACGTGAGGTCTCCAGCCGGCTGGTCGGATGGTCTGTCGCGTCACGGATATTGAGGAAGTGTTAGCTAAACATAGGCCGAATACAGCAGGAAATAGAATTTCGGTTAATTCGGACATTTGCTAATCCGAAGATATTCGGGCTCAAATTAGTTTGGATTAGCGATATTGCATTATTCAATGTAAGAAGGATTAGCAAAGAAGTGTGTGTGTGTGTGTGTAATGCCGGCCCACTTCACTTGCGTGATTCGGGTTCCGCATACTGTAGATAGATGGCAGGACTGTGACCCATTTTTCAAGTTGCACACCGTACGTTATGCATGATGGGTATCTGTGAAGAGTTATGTTGTGTACCAGTGAGTATATGTGTAATTGTTCGTGTAAGTGTAGCGTAGAGAATGGGTGAGGATGATGATGAAGGCGAAGGGAGAAAGGGTAACCCGGTGCCGTCACGTAGCCTACTCCTATCGCCAAGGGGCCGCCAGGCTTAACGTCCCCATCCGACGGACGAATCACTATCAACAGTGACATATGCCTTCTCTTCATATGCACTGCGGAGAGATTTGGGATTTAGCCCAGGCATATTAGTGATTAGAAGTTGTGCACCGCCATCTCTCCTCGTCCCGAAGTAGAAATTTTACATGAAAATTTCTGATCCCGCCGGGAATCGAACCCGGGCCGGTTAGTCTGGAGGCAGACACGCTACCACAGAGCTAACTAGGTGGACTATTAGCAAAGAGGTAAAATAAAGCTACCCTGATTAGTGGAATACGTAGCTAATAGGCTATGTATGTATTGTGGGGGGAAAGGAACTAGCCACCCTACCCCATTATCTCCTGGCCTAGTTGCCTCATGAGTGATGTCTTATTGGTGTTACTTATGAAGTTTTCAAACCTGTCTTAGGACAGTTGATTAAACAACAATAGGTAAACAAGCAAATTAAATATAAACAAACAATAACAAATAATCATTAAATATTATATTTTAAACAGGTCTATGTATGAAAGTTTCTGTGTTACTGATTTCTGCAGTAAAAAGCGGAAACAGTTGATTTACTCGCAGCATAGTGCAAACGGCACGTGGATGACTATATAGCCCTTTCTTCCGCTGCTCTTGTTAACATCGCGGGCCAGAGAGTCGGGCCTGGGTCGACACCTGTTGGTAGACTCATCCTGACAAGCAATAACCCCCAGGAAGCGGAAGTGTCTTAGAGGGGAGCTCTTTAATTTCAAATCTCGCTCGTAACATTTTCGAACCGACCAATCAAGCAGTAACGATCCATATGGCCTAACGGCCGCTATGCACTCTTTCTAGAAATGTTCTGATGTGCACAGCTCTGCAGCTGCTTTTTCAGTTGAACCAGACTGAGAGAGAAAGTTTTTCCATGTTGTTGTTGTTTATTGACATTTCTGGCTTTGAGCCAGAAGCCGATTTAGGGTCTTACACGCGCAGGACGCCCTCTCCAGCCATTGTACACAAATAACCATATAAATATATTTACACATATGAAACTATTTCTGGCAAAAGTGCCAGTAGGTGTGTGAATGCAGTGACTGATTCCTTTTATTTTGTGTAGGCCTAATTTGTTGATTTGCTATATTTGTAGGGGACTAGTTAGTATTAATATAATATACATATGGTATATATCAGGAATGGTGAACGGGAGAAGAGTTCGGGGTAAAAAATATCACCTGATAGACAACGTTTATGTATTATTATGGGGAGATTGAGGAAAGAAAGAATTTGGGAAAAATGAAAAAATGCTGGGTTTGCAGTTAAAGACCTGCTCTTGGGCAGAACACTATATATGCATACATACATACATACATACATACATACATATTTACGTACATACATATTTTTTGTTGAGATTTTTAGAATCCATGATAGTGTATTGTGGAAGAGTATTCATTGTTTCCAGACTTTGTTTAAATATTTTAGGTCAGAGAATTCTACGAGTTTTAGCCTACCTTATTGTCCTAAAATTTGTCCCATATTCTGAAACTAAAAAGATCGTTCACTGGCTGCTAATCTATGAAAAATGATCCATGGAGATCTTTCTGGAGTTTCCTCAATGATTATTATTTTTCTTTTATTCAAAATTCGCGAATTCAATCTAGAGCGAGGGCGATAGATCTACTTTGTTTACAGTGTGATATTTTTATTATTGTATTTGTATTTCTGGTGGTGTGGAAGAGAAGGTGATGGCCTTAACTACACCAATATATATATATATATATATATATATATATATATATAAGTAAATAAATAAATACATAATTAAACAAATAAATAAATTGTATAGAGAGAAATAAACATTTTGATTTGACTTTCTTCGGACGCTGGAAGTTCCGCGTCGTGGATTTTATTCATTCATAGTGTTCTGCCGAAGGGAAGGTCTTTCACTGCAAACCCAGCATTCTACAATCTTTCCTATTTTCTGCCTTCCGCTTTGTCTCCTCATATGATCTGATATCTTCTTCTGCCACGAACTCTTCTTCTGTCCAACATTCCTTCCAGTGCATCCTTCAGTAGGCAGTTTCTTCTCAGCCAGTGACCCAACCAATCCATGTTTGCAGTTTTTCTTGGGAACGTCGTGGAATGACGATATGTAAAAGAAACCAATCACTAATCGAGAGAACTGAAGGAAAAAACTGTGAAAAGAGATTCACTCTCCTTTACCTTTGTCGTTGCCAGTGTTCCTGTATTTAGCATGTTTTTCATTAACTAATGAAATTAAATAGTTTAAACCTTCTCAAGAATAATGAATTTTTAAAGGTGATTAAAGTCCTTAGGTGTTTGCGCGAATACGTTCTTTTTTATTGCTTTGTAAATATTTTATCGTTAGGGATAGCTTCCTCAGCAGTAACCGATTATATGCAGATAACGCCAGTTTGTTAGATAACGTTCCTCGCTTATTCACTTGAAACTAGATTACGCAGCACTCGATAGATGGTAGCACGTGTAGATTTGGAGTATGCAGCATCTAGCGGAGACTTTTTAACTTCGTATTACGCTAAAGAGTTGGATTCTCTTGTCAATTGTACTTGGAAGAAAGGTAGAAGATTTCCGAAGTAATACTTTGTGTTATAGGAGATTGTCTTCAATCTAGCAGTGATGTTGAGCGTTATTATGTTGCGAAGTTAGTTTTTGAAGAGTTTATGAGACGGTATACTTGCGTGTTTGTTGAACGAGAGCTGTATGGTGACTGTGTGTCGTGGAGTTGAGGGAGTTTACTGATATCAATGATAAACAGAAACAGAGGTTATTATATTATGAATGTAAAAAATATGGTATCAGATGATGTCACAAGTAAAAGCGACGAAAACGTTAATACCAACAATTAAATATGTAGTATAAAGGTTTTATACCTTATGTACAATATGTTAAGTCATTGACGGAACAACATTAAATCTATTTATTGTATTTCAAAGACTTATCTGGAAAACTTCTTCAAAATGAACTGCAAAATGATAAGTATACTTCGCGCATTCCATTTGATCAATGTTGTAGTTTCAGGAAGTACTGCGATACACATAATCTCTTAAAATCAAATAAGGTTGTATGTGCTAATATAATTAGTATAGGCCACGCATTCCATTTTAACAGTGTTGTAGTAGAAGTATAGCCTAAACTAGTGGTCGGCAAAGATTACATCATATAAAATGCAGCCCGCAATACGCAGCAAAGGGGAAGGTCGGAGAGGAGGATACCCAAACTGCTTAACGCTGAATGATCAAGTGATTGCTAAATGAGTCAAAAAATGTCTAGACCATGAATGAACAAATTAAATTCTGGAACTAATGTATAGCCTACATTGCGGGTGGCATTGACGCAATCGCGTAAGGGGCAATGTTGTTTTTTTTTATTTCTTTGGAGTGATACGCAGAAAAAACATTCCACTTTAAAAAGGTAGAAACACCTTTTCTGTGCATAATTAAGTGCCTGAAATTATGTTTACTGAAAATAAATTTGTATTATAGCTTATCGGAAAGTTCCTATTTATTATTGGTTTCACACAATGACATCACAAATTTAAAATTCATAAGCACTGACGAAGATGGAGAAAAATAAAAAGTTGGAGAAGGCAATGTGGATAATAAGAAGAAGCAGAATAAGGACGGTTAGAATATCTAGATAAAAACCTGATAATGAAGAAGAAAAAGAATAATCTGTACGAAGAAGTTATTAATATTATGTGTGTAGTACATACAAGATGATTTGGATTCTTTGTGAATAAAATTTCAAGCTGTGAGACCAACAGATTAATTAAAATCTTTTATTTATTAGAAGAAAATACCTAACAAATAACGTTTATCCAACAATCAAAACAGTGTAACTGGTGATTTCTGTTTACGAGTACATGACACCACCTGGTAGCAAAATGAGACACTACAATTACCCTCCGAGGTCACCTAGCAACCTGACAAATGGTGGAGTGCACCATTGCTTCAACATGGAGTTAAGATAACTCGGAGCGAGATACAATCTAATAGAAGGGGTCGAAGGTCGTATCTGCAACAACTTCTTCAGTCTTAATGCTCTAACGATACTGAGACAACAGCTAATTGGTAACCCTGTTCAGATTTATGCTCATGCGTATGTTCACAGTACCACCAACTGCGCATTTCTGTTGACACGTAACATCGCCATACATGTACAATTCTGTCTTTACTAAATCCTTAAACTTATCTCTCTACTCTACAATTATATTCAAGAATTATGAAAATATAAAAATTCTTCTTTATGAAGAAACAGTAGTGTTCTCTATTGGCTACTACTTGAAGTGTTATTCATGTTTTAGGGCGTACTGTTCCACAACAGTTGCGTAGGTACGAAATTGCCGATGTTCAGATGTTTTAATACTTCTTTACTTCAGTTGTTATGAATCTATTGAAATGTGTTTACATTCAACTTATATTACAACTGCAGCATAGATGTTAGACTGTCATTTGTTTGTTTTCCTCGTTGAACTGTTGAAGTTCAAAGACATGAACATAGCCATTTTGTTTGTTTGAAATAGTTGCAAAATATTTTAATAATTGTCATTTTTAAGATCTCCACAAGTTCCTAGGCAACAGTTTAAATAAATCTATCTATACGCAGTAACTTATAACTTACTCTTTTCGATGACAGGCAAAAGTTTTTAAATGTTACCAAGAAATATAAAGTTAGAATGTTTTATCATTTAGTAATTCTTTTCGAAAAAAAAATCCGTTGCCACAGAAAAATTAACATATTTTATTTTGTTCTCTTCCTTGAATTGCTATATTTTACGTTAATTCAACGTATAAATTCATGTAACTGTATTTAAACTTTAAGGGCCATATTCATAGACGTTCTTAGCGCGGGCTTCCGGTGGATGATCAGCGAACTAACGTTTTTCGTATTCACAAACCAGTGTTAGCGATATGATATGAATCCTGTACAAGTAATCAGTCGATAGCCAGGCTAGTTTAGCACGCTTGTAGCGTGGCTAGCGAAATGTCTATGCATAGCACTGTAAAGTTCTTTTTAGAATAAGTTTTCGATTTCAAGAATAATAACGGAGTTAATGACTTTTATAGAAAAATGTTCCCTAGTTTCTTAACATCAGGAACGTCTAGGGTACGGTACGTTAATTTTACAAAATAATTAATATAGAAATCTTCAAATCTGATGAAAAGAAGTCTATTTACAATCCATGTATTCCTCACTTCAATGAGAGATACAAAATGATTATGAATATAGGGGAACTTCATTTAAGTTAATCAAAACCATTCTCCTTTCTCTTAAATTTTCTAATCCGGATATTAACAAAATTTGTCTAATGGTATTGAGAGATTCATTATCCATTTTACACAATCACTTGTATAACACTACGTAATATATTATTTTTTACTTCATTTCATTACTCTTCATTGTACTTTCATCTCTTGTTTCTCCGAAATCAAATTGGACTTTATTTTTAAATTTATCATTGTTCTGTATTCTCTCCATAAACCATATTGTATCTTATTTTTAATTTAACCTCTGCTTTGTATTCTGGATCCTAGTTGTCAGCCGTAGATGTCGGCCAGATGTCGCAAATTGTGGAATTAGTAGTAGTTATTTTTTGTTAAAAGAAGGTTTTAATTGAAGATATAATGCTATAAAAATAATTCCTCTGATACAAATTTTTTGAAGTCACATTGTTTATAAAATTCAATTTATCAATTCTTATATAAACGCAATTATGAAATGTTACTAGAGCCTAGTTTGAAAACTCAACCTGAAGTGTAATTCCTCAAAAACAGATTAATTAATTTTAGAGTAAAATTAAATTAACCTTCATGTGTATAATTTCCGGTTGAATTAGGTCTTAGATAACGCATATTATGAATAAATCTCTTCAATAAATAGGAAGAAAGTGTTTTATAATGAGAAACAGACAGACCACAGATCAAAACATCAGGTTGCTGAGAATGTGTATAAAACCTCGAAATGTACGCGTATTTTTCTTGGCATCACAGTACGTTCTCTTAATACAAAGTTTCAAAATGAAATACAAAATAATGTTATCGGGTATTGAAGTCACAACGTTGGAATGAAGTTGATTATCCAGCCAGCGAGTTGTTAAATTGCAGGATGTTGTAGACGGTGTTAACATTAACAATACGACTCAAGCGGCTTAGAACCCTTTGTAAGGTTTCTTTCCTTTGTGATATATGACTCCCAGTGCAAGCCAATTCAATCCAAAGCCTTTAAACGGTGTGAATAGACTGCGGCTAGTAAAATGTATAATATAAAGATGTCAAATACTAACAAAAACACGGCGTTGCTAGGCAACACATTCTTTCTCACGAAAACACTTGTCGGATTAAGTGAAGATATGTTCGGCAGACAGGCGGAATATGCTGAACCAAGAGCTAACAGCCTTTATTCATAAGAAAATAACATTATTACATAACCAAGTAACAAAAAATATACTTGGCATATTAACACAACTGTTATTCATAACTAATCCCAAGAAATGTGATTCACAACTTGTGGCCCACGTCTAAAAGGTGACTCATCTGTTATTTCACTAAAACCGTAAAAAATAATAATAACAATAATAATAATAATAATAATAGGCCTAATGTTAAGTAAAAGCACCATAATGCCATAGACCTAATCACACTTCGACAAATTACTGAAAAATAAATAATAACAGAGAATTTAATATACCATTATAGGCTAAAAATATCATTTATTGATTTTTAGAAAGCATATGATAATGTAAATGTTAACGAATTACGAGATATTTTAAAAGAAGAAAGTGTAGAACCACAGTTAATAAAAGTAATTCAAAGTTTTTATTATCATATTCAAAATCCAAATTAAATTAACAAATGGAGAAATCACATAACTCATAATTAGCAACAAAGGTTTCCGTCGAGAATGTGAGTTGTCCCTAGTCCTATTCAACATAAACAGAAACCTTAAAGAATGAAAACAGATTGTTGATAATGGAACTCAGTTAAATAAAAACCAAAATATCCAAACAATTTTACATGCCGACGATCAAATACTTTTAGCAAAATCTCAAGATGAACTACAAATTGCAGTATCCCACCTACACAAAATAACAAATATATACATTCTCAAAATTGTTATCTCAAAATAAAAAACAATGACTATATGGGGAAAAAAATAATGAGTAAAAGTTAAAATAATAGAACATGTTTCTAACCTCACATACTTGGGAAATCTATTCGCAGAACACGAACGACATAGACGTCAAATTTCTACTTTTTTCGATTTCCAAATTTGATGTTCCGTTTTGTTTCAATATTGATCTCAAATATAAAAAATTAGCACTTTTGAAGTGAAAAGTCTACGTTCTATCCCAGATCACATATAGATTGCTCGTTTCTATGTTAAAATCGGTTGCACTTTGAAGAGAACAACCGCCAGGATCGCCACCCGTCCGCCGTAAACGAACACAAGATGGCAATATAGTCGCTAATGCAATTCAAATGGGAGTTATGAACCTAACTCCTTATGTAACAACTAGATGGCAGCATAGTAAACCTGAAAAAAGTTGTTACCGTCAAAATCTATAACGCTGAGCAATCTGGGTATATATGATCTAGGCTTCTATCTACAACAAGAAGAGAATTGCAACAATTTGACCGAAGACGATGGATTTCAAATGTCGGTACAATTCTGAAGGGTTCACACCTGTGGAGTAACCGTTAGCGCGTCTGGCCGCGAAACCAGGTGGCCCGGGTTCGATTCCCGGTCAGGGCAAGTTACCTGACTGAGGTTTTTCCGGAGGTTTTCCCTTAATCCAATATGAGCAAATTCTGGGTAACTTTCGTTGCTGGACTCCGGACTCATTTCACCGGCAGTATGACCTTCATCTCATTCAGACGCTAAATAACCTGAGATGTTGACAAAGCGTCGTAAAATAACTTACTAAAAAATTGTGAAGGATTCTGCAAACATATTTCCTTGTTAAATATATAAATCGATCTTTGGCTTCATCAGAATAATTTCTTTCTAAGTACTATGTAATTAGGAAGTTAACAGTGATGTTTTCACTGAGGCAGAAATGAATTCAAGGTAAAATTTTAAATCTCTGAGATTTATGCATGCTGGGCTTAAGAATTTTTTTTTTATCAAATAGGTGAGTCGCAGCCGTTTGTACAGTTTTACTGCTGGAATTCTCGTGCAGGTAACTCTGAATTCGACACTCTCTAAGCGTGCAGACTTTCTGCCGTGACGAGGATGTGTCGCGTGTTACGGAATAATGGACAAAACATCCTGAAGGATCTAATACGAAATTACTGGGTGCACCATAAATAATTTCACTCTTTATTTTCGACCTTCGTAGATTAGTCAACTGACGGCTTCTCACCAAAGAGGACAGGATTCAATCTCAGCAGATTTGTGGTAGATAAAGCAGTACCTAGATGAGATATAGTTTTTTTCCCCAAATAGTTCTGTCTCCTGCTGGCATTTATATTCCCTGTTGGCACTGAAAATTTTGTGTTTTTATTTTCAACGGTATAATTATTGTGTTATTAATCTTTCGCAAGATATGCAAATCTGGCTTTCAGGTAGAAGCTCCCAGTGAAGCAGGCTTGAATAATTTCAAGGGAAAAATTGTTCCGGGGCCGAGTTTCGATCCCGGGACCCTTCACTTAGCGGACAAATGCTCTATCGGCTGAGCTACCCCAGGAACTATACACGACACTGTCACAAGTCTTCCCTCTATATCCACACAACTCAAATGGGCTGACAAAACGCCAGAAACCCAACTTTGAGTGCACACAATTCTGTGTGACTTAAATTGTGGCTTTCGTTACTGTAAGTACAGCCACAGAAAGCCACAAATAATTGTTCAAAGTTCGGTTTCTGGCGTCTTGTCAGCCCGTTTGAGTTGTGTGGATATAAAGGGAAGAATTGTGACGGTGTTCTGTATAGTTTCTAGGGTAGCTCAGTCGATAGAGCATTCGTGCGCTAAGCGAAGGGTCCTGGGATCGATACCCGGCCCAGGAACAATTTTTCCCTTGAAATTATTTCGCAAGATGTGTTTTGTTTTCCTGCTGAACATACTCCTTTAACTTTAATTCCATAAAAGAAAGTCACAAGCAACAGGAGTCGTAGGTAGTGTGTCCAGACGGTGCATAGTCATCAATTTTAGATAAGACAGAATAGAGATTATCCGACATATAACCAGTCTCTTTGGAAGGAAAGTAAATTTCAATTTTCCGCTCGGAAATCGAACCTGTGTACATTATTTTTCTTTAATTGTCATGTAGTCTTGACTAAGTCAATTATTTGAATATTTCTTAGCAAAGGGAATCAAATGCAAATCTGAAGCTCCCTGTGAAGCAGACTTGAATAATTTCAAGGGAAAAATTGTTCCGGGGCCGGGTATTGATCCCTGGACCCTTCGCTTAGCGCATGAATTCTCTACCGACTGAGCTACCCAGGAACTATACACGACACCGTCACAATAAAGGGAAGAATTGTGACTGTGTCGTATATAGTTCCTGGGTAGCTCAGTTTGTAGAGCATTTGTGCGCTAAGCGAAGGGGTCCCGGGATCGATATCCGGCTCCGGAACAATTTTTCCCTTGAAATTACTCAAAAGGGATCAAAGCTGGATCTCGGACAGATCCTATGTAAATTTTAAGAGCAATGTTATGGAGTAGCGATGGGGTGTGATTTGAAGACCTGTGATTTTATCTCTGTGACAAGTTTGTCGCTGGTTCCGACTGTGATCATACTTTCAAAATCACAGATCCGAGAAATCGCCATATCCGACCGATATGGGATTCATAGCGATGGAAACTGTGTACGTATACACGTGACAGCCTCAGACTCCAGACAACTACAAGTCAGAAGATTAACTTGGACAACATAACTGGAATCTAATAGTTTTCGTTAACGTCTGCAACTCTTTGATACTCAAGTTGCAATGTACTAATCATTCGTAAGCATTCTTGGGCGAATATACGAGTCCACCCATCGCGACAACACAGATCAGAGCGTGTTTCTTATAATCGCCGCGCTAATCATTATTGTTGATATAAAACATGGCACAGGTATATCAATTCGTAGAAGAAGGATAGGCCTAAATATAAATGTATGTCGGCTCGTGACGAGCAATATTCACAATCACCAACAATAATCAGAACACAAAAATAATACTGTGACAAAAGCGCTATTATCTGTCACAGAGATTTTTCCGGAGTTCTCACAGTTCGGAGCTGTGGCGGTAAAACGCTGTCACACCTCACCTCTATTATGGGATAGATTTTCTTCAATAATTTCAATTCCCTCTGCTTCCTCTTTCATCATTTCTCGGGTTTACGTATCCACCCAGTCAGTTCTTTCCTCTCATTCCTTCCTTTCATGGGAATTGTTACGTAGGCTACTGTAGACTGTGAAAGTCGTAGTTCTATACTTCGTTCCATAATGTCTGACAGGCGATGTAAATATTGCCGATGGAGGAGGAGACAAGTGTAATTGCTATTTAACCAATGACCGAGGTATCATTCCACGCTTGTCTTGCAGTTGAGCGGGGGTAGAACTCCTCAGACCACGAATTTGAAGGTAAGCGTGGAATGAGAGCTGTGCCATCGATTCAATAGCAATTATCCCTCTCTCTCTCTATCTCTCTCTCTCTCTCTTTGTGCCGGCAATATTTACATTGCCTGTTAGACATTATGGAAAGAAGTATAGAGAGATGGAGGTGATTATCGGGCGGCGCATGAAGCATTCTTAAGCACTTTAGCCCAAGTACGGAACGAACAGCGTGTCGATTGTACTGCCCTGCTAAGCCGGATCCCCACTCATTTCTCTCCGGCCAACAAATCCGTACTATAGCCTACTTCTGGTGGTTGTCTGTCATACCTCACAGATCTACAAGAGTCGTCATTTTCACGTAAGAAAAAATTCGGGAGTGGAGTTCCACTGCCTCTCATATAGATATATAGTACGAGTATTCTAGTCTGCCACTATGGAGTATGTATGTATTTATTCACACTGCAAATGGGTAAATATCCGGTGGCAGTGGTAACTAATTACACTCAATAATGACAATTAATAATAAACACAATTAATAATAAATTAATAATAATACTAATAATAATTAATGCTAATAATAATAATAAATAATAATAAAATTAACAAGGAGTATCCTAAATTAAATGAAGCATGAGCACTTAAAACAACATTTAAAGTAAATATAATTTGTATCTTAACCCTAAGTTCGAACTAAAACCCACTATGTTCATACATGCACAAGTACCTTTCAGCACTACACTCATTTCGCTGTCAACTCACCCACTGCACTGGTACTACGACACATTTCACTGATACTATCCTGGTTTTACTAACACTTCAAAAACATTTCACCGTTCAAATCTTTGCTCTACCAGGAGAAACTATAAAACTTCAGTGATACAAACACACTTCACTGACACAAACACACTTCACTGACACAAACACACTTCACTGACATAAACACACTTCATTGACACAAACACACTTCATTGACACAACACACTTCACTGATACAACACTTCAAATAACAAAACATCAATTACACCCTTTAAATAGTGTGCATAATATACTACCGTCCATTAGTAAAGTCCTTAAGCCTATTTTTAAATACATTTTTGGTTATTGATAAAGCCTTTAGTAAGTCCGCAGGTAGTGTCTGATTACGGAACTAGCGGGCCCGGGTTCAAATTCTGGTTGGGACAAATTGCTTAGTTGGGTTTATTTCCGGAGTTTTTCCTCAATCAATACAACACAGAGCTATACTTCAGTAGTTCCCTAATTGTCACGCATCTGCAGACGAATTTTTGAAAGAATAATCGAGGTCTCACTGTAGGCATTCCTGACCATCCCTGGTTAATATTTATATTTCTACAAGGGGCAGAAATTCTTCAGCAATGCAATCGAAACATTACACATACAACTACCTGTAGAGGAATGCATGAGACGAGTGAAATACGACGAGTAGATTTAGAGCTCAGAGATACCATACGACGATTAATAACAATGTTCACATTCAACTGACAAGCAAACGTTCTGATGGGGGCAGATAAAAAAGTTATTTTTTTTTCTTCCAATATATTAATAATGTCAAAAGAAGTGCTTATACAAATTGTGGCCACTCGACCGCAATTACGAGTGCTGTAAAAAATAAGTTCGCCAGGGGCCGTTAACAGAAAATTAAACACAATTTCATTGGACAATTTTATTGGAACAGATACAGCAATTGTTCAGTTATTTTTCAACATATTTTCCATCGAAATTGAGACATTTCTCATATCATGGGATCGACAGAGAGAGGTGCAAACGCAGTCAAACGCTGGTTTCTATCTGAGGCGGCTGACTTCTAAGACACAGAAATTGATCTCAAGATATGATAAATGTCACAATTCCAGTGGGGGATATGTTGAAAAATAGCGCAACAATTGCTGTATCTATTTCAATAAATATTTCCATGCAATTTGTGCTTTTGTTCTATAAACGGCCCCAGGGAAAATCACTTTCTGGACGGCCTCGTAATTGCTGTCTCACTTTCTGGACGGCCTCGTAATTGCTGTCGAGTGGCCAAAATTTGTATAAGCATTTCTTTTGACATATTAACATGGTGGAAGGAAAAAATCTAACTTTTTTATCTGCCCCCATCAGAACGTTTGCTTATGCACCAGTAGGTATCGCCATAGGTGTTTCCTACGGGTTTTCTGCCGTGTAAGTCCACATTGCAGACTTCTTTCGTGGTTGTGTTGCATAAATAAGTTGAACTTATGGCTTACTATCTTCATCTGATACCATCTACGCTTACACATCAACTGTGCCATATGGATTTAAGTGAGGGGAAATGTAAGGTGAAACTGGAAGGTGAAAAGAAACCCCTCGGGGGAAAAATCCCTCAGCCTCCGGTCTTGTCCGTCATAGGCCTAATCATCATTCCAGTCAACGCATGAATTACAACCCAGTTGACTGAATGGTAAGTCCACACTGTACCACTGAGCCACCGCAGGGGTCAGATAATGACTTTGCGCGCTGTGTAAAATGTTTCGGTGTGTCGTGATCGGATCCCCGGATGCTCGGGATGACCTTCTCCGCCGCCGAGGTCAGCCCGTACAAGGAGCAGAGCACGCACCCCGGTCCCAGATAACTGGCGTAATTGTTGCGGGCTGCTGTTAAGGGCGGGCAGTAAACGAGGGCCGCATGCAATGAGATTGATCAAGTCTAGCGTGAACCGACCGCTTGAATTGCCGAGGCGCCGTCCTTGTTTATGTGCGGCGGATTGCTGTCACGGAAACAGATTTTATGAAGCTTAGGGAACGCGATTCCAAAAAATGTTTCATACTATGTGAATTCTTATTTTGGATATTGTTAAGTATTTTGGAATACTAACGAGGTGTGTTAACGCTCTTAAGGAAATAATTATTTAGTTAGCAGGATATTTTATTATACAGGGTGTTTCATAATTCATAGTACAAACTTCTAGGGGTTGTAGAGGGAACTGAGTAGATAACGAGTTTTGATTGGGAACCCATGTCCGGAAATGTATCGTTTGGATGCAAAATAAGTTTTAAGATCGAATCGATTTTATATCTCCCACTTCACTGATTCTGAAAGAAGACACACGATATCAGGGGACTGCTGTCTCGTCCTGTACTGCTCAATCGCAATGAACAAAAATAGCGCTCTGAGAGGATTTCTTTTTCTTGGATACTGAGTACCATTTTGATTGTTTCTTTCACAACCTTCTGTAGCAACAACTGAAGTAACAATTATTAACAATGCTGTTAATAATTTTTTCTCACTGAGTTGCGAGTGCAACATAATCAAACTTCGATATACTTTATTCTGGGCCACACTGTAGAACATTATGATTTTGTGCTGTATTGCGCTTTGTGGCGATTCGCTTTCCGCTTAAGTGAAAGCAAAAATATTATTTCAAATTTAGTTTGAATTACGTAGGTAATAAAAAGTTTTGAATAACAAATGACATACGATATGCGAAACTTAAAGAATTTTTCTATAATCTGGTTGAAAATACATAATATGCATATTGGGTGTAATGTATAGTTAGTTTGTGATTTAGCTGCATGTGGCAGCAGTAGTTAGGTAGTGTGCAGCTTGTTTATGTGTTTGCCGCTACACCGGATATAGCATAGCTGTAGACATTCCAGATTGTTCTAGAACATTCAGCAGGAAGTGAGGCTAACTTGGCTTGTCTTCAGTTTAGACGAGACGCTTTAACAAGATGGATACAGACAGTCCAGGGAAGTGTGGCTTGTGACATTAGCGCTTATGTACTGCCCGTGTCTCACGTCCTGAACCGAGACTTCCCTAGTGCTTATAACCACGCCTCTTAGGTCTGCTCGGACCGGCACGGGAGCTGCAGCGTGGCGGCACGGCAGCATATTACATTTTCTGAAAACATTATCCTATGCCATCGCAGGGAACTTTATTGGTTATAATACTGGATACTCTAATCGTGGTTACCACTATTGCTATTATCTCTGACGGCGATTTCCTAAAATGTATGTACACTTCGTTCAGTCTGGACAACTGCTGAATTGCCATAGAGCAGCATTTCTCAGAGTATGTTCTGGGGTTCCGTGAGCCCTATATGATTTTAAATGTCATTTTATACTTTTTTTACTTGGTTATTTAACGAAATTATATCAACTACTAGGTTATTTTGCATCGATGGATTGATGATAGCGAAATGGTATTTGGCGAGATGAAGTCGGGGATTCGCCAAAGATTACCTGACATTCGCCTTACGGTTGGGGAAACCTCGGGGAAAAAATCCAACCATGTAATCAGCCCA
Organism: Periplaneta americana; assembly: GCF_040183065.1. Lineage (NCBI taxonomy): Eukaryota > Metazoa > Arthropoda > Insecta > Blattodea > Blattidae > Periplaneta > Periplaneta americana. Next base: position 112,869,393 of record NC_091131.1, on the reverse strand, counting down.
AACGGGAATCGAACCCGCGGTCGAGCGCAACTCTGGATCGATAGGCAAGCGCCTTAGCCGACTGGGCTACTCCGGTTGCTATTTTATATTTAGTGGATACTATAAAGATATATAAATCTTACGAAAATATGAATCAGTAATAACAAGAAAACACCGGCAATAATAATAATAATAATAATAATAATAATAATAATAATAATAATAATAATAATACAAGAATATGCGTAATAATAATATTCCAATAATATGCGTAATAATATGTTTAATGAACATCTAAAACGGAAAATACCCATAATACTTATCACTTTCACCACTGGATTCTCTGCATATGTGTTGACTGAAAAGAATATCGAAAAGACAAAATGCAGAAGTACAGTAGAAATGAGACTACAACTTTCCACCATAAAACCAGATTGCAGGCTTAAAAACCAAATACATTTTCCCACTGAACAGAATTATTGCGATACTAGCTTACACTTGTCTGTTAATTATTAAACACTAATAAAATATTACAAGGATTCTGCAGTTACACTTTAGATTAAAAGGGGTTTCGCGGTGGAAAAAGTTCGAGAAACACTGCCATAGAGGAAAGAGTTTATGAATGTGTACACATGACAACCGTAATCGCGATTAGGTCGATAATCTCGAGTAGAGACTGTACCACTGGTATTAGTGTTTAGTTACAGGAATTGATGAAGACATAATTTGTTTTGTGAGGGGATAGCCTCTACATTCGCTTGTCCATGGCTGATCTTGCTCCATAGCTGACGAAAGGAATCCTGAAAAGGCCGATGTGTTGAACGTAGGGTAGTAGGCACATGCGGTACCCAGGACCTCCTACTCCCCCTCTGCGTCTCGCCCCGCAAAGAAACGGCTCAGGAAGTGAGGCATGGGCAGTACTGTAGAAGTACAGTCCACTGTGTGTGTATGTATGTATATATATGGCAATAAATCTTCTAAATTCAAGGAGCTGCACATAAATTTGGTCATCTATGAAAATATCGCTTTTATTTTCTCTTCAATTAGATTATTTAGGTTATTATTATTATTATTATTATTATTATTATTATTATTATTATTATTATTATTATTATTATTATTATTTGTCACTATCATCTTTGCTATCTCTTTTTTTTCTTGTATTAGCTCGTTGAGAGCTCTATAGTGTTCTTTTGACCCTGTTGACCGTCTATAGGACTTTAATTTAATTTGTATTATCTTTATCAGTGTTTATATTTATTTTTTGTATTTAGCCTATATGTGCTATCTGGTAAGATGGAAGAGAAGGCTTTATGGCCTTAATCCTGTCAGATTAAATAAATAAATAAATAAATAAATAAATAAATAAATAAATATACATTCTTCTTGAATAGTCCTGCAATTCAAGTTACTTATTTGCCCTATTATTTCATTGTTCAGTGTTATTTTTACCTTACGGATTCTGCATGAAGTGTAAAACCTTCAGGTGTTGAGTAGCTCAACAATTGCATGTTAGCAAGTGTTCGGTGCCACATCTTAAGGTCTTATGTCCCTAAAAATGACTTGTAACTCCAACAGCCGGGCTCTTTTCTTGGTATAACCCATCAAGACTTTTTTTCCTCTAATTGGTCTTGTTGACTATGAGTGGCTTCACCTATCTATCTCGTCATCAGTAGCAGTAACGGCCTCGTGTCTGATTTCTCCTTATACTCAGACCCTCTCATATAATAACTTGTTGCTGTACTGTAAAATTTAAAAAGGTTAAGAAACTTTTTTGCCTCCCCTAGAGTAACATAATCACCATATAGACCAGAGCTCGGCGTACGTGTCTTTTCTTTCTAATTGAATCGCATTGCTTCAGAATGCTACTACTGCTGCTTCTTGGTGAGGAGAGAGATGGATAGAAATTGAAGCCTGAAAAAACTAAAAGCAAGCCGGAATTTTATAGTCCATGGACCGTTGTAATCTGTATCTTAAAGAAGAGGGGAGAAAAAACTGGCTTGTGGCCTCCATTTCGCCATTTCAATAAAAATGTGATTTTTGAGATAGTTAAACGTGTTCTCTAGGAGGGGAAAAAAGGCAACTGATATAGCATATACCGGATCAGTCAAACATGAAGACTATTTCTTATATAGCATTATTCAGTCATGAAGATGCAATTTATAATGTATCATTCGAGCATGTTATACAGGATGATTCATATATGAATGTAGTAATTTCGTATCATCAAAACTCTTATGTTTACGAAACATGAATCTTTGACATCGGCTTACCCTTCGTCGTGGGACTTGTTCATTATTTGTTGGTTTAACATTATTGTGTTATTTCCTAAATCGCATAACTTAACTAAAAAAAATGGAAATTATAACTATGCATTTAAATTTATTACACATGGTGATCCCTAATGATTTCTTTAAATATTCTATCATAATGTTTCGTTTTTATTGAACGAATATTACACGGATATGTTGAAAAATAACATGATTGATGTCATGGCTCTGAAAGGAATATTGGATGGTCAATTGTGCACTTACTTACATGTTATTATTATACGAATTAAAACACTAATACTGTATGTTAATAATGAAAACATTTAATTCACCAGTGATGTTACGATGCATTGTATTCTTCACCTGACATAATTAGGAACATTAAATCAAGACGTTTGAGATGGGCAGGGCATGTAGCACGTATGGGCGAATTCAGAAATGCATATAGAGTGTTAGTTGGGAGGCCGAAGGGAAAAAGACTTTTGGGGAAGCCGAGACGTAGGTGGGAGGATAATATTAAAATGGATTTGAGGGAGGTGGGATATGATGACAGAGACTAGATTAATCTTGTTCAGGATAGAGACCGATGGCGAGCTTATGTGAGGACGGCAATGAACCTTCGGATTCCTTAAAAGTCATTTGTAAGTAAGTAAGTGATGTTTCGAGCTGTACAATAACAAAAATTCATCGAGCTGTTAAACTAATGTTTTGGCAGATATTACAAACTCTGAGTGGTTTACCATAAAATTATAGCCTAGCTTTACTCGTATTTTCCACATCCAGAGGAATGACTTTCACGCTAACTTTCTCTGACGTCAAGGGATGCAGATGCAAGACACACACAATATGTGGCTCTAGCTTTATATGGGGTGAAGTTCTCTGTCTTGCTGACCATACGTTACCATATCATACCTAATTCCCGTTAAAATGTGCCTGAGCTGAAGAAACTCCAGGTATGTTTCCTACATCCAATTATTCAGTAATGGAAATTAAATTTATATTATGTCACTCGAACCTGGTATGCAGAAATGATTTTCTTCTCTTCTAAGGAGTGCCAGAAGGCTTGCACCGCAGTCTGATAATTATTGTGCTGACCACTCTTTTAGATATGGATGGTTATTGAAGTCCGCAGGGCCGCATTTCTGTAAGTATCGTGATTTTACTGTTTGGTGCCATCTATCGGTTCAGCTAAACATCACTCAGGTCCCCTTGGGAGTTCGCGACTTCCTCATATCGATGCCATCTGTATGCAAATCATGGTACTACATCCTGCTGCATCAATATTGACCTGAAGATCGCGTTCCCTTAGACATCGTGATTCGCTTTCTGGTTCCATCTATCGATTCCGCTACAGATCACCCAGTTACGACGGAGTCCGCTACGAGAACCCCTCAGTCCTTTGGAACTTCTGCAGTTTCCTCACGGTACTACATCCTGCAGCATCCTTGGTAGACCTGAAACTACTCAAGATGATAAATGAATTTAAAAATAATTATGGTTAAATGAGTGCGAGGTTCAACACCGAAAGTTACACAGCAATTCTGCTTCAATTGGTTAAAAGAGGAAAAACCTCAGAAATACGAACTAGCTAACTTATCCCAATCACGATTTGAACCGGAGCCTACTCGTTCCACGGTCAGACATGCTAATCTTTATTCCACAGCAATGGACTGCAGAAATGATTAATCTGTTATCATGTCCAATGAGATCTGTTCCTCACATGTCATAACTGAAATATCACTTTTTGCACGGTCGTGTTTTTTATTGTATTTACAGCTATTGTTGTTAGGCCTTGAAAGTTAGATTTCCCACACAGAAACAGTCTTCATAACATAAAACTATACTGAATTAGACTCATTACAGTGCACTTATTGTTCCTTAGTTACCTTACAGTGCAGTTTTGCGAAGACTTTGGAATAATATTGCTCTAAATTTTCAATACAAATTTATTATATTTGCAATTTTAAAAATATGATCGTGCGAAAAATGTTGTAAAATATACGTTTGTGAAGTGCATTATAAAATCTCGGAAATTGAAAAACTGGCTCTTCTTTTTTTTTCAAACTTATCCTTGATTTTGTAAAAAGTATTTCCTAACCTTGTATCGTAATATACTATTGCAATCTTAGCATATCCCTCTGCGATTTGAATTTATAGTCCAGGTCTTGTTGGCAGTTTCATGATCTTAAATCCAGTTATTTTAGCCATTTGGTTGAGATTTCATGATCTGGATATTGTCATGTAAGTTCATTTATTTGTAAGTGATTGCTAATTTCGAGGCTTTGATTTCATTACTTCATTACCTTAATTTTGTAGTTTTAATTTATATTTAAGTTCTTTTTAAGGCACAAGTCTTACTAACATAGAGAATCACTCGATATTAGTCATTTTATACTACTTAATTTTAGTAGAGATAGAAGCTCGACTGGATACATTATTGATATTGATATAATGATTACTGTAACATATTAAATTAGTATAAATTAAACGCAGAATAAAAAAGGGAAATGCCTGTTATTATTCGGTTGAGAAGCTTTTGTCATCTAGTCTGCTGTCAAAAAATCTGAAAGTTAGAATTTATAAAACAGTTATAATGCAACTTTGGAACTGACCGGGAACAACTTAGGACGCAACACTTGAAACTAGTCAGGAACAACCTCGATTGTAACACTTTAAACTGACTGGAAACCACCTCGGATGTAACGTTTGAAACTGATTGGGAACCACCTCGGTTGTAACGTTTGAAACTGATTGGGAACAACTTAGGACGCAACACTTGAAACTAGTCAGGAACAACCTCGATTGTAACACTTTAAACTGACTGGAAACCACCTCGGATGTAACGTTTGAAACTGATTGGGAACCACCTCGGTTGTAACGTTTGAAACTGATTGGGAACAACTTAGGACGCAACACTTGAAACTAGTCAGGAACAACCTCGATTGTAACACTTTAAACTGACTGGAAACCACCTCGGATGTAATATTTGAAACTGATTGGGAACCACCTCGGTTGTAACGTTTGAAACTGACCGGAAACAACCTCGGCCGTATTTTTTTAAAACTGGCCGGGAAAAAACACTCTAAAAAACTCTAACCCTAGTCGCTTTATCAGTAACAAATCTTGTAGAATCTCATCCAGGGTGGAAACCCTGTTCTTTTCGTGAAAAGTGTGAGTTAACTGAGCTACATCAAGCCATGTAAAGGACAATAAATACATGGTACAGCAATTTGTGGCGTCCATTTACGCGTGTGAAGACGCACAGGAGGCAGAGTTCCAAGCTTTTCCGACTTCAACTCTAGGCCAACTCTCCACCTCCTAGTTAGAGCTCCTTCTAAATTTCATAGGAGTCTGAATTAACCCTAAAACTTTTTGGAAGCTTCGACCACGTCTGAACTTGATCTAAGGCTCTTCCAGATCGCAGTCTGTTTTTTTTTATTGGTTTATTTTATTTTTATCGACTACTATGGTTATCTAGCGTCTGAGTGAAATGAAGGTGATAATGATAGTGAAATGAATCTAGGGTACAACGCCGAAAGCTACCCTCGTAATGAATTGAGGGAAAACCCCGGGAAAGCCTCAACCAGGTAACTTGTCTCAACCAGGATTTGAACCCGAGCCAGCCGTTACTCGACATCAGTGGACAGTCTTGTTTTACAGACAGAGTTAATGCAAATACAATATACCAATTAGGAAGACTAAAATATATGTTGTAAGACCCGACATCGTGGTGTTGCAATCATTATACGACTGTCAGTATTTTTCCATTCTTATTAGGCTAAAAAATTAAGATATGGGCTGAGAGTAAAACCTGTCTCCTTCAGTTTCTGCTCAAAAGAAAAAATCTCGTCTTAGACTTCACCAACTTCTGTTATTGAAATATCTTCTAAAAATTAGACATTACTTAAGTATACCTCTTGTGAGATAGGTATTATGGTTTTATGTAACGGGCTGCTTTTGTCTTTTTCGTTTCATTTGTTGTCATAGCAGCCGAGACAAGCTTATTCATTGTTATTGGATTTGATCCAGAAGCCACAATCATGGGAAACCGCAGCAACTGGACACCAATACAAGGACAGCAGCACACGTCATCGGCCCTGATGTCCCTGTAAAGGTTCATCTCAGACTCTGTTGCGTCATAATGGATTTCATTATGACACAACAGAATCTGTTTCACTATCACCAATTTTGTGTGTGATAATAGAAAATGGTTAATGTCTCATTTAATCTACATTTGAAACAATACTACTTACTGCCAGTCGTAGTTGATCACGAAGGTATTCGTCTATCAGTCGTGATCTAAATTTGGTTTTGACTATATTAATTGTTGAAAATAATTTTTCACAAACGTAAGTTGTAGCGAAAATGACTTCAACAGAGCAAGCAAAAAACGAAGCTTCGGATATTTATTCTTTTGGCAAAGATTTGAAAGTTCAACATTTGTCAAGTCCTTACATCTAGCTTTCATTTGACATCACATAGTAAATCAGTAAGTTCAAATTGAAGAGCTAACCGCATTATTCGTACATCTGCTGAAAAAGGGTCGACGTACAGAGATGATGATGATGATGATGATGATGATAACTGTTAACCTTTTAATGTTTCATCAGTAACATGTAGTATAATGCAGTTTTATGTTATACGACCGTTTTCCTCGTAATACTTGTGAAAAAATCATACATTTAATATTCTCATCATATTGACAGCAAAAAAAATGCGTCCTCCCATCCTACTTGGAACTTTTGTACATGGTTTCGAGAGAGACATATGCCACTCGCAGGTCAGAGACAAATACAAATGGAACGGAGTTTGACTCCAGTGAGTGAGAGGGTGGGGGTTGGCGTAGGTTAGAAGCAAGCGAAATGCACAGCTATCACTGCGAGCCACAATGTCTCGCGAGTCACGTTCTCGCCACGGCTGATGTATTGAGACAGCGATAGAGAGATGAAATCTGTTCTGCAACCGTTCAGTATATTCATAACCATTCTTTTACCTGTGGTGCTGTCTCGATAGCTAACTAGAGAGAGCATTGACTTACGACGGTCGCGAACCCAAGTTCAAATCTCATACATGACGAAACTACATTTGTGATGGACAAAATTTATGTTACGAGGATTTTACCCGGGAACTCCACCCGACACTGTCTCAACTTTTCCCTTTATATCCACACAACTCGCGTGGGCTGACGGTAGAGCGCTGGTACGTTCAACCAGAGGTCCCGGGATCGATACCCGGCCCCGGAACAATTTTTCCCTTGAAATTATTCAAATCTGCTTTACAGGGAGCTTTACCTGAAAGAATAGATTTGTATAATATATACGTCACTGTGTACGTTAACAGAAAACCACAATTCCAAGTCGCACAGAGATTGTGTGCACTCGATGTGGGTCTCTGGCGTTTCGTCAGCCCACGCGAGTTGTGTGGATATAAAGGGAAAAGTTGAGACGGTGTCGGGTGGAGTTCCCGGGTAGCTCAGTTGGTAGAGCGCTGGTACGTTCAACCAGAGGTCCCGGGATCGATACCCGGCACCGGAACAATTTTTCCCTTGAAATTATTAAAATCTGCTTTACAGGGAACTTTACCTGAAAGAATAGATTTGTATAAATTTTGTTGTTACAACGCTGTAAAATAAATAGGCCCTACTGTATAAAAATTAATTTATAAACGTATACAGGGTGTAAATTAGATGATGTTTCCAAGATTGGGAGCGGGCTCAAACGTCCAACGTGACAGCTTTGTCTTATGAGAGGCCAACTACTGGCCGGAACTTACAGGTACTTTCCAATGAGTTCGACAGAACATCATTAGGAGGTGCACGTTATGTAACGAAGTCATCTGCCGCCACTTCTGTTACATTGTACAGGATATTAAAACATCAACACAAATTAATAAGTATTCAGCAATAAACAAATCCATTCCTTCTAATACAGCGAATTTGTGAATCATCAAAGTTCCATAGGAATAACAACACTAAGCAAAATACTCGTGGTCTCTACCGCTCACACGGACGTTTCTACCCATAAAAATGTGTTTACACCGTGCCAGTTACTAGCTATAACCAGCTTCATACTTCCTAATGATAAGCTTATTACGACATTTAACTTTACACTTTTCATCAAATCACCACTTTAGGTTTGATGCAGCAGCTTCTTATTGACATTTTGTAGATGTATGATTATTCTTATATATTTATATTTATTGATGAAGAAGACAATACATAATTATTTATCTAATATAGTAGTTCAATTTCCAACTGGCCAACATTTAACTTTTTTTTTTTCTCAACACTTTCTTGGTTTTGATGGTATACCTTGACGTTATTCACATTATCCTGGCGCCTATACAGCCTGAAATGTAGTATCATTCATTGGGTTGATAATTTCATTTATCGGGGTTTCAATAGACAGTTGTACTGGCCATTGTTGTTCACTATTGGATACAGAAGACTAGCTCAGCTTAACTTGATCTGTTGTCCACTGTTTGCTATATACAGAAGTAGGTCTAAATACATTTCACAAATTTTCAGGAATCTTATATTAAGAAACTTCATTATTTGTTCCTCATTCTACCCGCCCGACATTTTGTTTGATAATTTCAACAATTATTAAAAATAATTCACAATAAAGGCAAAGAAAAATCGATTGCCCTGCACGTGTCAACTTCTCGCCAGGAATTCATCGGTATGCCGTACACTTTTTAAACGGCGACGGCAATTGAGAAATTGCACGTGAGGTGGTGGGGAACGCCAATGGACAGTGAAAAGAAAAAATGTTTGAATTCGCTGCCATGGCCAGTCAAGCTACTGGGCGATATGTTTCCACAGTAACAGTAGCTGCAATACAGTTACTGGACTATCAACTGTCACCGTGTAAACGGGTCTTATGTACAATAAGCAAATGTCGCCACTTTGGGCCACTGAACCCACTCTTGATCTGTGTAATATCATCTCAATCCCACCAGATATATAAATTCGTAAATGAATAACCACATTAATAAATAGACATACAGAGTGTAACTAAATTCAGAACCTTCTAGGGATGATAGAAGAGACCAAAACAAACTTTTTTGTTAAATGACCATGGATCTGAAACTAATTATTGAATGACAAAACCAGAAACTCTGTTCTACTGTAAGGCATTACACTACAGTTGTAACATTACTTATGACACTCATGCTTCAAAATCATCAATCTTTACATTAATCAGTGCAATGTTTGTGCTGTGACCGTACGTAGAGAGTAGAGAGTAGAGAGATGGAACAGTTCACTTCCTCCAAAACGTTCCTCTTGATTGTGGTTTCTACACGACGGTGCAACTCCTCATTTCTCTCGTGAAGTCCGAGAACATTTAACCGCAGATTCTGTGAGCAGTGGATTGCCCGCGGTGGGCCCATTGGATGGCCTGCTCGTTCTCCCGACCTCACCCCACTTGACTTTTGTGTGTGGGGGCACTTGAAGAGCCTGGCGTACGAAACTCCAATTGAATCGGAGGAAGAGCTCGTCGCTCGGATGCTTACAGCTGCTGACGCTCTACAGCACATTCCCGGAGTCTTTGAACGTGTACAACAGGCAATGAAACGTCGTTGCAGAGTTTGAATTGAAGAAGGAGGCCGCACTTTTGAACAGTTTTTGTAAAGGATTATAAACTGAAACGGTTTTGAAGCCTGAGTGTCATAAGTAACGTTACAACTGTAGTATGTTTATTCTTTACAGTTTCTGTATAATTAGTTTCATACCCATGGTAATTTAACAAAAAACGTTTGTTTTGGTCTCTTCTATCATCCATAGAAGTTTGGGTATTGAATTTAGTTACACTCTGTATATATTTGTTGACGAAATAAAAAATAAATGTTGTAGGTTTATACATATAAGAATGAAGAAATAATTGAATAAATTAATTTTTAACATATACATATGCAAAATAAATGGTTACACACAAGAGTAAATGAATAAATAAATTGGTAACATTTTTTAGCCAAGATGATAATTGAGCGAAGATATGCACCGATACGCCGATATGATTCGGTAAATATGCGATCAGATATATAAAAATTGGGTTAAATGTATGAGTAATATATAAGTAAAGAATAAACAATTATACATAATAAATTAGTACATATTTAATTAAATTAATAATAATTAACAAATTAATAAACAACCACAATTAATTCACCGTGGACTCCGAACTGTAACACCCTGTATTAAAGTGAACATAAACTCATATCATCAAGACGTGAGCTTTTGGATGAGATAAATTGAACTTGTGATAGATGACTATGCGGAATGCACCAGTCTGAACGGTATCTATTCTCAAACCATGAGGAACGCCGCTTGCAGTATGGAACTGGGAAAGTCTTCATTTTTTCCTCCCCCTCCCCAGCGCTGGAAGCAAGGACTATAAGATTGTAATTAAATGGGCCCACGTCTCGGTCACCATGTAACATACAATCATTATTAGACCAAGACCTCCCCTACACAAGTAATTAAATCCACTGCAACCCTTCTTCTCGATAAGTTAAGACAAAAGACGACCGCTTGTCTTATCTCTTCGCATCTATATTCGTTTTTTTTTTTTAATTATTGTCTTATCGGAACTTGCACGGTCATAGTTCATAATAAAAGATGACATGCACAGTCTGTATGACCATGAAGCTCTCAACTTGATTAGAAATTCGTCATGCAGATGTGAAGATTTCAACGCTGGTAAAGACTGGGGACTCGTTTTATACACATATTTTTAGTTGATTATTTAACGATGTTTTGTCAGCTACTAGGTTATTTAGCGTCGATGGACTTGATTATAGTGAGATGGTATTTTGGCGAAATGAGACCAACGATTCGCCTTAGATTACCTGTCATTCACCATAAATTACCAACTATGCAATGAAACCAAGTGGAATCGAACCTAGTCCGAGTGCAGCTCAGGATCTGCAAGCAAACGAACCTGTTGCCTGAGCTACGTCGATGGATTTCTACATTTCCCACACCTTTAAAATCGTCCACAACTGTTGAGTAACGATTAGCACGCCTGGCCGCGAAACCAGGTGGCCCGGATTCGATTCCCGGTAGGGGCAAGTTACCTGGTTGAGGTTTTTTCCGGGGTTTTCCCTCAACCCAATATGAGCAAATGCTGGGTAACTTTCGGTGTTGTTAAAGCGTTGTAAAATAACGTACTAACCATTCAAATCTAACAAAAATATGATTTTGTGTCGTATATGTTTAAAGAAGGCATCATACACTATGTTATATGAAATAATAGTATTCAAAGAGTTTTCATTTTAAAAATAACATATTCATAGTGACAACACAATTAAGTGTTCATTAAATAATATAATATACATAACGTACAACTATAAAGAACTATTTTTATTATATTTTTATAATTCGAATGTTAGAACAAGAAAAGTAAAAGAAATTGTCAGCCGAGCTTTGTTTGAAAAATAAACCGAGCGCTTGGGGCCACCTGGATCTTTGTGTCATTATATATATATATATATATATATATATATATATATATATATATATATATGTTACATAACTCTATTGGTTGTCTGTTGGCAAAGCCATATGTCATAGTAATTGGGACGCCAATCCTAGAGTTAATGTACTCGTAAGTTACGAACAATTCGAGATTTTAATATTGGACGTGACTGGGACTCCAATCCTAGATTTCAATAAAATAAAAAAAATTCGAGATTTGAGCCATGAACTCGATTGGTAGGTACTCCAATCCGAGACGTAAGCGAGTTACGAAACAATTCGAGTTTTGAATCTGAGTCTAACTGGGAATCCAATACGAGACTCAATGAGTTACGAAGAAATTCAGAATTTCAGTCGTGAGCTTGAATGGGACTTCAATCCGAGACTCAAGTGAGTTATGGAACAATTCATGATTTACATCGTGAATCTGATTCGGATTCCAATCCGAGACTTAAGTGAGTTGCAAACAATTCAGGACTCTAGTATCGAGCTAGACTGGGACTCCAAACCGAGAATTAGGTGAGTTACGAACAATTCGAGATTTTAGTAGTGAGTCACTGGGATTCCAATCCGAAGTTTGAGTTAAGAAACAATTCAGAATTTGAGTCGTGAGCCTGACTGGGACTCCAATCCTAGATTTAATTAACTTACAAACAATTCAGAACTTGAGCCGCGAGCCAGAACGGAACTCCAAACCGAGAATTAGGCGAGTTACAAACAATTCGAGATTTTAGTCATGAGTCTAACTGGAATTCTAATCCGAAACTTAAGTGAATTACAAAAAATTCGAGATTTTAGTCCTGAGCCAGGTTGAAATTCTAATGTTGAGACTGAAGTGAGTTACAAAAAAATTTGAGATTTTACTCGTGATCCTGACTGGGACTCCAATTCGAGAGTGAAGTGAGTTATGAAAAATTCGAGATTTTAGTCGTAATCTTGATTGCAATTCGAGACTGAAGTGAGTCACGAAAAATTCGAGATTTTAGTCGTGAACCTGAATGGGACTCCAATTCGAGACTGAAGTGAGTTACTAAAAATTCGAGATTTTAGCCGTTATCCTGATTGGATCTCCAATTGTGAGTTACGAAAAATTCGAGATTTTAGTCTTGAACCAGATTCATACTCCAATTCCAGACTGAATTGAGTTACGGAACAATTCGAAACTTAAGCCGCGAGTCTTTCGTACCGTACTCATAGTTTTTGTCATTAAAATTGAGACATCAGCAGCCATCAGCAATGAACTCTTGAATTTGGAATAACAAATAAATATTACCAAGGAGAGTAATGAGGTTTATTACCATTCCTTCTGGAACCTAATCCATTGCTAAATAACATTATCGCCCCTGAAATGCAAGAAGTTGACTCAAGAAATAGAAAGAGCGTTGTTAAATAAATAGGCTAAAGTCGATGTCAGTCAGTGTAATATTAATTGGACTTTGTTCCTTGTGCTGCAGACTTGCGTGTATTACTTCTAAATCTTGAAGTGGTGTTCAGGTCCATCTGACGTGGTATTTATTAGAAAGCGTCTATTAGACATACACTCCCGCGGTAGTAGAATATATTGTTTTATTCATTTATTCAGAGTGTGATGCTATCACTGGCTGCCCCCGTGCCGTTGTTTTCGTGATGGCAACACCAGGTTGTATATTTTTTCCGGCCCTAAGGGACATTGCTGCAAGAGAAGAGGAAGAAGAGGAGAATATCTATTAAGAAGTCCAGTAGCTAGCTCTACTGATGCGCTGGGAATGGAATGCTTAATTTAGATAGAGGCCCGTATAGTAGCAACCTTCTGCTCTTTGTTACTCTCGTCTTTCGTTATAGGGTGTGTCAAAAATTGTATGTAACTCACTACTTAACTACCGATAAGTTCTTTCTGTGAGCAATCATAAAAAGTTGGCTTTCAGAACTTAATTTTTCTGCACAGGGAGATTCTGAATGTGTGAATGGATAAGTGTATTGTTGTTAGCCTATAGTGAAGATATTTTAATCATGTCGAGAGTCAATTGCTTATTCAGCCCACAAGAAACTGCAATTTATTTGCTTATTCTTTCTGCCCTAATATTTCTTCTTCTTTCCTGTTATGTGCACCGGATATCTATGCGGTTTCATAGAGCATTGCTCTGAATGCTAAACTGTAGTCGCAATCTAATAATAATAATAATAATAATAATAATAATAATAATAATAATAATAATAATAATATTATTATTATTATCATTATTATTATTATTATTTATTTATTTAATCTGGCAGAGCTAAGGCCAGTAGGCCTCTTCCGCTCAGCCAGACTCTAATTCTAATTGAATACAATTGCTTACATCTAGACCATAAAACAACATGAAAGTGAATAATGAAAGTTGGATAAGTAATGTTAGTGTGACAATAATAAACATTGATAAGAAATAGTTATAATAATAATAATAATAATAATAATAATAATAATAATAATAATGAGATAATTTAGATATTTATCTGTGATATATATAACCATTAAAAATTGAGAAACCTGAAACAGCTATTATTGTTAACAAGAATTGTTAGAAAAATAATTCGTTAGTCTATTCTTAAATTGGTTTGATGTCTGACAGTCCCTGACATTACTCGGTAGGGGATTACAAAGCCGAGGAACAGCCACAGTGAAAGAAGATGAATATGAGGATGTTCGGTGGGAGGGAATGGATAAAATTGAGGAGTGTTGTGATCGTGTGTCTAGGTTATGATGGGTGGATAAATTTTGAAAACGAGACGCAAGATAGACAGAAATCGAGAAATGCAATATGTGAAAGAGAAGGGAAAGACAGTGGATTTTCCTACGATCTTCTAGACGGAGCTAGGACAACATTTCGAGGGATGGTGTTACGTGATCAGCCCGGCGAATATTGCAGACGAAACGGACCCACATATTATGAACACGTTGTAGTCTCTGCGCCGAAGTAACGCTTAGGTCAGTAAGCAGAATATCACAGTAATCGAAGTGGGGCATCACGAGTGTTTGCACTAACATTTTTTTCATGGAAAAGGGTAGAAAATTCTTCAATCGCCTAAACGAGTGGATTAATGGGAATACTTTTTTGCAGGTTTCTGCAACTTGAATGTTCAAATTTAAACTTTTATCCATATAAATACCTAGATTCTTTACTGATTCACTGAACGGAATTTCGGTGCCGTATATTTTAATCGGGGACAAATTTGGTATGGTAATAGTGCTTAACAAACGTGAATGGCCCACAATGATTGACTGTGATTTTTCTGGATTTAGTTTAAGTCGGAATTTCCGTGTCCATGTCCAGATTGAGTCCAGATCGTCATTAATTTTAGTTGTTGCATCATTTATTTCGTCAGTGTGGAATTTTATGCATATTTGAAGGTCGTCTGCATAGAGATGGTGTCGGCAGTACTTTAGAGATTCTGATATGTCGTTGATATAAATTGTAAATAGTAAAGGGCCAAGAACTGATCCCTGTGGGATCCCTGATCTCACGGCTGCCAAGAGGAAGAACGATTTCCAGCTATCACACTTTGTTGGCGGCCATTAAGGTAAGAGGCAAACCACAGGACAACGTGCTCTTCTAGGTGTAGTCTTCTGAGTTTACATATTAACAAGTCAATGTCTACAGAATCGAAGCCTTTCCTAAATCTAGAGAGATATCTATTCTAAAAGTGTGGATCTTATTAGGGTAAGAAACTTCTGTTTATTGTTTTTACCTGTAGTTCTCTCAGTGAAGGACATATTTTTTTACTTGCCGAAAATCTACAAAAAGAGTCGCCCATTTCACTTCTCATTGAGAAGAAGCCATGGCACAAGGTTTTATCAACATTTGGAGAACACAGCTCTCGTGAGGGGTTCATTCCAAGAGCTTAGAATCTAATTGCAAACTTAATAAACTTTACATCAGGGAAGGTGGCACGTAAAAATAGTTTCGTATTATGTATGTATGTATGTATGTATGTATGTATGTATGTATGTATGTATGTATGTATGTATGTATGTATGTATGTATGTTATGTATGTATGTAGTCATCCCGCGCCGTGGAGTCGTGATCTAAGGCATCCTGCCCAATACTCGCGTTATAGAATGTGCGCTGGTTCGAGTCCTAATGGGGGAAGAAATTTTCTCATGAAATTTCGGCCAGTGTATGGAACCGGTGCCGACTCAGCATCGTGATGTACTTTGGAAGCTATGATAAGTAGCAAAATTCGGTTATAAAAGCCAGCTATAACGACTGGGGGGGATCATCGTGCTAACCACACGATACCTCCTTTCTGGTTAGATGATCGTCCACCTCTGCTTCTGCTTATGGACGGTCGGGCCTAGTCCTTCATGAGCTGTTGTGCCTCGGATTGTTATTATTATTATTATTATTATTATTATTATTATTATTATTATTATTATTATTATCATCATCATCATCATCGTCTGTCTATTTATCAATCGAAGGGATATGGATTCATTGTTCTCTTAGAATTGCTGTATGAAATATATTATCTCATATGAACGCGTGAATATTTTACAATTGTTTGACTGTCGTAATAGAAAGTGATTTCAATATAGTAGTCGTATTTTTTTAACGACGCTTTCCACTATAGAGGTTATTCAGTGTCGAAATTCAAAGTGGGCGAGATAAGGAAGTCAAATGTTGCCTGGAGCTCACCAACAGGGAGCGTTCTTTTACTTGCCTTAAATCTACAACATAGAACCACAGCTTTACTTCTTTTTCGAAAAAAGCATCGCTAGGGATTTATCGCCCTTTTAATGCATTGCTCTCTACTTCGTTTGAACGCGTGAACCTCTAGCTATCTCATCTCAATATCAAGGGCAATGCTATAATCAATGCTCTTTATATTTGCAACAGCAGTTAAAGTAGTTTGATTTAACTTCATTTTCTCAATCCGTTAGTTTTTTTTTTTTTTTTTTTTTTACAAATGTGGTTGCAATATACGTATACGGGTATCCCATAAATTGCTGTTATTCCAGGTACGTAATTTAACCAATTTATTTACTTTTACTTGTACTCATTACACAGTGTAACATACTACATGTGTCTTTGAGTGCCTCAAGTATTAAAATGTACAATATTGTAATAGAGTGGTTGGCAATTCAGTGCAACTTCAAAAGAAAATCTGTCATGCATTCATATATCGGTAATAATTTCATTTCTTTTGTCTTGAAAAATTTACATTACAATGCAGCCTACTGGATGGCAACTCAGTGAAACTTCAAATAAAACGGGTCGTAGGTTAATGTACCAATTTAATTTTCTTTTCACAGAGTTAAGGGTGATATAATGCATACTATGAGGAGTGTTGTATGAAGATCAGAAGGTGAGGTTAGACAAATAAGACAATAAAATGTATAGGCCCATTCTACGAATGTTTTGTAAAACTGAGCTGCTTAAAGTTTTGAAATTGGATCCCATGGCTTGAGGCAGGGCGGTCACTTAACATCTTAATCAAGACTTAATAATACACAGGCTTCGAGGTCGGTGTATCGTGAGCAAAGATCACTTGTCCCTGCGTGCTGTCGTGTTCTTTTTGTGCTCTGCCACCGAAGTTGAATTCCAGCATTCCCTCCCGTCTCCTCCTGTGGAATGATGGTCATTCCAAACATGACTCCGGTAACGTCGCCGGCGAATCACCAGAATCAGACGCAAACGTTTAAGGTTTACGACCAAAACCAAAATATTTGAGTTGAGTTATTTCAAATTATTACTCAACATCTATCTATCTATCTATCTATCTATCTATCTATCTATCTATCTATCTATCTATCTGTCTGTCTGTCTGTCTGTCTGTCTGTCTGTCTGTCTGTCTGTCTGTCTGTCTGTCTGTCTGTCTGTCCGTCCGTCCGTCTGTCTGTCTGTCTGTCGGTCTATCTGTCTGCCTCTATCTGTCTGTCTGTCTGTCTGCCCGACCGCCCATCCATCCATCCATCTCTTTCTCTGTCTGCCTATCTATATGTCTCTGTCTGTCTGTCTATCTCTGCCTCTGTTTTTGTCTCTGTCTCCTTCTCAGTCTCTGTCTACCTGTCTGTCTGTCTCCATCTCTGTCTCTGTCTGCCTGTCTATATGTCTCTGTCTGTTTGTCTATCTCTGTTTCTGTTTCTGTCTCTGTCTCCTGCTCTATCTCTGTCTCCTTCTGCCTGTCTGTATGTCTCTGTTTCTGTCTGTCTCCTATGTTTCTGTCTCCTTCTCTGTTTATGTCTGCCTGTCTATATGTCTCTGTCTGTCTGTCTATCTCTGTCTCTGTCTCCGTCTCTGTCTGCCTGTCTATATGTCTCTGTCTGTCTGTCTATCTGTCGATCCGCCCGCCCGTCTGCTTCATTTATACTTACGTATGCATTTATTTTTATATAATGACTCTTATTATTATTATTATTATTATTATTATTATTATTATGGATTAACTCTAAGAGATAATGAGAAGTGTATAAGAACAGAATTGGATATACAAAACAGTTTAGTAGAAGACTTCATACAATGTAAAGAAAATTGGAAAAATTATGTTAATAGGATGATTTCTGACCTTCAACATAGCAAGCATTTTTATAGTATATAGACAGAAGGACGACGAGATATAGGATGCCCGGAAAGCAGGTGGAAGTTTCAGTTTCATAACTAGAGACACATTTGGCGCAGAACGATATATACACCAATCCTTAATAAGGAAGATTATTATTAATATTATTATTATTATTATTATTATTATTATTACTACTACTATTATTGTTATTATCTCTTCAAAATAATTAATAGTCTTAAAATTTCTCACGCCTCTTGCGTTTGAATTGTTGTACTCGGGGACTATTTAAATGTGGAGTGGAGTGTACCGGCGTGTAAACCGTCACATAGAGGACGGGATTCATTCCTCCTTGGATTCTCATATCTCCCGGAGATCGTGAGAACATGCAGGCGTGATCGGCTGGACCATGTCAGAGATAAATAATTAAGCCGGCGGATCGCGGAATGTTCCCGGGGTACAGCCTCGGGCCGGCCCGACAGCTGTTGCAGCAACGGGATGCGCTCTCCCAAGCAAATCCAGCGCTTCTCCGCTGTTCATCACATTCACTCTTTCCTATCCCTCCGTCTTCCCTTCATACTTACTCGTATTTTCATTTTCTCTAGTTTTCTCTTCTATCATCGTTACCGTCATCTACTATTTATCTCTCTCTTTCTGTTCTCGGTTCTATAGCCTACTTCTTCTCTCTTTCTTCATCTTCGTTTATCCTTATTCTTTTCCTCCATTCTGCAGTTGTATTCAATTGTCCTCCTCCATGTTTTACGCTTCTTCTCTTCGTGGTCCATACATTGGATACATTGGATACTGTAAAGTGTACTATCACCTCCTGAAAATTTGAAGGTCATTGAACCAACCTGTGCGAATTAATGTTGATGTTTGTATTATATATTTAATTCCTGTGGATGAGGCGTATACTTAATGCTCCAAACGAATAGGACTAAGTGATAATAGACGATTTTTAGACTGCACTGGCAGAGAACAAAATTGTCCTCTCTTATTCTTTTTTTTTTTTTCCTTCTCTCATCCTATTTTTAATTGTTTCTAAGTTTTTCTTGTATCCATAGCATCTTCTTTCCTCACCTATTTTTACTTTTATCCTTTGTGCTCCATATTATCTTAATATATGCACCTTTTTATACCCATTCTTCTCCTCTCCCATATCAGTTTTATCCGTCATGTTCTTTCTCATCTGTATTTTCCTTCACCTGCGCCATTCTTATTCTTTTCTTCCGGCCTTTTCAACTACTTTATCTCCACCTGGTAATCTTTGTTTCTTCTTTTCCTCTGTTCAGATTTATTATCTTCTCCTTCATCTTTTCTTCTTCTATTCATATCTCTCATCTCCTTTTAATTCATATTTATTGTCTTAATCGCCCTCTTTTTTATTTCTCTATTCCCTTTTCCCTAATCTCCCTTTAATTTATATTTATTACCTTACCCTCTTTTTCTTTTGTCCGTATTTATTATCTTCACCTTCGCCTCCTTCTTCCTCTACTATTTCTGTTGTCTTATGATCCCTCTTTTCTTTCTTTATTCTCTTCCCCTATTTTCTTTTTGTTCATATTTATTGCCTTATCCTTCTTTACTTTTTTTTGCTCATATGTATTGTGTTATCCTTCGTATTTTTGTTCCTCTATTCCTTCCTCTTCTCTTCTGCGTTTTATTTACATTATTGTCTTATCCTCTGTTCTTTCCTCCATCTTCTTTTTCTACTCCATCTTACATCTTCATCTATATAGTCTTTCATTCCACTTCACCAACTCTTTCTTCTCCTCCCTTCTCTTAACTTTGTTCTCCCCCTCCTCTCTTACTTTCCTTCTCCCTCTCCTCTGTTACCTTCCTTCTCCCTCTCCTCTCTTACCTTCCTCTCCCCCTCTTCTCTTACCTTCATCTTTTAAAAACCGTTCTTCTATCCCCATAATAATTCTCTATTTTGTTATAACTTACAGTTTGCCTTGATAAAACATACCACAACAGCATCCACATCTACCAAAGAGTCCAAATTGGACTCTTCAGTGCTTGAACTCGGTATTCAAGTATGGACAGCCAACTCACCAGACTCTCTGCTAACCTTCTGTCGAAATAAGCAGACATTTAAAGTAACATAGGTGTTGTGTCGGCATGTAAAAGAAAGCCTGTAAGAATACTTTGTGCAAGAAAAAGATCTTTGCCTGTGCGGTCAAGACAGAGGAGCTGGCAGAACTGTGAGGAGCTGTTGTTGAAGAAGGAGGAGGGAGAGTAAAGATCTGTCAATTAAGATAGAATGATGGGGAACACTTGGCGACAGAATCGCTCTCCGCCATCTTGACTTTCGGGTTTAGTTGGACAGCTAGGAGGAAAACCTATTCTAACATCCACGTATTACACTGTAAAAACCAACCCTCACTCACCAGTACTGACTTCACAACTCCTATACTAACATTTGCTGACACATAAAATACTTAACGCTATGATGATGATGATGATGATGATAACAGTAATAATAATAATAATAATAATAATAATAATAATAATAATGACTAAACATTACCGAAAATATATGGCTAACGAAAGAAACATTTTAAGATTGTCCCTGTAGAATATGTCGCATACCCGAGAAAAAAAAGCATAACACTGCAGAATGGTGGAGTATGCTGCAGCTTCATAAGAACGTCTGTAATCACCGTCACATCGAACGGTCTGAGACAAAACCGTCCTGTCCGAGACAGAATGTCCGATGCAATATGCTGCAGGCCTTACTGAACTTCTAGAGCCTTAGGTAGAAAGGGTGAGCTATTAAATCCATTGGTTAGACAATACACTCCAGATTTCATCTGCTAAGAAACATGGACGCGTTTATCAATGCCGAAAATATTACACGATTGGGATAATTTCGCATTTCTGACAAAATTGAATTATTTTGCTGCAAAATATTTTGATTGCGAAAATTGACTTGAAAATGTTTCTATATTCATCATTATCACATACATATTCACAAATAAAATCACTTTCTGTTATAATTCACTATTTATCGCGTTTATCGTTAATGAGAAAATGTGTAGTTTTTAAATATAACCCTACATCATATGTACCCAAATTGATCGGCCTTATAGGCTTTGACGGTAACAACTTTTGTCAGGTTTACTATGCTGCCATCTAGTTGTTTCATAAGGAGTCATGTCATAACTCACATTTGAATTGCATTAGCGACTGTACTGCCATCTCGTGTTCGTTTACGACGGCTGGGTGACGATCCTGGCAAGTTCTCTTCAAAGTGCTGCCGATTTTAACATAGGGATGAGCAATATGTTACATAAATGATCTAGGATATAACCTACACAATAGTCTTATCACGCCATCTCTATTGTAATGAATATGCAATACACAAGTAATGGAATTTCATTATGGTAGCTCCAAAAGGTCGGTCAGATTGATGTCCAACATACTTATACTCTGGGATTTGGCATAAGAAAGATTATGGATAGGTTTCCTTAGAGGAGACCTACTTCGGTCCTTCTTGATAGTGTCATTCAATTCTTTCATTGTTTCTATATCATCATCATATCTTCCCCGTCTTTTCTCTTTAATTAGCCACCGATTTGGTAAGGACAGGGAGCGGACTCGTTATCAGAATTTTATTTGGAACATGTGTTCGAATCCCTCTTAGGCTTATTATTTTGTTTGGTTTTTTCTACTTTTTTCAAACTGTAAACCGAATAACGGATAATCCCATAGCGAAGCTCATCTCACAGAATACTACCTAGCCAAATGCATGGAAACTACTTAACCACTATTTGAAACATCGTTGTTAGAAACAAATAGAATTACTGTATGCTGTTTAATTTGTGATTGGCGTTATACGTACAATATATTATTATAATACTTTTGAGATGCGTTCGAGGGTGGATTCGATTTTCCGCTTGGGTTGCTCTTTTCCCGAGGTTTTCTCTCATTGCAAGGCGAATGTCTGGTGATCCTATGGCGAATCCTCGACCTCATCTTGTCAAATACCATTCCCTGTCACCAATTCCACTGGCGCTGAATAAACTAGTAGTTGATATAGAATCGTTAAATAACTAACTGAAGAAAGGTGAAATTGCTTGATATTTAATGCCGAAAAATTGGCAACTTAGCGATTCTTCTGAAATGTTCTGAGATTAATTAATATTAGTTTCAAATCCTTGCGATTCTTTCCAGGTTGGTGTGGACGCCACATAGACTTATGAAATTATTGACTGAATTGCTCCACTCTTCAGTATCATCTCTATCCATTTATTATCAGCGCGACATATCAACAAGAGTAGGGAACGGACTAATAGTGTTTCTATACATAAAATTTCACATGTTCAGATTCTTATTAATTAACACAGAAATCTTTTATTTGCAATAAAATTACGTCATTTGGCCACCGGCTTTACTTCCTCATTCCACCAAAAAATCGACTACTTTCGTCGAAATCGAATGCTAATAACTGAAATCCAAGGCAAGCCGGAACTTGCTGGAGTAGCGAAACCACCTTCACAGCTCAGTTGGCGCAACGTTTAGCTTACAACTGATCCGAGTTCAAATAGTGATGACGGAGTTGTGTTTGTGGTGGAAAAAGCCAAGTTTCTGAGGCTTAGTATCTTAGTTGTTCCGATTTTCCCTCGTCATAGCTCTCCATAATTTCCTTTTTATTCAACACCACTAACATAGATGAATATAATATGATGCGAAAATTATTGACTTTCCCATTTCAAACGCTAGAGGCACTAGTGTAGAAATTGATCTTGCTGCCACCTGCTTTTACCCGGGACAACTAATTACTGCATGCACACAGCAGCGCACCAAGCGGTGGAAAGAATAACTAACTTCACACATCTAGTAGAGTACCAAGTGGCCGAAAGTATAATTACGAGCATAAAACATTCCCTTCCTTCTGAAATTACCAAATTTAAAATAAACGCTTTTAATTTTTTATTTCTCCCATCTTCCACTGAAGATTCATATTGAAGCCAACAGCAAGATGATACACCATTTTACACCATCTTTTAATGCAACTTATTAAACTACAACCAAAAAGAGACAGAAAAGAAAATTAAAGATTAGATAATTTAAATTGTATTCAATTCATGTTGTATTTTTTTAGGTATTCAGTGTGTAGTGCATTGAAAAAGTCTGCAAAAAGTAATTAGATAACTGAAATTATTATATTACTATATACTATTTTACAATATAGGGGAGAGTCGGGTAGTATCGGACATCAGTGCGTTTCTTTCATCTACCACCATATGGTAGTACCTGAATGACATGGTTACGTTTCTCTATCCGACATCACAGAAACGTAACCATGTCAATCAGGTACTATCATCGTGTGGTAGATGAAAGAAACTCACTGTCCGATATTACCCGATGTCCGATATTACCCGACTCTCCCCTATTCTTGAACACTATTTAAACAAGGTTCATAAAAGTCACTGTTTAAACATACACTACATATACACACACGTACCATTTACATCCAGGTGCAGAACATTTTTTTTTTTTAAGCTTCCATCTTGTCTTCTCACCTGTTAGCCCTAACGGATAAGTGTAGAACTCTGCAGGATCTACCATCACATAGTTCTAATGTTCGCCACATACGACACCGGGCGCTGGTCTTGTTACTTCGACCCGGCGAAGGTAGATGATGTTGACCGCAGTTTCGAATCCTGTTATATTCATCCATGCCATTAGTATTTGTGTGATGCCAGATCGATAGTCTGACAAAACGGTTGTTGTTAGCGGTTTGTCGAAATATTACTAGATGACAGTGGTAGTGGATTACAGACGAATCTTCATTAGAGGAACCGAGGTTTAAAATTGTTGCTTTCCTGGCGTATATATGACTCAAGTAGATCTGTGAGATACGGCAGACCATCACCATACGTACGGTACACGGACAACACATAACCGGACAACACAATCGGCACGCAACTCATTCCATCACGGATCCTCAGAAAGTTCTTTTAGGCTGAAGAGCTTAGGGATGCTCCGTGTCCGGTCCGATAGGCCTATGCAACTTTTGTACAGTATGTAGCGTCGTAAATTGTGGTTATAGACGCAGCCTTTGACACTTGTGGTAGTATAGTATAATGTTAGTATATATTTAAGAGTTGTTAGGTGCAAAGAAAATGTTTAATATTGATAATTTAGTCAGCTTTATATATTACTCGAATGTAATGCACGCTTTTTTAAAGCTGAATTTAGTCTCCAAAACCGGAATGCGCATTATAATCGATGATGCACTAAAGTCGTATGGAAAATTGAAAATTCTCCTTATCTTTTTAAAAACCATGGAAATAGGAAGGCTGCAAGAGAATTCGGTGTGTCATGAAACAACATTCACTTATGGCGCCAATATAGAATGGCTATATTTGTTTAGCGACAAGGAAGAAGTTCACCGGCCCACGAAAAGGAAGGCATCCTGAAGAAGAGGTTTTGAAACTCACACAGGAAAAATGGGCTGCTTGTGACTAGTGACAATTAGAAGTACAGATAATAAGAATGAGGTGACTATAGCCCGTGTTATATCAAGGCAAGGCTAGATAAGTAGATGGGTGAAGTATAATTAAATTTCGTACCAACTTTGCAGCTGCGTATTAGATTCTCCAGTAAACATTTTTTTTTTATTTCAATCCTATAATGATTGAGATGCGTATTAGATTCGATGTTGCATTATATTCGAGTAAATACGGTATCACTAGGCCAAATTGTGCCTGATCATTGACTGTGGTTCAAAAAGGACAAATAAAGGAAATACAATATGATTTAGTATCAAACGACGCATAAATTCAATTTCTATTGGAAAAAAAACTATTGTAAATAAGATGCGTTTTCTTTTGAAGGGCTGCAGGTTGAATATGTCTACAGAGTTACATCTGTTTTTCGTGTTTTTTTACTTGGTTATTTAACGACGTTATAACAACTACGAGGTTATTTAGCGTCGATGGAAGTTTTTCATGTTGGAGGGTTATTAATATATATATATATATATATATATATATATATATGTATCCCCTTTCCACTGTCTCCCATCGTCCTTTGTTAATTAAAAAAAACTTCTAATGAAGAATTATAATTACAGTTACTAACTGCGACACAAATTCCTGTGACGTAAACTGAGATTTGTTTTAACAGTGTAGTCCTGTACTTGTCTAGTAAGGTATACTATCTGAGATTAGAAACAGATGACGATCTGCACCCAATCTCTCCAATAGCGTCGACAACACAGAACAATTCGCTGCCAGGCTACTGTACAAATTTACGACACATTGTGCTGTACAACGTTTTCAGTAGTGGCCGAGATTTAGTGTGTAGACGTCCCTTTGTACGGCTCAGGCAATGTAGATCAAAGGAATCTTATCTGAATCTGCAATTTCAGAAAGAACATAAGTCCATCTGGAACGGGAACATAGTACGTACAAGGATCTGAAGGAGAATGGGTTTTCAGTTACGTTACATAATTGGTATAAGACATTTAAACAAGACGCCTGTATAGGCACCGATATAAACTTCACTCCGTGGATTTCGTTCATTTGTTTCAGTTTTTATAAGATATAGCTAATAATATTGTACAGAGGCTTGTTCCAAACTTATTCAAGTGAGCCTCAACTAAAATAATATTCATTTTATTTGTCAATAACAACAGAATAGTCTTGTAGTTTTTCTGGAAGTCTTACAGTTTGTTTCAGTCTAACGCGGTAATTTATTTATTTATTTATTTATTTATTTATTTAGTCATTTGTTTATTTATTCACTTATTTGCTCGTTTTATTTATTTATTTATTTATTCATTGTCAACAAACACAAAACTTTTAATAGGTCTGTTGTTCTAGATCAACAAAGTTGATCTTTAGTCATTCATGAAAAAAATAGTAGTTTCAAACTCTGTTAAACTTGAAATAATCCTACAGTATTTAGTCTGAGTTAATTCTGATCCTCTAATTATTTAGTATTTATGAAGTCAAACATGTGCTTAAACTTTGGATTATTCTAGCATCAAATCGACACAAATTTCGCACCCAGTTAAGCCTGAAATAATTTCTTCTTCAGTTAATTATCCAATCCGTATAGATAATTATAAATGTAGTTTAAGTTTTCAGAATTATCACTTTCACAATCGACATCTGGAATAAAAAAAAAAAAGTAAAAGCTATTAAGATTGTAATCTGTTGATAAAGTAGTGCGCTGCAATACAAGCCATGGCTACTGTATAGTGGGAAGACACATGATCTATATATACGATTTCCACGACTTCACAGACTTTTATTAACAAACGGACTGTTGTCGAGGCAACCAGCCTCTGCCTTATAAATCACGACCTCCAAATTGTCTGTCCGGAGTACTAATAACTCTTTTCCCCCACGCAGTATTACCCCGTTCCTCATTATCGTTATCTTCTCCACGTCATCTCTGTCACCTGGAACCTACTGCGCAGCTACTATACGCACATGTTATTAATTGCTGCCGCGGTGTTCCAGAGGGCTTTGTATGAATCTCTATGGCCAAGAAGCTTTGTTTTTCAGCGAATTTTGAAATGCTCTTTGAAGCTTAGGGTTACAGAATTGAACATATTTTTTCATACTGTTCGTACATCTAAATTACACTAGTTTTGTTATGATATTATGTACAGTACTTAACAAAAGTTTAAGACCATGAGCAAATTTCATATAATTATTTTCTGGTCCTATATTTTTGTTTCTATTTCCCTCATGAATATTTTGTCAATTATTTGGACTGTGAGACATCTATCGACGCAAAGAAAGTACAATTATGCCATTTAGTTTTCGAGTTATGATTTTAATGAAATATTTTGTTACTGTAAAAAATGCTGCATTTATAATTACGGAATAATTTATTCATGCTAAACCAACATGTTTATTGTAGTGATGATTTTTTTCAAGCAATTTGAGAAGTGTGAGAACACATTGGCACCAGAAAGAAAAATTTAAAAAATTTATTTTCGTTTTATAATTTTTTGCATATTTTTCGAAAATAAGGAAAATAATAGTAGAAATAACGTTAAGTAAAGGCATTCATAGCTTCACTGTGGAATAAGCTAACGTAGTATCTGTAGTAATGTCACGTGATTTCGTACTTTCGATTGGCGTAGGTCCGATTACGTTAGCTTATTCCACAGTGAAGCTATGAATGCCTTTACTTAACGTTATTTCTACTATTATTTTCCTTATTTTGGAAAAATATGCAAAAAATTATAAAACGAAAATAAATTTTTTTAAATTTTTCTTTCTGGTGCCAATGTGTTCTCACACTTCTCAAATTGCTTGAAAAAAATCATCACTACAATAAACATGTTGGTTTAGCATGAATAAATTATTCCGTAATTATAAATGTAACATTTTTTACAGTAACAAAATATTTCATTAAAATCATAACTCGAAAACTAAATGTCATAATTTTACTTTCTTTGCGTCGATAGATGTCTCACAGTCCAAATAATTGACAAAATATTCATGAGGGAAATAGAAACAAAAATATAGGACCAGGAAATAATTATATGAAATTTGCTCATGGTCTTAAACTTTTGTTAAGTACTGTAATTCCACGAATGGTTTTGAACTTGAGCCACTTGAGTGGCGAGGGAAGTTGTCTAGAGAAGTTCAAAATTACGAGTTGTATTTCTTAGGACTATTTCGCAAATGAAACGAGATAATTAATTCCTTCAAGGTCTTTCACTGCAAACCCAGCATTCTCCAATATTTCCTATTTTCGGCTTTCCTGGTAGTGTCCGCATACGATATATATACATATATATCTTAATGTTGTCTACAATTTGATACCTTCCTCTGCCCTGGACTTTCCTTCCAATGCACCCTTCAATAAGCAGTTTCTTCTTAGCCAGAAATGATCTAACAAAACAAATAAAATTCCATGAAATTAGATAAAATTTCAAATACTTATTGTACAATAAATTATATTTTAACCTAACAACTTGGTCATCATATGTTCCGATCTCTGATAACGAATTTGAATGACATCAGGAGTCACACGACAGCTGAACTGTGGCACGAGGTGACAGATCAGTAGTGAGTGATCTCATAGTCAGAGTGCACGGCGACTCACAGCAGAAATTCCCAAGAAAATCGAGCCTTTTTGGGAGGGGTACATAACAACCCTTTCCGATGCCAAGTACAGTTATGTGAAAATAAAAGAAGCCTGCAATAAACGAGGTTTCGTTATTTCCAAAAAAGGCATCTTCTGTGTGCTGAATAAGATTAGTAAAGCTCGAATGGAATTAATTTGTATCATCTCATGGGGTGCGGCGACTTGTGACGGGGGTGGATTTGCTTGCTTTTTCACTCTGTAATTACTCCCATTCGAGCTTTGCCAGTCTTATTAGGTACACACAAGATGCCTTTCTTGGGAATAACGAAACCACGTCTTTTGCAGGCTCCTATGATTTTCACGTAACTTTACTTGGCATCGGAAAGAGTTGTTATGTACCCCTCCCAAAAAGGCTCGATTTTCTTGGGAATTGCTACTGTGATACACCGTGCACTCTGATTATGAAATAACTCACTACTGGTCTGTCACCTGTCGCCGCAATTCAGCTGTCGGTGTGATTCCTGACGCGCATGACGTCATTCAAATTCGTTATCAGAGATCGGAAACAACCCTGTATAAGTTAATAGTAGCGCTGGAAATTGTAATAAATAACCCAATATAATAAGTATATAAGCCTATATAATTTCTATTTATTTCGGTGTGTTTAGGCTTAGCCTGTCGAATTAATTTATTTCCTCGTTTGTTGCTTGGCCAAATCTTCCAGACTCTATATTGTTGTTTGAATCAAGCGCTTGTTTCAACTGCACACATGTTTGTTATACCTGATCGATAAAGAACTTGAAATAAATGCTGAGCAGTAATGTAACATGTTCCACATTAATCTATGGGTTGGTAGAGGATTGGTTAATATCTAACATTTTGTTGAATATGGTAGATCTATACCAAATGACTGACGTTTAAGTGGAATAGTTGACAAAAGAAGTGATATTCTATGAAATACAAAGTAAGAAAAGAGATTTTCGTAGGGATTTTTAGAGGGTGCTACAGTTCACAATTACAATCTCATTAAAATATTAGTGCGTCAAATAATTCGTTAAGCATTTTGTATACACCCAACAGGTTTTGATTAAGTTCACAATCTAGTCTAGTTTCAAACCTTCACTCGGGGAGGTCCCGATTGCGTGCGAAAGGGTCAATTTTTGTCCAACTGTACTGAATTGTAAATAGGTCAACTGTGCAGGAGATTATTTAACAACTTTCATAGATTCTGATTCTGCGTTTCCTCCATTAATTTTGGCTTCTTACACTATCACATCAGAAAGAACAACCAATGCTTGTGAGGTATTCCACAGGGGTTTCGGACTTAATTTTTTAACAATGCACATCCACATATATAGGCCTACAACTTTCTTGACGCTATCATTCAAACGCAGACAAGCACTTACATCAGGAATGATACAGGTACTTACAAATCTAAATCTGCCTTCAAAAAGCGTAGGCAGTACATAGAGGTATTAATTTTAAAATACAGGCAATGAATTATCTCACGCTTGCATTTCCTGAAGAGAGTTTGTTATTATTACACGAAAGCCACATAATTTAAGTGCATATTTTAACTTCTTGACAAATGCCCTATATAATTTCGGTATGCTTATGACACTACATTTTTAACCATACCTGTGAATGGCAAATAGGCTAGTATTCATAGAGAGTCGTAAGTCTTCGAAATAACCGCCGCGCGCAGTTGACCTATACCCAAAACTAACCGCCGCGCGCATTCGGGCGCTTTAAAATATATATAAATTTACCTTGCGCGCAGACGTGATCCTACATTTTTATTTTTTACACAGTCCAACCGATTTTAGATTTTATTTAATTAAAATAATTTATTCTGTTCAAGGGAACTGGTAATATTTGATGATTTTCGAAATTACTTATAAAAATAGCTTTTGAATTTGTGTTTTTTTTTTTGTTTACCACAGAGTAAATTCATTCATGCAGTCAAATAGACAGACATGATATGCCATAAAATACGTTACGCATGTAGCATAGAAGCTACGAAGAATTGTGTGCCATCTGGGATGAACTGATTGTAGGCTGCATGTTGTAAGAATTTTCCACCACTGTGTATAAGGGGCAGACATGTTATATTAACATACTGGGATATAGCCAATTGAATCTGGAATTAGTTTGTTACCTCATATATACACACACATACATTTACACGAATAAATCAAGACATAGTAACATCTTGGCTGGCTACCACAATTTCATTTACATAATGCATGTTTTGTTATAAGGGGAGGAGCAGGAGAAGGGGGTTGAGGGACGGAGGGAGGGCATGTTATTTCCCTGTTTTAATTGTCGTGTCTGCCGTGCGGAAACTATCTCCCCCCTCCACGCCTTCCCACCAACTCTCACGTGCATGTATATAAGACATGCTGGCTTCATTATGGCTGGGTGGAGTGGTGTAACATTAGAATGAAAATGTCTTGAAATGACACGGTTAACGTGTTTTTATTAAAAGAAAAATGAACTTGATTTATTTCCATTCTTTAATTTAGTTAAAGGAAGATGGAAATAAGACTTATTTTCACATGGAAAAGAGAGAGATGGAGTAACTTTGTTGTGTCTGAACTTTGTATTAATAGCGTGGGAATCCGATACATAGAGACGGGATTTGTTGATAAGCTGGCGATTTAAATTTGCTGTCATCGAGTAGAGGTTCCAGACACAATCGCTCCTATCTCTTGGAAGTCTATTTATTATGTATGTCCGTCTGAAATATTAAATAAATCAAAACACCTGGTTTGCAATATAATTATTTTAACTAATAATAATAATAATAATAATAATAATAATAATAATAATAATAATAATGATAATAATAATAATAATAGAATTTTCCAATTATATAAGACTAGGCAATCTTCCTAGTTACTCACAATACACTTCTCATAAAATAAATTTTTGTATAAAATGGGGAATCGATTAATAAGTAATTTACTTTGTGTCCGATCTGGAACATATATCATAATAATTAAAATTGTGCATAAGAAAATATTTATCAACAATAATCTCACTAGAGATTTTGATTTATCTAGAGAAAGTCAAAACTCGAGTGGAATTAAATTGACTATTACACGATTAGAAGAAAGTATATAAGAAATAAAGTACTCTAATACAATAAAATATTAACTGACTTACTAAAATTCTATTTCACTAATGTTAGCTTCACCAAAACGTTTGAACGGAGCCGCCATTTCCAGTTGACTATCTATGCGGTAAACAAATGACGATCGCAAAGCATGTTTTATAGTACGTATAGAATTTGCAGTTTGAAATATTGGCAAACAAAGAAGCAAATGGTAGGGAGGTGATAAAAACAGAAGAAAGTATATAAAGATTACAAGAAATAAAGTAGGCTACTCTAATACAATAAAATATTAATTTATTTACTAAATTCTATTTCACTAATATTAGCGTCACCGAAACGTTTGAACGGAGCCGCCATTTTCAGTTCACTATCTATGCGGGAAACAAATGACGATCGCAAAGCATATTTTATAGTACCGAAAAGAATTTGCATTTTGAAATGTTGACAAACAAAGAAAATAAATGTTAGGGAAGTAATAAAAACAAACAAATGCTAGGGAAGTGATAAAATTGTAGCGATAAACAGAGAAAACACGTCCTTTCGTACCGTTTTATTGGTCAAAAGTAGTATGATGTAGTAAAAATGTAATAGTCATTAATACACTCTATTGATATAGTTCGGAAGTTCAATTATCTTCGAAAATAATCCAGTAGAATGCAATTAGGGTATAGGTATTTTTTCGAACATCTTAGCGACAATCGACCAAATTCACTTCACTGACAAGAAAAAAGCAAAATTTAGAGAAATGAATTTGTGACTTTGAAGTTGTTATGACACAGCTTGAGGACTCGTAAATCGAAAATCATCAAATAATAATATTTATAACAGAAAGCGGCAATAGTCGCTGAGTGCTATATTTTTCAGTTAGTCTATGTTGCATCTGTCTCCCTATTAAATTACGCCCATTTTCAGCTTTTTTTCATAATTTATTTACGTTCATTCAATAGAACAGCGACAAACTGAATGAAATAAGTTACCTATCCGCTTGGTTCACACATAGACCTTTCCTACAGCCCCAAATTCCCTCTTAAGGACGTAGATTTGTGTACCTTTTAATTGCTTTGGTTGTTATTTCAGTATATTGGTTATCCTTATTTGATTGGTTAATTGATTGATTAATTGAATGGTTGGTTGATTGACTGATTGACAGACTGACTGACCGGTTGATTCATTGATCGATCGATTAATTGATTGATTGATACTGATATCGATAACTGCCACCAGCTAACCTAGAACAAGTAAAATTTGACTATAGAATAAAAGAGCGATTGCAGCATTGAGCGGTTTTTTTTTATATTTTAATGTAACAACAAATGTTTTATAGTAAATTAGATTATTTTAAATTTTTTTCTAGCAATTGCTGTCATACAGCCATATATTTCAACATGTGAAACAGTTCCAAGACATAAGAGAGTAAATATTAGTAATAATAAGCATTATAAGAAAAGCTTTTGATACTGTAAGTCATCATTTCTTATTAGAGAAATTAAGTTGTGTTGGAATTAAAAATAATGCTTTTAATTTATTAAAATCTTATTTAAATGATAGAGTTCAAGCTACTAAAATTGATAATGTATTAAGTGAATTTATTAAAATTAAGATAGATAGATGTTCCGCAAGGAACAGTCCTTGGACCGATTTTATTTTTAATATATATTAATGACCTTTTAATGATAGACCTTGAAGAATATGAAGGTGATTTATATTCGTATGCTGATGGCACTGTTTTCCTTTTTAGTGGAAAAACTTGGACTGATGCTTATTAAAGTGCAAATTGCGGCATAAAATTAATAAAAAAGATGGTTCAATTTAAATTCACTTTCAATTAATAAAGATAAAACAATAGCTATCCCATTTTCTTTAAATAATAAAGGTAATGAACTAATTTCATCTATACTACAAATTAAAATGCATAATTCTGATTGTTCCGTTATACAGTAAATTGCAATTGTTCAGTTATTAATGAAGTTAATGAGGTTAAATACTTAGGTATAATTATTGATAATAATTTAAAATGGAATAATCATATTCATTATATTTGTAATAAATTACGTAAAATATTATGTTACTTTGTTATTCTAAGAAATATTTTTTCAATTAACAGTTTACGTGTAATTTATTTAGCATTTATATATATTATTTTAATGTACCGAAGTACATATGATATTTCCATGCAGATATTCTGCGTCATCATACGATGAAAGAGTAATGGAACGGAGAAAAATTCTCTCCGGCGCCGGGATTTGAACTCGGGTTTTCAGCTCTACGTGCTGATGCTTTATCCACTAAGCCACACCGGATACCACCACGGCGTCGGACAGAATTGTCTCTAAGTTCCAACTCTTGGGTTCCCTCTAGTGGCCGCCCTCTGCACTACGTCATAGGTGTATGAACGTAGGACCGAAGTCCACACATGTGCTGAGGTGCACTCGTTATGAGTGACTAGTTGGCCGGGATCCGACGGAATTTTTCTCCGTTCCATTACTCTTTCATCGAATGATGACGCAGAATATCTGCATGGAAATATCATATGTACTTCGGTACATTAAAATAATATATATATATATATATATATATATATATATATGATATGCGTAAATCACTTTGTGATTTAAGACGGCGCTTATTCCGTCGGATCCCGGCCAACTAGTCACTCATAACGAGTGCACCTCAGCACATGTGTGGACTTCGGTCCTACGTTCATAGACACCTATGACGTAGTGCAGAGGGCGGACACTAGAGGGAACCCAAGAGTTGGAACTTAATCAGAGACAATTCTGTCCGACGCCGGGGTGGTATCCGGTGTGGCTTAGTGGATAAAGCATCAGCACGTAGAGCTGAAAACCCGGGTTCAAATCCTGGCGCCGGAGAGAATTTTTCTGCGTTCCATTACTCTTTCATCGTTATTTAGCATTGGTTCAATCTATATTTATGTATGGTATTGTAGGTTGGGATGGAACTTATAAATCCAATCTTTATCCGTTAATTTTACTACAGAAAAAAAGTATTAAAAAGTTGTTTAAAAAAGCAGAAAGATTACCCAACTGAATTGTTGTTTAAACATTTCAAAGTTTCAACATTAAACAAATGTGTTATTTTATTTTATTAAAATATTTTCATAGAAATTTTAATAACTTTGAAAGGTATATACATAAATATAGAACTAAAAATATGAATTCTCTGCGTTTGTCTGAACCAAAATGTAAAACCAATGCAGCTTTTTATCATAGAATGAGTCAAGGTCCCAGATTATTAAACAAATTTTATTCCAATAATATTTCAACCACGAATCCTCTCCAAATTAATAAAAAAATATAAAAAATTGTATTGGATTTATAGTTTGGGTTTAAACATATTAAACACTATTTAATCTGTATTCTCTCTCAATTTTAATTTTATTTTTGTCTGTATTGGAATCCCCTCCTGAGCACGAGTCTTACTCATTCAGGAGTGGGCTAGTTTATCTTTCATTATATTTACTAATTTGTATTCATTTCAAACTTACTAGCAATAAATAAATAAATAAATAAATACTCTTCATATTAATACTCATAATGACTGGATTACAGGATTAAATTGAAGAAGAACAACAAAATAAACATCAATTTAATCAAAAGACTAGAGAGAGAGAGAGAGACGGAGAGAGAGAGAAAGTAAAAATAGATCAAACTAAACCGACACATGATTCAAACAAGATAATAGAGGCTAAAAACAAAAACAGATCTAACTGCTGTACAAGATCACAAGTTGAGAACACGAAATGACAAACATGTGCTTGGAGTTATTCAAGGTTAAATTTGCCTTCTTTGTTAAGAAAACACCGAAACAATTGAAAGGTTCAGAGCCATAGTGGGTCAAGCATTATTTATTAAAAACGGAGAAAGCAAGGGTTAAAGTTAAGTGAATGCCATACTTTAATGAAGATTGACATATCATTTAGTTTTAATGTGTATACTTTATATTACTTACTATATGTTTCTATTGAATTATGGTAATAACTTCATTTTAACTCTTGTTTTCTACGGTTTTAGTAAATGGCGCTTGGCCCACTATGGTTCTGAATCCTTCAATCGATCATGTGGTTTTGTAATACACCATTCCAGTTGGGAATGAAAATTCGTAAATACGACACCATAATGGAATCTGTAAATATCTTCATTTCCAAGAGGTCTTCATGGTCCATGACGCATGTGAGAAATGATACTGCCTTGCAGAGCCGGTTGTCTCTGTCAGGATCATCATACGATTCAACAGCGTTACGTAGCTTGCACAGTTCGGATATTGTAGTCGTAATGTAGATATATCATGTCACTGTGTTACTACAAAGTGCGATCAGAACTTAAAATGTAAGGAGACTGGAAATTGTCTGAAATATGCAAATCTTGCACTACAGAGATAAGCTGGATATGGACCGCGAGAACTGGGGTTATATCATTATAATTAGTTACACCCTTAGTTATATGATAGCCTACTGCTATGAAAACTACCGGGAGAGAGAAAATATTAGAAATTGAAAGAGTTATTATTTGGAATTTACCATATATTTCGGAAAATGTGAAGAAAAAAAATACTTTCTTTGGATTTAATCTTGAGGAAGTAGGATACAACCTCCAGTAGATTTAGGTTACATGACCAACATATTATTCTTATGGAGAAGAGAAATATAATAACAGTAATGATAATAAAAACAATAACAATCATTATCTTCAAATATAGGGATTGTGTTCCGGTAGATTAGAAAGAGGCGTGTGTTACAGTTTTTGTTAATGTGCCAACAAGAATCTGTAGTGATTGGAGTCACAGTGATGTATAGTTGGCTCAAACAAATGGACAACAGACACGGAAATGTCGAATCAGGACGAAGTATGTGACCGTGAAAGGCAGCAAGAAAACGCAGAATTAATAATAAAAAACAAGGAATTATAAACAAATAAAACAAACGCAGAGGTAGTCCGAAACAACAAAAACTGGCAGGAATTATTAGATGAAAATGAAGTGAAAATAAAGACTAATAACAGAGAATGGATGGAACAGTGAACACAGGAAATGAAAGTAATAAGAGGAAACAAGAATAGGGAAGGAAAGATAAACATAAAAAATTAGGGGGGAGCGATATAAAATCAAACGATTAAACACACGATGAAAGAAATAAAAAGTTAGTTACAGAATGAAACAAAGATAAAAGATTAGTAGTAGTGGTAGTGGTAGTGGTAGTAGTTTTATTTCGCCTGGCAGAGTTAAGGCCATAAGGCCGTTTCTTCCACTCAACCAGGTTTCAATAATATACATGAAATACAAAATTATGTGATATACTCGTATTACAAAACAACACAAAAGAAGATACCTTAGAAATTACATAAAATATAGTAGAAAATTACAAATAGCCAAGATCAGTTACATAATATAAGGAGAATATAAAATAAAGTAGAAAATTACATATAATCAAAATCAGTTACATAACATAAGGGGAATATATACACTTAATAAGACATAAACTGTTCGAGATAAATTCGATGATTAATTCACTTGAGATGTAGTATACAGTTAATATACTAATAGGAGATTACATGTGGGTTACTAGACATAAAAAGTTGAATAGTAAAATCATATTATGTGCCATACAGATACAAATTATTAAGTAATATAACAAGATAATAAAGAAGGGAAAAAAAGAATAAAGAGGAGAAAAAAATGACAGGAATGTGAAGAAAGAGAAAGAAAGAAAACAGAAATAAAATAGAAAGAAAAAGAAAATAGAAGGGAAGAGAGATAAAGAAAGAAAGAAACAAACAAAGAGAGAAAATAGAAGAAAGAAAAGAGGAAGGATTGAGAAAGAGAGAGGTTAAGAAAATAAGAGAGAATAAAGAAGGTAAGAAAAGGAAAAAATACAAAATGGAAAGAAAAGGGAATTAAAGAAAGATAAAAAGTAGGAGACAAAGAACGGAATAAAAATAAATAAGAAAGAAAGAGAAACGATTAAGGAGAAACGATGTAGCAGCAGTAATAGTAGCTAATAATGTAGTGCAAGAAGAGAAGAATAGAACTTAACACAGCGGAGGGGTTATACGTTGAAGTACACTTGCTGGGAGGGGCAGCATTGTCTGCTGGTTCCCGTGACCTACCGTCACGGGCTTCGAACGGAAGCAATAAAACAAGAGCCACAGTAACCCCTTCCCAACAATTACCGTGATAATTCTCACTCTCAATTTGGAGATAAACTCATCTAGCGGCACACCTCCCTCGGTAGGTGGTCTCACCACTCCAGTCTAACCTGCGGGTGATACATTACTACCAACGAGTCCTGCGACTTTCGTGGACTATATCATAACAAGGGTCATGATCGTAGTTCCTTATTTAACAGCAATTTAAAACTCCAGAGAATATTCAGAGGAGGTGATATACTAATTTGGTGACGATGGAACATTGGAGAATTAAAAATTATTACAGAAATTGTGTAGTTTGAGGAGATTTCAACAGAAGTGCCTTATTCACAACAAATGTAATAGAAATAAACAGGAGAGAGGAAATACAAATAAGAATTGAAATGAAAAGAAATTAAGGGGTTAGGTACAGCTTACAGCAGTAAAATTTTGGAAATATTCAACATTTTTTTCCTCCATTATTGTATCTTGTACAATAATGAAAATTGGCATGTGTAAATCACTGTCCTTCTGCTACATGAAAAAATATTTTTACGATTAAAAAAAACTATTTACATTTTTTTTTTTTTTTTTTTTTCAAAATTCAAATTGATGCCAGTTTACTGTGCAGCGATGAAGCGTTTTCCTCATAACAACTAAACTTGTTAACTTTTTTATGTTCTCTCTCTTTTATTTTATTGCTGAAACTCATGTTTACAATATCATACTCTGTCAACTACATTCCTTAATAAGTATTTTTTTTTATTTTGTGTTGCAGAGGTGTGAAAATTATTAGAATAATCTTAATTTTAAAGGTTTTTTAATAGTTCCTTCACATATATTCATTGAATTGATGAATATTGGTATATAATATTACTATACTGATGTAGGATATATTTACTACTAACAATGCCGGAAAGCATTGTTGTACATTGGTATTTTTCTTATTTTACAATTGTTATGGGAATTCAGAAATTATTATATTATGTTGGCGGAAATGGAAACATAAAAAATTAATTAAGAAATGCTTTAAACAAATTGTTCTTCGCGTTTACATTGTTGTGAAGGTTCAAATGAACGTATACATCTGTTTTGTGCATATAATTTTTTATGTTTTCAATTCCGCCAACATAATATAATAATTTCTGAATTCCCATAACAATTGTAAAATAAGAAAAATACCAATGTACAACAATGCTTTCCGGCATTGTTAGTAGTAAATATATCCTACATCAGTATAGTAATATATAGCAATATTCATCAATTCAATTAATATTCGTGAAGGAACTATTAAAAAACCTTTAAAATTAAGAGTATTCTAATAATTTTCACACCTCTGTAGAAGGAAATACTGATATTTACCATTTTTTAAATGAGTTTATTTTTTATCAGACAATCTATCAAAGGTAGAGAAGTGATCTTGCATCATATTGTAGATACAACATGCATAAATACAAACAAACAATTTCATCACAGAATGTTGGATAGTTTTTGAGTTATGTGGGAAACGCTTCATCACTGCACAGTGAACTGAATTTTGGAAAGAAAAATGTAAATATTTTTTTTTAATTGTAAAAATATTTTTTCATATAGCAGAAGGACAGTGTTTTACACATACTAATTATCATTATTGTACAAGATACAATAATGGAGGAAAAAAGTGTTGAATATTTCCAAATTTTTACTGCTGTAAGCTGTACCTAACCCCTTAAACCTAGTGACCTCCGAATAATAACGTTATTCAACATTAAAAAAGGAAATAAGGAAAATTAAAACGACTAACGAAAAAAATTAATCAAGGGAAGGAACAGAGAAAGAATGAAAATGAGGGGAGGAAGAAAAGAAAACTTGGAAACAAGAAAGAGAGAAGGAAAAGAGCAGACATTAAAAAAAAACGAAAGAGAGAGGATTCAGAAGAACGAAATGATGAGAACATTAGAAAATAAAAAAGGAATGGAGGACAAAATCAAAGAGAACAGTAATAAATGATAACTACTGTATTATATAAAAGCATATAAAATGGGAAAACATTAGCAATAAATCTCATTGTCTAAATTTAAACCATGATTACATTCGTAATAAGAGATCGACATTTCTTTTCGTTAGTCCAGAAGTATTTCTTTAACATACGATCATCCTGTATATAGTTTGCATTAGGCGCTCTATGGTTGGATTAATTACCCTCCCCTCGAATAGACTGAAGTTAATCCACGTAATGATGGGAACTTGGTCATTAAGTTTCACCTTGAATTGTTGCTCACAATTAACGTGGGACACACGGACACAGATAAGCATCACACATTTTCATATAGCATCTTTTTCCCGTCCTGCAGTTTGGGATACTTCCTCATGTGAAATTATGTAATAATTCTACCAGTTCGAGGAAACAGTTCCCAACGTATTAGCAGAAGACATTGAAATTCGCTCGCCACGCAACCAGATTCACCCGGCGTCCAAAGCAAATTAAACAGTCAACTGTCACTTAACTATGTATTCCAGAGTTATGTCGCTGTCGATGATGAGTGGTATCGTGTTCGCGGGAAACAAACCTGGCCCTAGGGGTGGATTTTTAAGGAGAATCAAACTTTACCATGGTTCTATTCGGAAAAGAAGCAATCTCAAGGGGTTTAGGGAGTACTTAAGCTTGCTGATATAGTGACAAGAAATTTAGATGGAGTACGATAGAACAAGGCACATAAGAAACAATACTTTTCTTCTTTAATCGGTTATTTAATGACGTTGTACCAACTGCGTGATTGTTTGCGTAGCGAGATGATATTTGGCAAGATGAGTCTCATTTGTATACTGGACTGCAAAAGAAATGCCGATACGAAATTATATCGTTTTCCGAGGACTTCAGCAAACATGGCGAGGTGGAAAGCTATTAGTTTTTTTAAAAAACATTTAATACGACTTTCATAACATGTTAACTTCACGTTATTATTTAATATGAATTGATTTTAAATTGTTTTACAACATTAATAAGAATACTACACAAAAATAGTGAAACTGCAGTTTATAATAGTAGGCCTATTCATAGCCTTCGTTATTATCCATGGCTGCTGTCATTGTTACAGTCAATATTATACGTCCAGTTACATTTCATATTGTATTTACTTGCTTACTTACAAATGGCTTTTAATGATCCCGGAGGTTCATTGCCGCCTTCACATAAGCCCGCCATCGGTCCCTATCCTGTGCAAGATTAATCCAGTCTCTATCACCATATCCCACCTCCCTCAAATCCATTTTAATATTATCTTCCCATCTACGTCTCGGCCTCCCCAAAGGTCTTTTTCCCTCCGGCCTCCCAACTAACACTTTATATGCATTTCTGGATTCGCCCATACGTGCTACATGCCCTGCCCATCTCAAATGTCTGGATTTAATGTTCCTAATTATGTCAGGTGAAGAATACAATGCGTGCAGTTCTGCTTTGTGCAACTTTCTCCATTCTCCTGTAACTTCATCTCTTTTAACCCCTTATTTTCCTAAGAACCTTATTCTCAAATCCCTTAATCTCTATTTCTCTCTCAAATTGAGGTTCCAAGTTTCACAACCACACAGAACAACCCGTAGTATAACTGTTTTATAAATTCTAACTTTCAGGTTTTTTGACAGCAGACATACAATAAAAATGGAGCAATATTGTTACATAAAATGTAAATTTACCATAATGTTCCATTAATGAGATTGAAAGTTTATATTTGCTGCTCGTTTTATGTAAACACTAATATTATGATGGTCCGCTCCTGCATTAGAACAGAGCATCTGTACCGATATGTCTATACGCTCTATACCTTATAAACCCACTCCTCCCTAACCAGCAACGTCTAATATTGTAAACTTTAATAATTAGTTAAATATTGCAATTAGAAAAAAATTGTAAGGATATTTTTTCTTCCTTATGACATGAATAATCATCAGTTAAAATAATGGCACTTATACCTCTTAACCCTGTATACGTATTAAGTTAGGTCACAATTGGTTCATAAATACAGAATTTATTGACATTCAAGTCACATATAGGCAAATGTTAATCCCAAGTAGTTTTGTTTTGTGTTTGGTACGATGTAGTAATAAAGCAACATTCAAAATGCTCTGTACGTGTGTGTCTGTGTGTATGTATGTGTGGAGTTAAACTTCTTTGCTCTGTAATTGAGTAGTTCTAGAAATTATAGCTTGTGGCATAAAAATCAGTTTCATGGGTGGAGTAGCTGGTGAGCAATAAAGAATTATGGCAAAAATGTTACGTTGCTGATACGTTGCAGGTTTTAGACCACATTCCAAGTTACCGGGGCTTGCAACCTACGGAGGCTATATCCACCTAAGACTGAGATCACCATTATCATCAGAGATCCCTTCTCTTAATATCAGCCATCTTATAATACCCGGTTGGGATGAAACAGTAGCTGACCACGTAATGATGTTACGAGATTATGGGAGACAAAAATCTATTCCCCAGCAACAACGCGGAAGTTGTTTTTATATGGCTGGTGGAGAAAGATGTGCCCAGACACATTAATGAAAACAGAATGCATAAATAGTGCATTCACTTTACATAGTATTATTATCAAAACCAGTGTTTCCATTCTTGATTTTTATCTGTTGATCTGACTTCATATCATATACTATCATCAAGTCGGTCGCTATATAGAGTAACGGTTAGCATGCCTGAATGTGAAACGAGCAGGCCCGGGTTCATCCTGGTTGAGAAAAGTTACCCAGTTGAGGTTTTTTCTGGGGTTTCCCCCCAACCCATTAAGAATAAACGCTGGGTAACTTTCGACTCTGGACCCTGGACTCATTTCGCTTCATATCATTCAGACGTTAGATAACCATAGATGTTGATGAACCGTCGTAAAATAAACCACAAAAAACTATCAACAACATCACCACTAATGATTTCCTTTAATAACTTTACCATCATTTTCTTTAATAGTAGGTATATTCTTCATCTTTCACTGTTGCTACTTATCGTCACTGGAATTCTCTGCCGCCTGAAGTCAAGGGCTGCCGAACTTCAATTTCTTTTAAATGTAAATTAGAAAAAATATCTTATGATGAGTTGCCAGACCTAACACGTTGCAAATATTTAATGCAATGTGCTCCACTGTATTTATTTTTATTTTTATTTATTTTTTTGTTTCTTATTTTTATTGTGTTATCATGTAAATCGTATTTATTTATCACGTAACACCAATATGTATCCCACTGTGTTGTTTTTTATTATTAATCTATTTTTTGTGTACATTTTATTAAATTGTCGGTTTCTGGTTTAATTATGTAAATCCTACTTAATTGTAATCTAATACTAATATGTATACTAATGTGTTTATTTTTATTTTTACTGTGTACATTTTTTTTTTAATTATCGGCTTCGGTTTTTATGTGATTCGTATTTGATTCTAACAACATTAATATGTATTCCACTATGTTCATTTTTATTTTATGAGGTAAATTGTTATGTAACTACCTCTTTTGATCTCATTATGTACCTAAATTTTATCAGTATGTAATTACTTAATTCCGATCCAGTTTTATGTTCAACTATGTAAGCAAGTTTTAATCCTGGTTGAGTGTAAGAGAAGGCCTTACGGCCTTAACTCTGCCAGGTTAAATAAAGCCATTATTATTATTATTATTATTATTATTATTATTATTATTATTATTATTATATTAACATAGGTAATGTCAAGAGATTTTCATTTATCCCAACGAAATAGAGACTTTGTGTGATATTTAATCAGACTATTTCGCAAATAGAATAATAAATAATAAAATAAACTAAACGTATACTACTCGAATTATTGGATAAGATAATTGATTTACTTACACCGTAGAATGTTTCATTCGCTGTCATAGCCTAATGTATTCGTAAAGCATAAATGAAATTATATTTTTAGAAATAGAATCAGAACCATTTTGTGTCAACTATTCTAGCTACATATGAATCACAGAATTATAAATATTACATTTTAAATTCATTCACTCATAGTGTTCTGCACAAGAGGAGGTCTTTCACTGCAAACCCAGCATTCTCCAGTCTTTCCCATTTTCAGACTTCCTCTTTGTCTCCGCATATGATCCATATATCTTAATGTCGTCTATCACCTGAAATCTTCTTCTGCCTCGAATTCTTCTCTTGTTCACTATTCCTTCCAGTGCATCTTTCAGTAGGAAGTTTCTTCTCAGAAATTTGACCAGCCAATTCCTTTTTCTCTTCCTGATCAGTTTCAGCATCATTCTTCACCCAATCTTTCCAACACAGCTTGATTTCTTATTCTGTCTGTCCATTTCGCACTATCCATTCTTCTCCATATCCACATTTCAAATGCTTCTAGTAGTTTCTCTTCACTTCGTCGTAAAGTTCATGTTTCTGCACCAAACAATCCCACACTCCACACAACGTACTTCACTAGTCTCTTCCATAGTTCTTTTTCCAGAGGTCCGTAGAAGATGCTCCTTTTTCTATTAAAAGCTTCCTTTGCCATTGCTATCCTCCTTTTGACTTCCTGGCAGCAGCTCATGTTACTGCTTATAGTACACCCCAAGTATTTGAAGCTGTCCACTTTCCCTACTGCTTCATTTAGAATTCGCAAGTTTACCTTCTTTATTTTTCTGCCTATGATCATGGTCTTGTCTTACTTGCATTTATCTTCATCACATATGCAATTTTAAATTATGAAAATTTAATTAAAGGTACAATAATTATGGAAGTAATCTCCTCTGGCTCAATACAACGCGTTGGAGTTATAAGTCTGGGTTCAAACCCCGCTCCACCCTTAATTGATTACTTGCGTTGAGTAAG
Organism: Periplaneta americana; assembly: GCF_040183065.1. Lineage (NCBI taxonomy): Eukaryota > Metazoa > Arthropoda > Insecta > Blattodea > Blattidae > Periplaneta > Periplaneta americana. Next base: position 112,825,015 of record NC_091131.1, on the reverse strand, counting down.
CCCATGGTCCAGACAACACGGTTTTCTCCGGGTACTCCAGTTCCTCTGTGACACCCCCAACAATTCTCCATTATCATCATCATCATCCATCATCATCCATTATGAGTGTAATGTAGACCCACCGTCCGTAGTGCATTCTGGATAGTCACTGATAAACTAAGTGGTCTACGTTTTACGACACTAGCTACATTTATGAGCCCGCCCGTAGAGTCGGGGCGAATAACGGCAAGTTAAGGGTCCTGCCACTAGGGAAAAGAAACAGTATTACTGAAGTAACATTCCGTAAAAGTAAATTTATCGGTTGTACGCCATGCTCATAAAATTGTTGTTGATTGATCATATATGAGATTAATTTTAATTAGGTTATGGTTTGTCATTGATTTTCACTGAAACATTACAATTCCCATGGATTTATAAATACTTACGTAGCCTACCAAGCAAGAAACAGTATTTCGATTTATCTCGAAAACAAAAGCGACAATATGTGCAGTGATAGATGGCTCTGATTGGTTGAAATTCAACGAATTCTTACACTTCATTGGTGAATTGTTACATAAATAAAATAGTGATCAAAACCATCTCATTTTCTATTTTTTAAGGTTTGTGTCCTCATTATGTTCCGTATTGTCAATTATCAGTGGCGGTAGGTCAGAAAAGGCGAATTCTTATGTATGGTAACCATAATAAGTGGACTCAAGAAATGAAAATCACTAGCCGACTGTTTCCTACTCATGAATTTCTCTCTTGCATTAATATTCCCCTGTACAATAAAGTCTTATGGAAACAGTGTAGAGGCCTACATTACCAATATCGCATAGTACATATCGTCGTTGTTCCTGCAATAACTCCTATGTAACATATTTATCGATTTTCAGATTTTTGCTCTATTAAATACATTAAATAGTGATACAGCAAGTAATAAAATCTCCTACAGTATGTAATTATATTTGTTTCGAAAATGTAAGAATTCACAGTCTCCTATGTACGGCTACAATAGGATGAATATATGTGTTTTTTCTTCCTACTGAAAGATGTTATATTTTGCACATAGGCGTTATTGCAGGAACAACGACGATATTGAACCTTTTGTACATAGGCGTCTGACGGAAAAAATAGAAAACAAAGTAAACTACATAAAGGTGAGCATAATAATCCAACATAGCTAATACAATCTATCTTCAGATGGATGACGGCTAGAACCTCAAGGAAGACAAAAATTCAATATTAGTTTCTGAGAGACAAATATTTAAAAAAACATTCTAATCATTGTTTACTTCATCCCTTGCTACACTGTGTTTCGAAAACTGCCTACTACTCGTACATAAGTGTTTTACATGAGAATACACTGAAGCCAGTGGTTGGCGGATTTGGCAGATGAGAATATTGAAGAGTGGATTAGTCTGAAAGTACTGATTTGAAATGTTGCAGTGATTTTATTCGCTCATAACAGCTACTTACCTCGACAGTTAAAAAAATGCCTTTACATTTTTTTCCAATTGATGTTAAATTACTATTTATTGCCTCCAAATTACTTTTGCTCTCTCTCTCTCTCTCTCTCCTCTCTTTGCCACGTCTAATAAACTATGTTTCATTATATAGATAACAGGCGGGAGAGTCTAAATACCCCTACAATTACTGTTCTTCGCTTTTGCTATATATATTCTTACTATCTCTTTCTTCTCGTTCTTTCTACCGAAACAAAAATGTCTGAAGAGGAAACGTTAAATATTGCAATAAAACGTTTAATGGAGATAATAACCCATGTGCATTGAACTGCTAGATCGGCCACATTTCAAATTTATGAGAGCACCCGATCAGTGAACTAAGAAACGGGAACTGGAAGAAGTTGCAGAAATCCGGTTTCCATAGAGTTGAAATCACATATTAAAAATAAATATGCACTTCACAATTTATATGACATTTTAAAGAGGTCTATATACAGGGTGTTTTTTAAAAAGTATCGCATATTTTTACAGGAGGTAACATATGTTCGGAAACAAATTTCTGTTGAGATGTGGGACGTGCTGTATTGTGACCTACAATACCCACCTGTCTGTTAAGCAGACACTACAGAAGATGCTCTATGTGGTTACCACGCATTGTTACGCATGCTTCAGCCCTTCTTCTCAGTGAATCACGAACTCTTTCGACCACATAATATATGGCTGTTGTCGAATTTGCTCACATGCATTGGATACACGCTCTTGTAACGTTTGTATGTTGTCGATGAGTGTGGCATACACTAATGCCTTTAATAAAATGTCTCCGAGGCCAGAAATCCAAAGAATTTTGGTCAGGTGATCGGGGAGGCCATGCTACTGGATCTCCTCTATCAATTCATAGTCCATTAAACCTCCGGGTTAGGTATTGTCGCACGAGGCTTAGAAAATGGGGTGGTGCCCCGTCGTGCATAAACAAAAAGACAGCTTACACCTCTGAATACTGTTCGTACTTACTAACACAAGTAAAACGACAGACTCCGTAATATTCTGGACCTTTGTTTACTACTATATTCTCTGTTTGCTTCTATTGAGGGATGCTATCCACTCTCAAAACATGCACCATTGTTTTGTGTTTTAAAACGAATGTCGATCGTAGACCACAATATAGAATGGCCCATATCTCAACATATATTTGTTTCCGGACACATGTTTATAGTTTTGACCTATGCTACCTCCTGTAAAAATATGCGACATTTTTTAAACACCCTGTATGTCTGTATGTCCGTCCGTTCGTACATATACAAATCTGTCTCTCTTTATGTAGGCTATCTTCGTTATCGGTAGTATAAGTAGTCTACATTAAATATGATAATAATAATTATGATAATATTAAGTAATAATGTGACAATATTTTATTTTTCAACACATTCTATATCCAATGCAATAATCAAGAAAGCCAACTAATAATGAAGGTAGAAATAACACAAAAATAATACTGAAATCGATTTGCATTTTGAGTGCATTTTGTAGATCTGCATTTCATTCCAGACGTACAAGATCAAGTTTACACTTTTGGCAGTCGTGGATGCCGGTTGTAAAATGGAGACGATCCCATCCCCATGTTGTACTTATTTGCTCAGTGACAAGTGAACCAACAACCAATCAGAAAGCGAGATATCGATCTGTGTATTTCTTTTCTGAACAGAAGCAAAAGATCTGCATTAGAGATAACACTTCTTATAATGGACACAAGGTACAAAACTTCTCCTCGGCTCCTTTCTTGGACACTGACAGTAAATTTAAAGCAAATGTCTACCTCCTTCTTTCTCCATTTGCTTACCTTCTTGTTCTCTACTCTTGATGTGTACATTGTAGCCTCCATATCAACACGATCAACAAAGTTTATCGCCCTCATCTATCTTCACATGCGTAACAATCATCAGAAAACGTTAATTCATTATCTAAGGCTGTGATTGTACTCGTATGGACGCATTTAACCTGTTTTACCAAAGTAAATATTTTGTAAGTTTTATTGGTAGTATTTGAGAACATTGAACCAGAACATAGAAAACTTTTTTTAACTTTATTTTTCATCTTCGCTCCTTGCCGTTGAATCCAGACGAGGCCAATCTATTTCAGAATAAAATATAAATTCACATCGGGAAGGGAAATGAATCCGGGGATCTATACATAGAATCCTGTCTCTGAATCAAAGGACTGTAGTCGAAATAACCGGTCATATGTGCTTTCTGGACAGACGTCTCTACAGGTTAACTTATAAGCTGGGAATACGAATTTCTGCAGAATGTCCGGGAGATCGCAGCGGACTCTGACTAAGAGGATGTCAGTGTGATGTATGATTATCGTACAGAGAGCGATGTGTTTTCAGTTGTGAGTAGACAGCCGTGCCGTTCACCTATAGTAAGAGTATGTGGTCGCATCGCTACCTATCACACGTACGGTTATTGCACAGAGAGAAATATTAAGGTAATGCAGTTGTGAGTCGACCGCCGTGCTCAATGGATGTGATCCGATAGGTAAGAAAACTTTAGTAGAATGGTGTGTCGCAGAGGTCTGCATCGGACGTTTTCGCTGAGCGCCAAGTAGTTCATAGCATAATCCGATAGGTAGCGCACATGCGTGATGGGTAAAATTGTCACGAGCGATAAATCCTCGAACGGTATAAGCCGAGCGTTAGACATTCGTTCTTGTTACAGTGATGAACTGTGTAGTAACATCATACAGTAGATGTTTATCATTTCAAAACTTTGCAGTGTTTAACTAACCTCTCCATCGTACAACTACAAAACTTGCTTTAAAATGTAATATAAATGTTGTAGGTAAATGTTTTCCCCCCCCCCCCACACAGGAGTGATTTTGTTTTTGCCACATCTGATAGATGTTATTGGATGTAAATGTAATTATTATAAACGGAGAACACAATCACGATAATGCAAGAACTGTATCAAGTTTTCTAGCAATAATAATAATAATAATAATAATAATAATAATAATAATCTCTAATAATTAGTGTATCAATCTTTGCGTCTGTAACAGTTATGCAGCATGATTATTAGTTTTATTATATTTTCTGTGACGTTATCTCTGTACTAAAATTGTTATTAATCTACTGCTATATCAATAATATTTTGTAAAACGTTTCTACATTGTCGCAGTATATAGGCGGAACACTATGTATGGACCTATCATATTATATGTGGTAAATCAAATATTGAATAATTATTAATTAGCAATAATAACTATATATCGAAGTTTTTCATACTATTTTATTTATAACTTCATGTTCCTGTTTTGGTACGTTCCATTGACTGTTTCATTAAACGTTTGTCATAAACGCAGAAAATAAAGTCTTATTTTTACCGTGTGAGCAAAACATATGTGTATGTTATCTGTCGCCTTCCGTACAAGATAAGACATGTCGGTGAGATGACCTTGTACTGTGCTTCTATTTATTACAAGCATATCACGACCGATCGTATCTCACTCGAAAGTGCGACACTCGACCAAGTTCAAGCGAGCGATTTAACTCCAATGCAGCACTCTGGTGTGTCGTTTATGGATGTTTGATCGCTATTCTACCCTATCCTACCTCACTAATAGGCATACTGCTCTTTCAAGTAATAACTTACATACACATACCCTTCTCTTTCAACTAGCATGATGCTGTGTCTTTGATGGATGTTTGATTCCTACCCAATCCTACTCAACTAAGTTAGTACACATGCTCTACCCTTTCATTTGCATATTTCAATATTTCGAACCGTGCTGCATTCTCACAAAAAAAAATTGTTGACATGACTTATGCCGCAGGCTCGTAGCTATTAGCCATCCATGGAATGCGACACCGCACTGGTCCGTAACACCATTACAAAATTGGGCATAATTCTTCGAACTCCTGCGTACGTCTTAAAGTAGCCTAATAATAATAATAATAATAATAATAATAATAATAATAATAATAATAATAACAATAACAATGGTAAAAATAAAAATTGATAATAATTAATGCCGAAATATAATTGGCGAACACTATAGAAATGTATGCAATGGCTTACAAGCTCTCTCCAGCCTTGCCGCTGTTTCTTCGCCACTTCTAGCGAGATTAGTAGTTAGAAATCCTCACTGGTGTCGAGATTTTTACTAATCACTTAGTCTACACACTAGACCAGTCATGTCAACTGATGCCCATAGCCGCAAGCGCGCACTTTAGAGCTCAGGAGAGCCTGAGCGCTTTACAGCGGAAAGGAAAGAGACAGACGAAAGAGGTAGTATATGCCGCTTGGTCGAGCTATACATATACAGGGATGGCTTGGACTGGTTCAATGGATAAAGTGAAGAGAACTTATTAAAACTGTATCCATGTTAATTTTTAGATTTATCTGAGAAGTATAAGTGCATTATAAGAATGTAAGTTTTAATTTTAATCTCATTTTTCACAAGTTTGCTTTTTATTCGAAAGGAATATTTTCTCAACTTTTTTTTTTTTTTTACAGAAAAGTGAAATTTTCAGATATGTTTATTTGGTAGCCTTACAGATACTGAAACAATGTTTTCGTAAATCTAATATATCGTGAATACGTATTACTGAAGATAGTATATTGAAAATTTTGAAAATATTCGCATGAAAAATGTTTGTAAGGAAATAAATTAACAAAGGAACTACTGTTACATCATAAACAAAAGATATGTGCCCATGTGTTGGTAAAACACCAGCTTTATAGCTTCAGCAGAATTCGAGAAAATAATTTAATATTCTGATGATAGAAAGTTGCGCACCAATATCAACTTAAAAGCATAATGCGATGAGAGTTTTGTTATGTAATATTAGTTAAAGTTAAAACATATACCTACGTAACTTTGCTTTGTACTATAATATTGTTTTTATTAGTTTATTGATTTCTTTTATAAGGCTAAAGATACCACGAATATCAATTCCAACTTAATATGACTCTTTCTTTGGGATATCACTTTCTTTATGAATGATGTGTTTCATTCACTTAGTACAGTATAGTTGTACTACTATGGAATTTATGTGAATATTCTTTCTTAACTCTTTATTATGTTATTAACATTTAAAACACAACTGCAATATTAAGAAATTAGTGTTAGTACTTCTGTTTTACAGACAAAATAATTATATAACATCAATCAGAAAGAAGCGATATAAAAATAACGACATAAAATTTCACGTTCCGTTTGAAGTTTGTGCACCACTGTTTTCTTAATTCAACAGGCTGCTTATTCATATACATAATCCTTCCTCCTTCCGTACCTAGCGCTTGATGCCCGCTCACGGCGTCAAGGTCAGAAAAATGCTCTTGCTTTGACATCATTGCACTAGACAAATATAGATGGCATTACCCTGGTGGCATGGAGTCAACCTGACTTCGGATCTCTCCTAACATATTAATAACATGTACACCCTAAACAGGATAACGCTCAAATACTTAAAATTCTTGATGGAAAAATATTCTATGACAGTTTTCACGAATAATTTGAATTATTCAATCGAACGTAATTGCGTTTCTACCGCTTTTGTTGTAAGTCTTTGCATAACTTCAAGAATAAAAATGTTGGTTGAATTTGCAAAATTAAACATATAAAATAAATTAAAATAGGATTCTAATAAAATGTGTACCTGTGGGCATCAGTAAATGCTCCGTGCTGGATGTTAATGCATTTTTCTAATGTTTATTATTGCATGTAAACCGGTGTTGGAGGAAGCACCATGCCAAGATATTCAAAGTCGTAAAAAAGAATTGCAAATAACCTTGTTTTATACATGTCCGCTGATTTCTGCAGTCTATCAAGAGTTCTCTTACAGGAACCTATACAGCAGCCTCACATCTGCATCTACTTTACTTAGTGTCATTAGGAAGTCATAATATTGTGGATCCTATTACTTCGTCAGCCTCAGGTTAGAAAACCTGGACTCGGCTATAGGCTGCTCACAAAGTTGGGTCCTTTTTCGCAGTGAAGAAAACAATTTCATTTCAGTGGCTTCTTAGCCTGTTAGGTATTTGTTTTCAATGGCTCAAGTGGTAGCGTTTCCGCCCAGAAATTTGGCATATCCGTGTTCGATAGCCGACAGAAAATTGGGGATTTTTTTTTTCCATTCCGCATAGAATGCTTATGTGTGTCGTGTATTCTTTGTCCTGTGTTGTCTCGATCTGTACCCTTGCTCTTTATTCGTGAATCTCGAAAGATCTGGTTTATACAAGCTAACATTAACTAAAGAATTTCAACAAGTTTGGATATCTTTCGTGCTCAAACACACTTTTATTTCAGCGACTTATTTCCTGATTCAGTACGTGTTTTTAGTAAAATTTTGCTGCTCTTAAAATTCGGACTCATTGCTCTAAATTATCATCTCATTATTACCAATTTTATCGACTCTAGATGATTTCATAGTTCGCAGAGCACGAGAACACACTCTTTCAGGGGAGTGTTAGAATTATGTTAATTAAAATTTTTTTTGCATTGTATTTTTCTGGGAATAAACTTTATTATTATTATTATTATTATTATTATTATTATTATTATTAGTGTTATTATTATTTTATTTATTTATTTAACATGCGGCCTTCTCTTCTCCTCTACCAGGGGATTACAACTACAATATTAAGAATACAATTACAATTATAATTACAATTAATATTCAGTTTACAAATACAATAAAAATCAAAGTACCGGTACTAAAAGATTAACTTATTAATAAAAGCTAGACAGTTTATTGTAAAAGTTAAGAAGAGAGAAGCATTTCTTTTATTGATTAAGAAAAAATTAAACCTATTCTACGCAGTAAGAAAATGCTTAATAAGCTTGCTTTTGAACGCTACTAAATTCCGACAGTCTCTGATGTCACTGGGTAGTGTATTCCATAAGCGAGAGCGAGATTGTGTATGATGATGAATACGATGATCTTATGTGTTGGTATGGCTGGTATGCGGTGTTATTATTAGTGTTATTAAACTTAAACAGGGTAGTTAAATAACGAAATTTCAAAGGCATCATTGCACAATTTCTCAATTCTATTATATCAAAAGCATCAACTTTCCGAAGTATTTTAAGTTGTGAATAATTACGAGGGGAAAATTGTTCCGGGGCCAGGTATCGAACCCGGGACCTTTGGTTTAACGTACCAACGCTCTACCAACTGAGCTACCCGGGAACTCTACCAGACACCGATCCAATTTTTCCCTCTATCCCTCTGTACGTTAAACCAAAGGTCCCGGGTTCGATACCTGGCCCCGGAACAATTTTTCCCTCGTAATTATTCAAATCAACTTTACAGGGAGTTATACCTGAAAGCTTGGTTTGTATTTTAAGTTGTTTTCTTTAACATCAAAACATTCTGTCTGTCGTATAATGTGAGCGTTAAATCGAATAAAGGTGAGGTGCTTTAGTTCCATCTACCACTTGTTCCACGGAGCAGGACTTCCTTATTGTGCAGACAATAAATATCTTCAATATGCATCCCACTAGAGAACGCTTTCCGTTGCTATCACTCCCAGCTATAAGGAACAAATGAACTTAGATATACAAATTTGGTCAATTACGAAAGAAGACTTATCTAAATTGTAGAACGCGGTAGTTCCTAAATGGATCACTATATCCATTCAAGCGATAATTTGACTCCATGCTTAAGTGGAAGCTGTTATCTACATCTGTGTCCATTAGCCTGTGCCTTGCGGTTCGGGATTTGCCTACCATTGATTCGTCTGAGAGCATCCACGTGCAAACCTCTCTTGTAATGACAGGTCTTTTAACTTCCATTTTAAAATAACAAGATCCCCGGTGTGGTTCAAGTAGTGGTGCTGGTAGCTATAAACCCTACAGACACGGATTCGATTCCAGTCACAGAAGTGAAGTTCTTACCTCTTTCAAGGGAAGTGAGTGTGTATTTACAGTATGTGCGTGTAGTGTTTTCCGTAACGTCGGTTACACTGCATCCTCAGACCGGACGTCCCACGCTCATTGGCAATATTTCACACTAGCAATTGAACCAGCAGCGTCCGTTTAAACGTACGACTTCGGACATACGCCAAGGTTACCGCTGTGAACGAACGTGGCAAGTGAAACACTACAAGAAACCAAAGACGTTTTGAGTACAAGTCAATATGATATTACTACCTTTCTTTACCAGATACAACAAAAGAGACCCGCCCCTAGCTCGGTCAGTTGATGACTTTTCAGCCTAGAAGTGGGGTCCGATCCCTTGAGAGTGCAACTGATCTTGGAAGAGATGTTTCCAAATACTTCATTGCCTTCTGTGGTTCATTATCCAATTATCTGTTATCGCCTTACTATGTGGGAGAACTTTTAAATGGAGACAAGGTGTCAATTGCTTATGGTACCATAGTAGCTTAGTAGTAGAACAACGGACTGCGGATTGGACAGGAAGATCCTGATTTCGCGTCCGGGTGGTGGTGTTGGGAATTTTTTCGTGATCTAACTCCCAAAAATAGCACCAGCTTGCTCTTAGCTTTGTGTCAAATTGAGCACCTGTTCTTTCCGAAGAGTAAAGATGGCCAAAGCGTAATGCTGACCACATTGGTGTAGAATGGAAATAAAGAGGCTGTTTAGTAATCTTTACTTGAAACAATGAGTCAAAGTCAGGATAGGAGAAGAAATGTTAAAAGAAAGTGAAATAGGGGTTCGCTGGGATAGAATGAGATTACAACGTTCGTTTTACAGTATCTTATTTATCATTTACAAGCTTTACATTGGCTAAAATAGGTCTATGATAAGATCATTTGCTTCGGCATTTCACTGAAACTAGCTGTTGAGCACAATTTTTTTCAAAATTATTTTCATTCAAACTTCCATGAACTTTATAAATTGGTATTATTCTATCAGGACTTGTAGACCTAATTATGGATAAAATGACCCTAAAACAAACGCTGAACGATGTATCGTATTCGAGTTATGGGCTTTTACATGTTCGTGACACAACGATTTCTCCCTCAGTACTGTCGCTAGCCCACCATTACTTTAGCGATAACACATTGCTCGGATTGCTCAAGTCAGATACGTTCGTCCCTATTCGTACTCCTCAATGCAGTTTGTTTTATTTGGATATCTCTGTTAATTATCTCACAATTGGAATTCCTAATCTCGTCTAATTTCGTGACACACTGAGTGAATTTCGCTTCCTATCCGTAGTAAGATCAAAGACATCTGTCTCAAAAGCATATGAGCTCTAGTCCGTGCCACATACACCGTACGGCGACACGCCATATCTTTATCCTAGATCATAGCCTTATAGGCTTTGACGGTAACAAGTTTTGTCAGGTTTACTATGCTGCCATCTATTGTTATATAAAGAGTCACATCATAACTCCCATTTGAATTGCATTAGCGACTGTACTGCCATCTCGTATTCGTTTACGGCGGACGGGTGGCGATCCTGATGGTTGTTCTCTTCAAAGTGCTACCGATTTTAACATAGGGATGAGCAATCTGTTATATATAGGATCTGGGCCTTTATCTAACTTTGTTTAGGTGCATTTCGAATCTGTGAGATTGTCAGTAAGTTAGTTATTCAAATGGCAGATAATATGATAAAATCATACATCTATAAGCCGATCCCTTGCATCCCAATATATTTGGTGTTCCTTTGTCACTTTCATTGCTGGACATGTTTTTAGGTGGTACTTGACCATTTCTACCCTCTGGTTACATATGGAGCAGAATGGGTTCGAGTAGATCCCTATTCGAAGTCTGTGTTTAGCCAGACAGTTTTGTATAGCAAGTAGGTGGAAGCTTGCAACAACCTTAATAAAGTAAAAGCGAAATTCATCTAAATGAATAAGTTGAATTAAATAAAGGGAAAGAAACAAGAACTATAAGAAAAAACAAAGAGTGGGAAGAATAAGGAAAAATAAAGAGATATAAGGGAGGGAATAGGAAAAAAAAGAGGTGAAGAAGAAATCCAAGAACAGAAAGTGAATCACGAGTAGAAAAATAAAGTTAAGAAAGAATAAGAAGCCAGGAAGAAATATGAAGAGGCAAAAAGTAAAGGAATGAAAAGAGAGTAGTGGAAAGGAAAAAGTGAAGTTAAAGAGAAAATTGAGATGGAAAAGAAAGGACGGAAAAAGAATACGACTGAGGAAGAAGTAAATTATTAAAAAGGAACAGACGAGAAAGAAAAAAAATTAAGAAGCAGGTAGGAAAAAGAAATGAGATAAATATGGATTAAAACTGGAGCAAAAGAAGGAAGAAGAGGAAAAAGAGGAGTAAGAAATAGAGGAAAAGTGAGAAAGAACTTAAGAAGAAAAAGTATCAGAGAATATAAAGAGGAATAATATAAAAAAGAACAAAGAATTTACTGAAGAAGGGAAGAAGGGGAAAGAAAGAGAGAAGTTAAATTGACGAAAAATAAGAAAAAAGACTAAACAAATGAAAACGAGATGCATAAAGGAACAAAAAATAGAATGAACAGGAATAAGAAAGATAGAAAGAAGAGATATATAGCGAGAGACGACGAAGGGAAAGAAAGAAACGTTAAAGGAAAGTGAAATAATAATATTATAATACTATGGTGAAAACTACGAGTCAGCAACAATATCAAAACGAGAATGTGCCTCAATTATTGTGCAACATGTTACCATTCCGTGTGTTTTAAATTATCGAACAAATGGACAGTCCTAGGAACCAATAAAAGGGGCAGACCAGGACCTCCCAGCCTGGTGGTAGGTGTAGTGTTGGCGGGCCGAATCGTTGACCTGTACTCTAATTAGCCTGCGTGTCCCGTCCCAACACATTGCAACGTGCAGTCATATGTAAATATCGTTTGACGGGGACCTGACAGATATTTGTTGTGATGTATAGTGTAAGCTTAGTTAACCTCATAGCGCATGGCACTTCTTTAATGCAAGCCGAGATGTGTAATTCTTAAATATTTATTTGGTATCATTCTCGCCATTCTTCGTCTGGTTTGGGTTCTTCTTATGCCTAACATCGTCTTCGAGACCATAAGATTTTAGATAAAATTATATTGTCTAACCTTTCCTTCAACTTAGACCAAGCTGTGACGGAGTTGTTCGTCTATCTGCTGTCACTCGTCTTTCCGACATCGTTTCATGTCAGTGTGTACCAGAGTGCCGCATTGGAGTTAAATCGGTCGCTTGAACTCGGTCGAGTGTCGCACCCTCGAGTGAGATACAATCGGTCGTGATACGCTCGTAATAAATAGAAGCACAGTACAAGGTCATCTCACCGACATGTCTTATCTTGTACGGAAGGCGACAGATAAGATACACATATGGTTTCCTCACACGGTAAAAATAAGGCTTTATTTTCTGCGTTTATGACAAACGTTTAATGGAACAGTCAATGGAACGTACCAAAACAGGAACATGAAGTTATAAAAAAAATAGTATGAAAAACTTCGATATACAGTTATTATTGCTAATTAATAATTATTCAATATTTGATTTACCACATATATAATATGATAGTGTTCCGCCTATATACTGCGACAATGTAGAAACGTTTTACAAAATATTATTGATATAGCAATATATTAACAACAATATTAGTACAGAGATAACGTCACAGAAAATATAATAAAACGAATAATCATGCTTCACAACTGTTACAGACGCAAAGATTGATACACTAATTATTAGAGATTATTGTTATTATTATTATTATTATTATTATTATTATTATTATTATTATTATTATTATTATTATTATTGCTAGAAAACTTGATACAGTTCTTGCATTATCGTGATTGTATTCTCCGTTTATAATAATTACATTTACATCCAATAACATCTATCAGATGTGGCAAAAACAAAATCACTCGTGTGTGGGGGGGGGGGGAGACATTTACCTACAACATTTATATTACATTTTAAAGCAAGTTTTGTAGTTGTACTATGGAGAGGTTAGTTAAACACTGCAGAGTTTTGAAATGATAAACAACTATCATGTTACTACACAGTTCATCACTGTAACAAGAACGAATGTCTAACGCTCGGCTTATACCGTTCGAAGATTTATCGCTCGTGACAATTTTACCCATCATGCATCTGCGCTACCTATCGGATTATGCTATGAACTACTTGGCGCTCGAGCGAAAACGTCCGATGCAGACCTCTGTTACCTGCAGCAATATTTTACTACTTAATTAACTTATTATTCCCAGAACATGAATTTTACCAGCAATCGAAAAGTATTGGGAATAAATTTGAATAAGGAACAAAATAAAGTTTCCTTCCCAGGCAGGATTCGAACTACGAAAGTCTTAGTTACCAGTCTATCGTGTTCTGGAGTGAACAAGGCTCTGAAATCAGCTGCAAGGGTCGGTCCGGTTTTTATTGCCACTACTGTACATAAAAAAGAACATTCAATATTGTATTAAGTTGATGCATAAGTCCGTAACGTTTTTGTTCGTCATTACAACACTGCGCAGTTAGGAGATCGTTTATAATGCGTCATTTCTGTCTGTTGTGCTCATAAATACGCCTTCAATTTTGCGGATTTTAAGAAAGTTTGTGCTATTTGTAGACTAAACAAGATGGAGTATCAAGCAGAAAAAAAACGAACACTTCCAACATATTCTTTTGTTTGAGTTTAACAGACGACCAAAGGCAGAGGAGGCGGCTCGAAACATTTGTGTCATGTATGGAGGAGAGAATGCCATCAGGGAAAGCACTGTAAGGAAATGGTTCCGTCGTTTCGACACAAAAGAAGTTAGTGTCCATCCACAGAAGATGATGTTATGAGTCTGGTGGGATGAAGAACGACGTCATCTACTAGAAATTACTTCTCAGGAATGTAACAATAACTCCAGACATTGCTAACGGCTCAGACATCTTGCGGCCTCAGTTGAAGATCTCAAGGGCTGCAACACAACAATGCACACCCGCACTCCGCTAACATAACGAAAGCAGCTACCCAGGAGCTTGGTTGGGAGGTGATTCCACTTTCCCCATATTCTCCCGATTTTGCGCCTTCAAATTTCCACCTTCGTTCTCTATCGAACAATCAAGGAAACTCTTTCGATAATGAAGATTGTTTATAAACGTGGCTTCACGACTTCTGTAACTCCAAACCAGCAGATTTCTTCAGATGTGGAAACGAAAAACTACCCCACTTTGGCACAGAGTCATAGATAATGAAGGAAAATATATTACGGATTAATTTATGTCCGCTATTCATCTCAAATAAAAACTTCTGCATCAACCGAACATAAGGCAGGCAATTGTTCATTCGACTCATTACGTTAGAGGGGATATAGGTAGGTTTCCTGTTTTTTTAACAACTGATAAATACTGGTACAAATTTTTATGAGTTTATTATAGGAGTTTATTGAACAACGCCGTCAAATGTAAAAATTATTCAGCGTCTGAATTTATCGTGAGCAAGAAATGACCGATATGCTACATGCTTGTTTTAAGTGACGTAAAACTACAACATGATTATCCAAGCTTTGCTGTCCTTAAAAACCATCATCCACGGTGGTCTAATGGTTATTATGCTGGATCAGAGGTTAGCGGGTTCAAATCCAACCGATTGCGATGGACTTTAAATATCGATAAAAATACTCAGCATGGGTTCCTTCGAGAGGGAAGTAAAGCTGTAGATCACGTTGCTAGATTTACGGCACGTAAAACATCCCTATCTCTTGTAGAAGCGTCCGGGCAGACAAGTAAAACAAGCTTATCTCTGATAGAAGCGTCCAGGCAAATTTTATGTCATTTCTCGCTCATGTTACACGTCGACGCTAAATAAGTTCTGCAGTTTAAATTGTTATTAAACAAGATACTACTACTACTACTACTACTACTACTACTACTACTACTACTACTACTACTACTCCTACTACTACTACTACTCCTGCTACTACTACTACTACAACTCCTACTCCTACTACTACTACTACTACTACTACTACTACTACACTCCTACTACTACTACTCCTACTACTACTACTCCTACTATACTACTACTCCTACTACTACTACTACTACTACTACTCCTACTACTACTACTACTCCTACTACTACTCCATGATTTTCTTGATTTCCTCTTCTCTGCTTTCATTAGATACCATTTCTACTCTCTTTTTGGCAGCAGTTGCTTCACATTGTCTGTGAGACTGTGTATCAACTTAGGCCAGCGGTGACCCAAACTTGAGCTGCAGTGATTACATGCTACAGACAGCGTATGAAGTAAGGAGACCCAGAAAGGGTACTTGGCATGAAAACTACAACCAGTGGTGGTTTTTGTACTAACGTGTTGATCAATCCCGCGGATAAAAATCTCAAGCTTTGCTGTATCAGTAATGGCACTGCTGTCATCAAGAGCCAGTGAATAATATACGATTTTTCTTGCTTCTTTTTTTAACCTTTCTCTTGAATATAATCAGAAATTTTCTAAATTCTTCTCTCGATACTTGGTCGAGAAATTCGTAGTTTTTCAAAATTAAAAACTTCTTATGGATAAGTTATTTTAATCATTACTCTTTTGAGAAATTCTGTTCTATTAAAAGGCTTTCGAGCACAAGATATTTCAAACCCCATTAGGTAGCTGACTTCTTTAGGCCTACATTTATTTATCTCTTCCTGGCTATGATTTAAGACATGTCAATTCCTGGTGTTTAACAGTTCGTTTGCACATAATATTGAATCAGTTTTTCTACAATATTATTATTATTATTATTATTATTATTATTATTATTATTATTATTAAACGAATAACAAATAGTTACCCTCATCTAAAGATAAGAAGATTAAAATTGCGATAAAACCTAATAATTTTATCCTTCTAGGGAGAAGATCTAAAAATATCAATATTCATGCACGTATAGAAGAATTATAGAAACAGTTAGTGGTCAGTAATAATAATAATAATAATAATAATAATAATAATAATTCATTATTCAGTGTGGCAATTAATGTTTCTATATACTCCTAATTGAACCGTTGAGCAAAGTAAACATATTACATTTTGTCCGACAGAACAACAAAAAATTTCTCCTTCTCATTCTTTACGAAACCACCTCTTACTGCTTGTAGAGACAGAGTTTGTAGAGCGACATAATACCGCCACTGCTTGCCTTGAGTACGTGAATGAACCACACAGCAATATACAGGAAACTCCTCGTACCCGTTTCAATGTCTGTGATTACACGATGTAATCACGACACCGGCTTTGGTCACCGCTGACTTAGGCCTAATTGTTTCGTTTGAATATAATGTTTATCTTCTCATCCCTTCTCCTTCCTCTCCTCACAGCATCTTTTTTTTATCTTCCTTTCCTCATTCAACTCTTTCTTCATGGATTACGTTTCTGTCTGCATAAAACTCAAAATGGGTGGTGTGTGTAGCTTTTATATTACGCTGACTACCAATCACCTATCATTTAATTTAAATCGTAACCATTTACCTAACGCAGCAGTTCATACTCAGTTATCAGACCTCTCTCTTTCTCGCGAAGAAGTACCTCACCCAGACTAGCTTGCAACTTAACTATTCATGTACTTTTGACTGGCATCTCATTATATTCCCGCGTGGACCAGTTTGCAGGTTAATTAAGCGGGTGTGGTCAGAACATCATACCGTACGAGGATACGTTTAAAACACCTCCAAAAAACTCACCAGTACCAATTCCCTAAGACTTTGCACACATGTCCTTGTTTTGTGGAGGTTTTGGACGCTTCTTGCTCTAAATTTTTATTCGTATGTAGTCACTAGTACATCAGTATAATTAGATAACAATTCTTTAGATAGACGAAAAAAAATTCTTTCTACTGTTTCTGTATCTAATTGATGTTTCCCAGCAACGAATTACAGCTGGTGAAAAATGTTACCACTTTCAACTGTTCCTCTCTATATATATATATATTAGGGCTAGCCAAAAGTAGCAGGTGGACGAAGAGAAGTACCTATGTTGTCTCTATTCTTTTTTTATTGTCAATTAAATACATTTTTCCTATCACCATATAGATATTCTACACAACACGATTTCTCACGCAACAATCAGAATGGCAGGCTCGCTTACAAGATCATGCTAAGGCTGGAGCAGCACTCACCAACATGACAAAACCTAAATATGTCTGGAATAGATTTCTCGGCCGTAAATAGTGAGAAGAGAGAAAAGATTTGGAGGTAGTAACTCTGATTGAATAATGAGTTGGTAGAGAAAGACCGAAAGAAGAAAGTACTGGGGTTGCCACTGATGTTTCCTGGCAACGAATTGGGACTACTGTAATGTACTCGTATTAATCCTACAGCTTATATTTATGTCTTCTAGCAATGGATTACAGGAGGTGAAATCGATTTCTCGAGTGTTGCCTAAATTAACTTCATTTTCGATTTGTGAGGTCATTTTATGTGAAAAAATTCCGCGCCATTGCACCTGGATTAAGAGTGAAGAACAAGCACAAGGACCACAAAATCCTGAAGTTCCTTATATTATTCAGAGTTTTATCATGTTTACTGGCTCATGGAGTCTTAGTCTGCAAAGTTGATGATGATGATGATGATGATGATGATGATGATGATGATCACGATCATGATCATGATTACTGTAACAAATCAAATTTTCCTCAAAATAATCACGAAATAGAATCTAATTACCAAAACTCGGAACTTGGGGATTTAGTGTCGTGCCCATGAGCACGATTACAGGTACGACGTACACAAACCTCATGCTGCAATTGCGCCAATGGCATTAAGAGAATTAGAAGTAAACGGCCTGTTTGAGAAATTAGAAAATACGAAAACATATTTTTTAAATGTTAGGTACATAATTTCGTGAAGGAATTCGGAGTAGATACATTATTTTCTTCGAATGGAGAGTGTATATTTTGTAAGCTTGTGCCACACACAAACTAGAGGCTGGAAACGGGCATTCATTGAAAGACATTGCAGTCCTTTAAATTGGTGGAAAATTTGTCCATAGCCATGGATCAAGTCATAGAGGGGCCTGCCTTAGTAGTCACACACAAATTGAAAAAAATTATTTTCGAGAATAATTTAGTATATACTTATCTTTCTCAGATACGAGATCAGCTAGCAACTGCTGAAAATCGAACGGAAAATAGTTACGGTGAAAGCATTCAGTATTTTAAGTTTGCTCCCGTCACTTCATTTGACGTGCAAATGAGATTTTCTGGTTTCAAATCATGTTTAACTAACAGGCGAAGAAGTTAAGGGTTCGAAAATATTCGAATGTACTTAGTCATACATTGTAATAAAATGTAGCCTACAGAGCATAACAGTAGGCCTAAATTTGATATATTGCTTATGTTTATATATATATATATATATATATGCTATAAAATTAGATGTTTCAACCTACCATAACACTATCAATATGTTATTCCAACCAGAAACCACTTTTCTAGCAGATCTGGCAGTACCTCCGTGCTGGAAGCGGGAGTTTGTTGACAGTGAAGTCCGGTCGCTTAGCCACGTGCAGACACAAGTCCCCAAGTTCCGAGCTTTGCTAATTACTGTCCATAACTTTAATACAGTTGGGTTTGTGATAGGGATATAAAACATTTATGGTTTTTAACATAACTTGAAGTTCTTTTAAAATGCCACAGTTTTATTATTAATAGATAATTAAATAATAATGCAAACCAATTGCACTTAAAATTTCAGTATTGGGATAATCCAAATCCATATTTGCCCTTGATTCCACAAATGTAAAAGGTCTAACATGTAATCGAAACTAAAAGCTATACTTCAAATATCGTTATTGTAGTCTACTAACTTCTATATTTTGATCTTTGTATTATTACAGTGAAATTTATACACTACGATGCCAGAAATAAAGGAGAGCTACGAATCCAGTTCTGTGAGCCAAATACTTTATACGAAAACATTGGATAATAATAAAAAATAATAATACTAATAATAATAATAATAATAATAATAATAATAATAATAAATTATGTTCATCAATCTTCATACATGTAAATATAGGAAAGATCGACTTGGGATTTGAATCTGTTTTCGATTTTTTTCGGAGTTTTCCCCAAACCTAGAGCGAATGTCAGACAACTCGAAAGCAAATCCTCGGATTTAACTCGCCAAATACCATCTCGCTATTACAAATTACACCGATTCACCACACAGTTGTACAGCGTCGTTAAATGGATGATTAAAATTGTTTACATGTTAGACCAGGTATGAATATAGCCTATCGTTCGGAGATCAAATGTTTGTCGTTAAACGTTTCAGAGATCTTTCTCATCTTCTTTTCTCTTCCAGCCGATAATATAACATTTGTAGGAATAATCTGTAGTCGTTCATTTTATTTTATTTATTTTTTGTAATATTATGTTTATCATTACAACTGCACTCATGAACTTTATTTAATTTCTGTAAAAATTACATCATTTTATTCTCGGTGTAATAAAGTGAATTCTGCTGGTCTCAGATATCGCATCTTTTTGTGCTTGGCATTGACAAATCTTATTTTGGAAGAGTTCAAATTTCTCTGTTAAACAGTAGTGTTGGAAATGTCGAAATATTTCATGCTTTAAATTTTGTTATTTATTGAACGTATTTAAACGTAATATGTGCTTAAAACTCCAAACATCTGTTGAAGCTTAATTACTATACCTTGGTCTCAAAATCATTTACATCTTATTGCTAACTGGCATCTTGGATAATTGAACAAAAATGCTTGCAAATACTTTTAATATCTGGTATCTATTGAAATGTGTGGAATTTTGTTGCAAAAGGTCTTTTGTGTACCTACATATATATTGTTGAAAGAATATTTTATCCGTTCCCTGAATCATTATCGCTGAAGAGAAATATTAAATACGCAATTATGCATCACTATGGCAGTTGCTTCCGCTAGTTACCGCCACTGGACGAGCCACAATAAAATATCAGCGAATCCAGATATCGTGATGTTGCTCAGTATTTCATGTTTTTACGAAAGAAAAACCGGAGCAGTTACGACCAATTTTCAAATCAAGATACAACAATCTTTTATTTTTTAAGACGAAAAATTCTTTCGCTCCTGATTTTTTTTCCTTTTTAATGACAATGATTACACAATTTTAGGCTCTCACAGAAGCCACAATCACCTTTGCGTGTCTTCAGCATAGAAGTTTTGCCATATTTTTGTGTCGCATTGAGTTTCCATAGCTACCGATTTCGTTTCTTCCTTGTTTTTCGCCTTCTTTTAAAGCGATTTTCTGTCTCGCTCATAACTTTTTTTTTTTTTCGTGTTGTTAGCTTGTGTTCGAAATTACGGGACTTCTTTTTTGGGCAACTGGTTTCCATCTCTTTCACTCCCAGCATGCGTCTCTTTCTCGCTTCGTTCAGTAACACACCGCCTTCGTAAATCACCCTACGCTTCATTCTAACTCGTCCCCTCTTTCCCCGCTCCACCTCTAGCATCGAACCCACCTAACCAGTTAATTATCTTCTTGTTTCTACCGAAAATTTTGTCCCGTCCTATTTCTTCTTATCGTTTTCTCTACAACTCCCGATTCTTTCTTGTCTCTTCTCGATATTTAATTCTCCGTGTAATTCTCCAATTTTAAATACTTTCATTTTCATTTTCCTTTTACTACTCCTGGAGCCACCGGCGTAGCTCAGTCGGCTGAGGCGCTTGCCTCCCGATCCGGAGTCGCGCTCGGGCGCGGGGTCGATTCCCGCTTGGGCTGATTATCTGTTTGGGATTTTTTCCGAGGTTTTCTCCAACCGTAAGGCGAATATCAGGTAATCTATGGCGAATCCTCGGCCTCGTCTCGCCAAATATCATCTCGCTATCACCAATTTCATCGACGCTAAATAACCTCGTAGTTGATACAGCGTCGTTAAATAACCAAGTAAAAAATTACTACTCCTTTCTTTGTTTGCTTTTCTCTTTTCTTTTATCTCGTTCATTTCTTGTCATTTTCTTCTTTCCCTGTTTTTATTTTTTATTTCTTTAATTTTTCATTTTTCACTTGTACTTCAATCGCTGTTTCTTGTTTCTTTCTTTCTGCTATCATTTGTTTGTGTTTTTGTATCTCTCTTTTATTTCTTCATCTTTTCCTTTGCTATTTTCTTTCTTCTTCTTTCTCTTTGTTTTCATGTTTATATATTTCTGTCGTGACTGTATATACTAGACTGTGATAAAACATTTATGCTCGTGTCAAATTATTAAAGTATTACGAAAATTTCAATATCTAATGCCATTAGCACCGGCAATGAGTTACGTCACATCACTAGTTTCTTAGCAACGACAGTGTGTTACGTCATACTATTTTGACATCACTTACATAGCAACGGGTTATTAGGTTATTAAGATCAAACACAATAATTGTATTATGAATACTTGTACAGATATATGAAACACATATTTAAGAACAAAGAAATAAAATATAATCATTAATAAAACAGATAAAGTGTGTTAGATTTATTTCATTCTCAGTTATATTCACAACCCTTATAAATAAAAACAAATTCGTTAAAAATCTAAATATCACAGTAACACCCAACAGAGAGCATAAATGTTTCATGCAGTTCAAGGAATCCCATGAATCAACAGTCACTTTTTTTTCGTTTTTCTTCTTTCCGTTCAGATCCAGGAACCACAAACAAGGTACGTGGAAGGTAACTGTTCCTCTTCATCACCTCCCTTTCTTCGGTATCTCTAGTTTGTTTCAACTCTATACAATGAAAGATATTGATAAGGTCTATGTACAGTACATTAGTCATGATTTCATGAAACTATTTCAGGGGATTACACAGTACAGAAAGTCCGTAAAGTCGTGAACACATTTCGATACTTTGTATCATATTTTCTTAAGAAGGCTCCATGAAAATCCAACGGCGTCAAAATATTATATTACCGTTATCAATGTGTTGTCTTGTGTTGTTTAGATGGAGACACGGCGTCGTGCGTACACCGCGTCGCAGGCGTCCCACACACTAGAGCAAGTCAAATACAGTATGTTGATCTGAACAGTACAAGGTAGAAAAGGACAGCATGAAGCGAATATTATATCCTTGGATTAGTATCATTCAAATGAAAGAAGAGCTATATTATTATTATTATTATTATTATTATTATTATTATTATTATTATCATCTTCATCACCATCATTATCAATATTATTTTACACCAATCCGTAAGGACCAAAAGAGTACTAAGACCAAAGAAACTCTGGAATGAAAAACTTTGAATCTTTTGAAAACAGAAGATTCATTATTATTGTTATTATATTGTAATGAATGAACAACTTTGACTCTTTGAAGACAGAAGATACTATAGGATCCAATCCTTGATCTACTTATTATTATTGTTATTATATTTTAATTCGGTTATAATTTTGTCTGAGTCATGTGCTCTTCTTGGATTGATCATAATCCAATTCTGAGTTTTCAACACATTTCGACTGACAGTTGCAAGACAATGCAGTGCCTCCAACTGGCAGGGGCAAAAATGCATAACCAATATCTATAATGGAATTAACGAACAGTATTACGTATAAGTGGTGGTGGTGGTGGTGGTGGTGGTAGTAGTCGTCGTAGTAAGTAGTAGTAGTCCAGCCGTAACTCAGTTATCCATGGGCTTTTATCAGATTCGAAGTTCGACACCCGATAGATACTTCGAGTTTTTTTTATTGTATAAAACGGATGTAAGTCAGGCTATCTCCAATTACTTCTGGCTCATTAAACCGCCGTAATAACGCATGTCACAGAAAAACATAGAGAAAATGACACGACTACAGAGTGTAGACGGAATTCCAAAGACATTATGAAACTATAGACTGGGGAATCGAAGTGACGATGTACCAACAAATCAGCATCAATATAAAAAGTTACAATCCGTATAGCTTATATTATTATTATTATTATTATTATTATTATTATTATTATTATTATTATTATTATTCACATTCAGTTGCAATTGGGTACTTTTTCGAAGCCATTTTTGGCATTTGTGCGTGTTTAGCAATTTTATAATCGTTGATTTCTGCAAGAAATGGATTTTCGACTAAAATTTTGAAAAAGGATTCGTTCTAGTCTGTAAAAATGCAAGCTACCTTTAAACGCAAGACTGCTTCATAAACTGCTGAAGAAATATAGAGCCCTAAGTATTAAGCAAGTGGGTCCTGAAGTTTCAATTCATACATCCTTCAGTCTCCATTCCACCTACCCTCTTTCTGATGGATCGAGCATCAGTACTGTCTTGACATGGGAAACTCTCCTTTTCTCTCTCTCTTTCTCGCTCTCTCCTCTCTATCTCTTTTCAACTACATACTCTCTTCTCTTCCCGTCCAATGCATTTAATGTGTTACTACAAAAAGAATGTAGGATTTCAATGTAGACTACATATCTCCCATAACCATAACTTTTTAACGAGTTATTTTGCGACTGTACAGTACTAACTGTGCACTTAGTGTCGGGTGATAGCGAAATTATATTTTGACGAAATTAGTCCCTGGATTCACCATGGAATTACTGAACATTTTCCTTACAGCTGAGGAAACATCGGAAGAAATCGAACCAGGTATAGTCAGCCCAGGTAGGATTCGAATCCAACCTCGGAGGACGAAGTCCACACATTAGCCTTGGACCATCTCAGTACCTCTAGTTTGTTTAACATGCATGAAGGATGATAAATTTATGATGATATGAATACAATCTACGAATGTAGTGAACTGACAGTCGTCTTGGTAATTCAGTTGGTAGAGCACTGACATACTGGTCAGGGTATGTAGCACGTATGGGGAATCCAGAAATGCATATAGAGTGTTTGTTGGGAGGTCGGAGAGAAAAGACCTTTGAGGAGGTCGAGACGTAGATGAGAAGATAATATAAAAATGGATTTGAGGGAGGTTGGATATGATGTTAGAGACTGGATTAATCTTGCTCAGGTTAAGGACCGATAGCGGGCTTATGTGAAAGCGACAATGAACCTCCGGGTTCTCTAAAAGCCATTTGTAAGTAAGTAAGTTGTTTTAATGTGCATTACATTGTCATAAACTAAATTGAACTGAGCTGAATGGAAGTCAGCTATATATTAATGGTATACTCTTGACGTTCCTTCCTTCTATATTATCTGTCCAAATTACGCAACACAAAACCTTCCCACGCTCGATTCAGGGAAATTCTATACACTAATCAGTATAATATTAAATGGCCGACAACATTTAAATGAAGGAAACCTGTAAAGGCCCATTCACAATGAAAATTAAACATATCCGTAACACAAACACAGAAGTTTGCGCCCAGGCTACCAAATGGGATCATTCACAATGATAAGCATTGATATAAACATTTCCGTAAGACGTTAACATGAAAGTTTGCAAACTCCAAACTTTCATGCTTATGCTTACGTGATTTGCAAACAGAACACAATCGTGGAGCGCTGAAGTATACGACAGAATATGAGGAAATGGCGTCGTTGTTATGTTTCCATGTTTACCAAGTATGTTTGCTGTTATGTTTATGTTCCCATCGTGAATGATGGTATGACTTCTTGATTTTACCGTAACGTTTATATTCTTAAGTTAACGTTTACGTTATGTTTAATTTTCATTGTGAATGAGCCTTTAGCCTACTTGTTCAATTACAAATTTAATTTGAAACACCAAAATATAAATATTTAAATATTTTCTTTCTATCAGCTAATTCCTTTACAGAAATATCGATACGTGTTAGTTCCTTTACATTGATGTGGACTAAACAAGTAAAAATAATAATTGACTGAATTAATCTAATTCTTAAGTTGTCATTAACACATATACTTTCATCAGAAGAGTAAGACTGAATCTGACAGTGTACGAAGACATAGTAAGAGATTGATGCCATCAAAAATGTACGAGTATAGTTCTACAGGGACATCATTTTATTTTTACTTCAATTTTTATTGTACCTGAGTTTTTGAATGTACTTCACTCCCACCCCTTCTACTAATGAAGTTCCAACTGTCCTTCAGACAGAATCAAGGCTGCACTGAGTTAGGGAGTATAGTACGTTCCAGAAATAAGTTCGCGTTTTCCAGTGACGAAAGAGCTTTCAATATTGAACCATATTTTCGCACAGGTACTGTTCGTTTGCCTACGTCGCATCTCGATTTCCCCCACCTGCTTCTGCACGCCCTTCTGTAGCTCTTTTCTGAAAAGATTAATTTCTGTTACGAATTGGACGTTTACATAATATTATACAACTGTTTAAAATAACTTAAATACAAGGGCCTCGTTAAGTAATTAACTGTCACGTGATTTCCCCCCTTTCTACGATCCTGCGGCATAACCACTTGGACGGACAGTAGATAGCATGTCTGAGTAATTTTATCTGTGCGGGTCGGGCAGAAGTGAAGATTGAATTTTGAATTTACAGTACGTAAGGTACTCTTTTATAGAGTAGGTACAGAATTATTTCAACATGAGTTACTAGTACGAAGAACGAAACTGACAATTAGAATTAGATGCAATAGTCTATAGTGCGATAATATGCACAAAAGAACTGAAGCCTGTATCGAAATGAACGGCCACCATTTTCAAAAATGTATTTAAATATCCAGATTATGATTATTTTTCAATTGAACTTCATTCTCTTTATTGTACGCTAATTCCTGTAGACAGTATAATATGCACTGCATAATGAATACGTTCGTATGGATAACTCAGTTCGTGAGTAAAAACACTTATTCTTAATACAGTACTGCATTTTGATTAAACAAAAACCTAATGAAAATTATCGAACTCAAAATTGCGATATTCCTATTTTACGTAAATGGACGAACTGCTTTTCTTCCCTCCTATACCTAGTAAAGTGATGTGTTTGTGTTTTACTCCAGTATCATCGAACTCCAGTCGTGGAAGGCGTAGCGAGCGGTTTTTCCGGTTCTCTAAAGGTATAGACAGGTTAATATTAAAAATGTTAGTAAAAATAAAATGATGTCTCTGTACTACTTGAACTGAAAATATGGAAGTTTTAAAAAGTTACAATTCTGGTCAAAGCTATTCAGTATATAACAATAATAGACTTATTAGACATTTATCCTAAATGATATGCCCAAACACCTTTTAGCCTAAAGCCGCTCAATGTCGTTATATTGGCCTATTTATATGTGAGATAGAATATGATACTTTTAAAGTTCTTGGCCAACGTACGATTATCATGAAATATCACCTGTGAAAATACAATGTTACAGATTGAAATGATTAAATTTCATTTTATTCCTGATTACATATAACAGATTGACCAGCCTAATGCACTTTCAAGACAACTTTTATCAATTTCACTATGCTGCCATCTAGCGACTGCAAAAGAAGTCACGTTATAATCCTGATGAAATTGCATGCAGTAATAGCTTGCAGCAGTACTTTCATCTTGCGGTCGTTACCAACAAATTATTTTCGACAGTGGAGATCCTAGTGGTTGATATGTTATTTCATAACATGGAAATGGGCAATCTGAAATATATGTGATCTAGATTTTGCGTATAGACTCTAATATCCAACTCTGAACTATTACAACCCTTCTTAATTCAGATGTAAGCCTATAAATCCAATTTCGTTCGAGACTAAAACTTCTTAAAATTTTTCTAGGTTAGAATTTTATACGTACAAGCATGGAATTTTCTTCGCCTTTTTAATGAATACGCGTTTCAAGAAGCAAAAGTTCTAAAATATTTCAGACACGAATGAACGAATTCGAATGGAACGAAATGTTTAAATATTTTCGTCTGTGGTAAGAAATCCTTTTCTTATTCCACTGCTTCTTCCCCTCCTTTATATAATCTCATCGGACGACTGTACAATACTAAGAAGATATTTCAAAGTTGTACAGTACCTAGAGCATCTCTGAGGTTTAAATTTAGTGTCCCTTTCATTGGACGGCAGGTAATTTTTTTATTTCTTATTTTCCATTCAGCAGCCGTCAGCGTGTCGGCTTCTATTGAGGAATTCTGCGCAAAAAAAGCCTTACAAAGAGGTCACAGAACAGATCCACGGAAGAGTGGCCAAAAAGGAAGTACAAGGGCCAATAACACAAGCTAACAAAGCCAATGCTTTTTTATGAACATAAAGTCTTTTTTCTACACTAAGATAATCGGAACGTCGATATTGCAGACTTCTACCATTATTAGCATTATTTATGAGCGGGAAAAAAAGGCATTGAATTCCTTATATGGAGTCATATCATTCCGCCAACTTATTCCATATCCGCTCATTCCTTTAGTAAATAGAATGTGCAGGATTGAAATAAAAATCACCCGTCTGTCTATCTGTCTAAGCTTTCTGTACCTCTGTAGGAGTGTAACAGAAACTCACTTTCAACTTCTTAAATTTATCTCTAGTCGCACACAGGGTTCCTTGAGTTGAAGTCCGTGTAGATTAGGAGGCGAGACCTGGCATGTGAGGTGTTCGAGAGGGGAAAGAATGAGAGAAAGAGAAAGGGAGTTTGTTTCATGATGGTTATTATTACATGAATCTACGGCAGCCGTGGCGAAAATGTGACTCGCGAGCACATTGTGGCTCGCAATGATAGCTATGCATTTCTCTTGTTTCCTATCTCCCCCAACCTCTACCCTCACACTCATTGGAGTCAAACTCAGTTCCATCTGCATTTGTCTCTGACCTGCGAGTGGCGTATCGTCGCAATGTCTCTCTCGAAACCATGTACCCCTAAAAAAACGAAAATTTCAAGTAGGATGGGAGGACGCATTTTTTTGCTGCCAATATGATGAGAATATTAAATGTATGATTTTTTCACAAGTATTACGGGGAAACGGTTGTATAACATAAAACGGCATTATACTATATGTTACTCATGAAACATTAAAAGGTTAAGTGTTATTATTATTATTATTATTATTATTATTATCATAATCATCATCATCATCATCATCTCTGTACGTCGATCCTTTTTCAGCAGATATACGAATAATGCGGTTAGATCTTCAATTTAAACGCACAGATTTACAATGTAATGTTACAATGAAAGCTAGATGTAAGGACTTGACAAATGTTAAACTTTTCAAATCTTTGCCAAAAAATAAATATCCGAAGCTTCGTTCTTTCACTTGCTCTGTTGAAGTCATGTTCGCTACAACTTACGTTTGTGAAAAATTATTTTCAACAATGAAAATAGTAGAAACCAAATTTAAATCACGACTGACAGACAAAAGTATCTTCGTGATCAACTACGACTGGCAGTAAGTGACATTCTTGTGATAATGTGTCCTATATTTTCTTGTTCATTTCTTTCTTCGTTACACATAGGCTACTACGCATTAGTTTGTAACCTTGTATTTTATAAAATTATATTTAAGTGCTTGACGTAAGGAAAATGAAAATCCGTTAATAAGTTAGACAGTTGCTACACTTCCCCTTCGTGTGTCCGCCCCCCTCCATAGGTGCTATGCACGTTGCAGGTTACAGTGGCTCGGCGCACGATCACATTTTCGCCACGGCTGATCTACGGACATGGAAGTACATTTCAGGTTAAAACCTATCTTCCCGACTTCCCTCGCCATACTCATTGGTAATATAGCCACGGCACGTGATAAGATCACAGGACAGGTCTTGCCTCCTCTACTATATGATACAATAATTCCGCTTAAGACAATATAACATTATATTGCTAGAAACAAACATTAATTTCTTAGGCAACCTGTGTTCATCATGAAAAATGAGGTCTATTATCGTTAGTAATATTATCGTTTATTTAACAAATTTTCATAAACTTTCAATGACTTACGTTGACTAACCAACAACTACCTAACATGTTAAATATTATCCAGTGATAATGTGTAAGAGGGCTGTTTTCTGTGTTCCAAGTAGGTTCTTTGTAAGTAAATGCAGAAGCTGCTAACAATCAGTCCCACGTCGAAACAGGGTTGTTTTCTGTGCTTCAAATTGGTTCATTAGTAGTTGCAGATGCTGCTAACGGTATTTTCTATGTATAACAGAGTTATTTTCTTTATTTCAAATAGGTTCTTTGTTAATAATTGCAGATTCTGCTAACATTCAGTTCTATGTGTAACAAGGTTATTTTCTGTGTTTCAAATAGACTCATCAGCAGTTACAAATGCTGCTAACCAGTTCTGTGTCTAACAGGGTGATTTTCTGTGTTTCAAATAGGTTCTCCATCAGTAGGCCTAATTGCAGAGGCTGCTAACAATAAGTTCTTTGAATAATTTCGAGGGGGAAAATTGTTCCAGAGTCGAGTATCAAACCCGGGACCTTTAGCTGAGCGCGTCAACGCTCTACAGATTGAGCTACCCAGGAACTAAACCAAACCCCGGATCAATTATTCCTCTTATATTCACATACCTCAAGTGGATTGACGAACGTCAGAGCCCAGCATTGAGTTCACATTTTCTGTGCGTCTCAAATTTGTGGTTTTCTGTTAATAAACAGTACCGTGTATTATACAAGTCTGACTTTCAGGTATAGCTCTGTAAAACTGACTTGAATAATTTGAAGGAAAAAGTTCAAGTCAGCTTTGAGGGAGGTATACCTGAAAGCCAAATTTGTGTAATGAGTTCTTTGTTTAACAGGCGTTTTAAATAGACTTCTCGTTAATAGTTGCAGATGCTGCTAACAAGGTTTATTTTCTGTGTTTAAATAGGTTTTTCGTCAGTAGTTACAAATATTGCTAACAATAAATTCTATTTCTAACAAAAACTTCTACGTCTAATAAGTTCTTCATTGGTAACTGAAAACAACAACAATACGATGAGTGCGCACCGTTATCCGAATGGCCAGAGCATCTGCATTCCACGTTGATGACCTGGGTTCAAATCCCGGCGGGTCCAAATGGATTTGTGGTGGAAAAAGGCAGTGCAAGATGGTAGGATTAAGCAAGTTACGCCATTTTCCCCTGCCGGCAATCCACCACTGCTCCATTAATTATCATCATGCGGTGCTATGTAGTTCTTCTCACATGGTGCAGCGAGGACAACGCTAAACTGGTGACAAAGAGAAATAAAACTTCTGCTCGTCATTCCAAAATGGGGACAACTGGGTGGATGACCCAGAGTGAAATTCCCGTTAATGGACAATGAAAAACGATACGATCTTTGTCTTAACAGGGTTATTTTCTGTTTTATATAGGTTCTTCATTAGTAGTAGCAGACGATCCTTAGCAATTCTTGTGCTTGCAATGATAATAAATGGTATTAATATAATCATAATTACTATATTATCATAATCATCACCCATATCAGATCGAGTATCACTCTATTGGTTAGTTCCGAAGTGCTGTTCATTGTTGGCCCTGGCCATAGCTAAATAGTCCGAGGCATCATTCCTTGGACTAGTGTTACGAAATGAGAGCTTATTCGTGTTTTCATGGGGAAAGAATTTCTCTCATGAAATTTCTGTCAGCGTGCGGGACTGGTGCTTACCCGGCATCGTGATGAATTTGGGGAGCTATAATGAGTAGCGAAATCCGATTTCGTAAGACAGCTATAAAGGCTGGGGAATCATTGTCGAAAGCACACGTTACCTCCGTACTGGTTGGATGATTGTTCAGTTCTGTTGAATCATGGGGACATATGAGGCCAGTAGTCGGCTGGTAGGCGTTGGCACTCCATGGGCTTCGTGCAACGAATTTTTGTTGTTGTTATTTTTATTTGTTGTTTCACTATTAGATTAACTCAAATATAAAAAATAGTCTTTCAGTAAAGATTTGCATGATAGAATATAATATTATGAACCTTTGAATGATAGAATTATTTTCGCTATTTGGTATAGGGTGAAGGTTGGTAATAGGCTATTGTGTTACGAGTAATATTATGGTAGTTCTTTTTGAGAATTTATTACAATTTTACTGAGTGAGAAAAGGACCGGTTTTGTGCAGAAACTTGACCACGAACATTTTTTAATACGTTGACGCGAAAAAACCGATCTTCCTCTCGCTCAGTAAAATTGTAATAAATTCTCAAAAAGAATTATCACAATATTATTCATATCACAGTATTACCAACCTTTACCCTAATACTTGTGTAAGATTTAATGTCTTTTCATTCTTTTTATGATCGACTTGAAGAAAGTGACATTTGTGTAAAGACAAGAATCGGAGTAAATTTTCAAACAGAAAATAAAATTCAGAATCCGGTTTGTTGTTGAGAAGGTAATTCAGTAATGCTATTTATATAAAAATCGTCTTTTATACGTACCATAAACATAAACTTAAAACAATTCCAGTTTTGGAAACCAGCAGAAGGGGATATAAACTGCGGAGGGTGTGTACTTAAAGATTGAAATATAAAACTTGTTTGAGGTTTCATGGCCAAGGTGATGCAAGACCGGGAGCTGTTAGCCCAAGTGAGAGTGTTTATTATGGAAGACAATCCACGTTCGAGACAAGGTGGTGAGATCATACCGGGCATCGATCATCAGACTTGGGTAAGGGGGTAGGCGAAACAACTTCAACTCCATAAACACGTAGTTCTCGGGCTTACAATTGCTTTCTTCTCTATAAAACCTTTTATATTCTAGTAACAAGCTGTTACCTTGGAATTGCGATACGAAACTGTGAGACGAGACAATTAGAAGATATTTGAGTATAAGGAGAATATATTCCAGAGAGAGTTTTGATACGTACATACATACATACATACATACATACATACATACATACATACATACATACATACATACACAGCCACCGATATACTGTTCTCCAACCAGGAGATTAACCGTGAAAGGAATGTGTTTTACTATTGCGTCATCTATTGAAGCGAAGTAGATTAATAATATTACCGTTATAACGTCAGTTTAAAAAACATACGCTCTCCTACATATGTTATTTCCTGTTTGGAGGGATTAAAAGACCAGGGATGCTATTCGTAGACATTTCGCTAGTCCGCGCTACTCGCGTGCTAAACTAGCCCCGGCTGTCGACTGGTTACTTATACAGGATTCACATCATATCATATCACTAACACTGGTTTATGAATACGAAAAACGTTAGTTCGCTGATCATCCACCGGAAGCCCGCGCTAAACATGTCTATGAATACGGCCCCAGGAGACTTACCGTGATCTAATTTTATAACTAGGGTAGTATAAATATGTATCAGTTTTATCGTTTGTGCTTTGAGAGGTAGCCAATGGAGATGCGTGTACCCACGTGTGTGACCTTATGACATCAACATTCATTCACAGCATTGCCCCGCTGCGTCTCATTCCCCTGAGACTTTCTCCTTGTTGGAGTACAGTAACTCGGTCGGCTAAGGCTCTTGCCTGCCGATCCGGTGTTGCGCTCGAGCTTGGGTTCGATTCCCGCTTGGGATGATTACCTGGTTGGATTTTTTCCGAGATTTTCTCCAACTATAAGACGAATGTCGGGTAATCTATGGTGAATCTTCGGCCTCATCTCGCTATCACCAATCCAATCGACGCTAAATAACCAAGTAATTGATACAGCGTCGTTAAATATCAAAAAATACAAACATAATACAGTACATTAACATATTATACGATGGCGTTTCGGACTATCTATCTACACCCAATTTTCCTTTCTGTCTTTCTTTCTTTTAATGTAAGCTCATTGTTAGTCGTATCATCCGTCCAGGTATGGTGCGACTGTATCGCTGCAATTGTCTTCTGGAAACAAAAGAAAGGCGACTCGTAATCCTGTGGCTAACAGCACAGGAGTCAGCATTAAGCCATGAGTACTCTCTATTGCTTTTTATCCACTTGCTGCTGATTGAAGGATTGAAGAGGAAATATGGCCGGGCGTGTAACTAGTTCTTCTTTCAAAAAAGACATGGAGATTCCTTTGTTGCAGTCTCTCATACATAGACACATGTGCTTGTACACACAATCTCCTTTCAGACGTTGGTGCTGTACTACTGCAGGAAGAAATTCCATACGCTTTTTGCTAGCCTTTTGTTTCATTGAGAGGAAGTTACTGTGTTGTAGAATTTACAGAGCCAAACGTCTTATATATTATGGAAGATTAAGCTATGCTTTCTTATTAAGTGTATGTCAGGAACATAGTCTGCAGCAAGTTCGAGGCCTTGTAATGTATGATTGCAACAACAAAAAGCGTAATACTTCTCGATGTGGCAATTTAGGTTTAAAATGCGAATGTTATCATTATTAGTAGCCAAAATTAGGCGCAGTAGCAGTAGTTGTATTCTTAAAAGAATATTAAAGTGTAACTCATTTCTCAACAATGGTGATTTACGTATTGCAATAGATATAAAATGAACTGACTTCTATATCAACATTTCAAAATGTTTGCACGATGTCCAGATTCTTTAAAATTACTGATAAGAAGTGAACCCTTCATCACACATTTAAACGTTGTAAAGATTTTGTGTGAGGTGTATACAGCAACAACAAAATTATTATTATTATTATTATTATTATTATTATTATTATTATTATTATTATTATTATTATTATTATTGAAAGAATTTTAGTTTATCCTTTAAATGTACAGAAATTTGATTTGAACAAATGTAACTTTTCGTTCTGAAAAGGAATTTTAAAATGTTAAATTTGTTCAGATCAAATTTTTTCACATTTAAAGGATAAACTGAAATTCTTTCAATAATTTATTATCATAATGCCCTGCTTTCTTAAATTTACTGAGCAAATTGAGAATTAAATTTAATGGCTCTCCAAAAACACACTGTGAAATGTTTCATATAAAACCATTTGTATCTCGAAAAGGAAGGAAAAACGAGCAAAATTGTATTAAACATTTTTGTTTTAAATATCTCATAGAAAAACCCACTGAAATTAATGGCATTACTTATGGTTCACCCTATATATGCACAATTCATATCAAGTAAATTTCATGTAATTAATGAATTTAGACCAAATTGTAAGGTATGGATAAAACATAGATTAATTGAAAGCAAAGAGTAGGGAAAAATTACAGGAATTCATTTCAGAATTAAAAAAAAACACAAGCACCAATTGAAAATTCGCTGAAAAAGAACAGGTTATTAAAAAAGTACCAAAATAGGTTACAAAATAGGTTATTTTCTCTGTACTGTGAATCAAGATGGAAGATTGAGATTGGTGGCCCATTTCAGAGATGACGCAGCTAAAGATTTTACTAACCCCTGAAGTGATGATAATCAAAATCGAAACAAGAAAGCGCCTTGATTGTTCCAAAAATCCTGACAGACGGAGTATGTAACCTGCGGTGTGGGGTTGTTCGCTTCACCCTATCCCTCCCCGCAGACATACAGACCGATAATTTTGACAAAATACAGAAATGATACGACTCGAGTTTCGCATAAGAGTTCTTTAAAACTGGAAGATCGTTACGTGTGACCGCAAAGCAAATTGTAACCTCTTATTTTATTGAGTCCTTCTCATGAGATGGCCGTCAAATTGCAGGGGTACGCCGCGGTAATGTTGTTTTGATGGCGCTGCACCGATACCTGTAGAGACCGAGATCCTCCCCCATTGGACGCATTTAATATTGCGGTCTAACAATCGATAGGGCGCCACCCCCAACTAGCGCTGTGGCTAGACAGCTTATGGCTTCTCATCAAAGGGATAAGAATGCGATCTTGTGCGCATGTTTTGTGATCAAAAAATGTTACGTTTTATTTAACGACGCTCGCAACTGCTGAGGTTATATCAGCGTCGCCGGATGTGCCGGAATTTTGTCCCGCAGGAGTTCTTTTACATGCCAATAAATCTACTGACATGAGCCTGTCGCATTTAAGCACACTTAAATGCCATCGACTGGCCCGGGATCGAACCCGCAACCTCGGGCATAGAAGGCCAGCGCTATACCAACCGCGCCAACCAGGTCGACTTTGTGATCAAAATGGTCGTGGGATAGTATTTCTTTAAGTATTATAGAATTCTTTGAGATTTTATTTCATTAT
The DNA here is from genome assembly GCF_040183065.1 of Periplaneta americana. NCBI lineage: Eukaryota > Metazoa > Arthropoda > Insecta > Blattodea > Blattidae > Periplaneta > Periplaneta americana. Next base: position 112,789,752 of record NC_091131.1, on the reverse strand, counting down.
AATTCCATGACCACCATATCATCTTATCGTACTGTATCGAAAGCAACGGTTTGTTTACGGCGATCATCGCCTGACGCACATCGCCGGCGATTATAAACGCTGGTGATGATCGTCAGGAAGTGGTTTCTTTATCAGCGTACATCGCTGTCAATTCTCATTTGTTTTGCTCGCATAACTCGATTCAATATTTCTACATGGCCTTCTCTAAATATCGATTATTGAAGATGTGTGCGGCGATGTGCGTCCTGAATTTGCTTCAGAAGCAACCTGCAGCGATCTGCGTCACGTCCAACGATCTACATTGGCGATCATCGCTGTAAAGAAACAGTGCGCATTCATTTCAACTTCTAGCAACTTCAGGCGATGATCGCCGTAAACAAACCGTAGCTTAAATGGCATTTGTAATACTTATTTTTCGTAAAATAAATAAGTACTTATTAGAAAATAGACATAATCCATCGGTCCCCTATTATTAATTTTATTTCTGATGCCAATTTCCTATCATCAGCACTTCAACAAAATCGCCATCATTATCAGTCACATAACTGTCATTATCACCACAAACTCTACCACTGTTGCAATCAGGACCTTAATTATAATCACCATTATTGCTTACTAATTTTACCACATAATCGCCAAAGTAACCATCATAATCAACGCCATCACTTTCACATTCATCACTACCACATCCATCATAATCACAATCATAAAAATTAACATCAAAACCACAACCATCATCATCGCAATAACAAAAGCAATCCAGGAGTGTTTGTGGGAGATTACATAAGTGCCAGGAAGTCTCACTTCGGTTTTTCCATTGAAAACATGTTATGTACAAGTGTCAAGCATTCACATTTAGTTAAAATATTGCCCAAAGAGTGCCTGGTACATCTCCGTAACGTTTTTTTCCTTCATAAATGTAAATTTGGCACTTATACCGTTTTCTATAAACACTCCTCAGTTATAGGAAATTCCATCACAATAATGACTAACATAATCAGAATCACCTTCATGGCAATAATCATAACACAATCACAATAAATAATTACTGCAATTTATCAGCACATTAGTCACCAACACAATCGTCGAAACTTCCATCATAATAAGAACCAACACATTCACAGTGATTATCAGCGTTACAAATAATAACAGCAGCATTAATATTATAACCACTATAATAAAATCAGATTATAATCACAATCATTACCATCACAGTAATTACTGACGCAATTATCACAACCACCAGCACAATAATCACGGCCACAATTCCCATAACCATCATCACAATAACCATCGCCAAAATTATCGTGAGTACCAGCACAATAATCACCGCCAGAATTATTATAATCACTCTCACAGTAATTACCGGCACAATTATCATAACCACTCTCACAATAATCACCGCCGCAATTTCCATAACTACTTTCACAATAATCACCGCCACAATTAGCATAACCACTTTTACAATAATCATCACCACAATTCCCATAACCACCATCATAGTAACTATCGCCAAAATTATCGTAAATAGCTTACCAGCACAATAATCACTGCCACAATTAGTGTAACTACCGTCACAATAACCATCGCCACAATTTCCATAACCACTTTTACAATAACCATCGCCACAATTTCCATAACCACTTTCACAATAATCACCGCCACAATTAGCATAACCACTTTCACAATAATCATCGCCACAATTCCCGTAACCACCATCATAGTAACTATCGCCAAAATTATCGTAACTACCAGCACAATAATCACTGCCACAATTAGTGTAACTACCATCACAATAACCATTGCCACAATTTCCATAACCACTTTCACAATAATCACCGCCACAATTCCCGTAACCACCATCATAGTAACCATCGCCAAAATTATCGTAACTACCAGCACAATAATCACCGCCACAATTAGCATAACCACTTTCAAAATAATCGCAGCCACAGTTATTGTAACCACCATCACAGTAACAACCACTACAATCATCGTAACCGCTTTCACAATAATCACTGCCACAATAATCATAATCACCATGACAATAATGACCTTCGCTAAAATTATAAGTAATACAATCACAGTCGTTACTATCAAAATGACATTCTGTACATTAGACAATAATGATCAGCCACCATTCAACTTTGTACCGCTATCATTATCATCACCATAATTACCATCATGATAATCACCATCACAGTAATAGCTATCAACACAGCAATCACTGCCATTTCTACCATATTACTAATCACGTAACAGTCCAATTTCATCCTTATCATCACTGTCGATATCTCCATCAACACACTAATTTAATACTTATGTTGAATAATGTAGATTTGGTGTTATCGTTCAAGTCTTTATGACAGTTGCAAAGCCAAGTGATGGAGATAAGTGCGCTGTAGATGATGGGAAATGTTCTTCTCTGTTTCAGGAGATAAACCACACGCATGTGAACTCTGCCATAAGAAATTCGCCCTAGCGTGCAATTTAAGAGCGCATATGAAGACACACGAGGGTAAGTACTATTTTTAATCCACTCAGTAATTTCGAGACACGAATAATTAAAAAGAGAGCCGCTAGCCGAACTGTTTACTTGTATTACTCCGGGAATAGTCGCTGCTTCCGAAATGGAATTTTTTGATGGACAAAGACGGTATTAAGCAGAATTTCTACGGTACTGCCGTTTCCTTTGCCATAAATTCACCTGTTGTTATGTTATTCTTATGTCGCTGACTTAGAATACCTGGCTTTCCCAGCGAATATCGTAACAATATACTAGGTGAACAGTATAGAGCAGAACAGGTTTCACGGCTGGCCGGCCGGCTATGCGCGCGGAGGTGGGGGACTCAAGGCCGCGCGAGGCTTCTGTTCTGCTCTATACTGTTCACCTAGAGGAGCTTCATAATGTATTTCCAAGTACATCTGAAGAATATAGTCTGCTTCGTTTGGCAATACATAAAATAAAATCGATAGGCCTATAAAGTTATGTCAGGAGTGATAGAAAGTTATTTCAGTTTCAATATGATTTTAAAACACAGGACCGGGAGAGGTAGCTCATGCGTTTCGCACGGGACTCGTATTCGGGAGGTCCGCGGTTCAAATCCACGGACCGACCAATCTGACTGTGGTTTTTCCGTGGTTTTTTCATAATTATTTAGGCAAATGCCGGGTTGGAATTTTCATTGCCACGATCTATTTCCCTTCCTCTTCCCTGTAAAAAAAAAAGAATTTAGATTTCATATTATTCCATAGGCATATTCAGATTATGACGTATGTCTTCGTCCGCTGTTGAAGGGTCGTTCCTAACCCACTCACTACCACCACTACTACAGGAGTTTTTTCTCGCTGTTATTTACACACGCTTTAACATCTCTGGTCATATCGCGAGTTAATCTTCTGTGTGAAATCCAAAGGCTTGTGTACTATTGTTGAAAGTGGTTCTGTTCTTGTGAACTAGATGGCGACTGTATATGTATTACTGATTTGTTATGAATATGATTTCGGTTTTGAATGAGGCCGGTGATATTCAGGGATGTTCTGGCCCGAATTTCCTGTCGTTTGCCTTACGGTTGAGGAAAAACTCTGAAAAAACCTCAAGCAGGAAATTCAACCCGACAGGGAATCGAACTCTCTGCGTAAGAGACTAGCATGCTGACCCCTACACCACATAAGTGGTCAACAGGAGTTTTGTATCATTATTTTTACAAGAAAGAAATCAAACTCTTAGCAACGATTGAATGAATAAAATGCTGTTTATTGCTAGGCAACGAGCTAAATGCGTGTTGTTTTTTACAAAATTTGAAAGTGTAACATCAGTTCAATGTCGTTTTCGCCGTGAGCATGATTATCATATATCTTGAAACGTAAAAATGAGCACAGCTTAACAATTGGACCCTTCCAACCCCTAAATAACATCTTACAGGTACAAATTCACACAATGAGGTAAGGCTGTTCAATTTGAAATAATTAAATTGAAGTTAAATATTTAATATGCTGCATTTCTTGATACCTGATTCCTGAATTATTATAATTTGAGTATGCATATCGAAATATAGGTGGTGGGGTGTGACAGCGTTTTGTCGGCACAACTCCGAACTGAGACAGCCCCGAAAAAATCGTTGTGATAGATCATAGCGATTTTGTCACAGTGTGATTTTTGTGTTCGGATAATTCTTGGCGATTGCGAATGTTGTAACACTCTGGCATTCACAGAGACATTCATTAAAGATGATGGCAGGTAATGTATGCCACATTAGCTGGTCGGTTTTGATGGGCTAATTACGTGGCCTCCAAATTCTCTAAACCTCACACTACCCGATTTCTTTGCTTGAGGTTTTGTCTACGCTCAGCAGCCCAATAATAGTGATGATCCCAAATAAAAATTTTCTCAGATTTTGAAGAAATTACCCTGAGATGTAAGATCGCACATGAAAAGAATTATCCTCACGTGTGAATTGTGTTGTGTACACAATGATGAGGTCCAATGTGGTCACAACTCCCATCTTTCTGGAATGTATTTATAGATTATTGAAAAATAAATAGTAACCTTTCTCATTGTATAGTACCTTTCTCATTCTGCAACATTTTTATTTTCATATCCTTTCTCGGACCACCAGGTGGAGCAGTGATAGCAAGCGAAAATCGTCTTCCTAGGCGCTCGGGCGTTCTTTTATATCCTACTTGGGCTGATACCTTTTTTCCTGTTACTTTTTGTTCTTTTGTGTTATCTCCTTTTAGCTGTTTGTTTTTGTTATCTGGTTTAGTCCATTCCGTGATTTTTCTCGGCTATAGGATGAATATCAGGTAATCCCATTGAGAATCCTCAGACTCGTTTCGATAAAATACCATCTCACTAACATCTTCAATTTGGATCTTCAATATGAAAGCAAGCAGTGCTTCTTGTTAATCTTTATTAAATTCTTATATAATTTGTACACGATGTTGTAATGCTTAAGGAGTTTCTTCCTGGAGTCATTTTCAGTAAGATTAATGAACATGAATTATCCTCAATGATTACGATATTACACTAATTTGAATCTTAAGAAAGAACTGCTAAATTTGTTACATAACTAAAATGTATAAGTAATATACTACTCTTGCAGAAGCAATAACGTATTTAATTAAATTACAAGTACGAACTTATAATAAAGTTTGCTTAAAGTTCCTCTTTAAAGTTACACATCATTCTTCAAACCAAACTAAATAAAAAAAAATGCTGTCATTGTTTTACTTTACACATTTATGAGTAGTATTTTTGTATCTGATAGAAAAAAATTCTTTGTTTGAATTTCGTGAATCGCCCCGTAGATTATTACAATATAATTTTCACTTTCCACTCGGAGCACTTCACTGCAGGCATGAGAATCGCCTGCGATCTTTAATAATATCATAGCACTTATCTGACTGTATATAACGTTCATATTTAGTCTGGATGTGTACTGAATATGCGTATCGCAGAGGAACTAAAGCATGGCTCACAGTGATGTAATTCTTAGAATGGGAAATCGTTCCTTAAATATTATGAATCGGAAGTACCTTAATGTGAACATCTTCACAAAAAATTACATAAAAAATAAGTTCTTTAAATGTAGGTATAATTTCATGAATCACCCTGTATATTTTTAATAAAATTTCATTAACCTACTTGTCTTTATTTTTATTTCAACTTCTATTTTGCAATAAATTCGTCCTTATATTAGCATTTAAACCCTCCCTAATCATCATATGAAATCAAAGGTCAATCAGATTTTCTTAAAATGAAAGACTTTTTCAGGCATGTTCATACTCCATAAAATTCATGGTCTGGGTGTCTGTCCTCTGAAATAGGACTAGAACACACATTATCATTTTATGGCGTGATGTTAGTGGTTTTAAAAGCTATACAATTTGGTTCGTCAGTAAGGTTGCAGAAATAATAAGAGTTGTAAAGACATCTCTTTTGCCAGTAATGAGCTTTTAAAATAGCTAAATAAAGAAGCTACGTTCTGTACCACTATCTGATATGCCTTTCAACACCATAATCAGCATTTTCTTTCCTTCAATCACGTCTAATGCACTTTGAAATCTTTTACAATGCCACGTACGTCTCATTTGGACCGTAGTAAGGGACTATTTTTTATAGCAGAGCGATACAAAAAAGACAAAACACGTCAGTATTCCTGTCCGAGGTCGTTTAAACCATTCAGGTTTCTTAGCAACCCACTCAACAACCCTCAAAGAGTTCCTTCGCAATTGAATCATTGTTTGTTACCAAGACTTCACTGCAATAACTCCATCTTGTATTAAATAACGTGACAGTAATATAATATTCACACTCCCTTCATGAAAGCTGAGGAGATGCCGTAGATTTGGATATTCAATAAGTTTATGAGTTCTTAAATATTAAGAAATCAAGAAAATACATAAACAGGACGTTCTTGAATGTGAATAGATTAACAAAAACATACTGTTATGGAAAGAAGCGAATAAAATATACTGTACACTTTGAAGGGAGCAATAGGATACATTTAAATAAATTAAAATCCTCTCATGTCATTTTGTAATTATTAAGTGCATGGTTAACGAGAAAATTAGGCAACAGCGCGTTGCCGCTCACGTCCGGAAACACACACGCACTCGGTCTGAACAGCAGAGTTCCGTCCCTTAGCTACTCAAGTAGCATTGCCAGACTTCCTAATTATCAGGAAATAAAGATACGTGTTAATATTTACATTTAATTTGCAAGAAAATCCTCCACTTATTGAAAACCTGTAAAAGAATACTATATCATTTCTTGTCAGTTAATGATAAAGTAAAAATCAGAATCGTACGGATAGTAGTTATCGAGTAAAACAGTGTTAACATTTAGGGGAAAATTATTTCTTCTGAGAAAAATATTCATTTGGAACTAATAATGGCATCAGAATTTTTGTTGTACTCTAAGGAATGAACAGTTAATATTTGGACAGTTGTGATACTTCCACTCTGAATAAGTAAAGAAATTAGCTATTTAAATATACAGCATGAGTATAAATGGCTTCCCTGATTGCGAAAATTATTTGTGGACAAACGATTGAAAGTAGAAAATTTTTAAATATACGAGTGTATGGAGAAACTTTCCAAGTTTTAAACATACTTTATAGGTGCTCGATATGGGCTCCACTTGTGATCCTTCAGACATCAAGCCGGTAGTCCAATATTCGTCCCAAACACGGCTAAGTGTATCCATATCGATTGCAGCGATGGGGATGATGATGCGGGCGCGTAGCTCTGGCAAATTTTCCGGTAATGGAGGTACAAAAACAGAGCTTTTAACATGTCCCCACAGGTAGAAGTCACACGGTGTTAAGTCAGGAGAACGTGGAGGCCAGGACAAGAGCTGAATGTCGTCTCTCCCCACGCGACCAATCCATCTGTTTGGCAGTCGGCCGTTCAGGAATGTCCGGATATTGAAGTAAGGTGGAGCGCCATCTTGTTGATATATGAAATGAGCAACATCACTCTTCAACTGTGGCATCAACCACTGTTCTAACATGGTTCGAGAAAAAAGAAGGGGCCGTACACCTTGGAGTTGGAAGACATTAAGTTTCGGGGAATTACGAATGTGCTCCACGTAAGCCTTACCAGGAGATTTTCCTTTACACAGGCATCTATGGTCACTAATTGATTGTACCATCGTCTAATGGTCTTGGCGTCTGGTGGATCATTATCGAATCTCGCTCGAAAATGTCGCTGCATAGTTATGACGGATTTTGTAGAATGAAATTCCAGTGCTACAAATACACTCTCAGCACCAGTCGTCATTCCTGTAAACTCAAGTCCTCTACCGGTAGGAGGTGGAACTACGTCTTTCGGATATTTTCAAATAAAACTTTAAGAGATATTCTATTTGGTAATATCAGTACCATTGCTGTATTATTCACGGTTTGTCTATAAAAAAATCGCCTAACTAGGGCTATCATTTATACTCACGCTGTATATGCATAATTATTTCATATTATATGTGTTTCTGTGAAAAAGTACTCGTTACTGAATGAAATGCAAATAAGTAACTGAATAAATAGGCATCGAACATAAGAAAATTAATAATGATAATTAAAAATAATTATTATGCGGTAAAGGGACGAACCGTATCGTAAGCAGGCCCTTGCTATCGGTTTATTATGGTCAGTGTCTGGTTATTTCACAGACCTGGCAGTTTTCCTGCATATTGCGGGAGTCACCGAAATTAGCCCAGACTTTCGCTCTCCCGTATTGACACGATAGGAGCCCAGATTTAGAGGTGATCGGAAAACCATTGTTTTCAATAATATGTTTTCATCCTATTTATTATTATTATTATTATTATTATTATTATTATTATTATTATTATTATTATTATTAAAAAGGATATTCCCTACCAATTCCCCTTTTACAGCATTTCATCTCCCTACGTTGGCATGTCTGATAGTCGTCAGCACTCGCTGAAATGGGTAACAGGTAAACAGTGTATCGTAATATGCTCCGTCGTGCAGCAGGAAGAGGGCGATAGCATGCCCGCCAGCAGCCACGGATGCACCATAGTGTCCTCACCTGTGGAGTAAGAGTTAGTGCGTCTGGCCGCGAAACCAAGTAGCCCGGGTTCGATTCCCGGTCGAGGAAAGTTACCTGGTTGAGGTTTTTCCCGGGGTTTTCCCTCAACCCAATATGAGCATATGCTAGGTAAATATCGGTGCTGGACCCCGGATTCATTTCACCTGCATTATAAGCTTCATATCATTCAGACGCTAAATAACCTAAGATGTTGATAAAGCGTCGTAAAATAACCTACTCAAATAAAAAAATAATGCAGTATAGTGCAATCTCTTATCCACAGGTAAGAGACGCTAGCCGAGAGTGCACTGTGCCGATGACCGCTGTTATAGTCTATGCATATAAATAAAAAAAATAAGTATGAACATATCCAGATAAATAAAAAGTACGTAAATTAATAAAGGAACGAATTATGGGTAAATAAACAATGCTATGTAAATGAATACAGATCTTTCGCCAAGAAACAGGTTTTCCTGAGGTAAATAACACCGGCCTTTTACTGTTATAGATCAAACGCGACTGCCGAGTAAATAGCGTATACATTTCTCTTGGATCGAGAGTTGAAAGGTTTTGTGTTGCGTAGTATGGGCAGACAACATAGGCTGAAGAGACGTCAAGGTTCGACCATTAGTGTACAACTGACTTCCATTCAGTACAGTTCTGTTTAGTTCGTGGCAATATAGTACATAAAGGAATATTATATTTGATTTAGTAATATGGAATTCAGTGGTAAAGAGAGAGAGAGAGAGAGAAACAGGTTAATTTTTAAATAAAAATCTGCGCTGTATCGGAGATACACCGCTACGTAGAATAGTCTACGTCACACAGTTGTAGAATCTAAACTATTATTTTGTTGGTTCGAATGTTTATTTTTGTTTCAGTATAGGCTACATATGGAACATATGGAACATATGGGTCTGGAAAAGATAAGCAATTAATGAAGGACATGCAACATTTCTCTTTATATGAATCGACATTCCAAAAATAATTAGTTCCAGCTCATAACAAATGTTTCACTATGGTTCACTCAAAGTGTGTCGTACTATGGAAAGTTATAACCTTAATCTTGCTTCGCAGACCCCAAGTTCCCTATCTCAAAATGTTCAGTAGAACATCCTATATTTCCTGTTAAATTTTTGCTTGCTTTTACTGAATCACCCGGTATAATGTTATGTTAGTAAGTAGAGAGATAAATAAGTATAAAATCAAGTGAATAGTAAAGTTAATGAAAAGTAAATAAATATGTAATAAAGACTCAGTAAATTAAATAAATAGGCTACACAAGTAGACTAAATAATTTGAGAATATCATGATAAGTAGAGCCCGGATGTTTGGCAAAATGCTTTTTTTACTGGGTGGAAGTAAATCATTATTTGCATAGATATAAATGTGATTTGGAATAATTCAAAGTGATAGGACTAATTTTTATTTTGCCTTTTTAAGGTGTTTCTTAGTAATAAGTGTTTTGTTTTTTTGTGATTTTAAAGCAATATTTCTTGTTTACTTGCAATTTTCTAATTGATTCTAATGTAATGTGTATGAAATTTAAATATTTGAAACAATGACTAACTTTACTAACAATATTAAATAAAAGTTATTTATTTCGATGCTTAATCTGCTAATAATCATGCTTTAATACTATTGATGTAATATGAATAATGATCGACAACCCACAGTTACAAATATAATTTTGTCATGTCTTCACGGTGCCAACAATCAGCTTTATAATTTTAAACATTAAGCTCGTTCTCATAGAAGTTGTCACGTAGCATTTTCAATTGTTTGCTTTCATATTTTCAAATCTTACTGTTATAATTTTGTGCTACACGTGTTTATTATTGTAGGAGAAATAAATTTGAGTGAGGAACAGTCAGTTATTATCGGGTGACAGAAGGTATAAGATAGGTTAGCTAGAATGCCTAAATTCAGTAAACCATTGAAAAGTAAACTTCATGCTTACGTTAGTGAATTTGGTGCCCATGTATTTTCAATCGATTAAACAGTTTTGTTATATGTAAGGTTTTTGAAAAGACAGTTAAACACAAAAAAATTTATAAGTCAACATGTGTCACCAACAAAGTAAATATGTGAGTTATGTTGATAAAATTTAAATTTATTGCATAAAATGTATTATGTCTTTTTAAAATTTATAATGCCTCTTTTTAATTATTATTCCTTTTTTTTTTACATTTTATTGTCTTTTTTGCCTGCCTATTTTAACCTTTATAAATGCCCAAACATCGGAGCTCTAATGATTAGTAAGATAAAATAAATAAAACTCTAAATCGAATGATTAAAAACAACTCCTGCTGTAACCACAGGTATGGGAGTTAAGAAAATTAATGAACGATTACATAAGAAAATAGATTAATATAAAAATTAAGTAAAGAAATTAGTAAATATGCAAGCAATACAGTGCTATGAAATTTGTGATGAAGAAAGCGATTAAAGAATAGACTTTTTTTATCGAATTCCAATCCTTTAGCTCAAAGGCCGTCAATTAACGAAGATACTGCTCGACCAGCATAGAGGGTTCACACTACAGCGCAGAGTCTGTACATACAGAACTAGTGCTGAAGTCTGCTCCTTACATAACAGACACGCTAGGACAATGGTCCGTACGGGGGGCGCCAGAGAGCTTGAGGCTACTTGTGGGTCCCCCTGTAACAATCAGTGGTTAACGCGACTTTGATTTCATCCCCTCAAGTGTAGTTACCAAGCTGCAGAGGAGGAGTAGAAGAGAGGGGGAAATGTCATTTAATTTAGCCAAAAGCGAAAAAGCCAACAGAATAAATATAATAACAATGACGAAATTACTGTAATTTCAAACGGAAAAGTGGCGGTATGTGATCTTCAGCTGTTTCCAAAAAGACTATATTGTGGTCTGAGACGCCTTACCTTGTATTATACGAAGGACAGTATTCCCAGTAATGGCTTACAAAGGAAATACTTGTGGCAATGATATAACGAGAAGGTTCGTTGCTACAGCAATGATACAATTTATGTGGGAGATTCCGTTGTAAATAGGAATTTTATTCATGAAGTTAGAGAAAGCCTTCGGCAGTTTTTATGTACGGAGTATATAGTCTTAGGCGAATCATCAATGGCGCCCAAAAGATAAAAATAGTCTACCTCTGCTCCTAAAATTACCTTATAGATTTACAGAAGAGGCAACAGGGCATGGTTTAATTAGAATAATTCGATTCTGGACTCTTGCAGTTATAAGACTTGTTTCATTTTTTATTAGGCCACTGGCTATGAAAAATAATGGAAGGTAAATTTTAGTATTCCTTTTAGCTTGTACCTATATAAGCCGGATTAGTATACAGAACCATAGCACATATTTTAATTTAGTTTTCGGTTTAACTTATGGTTAAATTTATCAAACAGTGCAATCGTTCTCTGATTTTGTGTAAAATATGGTTGAATATCCAATGAAAACTGTTGTGGATTGTGTTGTAATTCGAAAAATACAACGTGAGTCAATATCAGGATTCCTTACGTATACAGCGTGATATGTTTCTGGAGAGCCTTCCTGTAGTTACGACCAATACAAATTGTAACGACGTGATTCTTTTATATTAGCAATTTCAGATTTATACTTGTAATTTCCAATAACCATCACCCACAGACAACTTGACCAATTATTATTTCACACATTTATTGCTACGTCAATAAAACTGAATTATATAGCTTCAATATAGAGCACATATTGTTTCTTCAAAATAACAGAAAAATCTCAGTAGTAATGCAAAAGTAATTATATTTTATTATATCAAGACAATACAACAAAAATTAAATCCATGCATTCAGAAGCAACCGTTCGCATTCCGTAATTCATAAATTCAGACCTTCAGTGAAAGATTGATCTATTACGCAATCAAAATAAGAAATATTGACCAAATTGACATAGTTAATGTATGTTGTATATGTTTTTAAGGGGATGTTCGAATTTTCATTGGAAGTATTTTATATTTTAATTTTACTGAATTATTACCATATAAACTACACGTATTATTGATATATTATGTTTAAAGCCAGACAAAATCTTACAAGCAAACGTTCTGATGGGGGCAGATACTTATACAAATTTTGGCCACTCGACCGCAATTACGAGGCCGTCCAGAAAGTGATTTTCCCTGGAACCGTTTATAGAAAAAAACACAATTGCATAGAAATATTTATTGAAACAGATACAGCAATTGTTGCGCTATATCTCAACATATCCCCCACTGGAATTAAGACATTTGTCATAACATAGGATCAATTTTTGTGTCGTAGAAGTCAGCCGCCTCAGATCGGAACCTGCGTTTGACTGCGTCTGCACCTCTCTCTGTCGATCCCATGATGAGAAATGTCTCATTTCTAATGGAAAATATGTTGAAAAATAACTCAATAATTGCTATGTCCGTTACAATAAATTTGTCCAATGTTTTTTTTTTTCTGTTAGCGGCCCCTGGCGAACTTATTTTTTTACGGCCCTCGCAATTTCGGTTGAGTAGCCAAAATTTGTATAAGCACTTCTTTTGACATTATTAACACGGTGGAAGAAAAAAATATATTTTTTATTTGCCCCCATCAGAACGTTTGCTTGTTAGTTGTAATGTAAATTATCTACTGTACATCTTTATTCTTGATATTCTGCTGTTCTAAATTCGGAATCGTTTTTAAGTTAGTCAATAAATTATTAACATACGTACACTATTTATGGATATACTATTATAATTAAGGAACCGGGTAGCGTGCACCACATCTCCTCATCAACTCCTATGAATTTTTATTAAATATTTTACAAATAATTCTAAGGGGATAAAATTTAATTATGTACCATTTTTTTATTTATGGTGACTACATTTATTTAAAATATTTAATATAAAAATGTAATTTTATAATTGGTCTCACAAGTATCACTTTTTTCTCAGAAACAAAAGTTTAGAATCAAATTTTGTACGCATCCTCCCATTGTTCCTATCCCTGCTGATAAAGTATTCTCAAGATTTCTTCCCTGTAGTTTGAGGTCTTGAAATTAGCGATATTTTAACGTTCCTTTCCCTACAATTTGAAGCCTTGAAGTTAGCCATATCTTAAGGTTTCTTATCCTACAGTTTGAGGCCTTGAAGTTAGCGATTCCTTACGGATTCTTGTCCTATAGTTTGAGGCGTTGAAGTTAGCGATTCCTTACGGATTCTTGTCCTATAGTTTGAGGCGTTGAAGTTAGCGATTCCTTACGGATTCTTGTCCTATAGTTTGAGGCCTTGAAGTTAGCGATTCCTTACGGATTCTTGTCCTATAGTTTGAGGCCGTGAAGTTAGCGATTCCTTACGGATTCTTGTCCTATAGTTTGAGGCGTTGAAGTTAGCGATTCCTTACGGATTCTTGTCCTATAGTTTGAGGCCTTGAAGTTAGCGATTCCTTACGGATTCTTGTCCTATAGTTTGAGGCCGTGAAGTTAGCGATTCCTTACGGATTCTTGTCCTATAGTTTGAGGCGTTGAAGTTAGCGATTCCTTACGGATTCTTGTCCTATAGTTTGAGGCGTTGAAGTTAGCGATTCCTTACGGATTCTTGTCCTATAGTTTGAGGCGTTGAAGTTAGCGATTCCTTACGGATTCTTGTCCTATAGTTTGAGGCGTTGAAGTTAGCAATATCTTAAGGATTTTCATCCTACAGTTTGAGACCTTGAAGTTTGCGATAATCTTAACTTCCTGAGTCCTGAGATTATAGTATACTATACTTCATACATGATTATGATATAAAATGTATGTGCACAGACCTGAAGTATAGTATAATGTATCTGTATTTGTGCCCTAACTGTAACCTGCATAATCTTTTCAGCATTTTTCCTCATTTCAGCGACTTTTTTGAAGTGTAGAATTATATTGAACTTTAAAAATAAAACAAATGTCTCAAGACTCAGGACGTTAAGGATTCTTACCTTATAATTTGAGACCCTGAAGTTAGCGATATCTTAAGGATTTTTATCCTATAGTTTGAGATCTTGAAGTTAGAGATTCCTTACGGATTTTTGTCCTGTAGTTTGAAGCCTTGAAGTTAGCGATTTCTTAAAGATTCTTGTGCTGATAATTTGAGACCTTGAAATGAGCCATATCTTAAGGTTTCTTGTCCTATAGTTTGAGGTCTTGAAAAGCTATAACTTAAGGTTTCCTTTCCCAACAATTTGAGGCCTTGAAGTTACCCATATCGTAAGGTTTCTTGTCCTTTAGTTTGAGGCATTGAAATTAGTCATATCGTAAAGTTTCTTGACCTCTAGTTTGAGGCTTTGAAGTTAGCGATATCTGAAGCTTTCTTGCGCTAAAATTTGGAGCCTTAAAGTTACCAATATCTCAAGGTTTCTTATCCTGTAGCTTGAGTCCTTGAAGTTAAGGATATATTAAAAGGTTTCTTGTATAATTTGAGGTCTTGAAGTTAGCAATATCTTAAGTTTTCTTGAGTTATAGTTTGAGGGCTTGAAGTTATCCATCTCTCAAGATGCTTTGTCCAAAAAATTTGAGGATTAGAAATTACAATTTCCTTTATATTATCTCATCATTCCAACATACAGTGAGAGCTTCATATTTAACCTGCATACTTTAGTTCATAAACACACTAAGAAACATACAAAAATAAACAATTATATTAGTTGATATGCCTTAAACTAACTTATCTATTTTTCTCTTTTAGGTGATCCACAGGAAGAATGCGTCAGGTGTGGTAAGGTGTACCTCGCCTCTTCAAACCAAGTGGCTCACGGATTCTGCGGTTCGTGCTACACAGCCAACCAAGGCCTGCCCCTCATCAAGGAATCATCACCCTCATCACTAAGATCATGTGGTGATTCTGGTAGCGAAGAATCCTGCACCACAGGAACAGAAAGGGACGAAGAAGACAGTCACCCGGAGTAGAAGTCAGAACTCCAGGACATGAGCAATATAAACTTTGTAATAACTGGAAATTGATTCCAGAGTTTGAATCTCAGTGGTGAACTGACTTCACGGATAGTTTTTGATAATGCTTTACCCGTTGGATAAAACTGAAATCGTAAACGTCAAGGTGTCTAGTAAAGAACAAACAAAGCTGTAAAACAGTTTAAGATTGAGTTATGATAAAGATCAAAATTTAGTATTGGGAATATCAAGATGAAAATACGGAAGAATACTTTCGAAGCTTGATAAAACTTCAGTCGGAAGGATGAAGTTAATTCGTCATATATTTCAGTTGTGCTGGTACTTATACTACAACGAGAAATGTGTGATCAGTCTGTATTTTGTTTTAGGAAAATATCAGGGGTTCGCAAATGGTTACTGCCAAGAATTTTGATAGAATTTTAGTTGATAGGTCACTAAACTTGAATGTGTTTTCTTGTCTGATATCATGAAACGTTTAAGACGTTAAGAATTCTACACAAAGAAACTATCAACCCCCTGTATAATACCCAACCTGGTGGACCAGGGTACAATTTCTGACCTTAACGAAGTAGTTTACGAATAATGTTATGAAACTACAAAACAACATGAGAGATTTTGCCAAGTGCTTGCAAAGTTCAGCCACATATGGGAGACATATCTTATTTTCCATCCAGTCAAACTTGAGAATTGCAGAGAAAAGTGTTCTCAGGCACGTTGCGAGATATTGTCTTGTACAGTGTAGCGATATATTTTAAGAGATATGTAACAAGACTTTTTTTTTTAGGAATGAGTTTCACTTGTGTAATAGAATACACTGGAAATGACTCTACAGACCGCAAAGTGAATCAAGAGGTAATATTTATGCCAAGGTGAGTTATCATCTGTGGTTAATAACGTGGAAAAGTTATGAGTGCTGTTTATTTAATTTTGATAACATTGTGCAGTATGTTGATGCAGTCACTTATATAATTGAATACAGTTTATAATTGTTTGTTGTAAGATATAGAAATAAGCGTCAACAAAAATTATAATGGGAAGGCTATGACTACTAGAGAATATTTGAGAAAACGTTGTGAATAACAACGCATTCTCTTTCTCATCGATATGGAAGATAAGTTATACATTTTTTGCGGTGTGCTAAAACACCTTTTGGAACTATGTATCATGTTCGTCATAAAGCACAGAAAGAAAAAAACAGTGTCCATTTTGAGAGTGAGATATCGTATTAACATTCTTTTAAGTGGATTCTGTAATCTTCGAACATATGTCAAACAATTCTCACGTAATTTAAGTTAAGTGGAGGGGTAGTATAATCCTTAACATGTTAGCTATAAAAGTTTCTTGGGGCTGGAACAATTTTAGGGGTGCCATCGAGACTGGAAAAGAGAAACTAACACTCAAGTGTGGAGAAAAAATAAAGAGGTTGTCAGTCTGCAATATAAGGTGATGAAACACATGTATAAAAGTGTGTAAGACAAAAGGAGTTTTATACGACTGTGAATCAATTGTAATGATGAATTTTCGACAGACATTAAAAACAGAGAGAGATTGTCGAAGTATTATCTAAAGGAACAGAGTGGAAAACGAACAAAAAAGTAGTAGAATGAAGCCATTAAATGGCTATCATTACGGATTAAAGGAAAGGTAACACTCATGTGCTAAAAACAAATACAGGGAATTCTTTATGCTCTCCATGGTGAATAGACTGATGTGATTTCCTCCTGTCTGACCGGCATATAGAATCGTTCAATAGTCAAGGCTACAACTATAGTCAACCATACCAATTCATGTTTTATAATGTAAAACTGACATTCAATTAATTTAAATTTTTTACATCTTTCTTATATTAAAAAATTCGTAGCCTAGGCCTACTATATATCAGAGCACTACTTGCATGATAATAGTTATTTCCAACAGATTGTACAGATCATCAAACTGCATGTCTATTGATGGTTTTTTTCTCGTCAAAGAAAGGTTATTCTTCATTTTCGCCTAAATTGCAACTGTAGACGCATTTTGTACTCCACAACCAGGAAACTTACTTTTGACTCTTTTTGAACGCCCTACGAGAACAATGAATATGAAATGTTGAAGCCCTATTACAATTTGATGAAATGTCACAACACTGCATCATTATAACCAGTAAACTGTTTCTTAATCTTCTGTGTAATTGATAATGTTGTTACAATTCGGTGAATTTCAGAGTTTCTGTGGATATTAAAGAGAGAAAACCGAAATTTTAATTTATACGTATCTCAAAGTAGATCGGGAAAACACGTAAATTAATTACATTTTCCATTCAACTAGTTGAGGTTATGTAGGTAGCGTCTGCGCGTTCCAACCAAACAGTCCGAGGTTCGATTCCCGGTGTGGGCAGTGGAAGAAATTGAAGATTTTTAAAAAAGAACCATAGTCCAAAAAATGCAAATTCAATATTGTAAGCATGTGGTGAGCGTATTGTAGCTGTCATTACTGAATTAGTTGTTAGTGGAAAAAAAGACCATAGTCTTTGCGATAGGAGTGGAAATTTTTAGTGGTTTTCATAAAACAACCATAGTCCAAAGACTTTTTTGTGTGAAACAGCCATTATCCAGAACGATGTTAGCATTTACAAATATCCTATTCATATCAGCTTGAAACGCGGCAAAAGCCACCTCAGTGAAAAATACTTTAGCACGTGAATTGTTGTATTAGTTATGGAGTCATCTTTAGGTGCAGAGGTAATCCCATGGAAGAAACGTAAGCAACGAAAGGAGAAGGAATAGCACATAATAAAGAAAAAGAAGATTAAAGGAGAGGCTTACTTCAGCCATAACAGGGTATTTTTTTAAATATTGTCCACAGTTACTTGTATTTCAATATGTATTTCTATGAGAATATTTAAGATATAAATATACTTCAGTTTTCCCAAGTTTGTACAATACCTTAGGAAATGGCATGACGATTTTCATACTTTAAGTGTCAACAACACCTATGCAGATAAGTTTTTTTTTTTTTTTGTTTCTCCTGAAAATTTATGTTTCTGGAATATGGTTGTTTTTCCAAAAAAAAAACCTTTCAATTTATCTTCTGTCCACGGGACTGGGTGTGTATGGGTGTGTGTTTGTCCGTTTGTGATTGTCCTATGTTGTTTCATCGGTGGCTATGCGTCATGTCGGTCCCATGGCCAGGGAGTCTCATATTTATGGGATGTCCAATATATATGATCAAAATGTATCTCCCTCCCCTATCTGCAGAAATGGGTAAGTCGGATAAAAGGGGAGGTTACGCAGAATAAGAAAGAAGGGAAGAAAAGAGGAAAGAAAAAAGAAAGAACGACATTAACTGGACAGCAATTCCGAACATTTTTTGCTAGGAAAATTTATTACTTAAACTTCCGCGTGTCTCACAAAGAAATTGATATTTTGTTTCATTGTAAGTTCCATATGCCAAACATAAACTATAAGTATTATTATGATATACAAATTTGAATTTTCAGCTCAAGTTCTAAAATCTGTTGTCCAGCGTTCACGGACTTACAGAAGCATTGTATCCGTAGTAAACGATCTCATGCGTCGTATAACGTCTAGAATAGCTTGGAATTTGGAATAAGTTGTAAGAATAATGATATTGAGTTACACATGATTTTCTAATCTTTGTCAGGAATTCTAATATTGGTTAAATTACTTGTTATTGTACGGCTTGTGGGTGGAAAATGTGACAAATTCACGAACATTTAGGCCACTTATGGATGCATTGTTCTGACATCAAATTGTGACGTCGCCAAAAAACAAAGACGAGAAATTACAGTAAATTTTTACCTGAAGTTTTCTTATTCAGAAATAGAGTTCTTTTATGTGCAGTAAACGTACGATACAGGACCTCCGGCTTCACTTTTCTTCCAAAAGAAGTCATATGAAGGCATGTTTAAAAATATATCATACTCGTGAACCCGTAAACCTTGAATCTGACGGTAACCTAGACAACCGATTACAATGCGTAAGATATAACAATAAAATAAAATATCCTATAACATTTCCCAGTTAAGATTTGATATTTTCAGTAGATTTTATCACAAAAAAAACTATGCAAGTTCAAGGTTTGTGGGCCATTTGTCTCTCTTCTGAGGTTTATCGTGACACTGAAGAGATTTCTCATGAAGGAAGACAGAAATGATAGGGCAAAATGTTATTTTATTTAATTTTGAAAAATTAAATGATAAAATTAAATCTTTAACAAAATACAGTCACCATAAAAACTAGAAATGGGTCTAAGCAAGCTTCATTATATCTACAAATCGTTATACGTTTGTCTCGCCTCAGAATTTAGGCTAGTATTGAAAAAAGAGGAAAAGTTCAAAGGAAAAAGAGATGAAATGCTTCTTTATGCAGAAGATATCATTTCTAACCATCGAAAGATGACAATATAGTAAAACATAAGCAAAATTTTATAGATAGCATTTGAAAATAAAAATTAGCTACAAATTTTTTTACAGAACAACATATCAGTAACACATGAGTGATACTTCTTAGTTCTATAATATATGTGTACATAGGAAACAAGGCGGTGTATGGGCCTACATCGCTCTGGCAAGACAGAAACAGACCCGTTGGGTGTTCCCTCTCTTAAAAGACGACAACCCGTCAATGTGGGCGGTGACACGGATAACAAATTTGACGAAACTAGCAGAGATGATATGACATTGATCGAAGAGAGGGAGTTTTAGATATGGATCTCTGAAACGTGTGGGTGGCCACACAATTATACAGCCCGCTGATGACTTCATCGGGACCAAATCTTGATCTCCATGTTCTTCTTGGACTTACAGCACCAAAGGGTTCAGAGCGACTTACTCCGATCCCTCCTGTGATTGCACAATTCTTTGACTGTTTTCTCCAAAACAAAGAAATTTATTAACAGAGACACTTTGTAATCGACAGTCGCGTCCATCGAAGAATTAAAATGTTGCTTTAAAATATGTTTTTAAATTTACATTATTTACTTTCCTGTCAGTCTGTTCTGTTCAAATGATTTTTTCCTGGAGCAAGACGACATTGTACAGTACTGACTGGCAAAGTAGGTTTCTTCCTCTCGATGTGGTCATAACGAGTTAGCAATGGAGTCAGGGGAAAGAAGAGTACCTCGAGATTTTCGGTCCGAATACACTGTGAATTTAAAAAAGTACAAATGAATTGCAAATATATTTCAGCCTCTTCATTTAAATTACTCATCTCGCATCAAAAGTAATGTATTCTCTCCTTTCTCATAGACGACATATTGGCATAAGATGACTAATGCATCATAAAGAAACTTAGGAGGTAGAAGTTTAAGTCGATCATTTTTAATGCAAAATGTATGCGAGTTACTTTTGTCACGCAATCGTGAGCAGATACAGACAGACATAAAACGAATACACTCATTAGAATCAGCCGCTAAGTTATCTATACTTCGTTCCATAATGTCTGACAGGAGATGTAAATATTTCCGGCAGAGAAGGAGAGAGAGAAGTATAATTGCTATTCAACCAATGACAGACGTTTGACTCCACGCTTGACTTGGCGTTGGACAGTCTGAAGCGTTGTGTCCCAACCCAACTTCAAGCCAAGCGTGGAATGAGACCTCTGCCATTGGTTCAATAGCAATTATACTTCTCTCCTTCTCTGCCGGCAATGTTTACTTCTCCTGTCAGACATTAAGGAATGTAGTATAGATACCATGGGGAGCTCAAGGGATCAGCCCTGGTAGGAATGTAGGGTAATGCCAATCCTACAAGCAAGCAACATCCAGAGTAACGCTACTCTTGCCCGCAGAAAACGATATAATGACACACTAGTAACTACATTACAGTAACTAAGCAATGTGAACACATTCGATCAGCTTTTAAAATATAAACTAACAGTTTCAACTTATACAACACACCGACACAGAGCTATTCTTAAACTATCTGATATTTTTAGCCACAATATAATTTATTAAACATCATGTGGTGACAGTGATGTCATCTGTTTAGTATCATAAGAGTCATAATTCATAACAACATTCATCAATACCTTCCTGCACCGCATCTAATTAAAATACACCTCGCAGAGACTTTCTCGTCAGCTCCCCACAGTATCTTTATTGTATAACTGTACTTGCTAGTTCTTGCCCACGACTCTCTGTTGCAATATCCGTACAGCGAATCTATAAACAACACTGTAATTCGCTTCAGACCTCCTGCAAAATAAATTATCTCCAATGGGTTCACGGCTTCCGCGAATCATAGGAATGCGGCATTGCCTAGTCAACGAGTAAAGCTATCATGCGAAATAACTGGCATTCGGACATATTTATTCTGAATCCATTAGCTTGTCAGGTATAAATTGAATGAATCTCTATGTACGCCTCCCCTTCCCCCCAAAAAATTAGTTCAAACTCTTTCCTCTGTGCAATTATAAAAATGTAGGTTGCAGAGCAATAATCGAGCTGCAACGCAACGTGGAACTGATTTCGCTCTCCATCTTTGTGTCAGTTTTTCTACGTCTCTCGTACGGGATATCGCAGCGGTCAGCTATTGGTTCTCATCCTATGCAGGAGGATTGCATATCAGTTTAAAACTCCTGACGTTAGAGACCTTCAAATGATGGGAGACTAATAATAATAATCGTAATGAGGTATAATTGTTGAACTTTACCGATTCTTAAGTGGTTTCTTTTTCGGCTAAAATGTACCGATCTAAGGTTCGACCCTGACAACGGAGTGAAATAATTATCTTCCACAAGGACTGTGTTGTCTCAAGTAGCAGATTTATACCATCCATAACATAATGAAAGTATCGTCTGGTTATTCTTACTCCTCGTCTCCTTTATTCAAGTTCTTATATTTTAATTACTTTTTTCTTGAGTTATTTCATCGTGATCAATTTTTGAAGAGCTAACCATCTTATCAAACTTATGGGATCGAAAATTTAATTTTATTCCCAGGTTTAAAATCGTTTCAGCTCGACTACACAGTGTCTCTGTGCATCTTCATTTCACATATATTTAATTTCATTGCGAATTTTGTTGGTTAAATTATCGTGCAGTGGTAAGGCAGCCCCCGCCCCTATTTCGTTCAAATCCACTGCATAATAGTACAAAACAAAGAGAGGTTGGTGATTGTAAATATATAGTGTCAAGTTCATAATATTCTTCCTCTTTTTTTGCAACAATATTAATCATAGGCTAAATCCATACTCTTTTATGGAATCTATATTAATTCCTAGGAAAAAGAGTTTAAAAAGATGTGTAAATATGGTTTACGGAGGCTAAAGTATTTAACTTTCATTATCCAGTATGGATATACATAGAACATTATTATAAAAATAAGTGGGCCTATTTTTACTGTTATTCATTTGTGCAGATGAAAGGTGTTAGTGTATATATAATTTCCTCATGTCATCCTATAATCTTTTATTATAATTATTTACAAATTCAATATAAATGACATATAAGATATTGCATTGCTATATATTTACAGATTTCACTATAGAATACATATTTGTTTCTCATTATGCTATAATAATTCATCAGGAGTTTTTAATACATATAGGCCTTAGATTATTATTTTAAATATTTGGTTAGGTACTCAGTAATAATCTCACTTTCTCCCTGAACAAATATGTACATATAATGCTCAAGGACTGTCTGGATACTGTAATATTACTATCAGAATGTAGCACTATAAAGAAGGTTTTTATTTTTCTAGTCAGACTTTTTGTAATGTTTTGATAATTAAAAATAAGCTTTTTTGTATTAATTGTTGTTGTTATTCATATACATAACCTACAGTATATTGCTGGAATGTTTTCCAAAAACTTTTCTCCTTTCCTTACAACGAAATGTTCCCCAATTTCTGATTTTTATTTCAGTTAAAATGTCTGCTCAGATATAAAACCCTTAATACGTGTTGAGTACTGCTACATTGATTACAAAGTCTATCTCCCTAGATAGACTCGAGGCTGGTCGAGGAATGCAGAATTATCCTGGAAACCTTATCAAGGAATGATAAACTATACCTCGTTCGGGTCCTAGGACACAGTTGGGTGTACAGTACTGAACAAGCCGATCTACTGGTATGGTAAAGTTCATTTTATATCAGGGAATGCAGTTTCACAGAAACGATTTTACCGACAAATCATCTACTATGCCCTACTAATTGGTAGTCATAAATATATGTCTTATTTACAGTGACGGAAATCTTGTCTTCGCCTATTATTAACAAATCAGAACCCTAGTTTAGAAAAATTTACAGGCTCCCTTCATATCCATCTGGAGTGAGAGTTGCCACATCTTTTCCGAATTCCGAGAATTCCTTCAGTTAGCACGAGAATATAATTGAATGTGGCAACTGTGAGCATGGGGATGGAGGGACGGGATGGGATGGTCAAAGATGTTTGCGTAGGAAGTCGTAAATCTGTTAAGCGGGTGTTCAAAAGAGCCACCGAACTGCAAACTATGGTAGTAAATAAAGTATAATGCCATCCAGTGCTCTGGATAGGAACTTTTTTTCTCTCTGTCTTTCTAAATGACAATCTGATGAGGGGTCTGGAATTCTGTACAAACTATGAGACAGGTCAAATTCATCATTGGAGAACCAAGACCTCACTTAAACAAACAAATCTTATCCCTAGAAAGGATAAATTTAAGATGGGCTACAGGACTCCTGATTGGACACTGCCATCTGAATAAGCATCTACATGTGATGGGCTTCACAGGACCCAATTTGTAAAAAATGTGAGAAAGGTTTGAATCATCATCTGATATTCTGCTGGTTTATTTAAGCTTAAGCTAAATCAGGCATCGTTACCCCTGGAAGCGCATGTCTCCCGAGGAGATCAAGGTGATCAAACCCGGTATAGGCCATTCGTTATCTCGTGAAACCTACTTGTGCGTAAGAGAAAGAAGGAGTGGACTGGGAAGCTTCCACCCTCGCTACACTCCCACTTGCAGCCCCACCATAAGGTTCTTATTATGAGCTACGGCGCATATAGGTCTCGCAAGCACGGAATACCGACGGAAGGAATGCGAATCAAACACTGCGATAAGGAAGAGCGGGCGACAGGAAAGGTCACGAGATAACTTGAATGATATTCAAGAGTACAGTCGGAAGAGAAATGACATCGATAGGATCAGTCTTGCGTTGTCATAGTTACATTACGACTTCAGTTTGTTCCATTGCATGTGAATACGTGTCTTGTATCGCACGGTATTATTATTTCATTCGTAAACATATGTTGCGCGTTTAATTAGCTTCGAATTTTTCTCAAGCTACGTTCTTTTTTTCCACAGCGATGTCCTCATTTGTTCATCTTCTTGGAAGTGACAGTACTTCCATCGGCTCGCACCTCTCCCCCCTCGGCGTGCCTACATACACACGTCAAAACAGACAGCAACGCCACCATTGATTTTCGGCAATAGTTTCTTGCGCGAGCTATACAAGCATTTAGTTTCACGAGATAACGAATGACCTGTAGTGCCATAAAGGTGGTCACTAACTGCAGCTTCCTAGGACAATTTCTATTTCTGGGGGGGGGAGGGGCATAATGGACAGTTTGTAAATAAATGCTTAACATTTAAGTAGTCTTGTGGGGGTCATGTTGACCCTCAGTGTTATATGTTGGTTTGTATTATTTTTACGCTGTTGCCTTCATTGCCCAGCTTATCAGTACCTTCCTGAAAGGGTATCGGCAATGCGATTACATGATAACTCCCAGTTTATCACTGTCATTTGTTGCGTTAATTTAAATTTTCTAGGCTGAGGTTCTGTTGACCCCCACGCGACTACTAATGTCATAAATTAGTCCACAAGTAGTATAGTATTATTTTTGTGATTCTATACGTGAAATCTCTTACTCTACAAGATTATTGCAAGTAATTATGCATATGAGCTAGAAGATTTACATAGAACCAAGATATTTCATATTTTAATTATTCGTGTTTTTAATTGGGATCACGCTAACCCCCACGCGACTACTGTTACAAATCAGTTCACAAGTATTACAGTGTTACTTTTGTGATGTATATACATGCAAATTATTACTTAAGAACATTTTAGCAAGTAATGACCCATATGAGCTAGAAAGTTTACGTGGAACTATGAATTTTATATTTTAATTCGTATTTTTGCTTGGGGGTCACTTCGATCCCCACGCGAGTAGTAATGTCACAAAATAGTTCGCGAGTACTTAAGTGTTAAGTAGAGGTCTACGCTCTAAGCCAGGAAGAAGAATTTCCCCCAACTACGGTGCGTTGGTACAATTGCTTCAGACAACTCTGAAAAACTGTACTCTGGAACAAGACGAAGAATTTTAGTTGTAACTGCGGTAAATGCAAGTGCTGAATAGGGTACGCCCCTCGACTTTCTTGAAGAAACAGGAAAAGTCTCGTGGAGTTATTTGAGTTGGAACATTTCATAGTCTTATTTTGTTAAATATTTGACAAAAGCTGCACACTATTAAAATGCTGACTAGATGATCTCAGCTACATCAACTAACATTGTTCACACAACTATGAGCGTTGACTAATTGACTTCGTAAATAGATGACAGAACTTTGTACGGCATGTATTCTGACGCACGGTGTACAGCAGTATCGCACGATCTCCTGATCCACGTTATTATAGATTGTACCAGTGTAGATCATGAGGTATAGGCCTATTATAATACTGACTGGAAAGTCGGATATTGGCCATGAGGCAACAATGAAGAATTATCAGATTAGGTGGACAGATGTATTTTCAGGTTGTCAACCACAACTCGCTCCTTTCCTTTGCAGAATTCATCAGTAAGTTGCCGAGATTGCATACTGCTCGCGGTATATCTTGAGAAATAGCGACCGTTACACTGGAAGTGGGTGATACCTACTGAGGCATGAACAGTACTGATATCTACTGTCTTCGCGCTACGAGTTGGCGCGGGGAGTAGATAGGCGGGACGGGGGAATTTTACGCTACACTCTGGCCTGAAAACTTCAGTCCACTTACTTGGCTACAAGGGAACGGAGTCAGACATAAAAGATTCCGCATCTTCGGTGCTGTCGCTATCATTATCACATTTTTCAAAATTTCTGGAGTATGATCTGTCCATGATAATCGTCTGTTTATGTTCCAGCCGTGTATATTAATTCGAATCTCTCAACAAAGCCATTAGCCCCACCGCCCCCATCCTCATGAACAACAATGAGTGTTCTGGACACATTTACGGTAGTCAAAACTCCCGTAACACTTTTATCGTGCTAGAACTTGGAAAACGTTAAATTGGTAGGCCTATCTATCCGCATTTCGTCCAGATGCAAAATTGGTTTTTCCACTTTCCTAAGCTTTCTTATTTGCTGTAGATATTTTCACGTATTCTAATTTACAGTGTTTTCCTCAATTTTTTTGCTGCACACTTCTTCCACCTGAAATCCTTTTTCTTCAGTATTCGTCTTAATGTTGTCTTTCATTTCAAATCAATTTTCTCTTGTAAAAGGGTGGACGTTTGTTGCAGCTTGGTACTATTTTTTTACTTGTTATTTAACGACACTGTAATAACTACTAGCTTCTTCAGTGTTGATTGAATTGATGATGGCGAGATGGTATTTGGCGAAATGAAACCAAGGATACGCCATAGATTACCCGACATTCGCCTTCCGCTTGGGAAAACCTCGGAAAAAACCCAACCAGGTAGTCAGCGCAAACGGCAATCGAACTCACTCCCGAGCACAACTGCAGATCAGCAGGCAAACGCGCTACCTCCTGAGCTACGCCGGTGACCCTCTTTCTTTTTCAAATAAAAATTCTCAATTATATCTTTTTTGTCAATCTCCCGCCGAAGTCATCTACTTTTGCATTTCGGTAGTCTGGACGTTTACATTTTTTTTCTCCCTCGGGTGTTGACAAGGCACTTTCTTCTGTGCAGTCTTTCATTTCATTCCTTATACGCTGTATTGTTCTTGTGGATATATTAGAGTACTTTTCTACCTTTGCTGTAGGTTTCGTAAGAGGAATGCAAAGGCACTGTTGTTCTTTTTCTTCATCACAGAATTATTTTGCACTTCTAATAATATTCCTTTCTTCGCTATAGATTGTCAATCCTTGTTTCCTCTTTGTCGACATATTTACAATAAACAAAAAACTGCTATAAACCTAAATAACAGTATACAATAACATAAATTCTATGAACTATATTATTATCAACACTATTAACACGAAAAGCAAAGGCTAACTAAAGCAATACAAGATTTGTGGTATACTGAAAACAATTGTCTTGTTGAAACTAATAAAGCACTACAGTAAAAACCTACTATTATTTTCACAAAGTCGCAAAGATTCATAGACACATGCAGTAGATGTTTGTGAAACAGGAATATTGCAGTGAACAGCGCGGTGCGCATGCGCGACTGTTTCCCCTCCGCCCCGTCTAAGTACTTCAGCCGCCTTCTCCTGGCGTGACAACAGTACATACTAGCTTAGGCTGACCAGATTTTTTTATGTCCAGCAGGGGATATCGACAATTTCAAGAAAAACCACAAACGCTTAGGCTATCTAGTCACTCTCCGTTGAAAGTGCAGAAAATACATTCAACAGTAGATACAATGATAGAAATTTGCACACTAAATTTGTGGAGTATCTTAACGTTTTGAATTAAATGCATAAACACACGTAACTCCTATATACAGATAATAGCAGGAGTAATGCTGCATAATATACGCGTACGTTGATGTCCCACTAGGATTGCTTGTGATTTTCTTGCATTGAGAGTCAAACCAAACTTTCTGGCCCATGCAGATATAGATTCAAGGTCCTCGTTAAGATTATGTATTGCGTCATTGAGTGAGTCAGGGGTTGTATGGATATAGATTTGTAAATCGTCTGCGTAATAGGCACTAAGAATTAAATTTCAGTAATGACGCATGCATGGAAGTCTTTCACATAATATTGTACACACTGAACTTTAACACACACATTTTACAAGAACTTGTCTGAAGAAGGTATCTTTTTAAGGATCTGTTCATTCTCTTAGCTTCACACTAAGTTCTTCAAATGAGGAATGAAAATTTGTTTTCACTTCTAGGTCTAACAAAGTTGTAACTGTTTCAACTTTCTTTCTTGACTTTTCATGAGTCCAGATTGAGTTCATTGTGGAGAAAAGTCTTTCAACTGATGAATTACTGACTGGAAGACACATGATTAATGACACTATTTCGAGAAGATTTTCAAACGGAATGATTTTTTTTAATGTTGAAAAAGTCACACCACTTTTCACCTGTTGGTTTGTCACAAAATTTCTCATTTTTTGAACTATTTAAAAATGGACGCTGCGGCAGTTCTAACGCTTCTGCGCAATGCGAATGCTAACATGACCAAAGAGTGCAGAATATCTCATACTGTGCTCGCTGTTTCTTCTGTCTGATACTGAGAACCGTTCAGAAATGTGCATGAATCGCAGCAGTTCCATCATGATCCTTAAATATTTACGTGTATTGAAACAAAATCAAAGCTTCTGGGGACAAAAACGGGGACATTTGGTCCCCGGGGACAGTAACTCAAAACCGGGGACTGTCCCCGGAAATCGGAGACGTCTGGTCAGCCTGTTCTAGCCACAACAAATCAGTTACAGTACATGAGATGAGGTAAAGTAGAGTCCCTATTATCCGACTTCAATGTTATCCGGATCGCTTTTTTTTTAATTGCAGTAGGCCTAGTGTACGTATATACAGTACCGAACAATAATGAAGCATTCTAAAGTCAATTACATTCTGTTCTGTACTATGAATAAAAACTCGCTTGTTATGTACGAGTAACGTCTTTCTACATTACTATGTTTGACCTTTGTCCCTTTAATATTACAGGATCAGAAACCACATAGCGCTCTCACCCTCAGTATTAACAGGATTTTCTCTTACCTGAATTGCCCTCGGCCCGTATAGTCCGGATAATCGGGACTCTACTGTATTTGATCAATGTTTGTAGTTTGGCACTTCCCGCCTGGGATCTGCAAGCATGAGTGGCGTCACGCGGTGGGTTGAAGCAGTACAGGTAGTATGTGCTCGCGCATGCGCACTCTCTGTTTTACAGACGAATCTAAAGGCCGCTATGCTTTCAGATTCCAGGCGACTAGTGTGCTGTACGAGCACCCATCTTTCTACTTTAATTCTAACGGCCGCTGACGTTATCCAACTCCCAAGATATACTGCTAGATGTGTAATTTACAACGTGATATTTTCGTCACAGGAGAGGTAAACGAGCATTATTTCCGTTGTAATGTTGATAAATTCAATTGAGAAATTTTTCAGCAATTTTGTAAATCGCTTTACACTAAATCAGGATTTATTTATTAAAACACTGCACAGCTTTTCACTCAATAATTTTATACAGGCCACGTTGTGCGGGCCCTCCACTCAGAATCCGCGGCCTTAGGCCCAGGTTGGCCTAGTGATTAATCCACATTGGTTCAGACCTGATTAAAGATGATGAAGTGTATAGGAATAATAACAAATCTTACTACGAATTCATTCGGAAGGAAATATACTTTAACACAGTGAAGTAGATTTACGCCCTGTGAGTGGTTTATTGTATAATATTGTGAGAATTCGATATAATTTGGAACAAAGAATATTCGTTTACGATAATTATGTGAAAAATAAATCATTCATGCAAATCCATAAAAAAATCGCGATTACGTAAAGTGTTAGATGACAGAAAAATTAGCAAAGCTTTGTGGCTTCCTAGATCCCCGGCCCTAAATCCCTGTGACTTTTATTTTTGGACTACCCTTAAATAAAAAAAGTGTATATATACGCAAATAACCAACGTAATCTGGAAGATTTAATGCTGCGGTGACCAACACTCGATCCCCGCGAATAAAAATAGCAAGCTTTGCTGTATCAGTAATGTCACTACTGTCATCAAGAACCAATAAAAAATATATACAAATTTTCTTGCTTTTTTTAAATATTCCTCAATGAACACAATCAGAAATTTTCTCAATTCTTTTCTGGATATTTAATCGAGAAATGCGCCGTTTTTTGTCAAAATCAATTAACAACTTTCATTGGACAAATTTATTCAGCGACCTTGATCATTACGCTTTTACAAAACTCTCCTTGGTTGAAAGGCTTAAGAGAACGAGCTATTTCATTCGCCACTAGATAGCTGGCTTTCTTACATTTATTTATGTCATCTTTCTCTTCATGACGATGATTGAAGGCTGATTTCAGTTCTTGGAGTTTAATAGCTCACTTCATTACTACACTAGCACGTAGTATTCAATCAGTTTCTCTATATTATTATTATTATTATTATTATTATTATTATTATTATTATTATTATTATTATTATTATTATTATTATTACTACTACTACTACTACTGATACTGATAAAGCTATCAGTATTGTTACTACTATTATTATTATTGTTATTATTATTATCATTATTATTATTATTATTATTATTATTATTATTATTATTATTATTTTTCAATCAATAACTAGCAAATAACTGTTAATAGTCATCAAAAGATTAAAAAAGAAATTAAAATGGAGATATAGCGTAGTAAATTATTTTATCATTCAAGGGAAGATGTCGGCCTATAGGGTAAACTTTGGTAATTTCGTGATAATTTCATGAAAACTAATTTAAAATGCAAATGTGTAAATATATACTTATTCCGATTTTTTCATCTAAAAGACGATATCTTGCTGTACAAATCTGGAGACATAAAAGATTGGATACGTTCTTGAATATGTGCCAAAAACCGCTTTTACAACTTAAGCTGAAAGGTTGGTTATTTCGTGATAACCTTGGTAATTTCGTGATATTGCATTGATAATTTCGTGAGAGGTAGAAGAATTGTGGAAAAATTCATTAAAGTAAAATGAAATTCTCGTTTATTGTTACAAGACTTCAAACATAGTAATTCCGTCTAATATTCATAGCAAGAAAACATAGAAATAGGCCTACATATCAACACATAATAAGAATGAAATCAAAGTAAAAATTGAAATTGAAAAGGGATCTTCTTTGCCCTGAAAGGGTGAACACTTTTATTACGGACTTTGCTATAGCCTATATTACTAGGGTAACTCCAAAAGTAATGCATAACGTTTGTTTAAAAATTATATTTTTATCCTACAGCTTTGCTATTTTCACAGAATGTACGTAGATGCATCCTTAAGGAACAAAATGTCACTTTTCCACATAATCCTCGTCCCTTTCAACTGCCTTACGTAACCTAGGAACGAGGGCCTGTAGACCAGCTGGACCAACACGTCTGAGCCACTCTTAGCAGTGTGCACAATGGAGTCATCTTCTAACCTCGTTCCGCGAAGGGATCCTTCCAAAGTTTACCAAAGAGATCGTAATCGCACGATGCCAGTTCAGGACTGTAAGGCGGATGTTTCAGTGTTGTCTATCCGAATTTTCTGATCTGGTCTGTGGTCTTGTGACTGACATATGGCTGTGCGTTGTCGTGCAATAGCAGAATATCCTGCTTCTCCCGATGTCGTCGAACACGACTCAGCCGAACTAGAAGTTTCTTGAAATTTGCAACATACCCGTCAGAATTAATGGTGGTTCCGTGTGGCATAATGTCCACAAGCAAGAGTCCTTCTGAATCGAAAAACACAGTAGCCATAACGTTTCCTGCCGAAGGTGTACTTTTGAATTTATATTTATTTGGTGAATTTGCATGATGCCACTCCATTGTCTGCCTCTGTCTCCGGTCCAAAATGGTGGAGCCATGTTCCATCTTCTGTCACAATTCTTGCAAGTAAGTCATCTAGCACTTATCTTTGACACTTAGCATGATAACCATACAAACAGAAGCTACACTGAACCCATTGCGTCACCGTTTTCTTTTTTGTTATCACATCTTGTCTTCAGATTTCTAAAATTCTTATTGTAATACATTTTATACTATTTTAAAAATTGTAACACAACAAAATTTTGCCTCAAACAGCTAAAATTTCTATCAGTAAAGCTAAGCCTATATGGCGACTACAGCTGAATCTAAAATTCCAAAAACATTTCCTAAAATTTCATGAAGATACAATAAATCTTTGTACCAAATATCATATGCTTACCTTTAGTAATAAGCCTGTAATGTAATTACAAACATCCACAAAATGTGTACGCCTGAGAAGTCGACGCAAACTTGCTCTCTCCAAACATGAAAGCTCACTGAAGCAACTACAATAGTCACACAGAGCTTAGCTGTATGTTTCTGGAAACTGGACAACATATACAATTCCCTGGCGGAAATTTGGTCTCGTAACACCATTGGTTAGTTCACAAAAGAGCAAAGAAAAAGTATCACGAAATAACCACTGCCACGAAATTACCAATGTTTACCCTATATTGAGGCACGTATATAAGAATTATGGTAACACTTGTTGATAATAATAATAATAATAATAATAATAATAATAATAATAATAATAACAATAATAATAATAATAATAACCGTTGAGCAAAGCAACATATTACATTTTCTCCGACAGAACAGCGAATAAATTCCTCTTCCCATCTGTACGAAACCTTCTGTGCCTGATCGTAGAGACAGAGGGTTTGTAGAGCGACATGGTACCGACACTGTGAGTATGTGAGCGAGACAGAGAGCAATGTACAGGAAACTTTTCATACTAGTATGAATCTCTCTGATTACACGATGTAATCACGATACCCAGTTTGGTCACTGCTGATTTAAAGGAATATATTATTCAAGTGAGATTTGCAACACAACAAAGTGAAGTAATCAAGATTTTGTACTACAATATCAAAAAGTGGTTCTCCAAATCTGATTTCAGGACTTAAAGTGACAGTTTCACAACAATGAAACAAAAACAGTGGCGAAAAGTGACATTATAGCATTATTCTATAACTACGATATAAACATATGTTATACTATAATTTTACTATTTAATCATTAAGAGGAGTTAAAAATCTATATTGGGCACTTTTTTATTTTATATTCTGGGTTTTTATATTTTCTCTGTCGATGTACAAAAGGATTCAATTGCATTCGAATTGTAAAATATGTGTTAAGAGTTTTTTTAAAATGTCTACTACTTTTCATCTGCAGACGTAGTAGAAACTATCAACTCAATTTCCCACAACTTTTTAAAAAGAATTTTGATTCTTACAATAAATATCAGGCAATTTTCTTTAAAAAAATACAGTTTACTTGTCTTATGTAATGACTCCTAGTGTCAGATTTTTAATGTAAATAATTTCAGATTTATGATTTTTTACATTTACAATTTAAGTGAATTTTAAAATGTCAATATTCAAAATTAAATATATATAATGCACGTTGAATATGAAAAATTAATATAAGTAATTTTATTGTTTATCTGAGTTTACTTTGCATCATACTCGTACTGTTTAATATTACCCAAAGCACATACATTTCAGTTAATATTTTCTTCCAAAATTGGGAAGCGAAATTAATCCCCAATATTTTGAAAAAAAAAATCTTCCGAACTCTTCACCATTAATACTCGAAACTTGGTACTTTTACTTCTCAGTATAGTCTAAAAAAATACCTGGAAATCTCATTAAAATTGACCAAATAGGAAATAAGATTTCTAAAAACTCCTTAGTGTCCCCTTACATTATTTGCTGCTCATATTTACTGTATATACAGTAATGGCAATAATTTCAAGCTATTATTCCTTGAGATATTTCAAAGAAAAAAGGTTTGATACAAATTTGCTCGTTTTTGCTTCCTTTCCAAGTTAAAAATGGTTTCATTTGAAATATTCCATAGCGTGTTTTGCGAAAGTCATTGATTTAATTCCCAATACGCTCAGTCAGTTTAAGAGAGCAGTGTATTATGATAACAAATGATTTAAATAATTTTAGTTTTGTCATATAAATGTGTATAAATTTTATCTGAACAAAAATGTAACTTTTTAAAACTAATTTTCAGAACGAAAAGTTACACTTGTTCGGATCAAATTTCCGCACATTTAAAGTATAAGCTAAAACTCCATGAAATGTTTCATATAAAACAATTTTTATCTTGAAAAGGAAGCAAAAACGAGCAAAATTGTATTAATTTTTTTGTTTTAAATATCTCAAATAATAACGCCCTGAAATTAATTACATTAATTATGGTTCATCCTGTATATTAATAGTATATTACTTGCGATTTCAGCAATGTCAAGTGGAATGCAGAAGAATTCTACTGAGTTGATTTCTTCATCAATTTCCATTATGTTCGAACCAAAATCTGACACATGACGCAAAACAATCCTGATCGACATTACCAACTTTTTCCGTAACTATGGAAACGTAGCTATAATGTTGATGTTCTGACTTAATCATTGTTTGAACTTAAATTTATAGCAGTATAAAAATAGTAGGCCTATGTAATACACGTGTTTAAACTACTTTCTTCACCAAAAATTACCGATAATTGCGGATAAGTTACCCAGTACTGAGATTACGACAAACTGTAATAGGATTTTTTTTGTTTAGAAACATGATCTGTAGGCTACTGTATCATCTGACAAAATTTGGGTATTGTTTCCAATCTGTGTTGTGTTAAATCTTAATAAGTTTTATTTCCCAAGAGTCCAAATTTTGATGACATAATATGAGAGTACTGAAATTACTGAAATGGTTTATATGTTACGTCCCTTTTAATTGGTTAGACTTCAAAATCGGATAAAATAAACCCAACATAAAAGAAGAAATCCTTGTCTATGGAGATGCAAGTCATATCAGCAAACTGCTGGCCCCACGTCCGCATACTTCAGCAGAAGTGAACAATATATTATCCAACTAGAACGCGGATAAAGTGTGGTTAGGCAGAATAATCCCACCAATCGCTATGGCTGAATTTTGAAGCCGGATTTCGCTACTCGTTTTAGTCCTCCAAATGCATTACAATTTTAGAAGGACACCGGTTGCATGTACTAACCTCTTCTCCATGAAGATTCCAACTAGCGCTCATTCCTTAACACTAGTCCAATATAAAAAAACCTTAGACTACGCAGCTACGACACGAGACAATAAACACATTATTACTTGAAATTTAATTTTTTTATCCTGAAAATTAACAATGGCCAAGGAAACTTTTAATAGAGAAAGGAACTTCTTCTGCGGACCTCCGGAAAAAGAATTAAATAAGAGTCTAGTGAAGAGCTTTGTGTGGAGTGTGGCATTGAATGAGGTAGAAACATGGGCATTACGACGAAGTGAAGAGAGGCGACTAGAATCATTTGAAATATGAATGCGGAGCGTGTGAAATGGACAGACAGAATAAGAAATTAAACTGGTTGGAAAGAGTGGGTGAAGAAAGAATGATGCTGAAACTGACCAGGAAGAGAAAAAGGAATTGGTTGGGTTACTGGCTGAGAAAAACCTGCTAACTAAATAATGGTGAATGGGAGGAGAGTTTGGAGCAGAAGAAGATATCATATGATAGACTACATTAAGATATATGAATCATATGCGGAGACAAAGAGAAAGGCAGAAAATAGGAAAGAGTGGAGAAAGCTGAGTTTGATGTGAAAGACCTGCTCTCGGACAGAACAGAATGAATGAATGAATAAATGAATGAATGAATGAATGAATGTCCTGAAAATATTTTTTCACATTCATATGCCAGTCCAGAAAACTAAACACCATTTCTTGCTTTAATACTTTGTTATTATCATCATAAACTGCACAAGATCTTCTGGCCTGTTCCGGTTTCACAAAGTTTTGTTTCATTTTAAGTTGTTTTCTCTAACGTTTTCTAAGCCTGCCAACATTTCGTTTCGTATTAAGTAATGGTTCCATTCTAAGCATAGTATGTGAAAACCAATTGTTTCTTTAATGTACTATTTTGTCTGTTATATTAGTGACTTCTAGTTCATCTCTTATATTCTCACTTCTTTTGTAAGGCAACTTTTTGTATTCTGATAAAGGTAGGAGTACGTAGTATCATCTCTGAAGCTTCTATTTGTTGATTCTGTTCCATGGTTGTGTCTACATTGCAGGTTAATAATGCTAAGACTGGAATAACCATAACTTTATAAAATTTTAAAATGGTTTCGGAACGTGCTGTTTTAAATAATGTTTGCTTAAGATTGTCTAGTACCCTAGATCATATATACCCAGATTGCTTAACCTTATACGCTTTGACAGTAACAACTTTTGTCGGGTCTACTATGCTGCCACCTAGTTGTTACATAAGGAGTTACGTCATAACTCCCATTTGAATTGCATTAGCGACTGTACTGCCATCTCGTATTCGTTTACGGCGGACGGGTGTGGCGATCCTGGCGGTTGTTCTCTTCAAAGTGCTGCCGATTGCTTTGCCCTGTTATGGACATAAATAGATAAATAAATAAATAGGGATGAGCAATCTGTTACATATATGATCTAGGCTAGTACTTAGGCCTACATAAATTTATTTAATTTATTTCCTATATTAATAATTTTCGTGTATGGCGCTATGCATTTAAATACTCGTAGTTTTAACTGGAGTCTTTCAATTACTGTATGTTAAAATCTTGTGTTTATGGATTGTTGTCTCACAAGTGAAAGTTCTGGGCACGGATTTTGATGATCTAAAACAGGCATGTCGAACAGCGCTCTCAAACTGTGAAACGATTAATACTGTTTCCTACAGCAGCTGAGCTGAAACGACAGTCGGTCAGCTCACTGTAGCAGTGTTCTGTACACAGTGTGTTTATAAACTCTGGCGGCTGGTATGGATGTGGAACGACGATTCAATAGTGAGTGGACAGATAAATATTTATTTATCTTAAAGGACGGAAAGGCACATTGCTTAATATGTAGAAAAGAACTTGGATACATTAGCCATCATAATATTAAAAGGCATTTTAATTCTACACGTCATGCTGAAGCTTATGGACCAGAAAAGTTATCCGGTTTCACTCGTGAAAAGGCTGTAGAAGACTGAATTCAGAAAACCTTCCATCATCATCGGATGTTAGTAGAATAAGCTTGGTTCGTGCTAGCTACAAAATTTGTGAAATTATTGCAACTGCTTCAAAGCTATTTACTGACGGAGAATTTGTGAAAGGCTGTCTCATAGCTGTTGCAAAAGGGATATGTCCGGAATACGTTAATGATTTTAAATCTATATGTTTGTCTCGTAATATTGCTGCAGAGCGCGTATCATAAATGGGAGATAACTTGGAGGAACAACTGATAGCAACAATGAAAACTTTCACTTATTACTATAGCTCTTGATGAAAGTATCGACCGGAAAGATACGGCGCAGCTAGCTACAGTGTATTCATGAGTGTCGATTCAGATTCCAATGTTCATGGAGATCTTGTAGATGTCATTTCACTAAAGGATCGAACTCGAGGAGGAAATATTTTTGAATGTGTAACAAAAACTATGAACAAATTTCAAGTCATAGTATGATTAATTAGTTTTATACATCAAAACAGTTTACGTTTCTGAACTTGAAGTTGCACTGCTACAACACACACACACAAAATTGATATTTTAAACATGATATTAACAACATTATTATTATGATTTATTTCCGTCACTAACGAACAACATTCATGGAATGACCCAGTAGATAAAATATTATTATTATTATTATTATTATTATTATTATTATTACTATCATCATCATCATCATCATTTATCCTCATGTAGGCTACATTCTTTGTTTATCAGAGTTCGTCAAGTGGTAATCTAAACTGAGTTCCTAATCAATTGGTAAGGTGTATAAAAGTTATCAAAGTACCAGCCGCCGCAGTTTCGCTTTTTTTTACTATCATTCTGCCGGACTGCCTGCTACCTGTGTCAACCATTGCACGGAAAGGGAGGAGTGAAGGCTCTGCAGTTCTCAGCTCGAAAGCGCTGTTCGACATCCCTGATCTAAAATAACTCTAAAAATAACATAAGCTTATAAAATGAACCAAAAAATGTTAGAAAATTATATAAAATGCTGAAAAAAGACCTAAAGTAAACAATCATATACGTAAGTAGTAAAAATTATACCTTGAATTAACATCGCTCCTCTCCATTACAACAGATGACAGTGTATATTCGAAGATTCTGGAATGTGAACGACCGGTGATTGTCGGCGAGGACATCGTTATAGGTTACAGTACATTGAGAAGCTTCTTTCCACATCCTCGCTGACCGTAGGAGTATACTTGAAGAATGACAGATCACTGGGTGTGAATTCTTCTTGTACAAGTATCTCGCTATTTTAGAGCTTTCTCCTGACAGTACTTTAACGATTGTGCACAAAGTTTTCTATCCTGGATTTTTGCCTAACACATCTGTAATATTCATTGAAACATTTTCGCCAATATCACCAAACCTCCTCCATATCTAGCATAATGTATCCTAATGACGGAGACTAAAATGGACGTTGGTGACTTCAAAGAAGCTAGAGTTTAATTACTTTTTTTTTCCTGGAAAGCAGAGCGTACAGCAAGAACTCAGCGGAGAGCTTCATTTCCTATTCTATTTCTGTTCTTCCTTTTGACATCACTTATTATGGAAAAAATCCTTTCAGATTCCGCATTTGAATGAAGTAGTGTCAGCACTAATTTTGCGAAGTTTCCTATATTGGAAAATTTTAGTTTGCCATTGAACTCTTTAGCTTAAATTACTAAAAAAAAAGTACCTTAGAATTTTAAAAAATAACCAAAAAGCTCTCAAAACTTAAAAAAGACCTAAAATTAAAACAGCGAAAAATAATCAGGATTTATATATTTACGGGAGGTGCAAAGGATGTACAGAAAAAAAGATGACATGTCATCAAAATCCGCACCCTATTATGTCTAATAGAATGAATTTTAACATCAGAACTTTTCACAATGCCGTTGAGAAGATTTACTATTATTATTATTATTATTGGCGGCCGGGTAGCTCAGTTCGTAGAGCAGCTGACTACGAACTGGAAAGTCCGGAGTTCGATCTCGGGTGCTGGCGAGATTTTCTCGTCTCCGAACTTCCAGAACGGCTCCGAGGTTCACCCAGCCTCCTATCAAATTGAATACCGGGTCTTTCCCGGGAGTAAAAGGCGGTCGGAGCGTGGTGCCGACCACATCATCTCCGCGGTCAAGAAAGCATGGGGGTCTAACTCCATGCATCTCATATGCCTTGAGGGAATTATTATTATTATTATTATTATTATTATTATTATTATTATTATTATTATTATTATTATTATGTAATACATAGATTGTTGTTTAGTCAACTGTCCGAAAACAGGTCTGAACTTCACAAATGATACTGAGAAGGCACCATTTATGAGCAAACTAGGCCAGGAGATAATGGGGTAGGGTGGCCAATACATAGATAAACTACATAAAGATAATATTTTACTTAGATACAGTATGTATGCAAGTACTAAAGTAGCCTGAACGCACAAGTATTGTTAGACTACAGGTGAAGGCGTGAAGCAGCATAACAGAGTTCTTGCGCTAGGTTGCATTTTGTGATTTAACATAACACCCACGGGTCGAATTAACTTTCAAATTATGGGTCAGGTTTTGATGACTGCTTTTGTTTTCCGCAACACCCTCCCTCCCCGCAACCCTCGCGCAATGTCACGTACTGTTGAAGTCTTAATTAACAGGAAGCTGACAAGCAACATGGTGCTAACGATCCACCTACTTACAGCAAACAATGCGGCTATATTTTACTGTCTGTCTAATCTTCCTCCACTGGGAGCACCTCTCAATATGCAAAGGTCCTTGTCAGTAAATACACCTTAATTGACACAGACGCAAGTATAGTATTTTCTCCTTTGTGACTGAATTAAAGATGGAGGTTGTTATCATCATCGTCATCCCCATAATCAGCAACATAAACATCAAGTTTTGGACTGTTTGGGTTGCTCTCTTTACACCTATGGGGGCTTTAATTAAAAACTAGACATTCACAATCTTTTTAATCATGTGATCTGCACAGCGCAAGGTCGCCTGTTGAAATAACAGAGGACAAAGAATATACAATCTCTATGACATACACATCAATCTCAAATTTTATCAAAATGAAAACTGTATAAAATAACTATGATACATGGACTTCCGGGTCATTCTGTACGTAGGCTCACATTTTGTGAGTGCGTTCTAAGTAATGTACTGTACATAACAGAGAAGTAGATTCACATTTACGATCTTACTAATAAAAATTCTTATACAAACGTTTATATATTCCTGAAGGGGTTAGGTACAGCTTACAGCAGTAAAATTTTGGAAATATTCAATATTTTTTTCTTCCATTACTGTATCTTGTACAATAATGAAAATTAGTATGTGTAAAACACTGTCCTTCTGCTATATGAAAAAACATATTTTTTTTACGATTTAAAAAAAAATATTTTTCTTTTTTCAAAATTCAAAATGGTGGCAGTTCACTGTGCAATGATGAAGCGTTTCCCTCATAACTCAAAAACTATCCAACATTCTGTAATGAAATTTTTTGTGTGTATTTATGCATGTCATATCTACAATGATGCAAAATCACTTCTCTACCTTTGATAAATTGTCTGATAAAAAATAAATTCATTTTAAAAAATGGTCAAATATCAGTATTGTCTTCTGACAGAAAATAGAAAATATATATTATTTATTAAGGAATGCAATTGAAAGAGCATGATATTGTAAACTTGAGTTTCAGCAATGAAATAAAAGAGAAAGAACATGAAAAAAGTTAAAAAATTTATGAGTTACGAGGGAAATGCTTCATCACTGCATAATGAACTGCCTCCATTTTGAATTTTGAAAACAGTGATAAATATTTTTTTAAATCGTAATAATATATTTTTTTTCATATAGCAGAAAGACAATGTTTTACACATACCAGTTTTCATTATTGTACAAGATACAGTAATGGAGGGAAAAAATGTTGAATATTTCCAAAAGGTTTACTACTGTAAGCTGTACCTAACACCTTAAACAGTAAACACCTTGTTTATAAGTCGCATGTGTATTGAGGCGTTGGGTGCAATAACAGCGTAAGTTTAAAACCGAGATTTTGAGAAAAACCATGCCAAATTTTTATAACAATGTAGAAATGTAAGTACTACAAATACTCGCATCATTTCTTTTGTATAATATTTTAGACTATAAATTATTCAGATCCAATATCAGTCCTCTAATTTAAACACAACCCATTTTTAAATGTTTGTAAATAAAGTATGAAAAACTTAATTCATTATTGCATAGAAACTCTGAGACCTCTTAAATTCGAGTACCTAGGCATTAAAATTAGTAGAAAAGTCTACGTAAAGATTAATTTGGTCCTCGCTACACCTGCGTAGACCATCAACCCGCGATGAGATGAGACAATGATGAAGATTTGTTGGGATGCCACAAGGGAACCGGAGCTCCCGGAGAAAATCCCTGCGTCATCTGGACCACGGGCTTGTCAAACACAAGTTAAAAATCGAAGTACACCGATGATTAAACCCGGATCCAAAGGATTATAAGTCCAGCGCTCTAGCCACTAGACCAACGTGGTGGCTGGGTTTTGAAAACTGGATATTCCTAGAATATGTTTTGTGAATTATCACCGTCAGTCTGCTTAATAAGATGGGGAATTTCTAAGCAAACTTTCTAAACTAAAGGAATTCAATACGCAACGCTGCCAATCCAGTGATGAATTGATGAATTACACTGGACAACAAATTTAAACTTTGTTTCTGTCCTTTAGATGGAACTATGTAATTTTAACTAAATGAGAGGTGCTGAGTTCATTTCTAAAAACCAAAATTTTCTAACACATACCATTTTTAAGGTACAAGGACTTCACTTATTTACATAAATTTGTTGTACTAGTACATAAGGCAACCTTTTTTTGGCCAAAAATCACAAATTAAAATGTCTTCTTGATCTTTTACGTTTGTAGAC
This sequence comes from Periplaneta americana, assembly GCF_040183065.1. Classification (NCBI taxonomy): domain Eukaryota; kingdom Metazoa; phylum Arthropoda; class Insecta; order Blattodea; family Blattidae; genus Periplaneta; species Periplaneta americana. The sequence goes on along the minus strand of NC_091131.1, from coordinate 112,747,464 downwards.
AGTTTCTGCAATCTCTCTGATGAGTGACCAGCAATATTCAGCCAGCATACTTGCGTTCCATCTACCACTAAAGCGCTTTTCGAAGGTAGATATTTCTTGATGAAACCTCTATCCATGTTCATCGCTTACAGCACCAAGGTTTTTTTTTTTATAGAAGTCCAGGTGGCTGTTTAGAAAGTGTACTTTCAGTGACATGTTGCATCCCATAAGGTGAAAGTAGTGCAACTACTCACTAACATTAAATAACTTTTTATTTTGGAGAAACAGTACGTGCTGGACAAAACCCAACTGCAGATTCGTTTTTACGACCACAAAATACATCGAATACATATATTTTATAAAGAGGACAAATGTCATGTTGTACAGTGTTATCCAAAAATTTCCACCGCCAGTGGTGCACTCTGGATAGTCTCCGACAAACTAAGTGATCTACGCTTCTTGGCACAGCGACGCGACATCTATTAACCCGTTTGTCCTTCCGTCCTTTCTTTCTTTCCTTGTATCTCTCCATAATTAGTTAATTCATTTCTAAATTTACTTTCATTATCTTTCTTCCATTCTTCAAAACTTCAATGCTTCCATCTTTTTTGTTTTTTATTTTATTATTCCTTGCTTTTCTTTCTTTTTCCTATATTCCTTTCATTTAGCTACTTCTTTACCCTTCCTTCACTTTGTTTTCTTAATTTACATTTTGATTTTTCACTTCCTTATTTCTTTCACACGTTATTGTCTTTTTACAAACCAATGTAATAAATAGATTTATATTTATTTCAGTTACACAAAACGATGCATCAATTGTTACTGAACATTTTAAAACTGGTTCTCATAGAGTGCTTTACTGATCACTTGGAATACCACCAATCTTTGATGTCATATATTTCATACATCAATGCTCGTCTTAGTTCTTCTTCTTTTTTGACATTTAACATTAGAAGTTTGTCTTATACTTCCAGAGCTACCGGTCTTCCCAAACCTCTATTTGAAAATTTTGTTTTTTTCCATTGCATTATGAAGTTCTGGATATAGTACCGGTATGTTATCCCTTTATCCATCTTTGTCATAGATGTCAGTAGAATAACAGCAAGTGAGATGAGGTTCATGAGAGCAACAGCTGGATATACTCGCTGGGATCATAAAAAAATGAGGACATAATGCAAGAACTTCAAATAGAATCCATTATGCAGTTCATCAGCATATATCAACTTCAGTGGAAGAGTCATCTCGAACGAATGGATCGATGCAGAATTCCAAAAGCACTGTTTCATTACCATCCACATGGCAAAAGATCTCTAGGTCGTCCGAAGAAGAGATGGACTGAAAATTCTAGTTTGAGACCGTAACAGGCCACTCGGCCTAATACTTGTTAGGCAGAAGAAGAAGAAAATGTTATCCCTTTAGTAAAAGATCTGTTTTCCTCTTGGTGATCACTATCTGATTTTATTGGGCCATCTCTACTCCGACGTCCCTTCAACATGTCCACACCATTGCAATTCTTTATTTTCCAATATTTTAGTTGTCGAACATTTATCTCCGTTCTTTCCCATACTGCCTTTTCTTTTGACTTTATCTTCTCTTGTTAACTGTAAATACATTTTCATAACATCTAATTACACAGTTCTAATTATTTAAGATTTAAAATCTGGAATACGTTATAAGAGATAGAGGCTTCGCTTAGTAATATATTATATTCTATAGAATCAGCGCCACTAGTCTTGGTGCTGGAAGGAATCTGACCAAACAATTCCTCACTAATAGCTTCCACAAGGCCCCGATTCATGCCTTGTTTGAAATTCCACAGAAATAGGTCCTCTAATCTTCCTTAAATGACGGTCTACTGCTGTAATTTCTTTTACTCAGTCACTTTCGCCCTCAGGCTTCCATAAAATTATAGTAATAAGACATCCATTTGAAACAAAGGCCGAGTGAGGATCGTAAATAAAATAGGGACATTTTAGTCTCTCAAGTAAATAAAGTATCTTGAAGCTGCCAAATTCAATTTGGAGTTATTTTACGGAAATTAAAAATATGACAATGTCTCTCCAATATGAATCAGTCTAACAGTCTATATATATATATATATATATATATATATATATATATATATATATAATTGGAGTTGACCTATGTTCAATCCGTTCGATCTGTGATATCACTCAGTATTTCGTATTTCCACAACTAATTAATTCCTAAATCGCCTAATTGTAATAATATGAAACTAGCTCTAGCTATCTAATGGAAGCAGGATCTCCACTTTTGCGATCAATCTTTCACGCAGGTGGTTCGAGTTCGAGTCCCTGTCTTAATGACGCTTGTAGTGGATAAGTTCGCAGTTGGGTTTTCTCGGGTTTCTCCCTTTTCCCCACGTTATACATCAAAGTCATTTCGTACCATCTCCATTCCATCATCATTTTACATCAATTTCCGATAGCTATTATAGCTGGTGACGACGCGCGGCGGAGGCTGATTTATGGACGAGAAAGGTTGCTGTTGCGAAAACCTTCGCGCAGTCAGCTGGTGTGAGTCAGCATAATATTTGTCTCAGGTGGACGCCGCGTTGTCCTAGGTTTCGCCCTCTCCTTCAGAATAGAAATAATAGTACCATAACACCGCTTGAGACTGAAAGAAATGATACACATATATCTAATCCATATGAACTTACTTACCGGCTTTTAAAGAACCCGGAGGTTCAATGCCTCCTTTACATAAAGCCGCCATCGGTCCCTATCCTGTGCAAGATTAATCCAGTCCCTACCATCATATCTCACCTCCCTTAAATCCATTTTAATATTATCCTCCCATCTACATCACGGCCTCCCCAAAGGTATTTTTCCCTTAGGCCTCCCAACTAACACTCTATATGCATTTCCGAATTTTTCTATACGTGCTACATGCCCTGTCCATCTTAAATGTCTGGATTTAATGTTCCTAATTATGTCAGATGAATAATACAATGCGTGCAGTGTAACTTTCTCCATTCTCCTATAACTTCATTCCTCTTGGCCTCAAATGTTTTCCTAAGCACCTTATTCTCAAACACCCTTAACCTCTGTTCCTTCTCAAAGTCAGAGTCCAAGTTTCACAACCATAAAGAACAACCGGTAATAACTGTTTTATAAATTCTAACTTTCAGCTTTTTTGAGAGCAGACTGGGTGATAAAAGCTTCTCAACCGAATAATAACAGGAATTTCCCACATTTATTCTGTATTTAATTTCCTTCCGAGTGCCATTTATATTTGTTACTGTTGCTTTAAGATAAGTTATTTAAATTTTTTTACCTCTTGAAAGAATAAATTTCCAATTTTTATATTTCCATTTCGTACAATGTTCTGGTCACGAGACATAATCATATACTTAGTCTTTTCGGGATTTACTTCCTAACCTATCTGTTTACTTGCTTTAGCTAAAATTCTCATGTTGTCCCTAATAGTTTGTGGATTTTCTCCTAACATTCTAATCTATATGAATAGACAATAAATTACTAAAATTTTCAATGTCATATTTTCAGATAAGTTGTATATGTATAATAAGTTTATTATATAGCTTTCAGTCTACAAACTTATCAAACAAGGTAAAAGATTAAAAAATTATTATATTATTATTCATATAGCGTGGATTGGACAGACGTTTTGAACCATCTAAAGGTCATCTTCAGGTCTATATTGATTACATGAATATATTTAAACATAAAAGTTATTAAAAATCGTTAAAAAGGATTGTACAGTACTGCAATATGAAATTATATTAGGTTAGTGATTAAAAGTAATGGTTAATACAATATTGATATTGAGGTAAAATGAAATGTGTGAACAGGTTACATAATATCAACTTTGACATGATTAAATTTAACATGATGTATAATTGTAGTATGCTTCTTTTTGAAGAACTTGTATCAGTATATAAGGTTGTAGATGAACGTGTTGTGTTTACTTGTATACGACCAACTCCGAGGAAGTTAGTAAAAGGTTTCTGAAATAATGGAAAAAAAAAAAAAAAAAATAGGAGTTCGTAAAATTTTGTAAAATGTAATTTATGTAATACAGAAAGTATTCTAATTTACTTACTATAACCGACGTATTTTGTTTATCTCTTGGTTAGTAACTTGTTTAGAACTTGGACAATATATAGTCGCGTCGCTGTTACTTCCGGCGTGACTCCTCCTCTTTGCTTACGCCTTAGAAGAGAAGGTTCTATGAAGTCTAGGTAAGTAGTATCGATCGCCATTTTTGTTCTTTCCTTGCCGATCTACCAGACGAGGAATCTATTTGCCGCACCGTTAAACATTATCATATCGTAGCTCCTATGATAATAAATCAAACGCACTTTAATTGAGCAAATAATTGAGCGGCAAATAACGTCCTCGTGTGTTTTCTGCGAACCCCAACTAAAGAACCAAAATAGCGGGCAATTATATTAAGTATTTATTGAGCCTTAGGAAGTGCATAACGTCTTCAGCAGCGAATCACTAGACGCACACGTTTAAATGTAGCCGACCTGCAACGTAGTTGGCTGCCGAAAATAAGAGCGACGGGACTATAGTTCACCGGAGTTTACATCGAGATGTACGAGCCAAGTTAGTAGAAGGAATTTTTCTCCTCAAATATTAATTGTCAATATTACAGATATTATTCTGTAGGACAAATTAATAAAAAAAACCTTTAATATTCTCATAGCTAGCAGTGCATATTTCTGTACAGATTACTGTGCACTTATCTGCGGAATCCCGGCCAAACAGGCACTCAGTTGAGTGCGTCCCGTGTATAATGGCAGTTGACTTGGACATAAAAAAACTTCAACGTATATGGCTAACTTGGGGTCCGGCCACAAAGGGAAACACTGAAGGAGGAAGGTTCGGTCCGGTGCTGTGGATTGAATTCGGCGTAGCTCAGTGGTCAGAGCGCTTGATACGTAGAACCAAGAGACCCGGGTTAGATCCCCGGCGCCGGAGCGAATTTTTCTCCTCAAATATTAATTGCCAATATTACAGATATTATTCTGTAGGACAAATTAATAATAAAAAAAACTTTAATAGTAGAAGGCAGTTGATCATTTGACTAACATGAGTGGTCGATAAGCGGTTTTTATACAATAATCGATAAAGTGGATTTTTGAGGTTTGAGATTTGTTCACTCAATAGTTGTATATTTTGATTATAATGTTTAGCAATATAGTATTCTTCAGCTGTGTTAATTAAACTATTGTTGTTAACTATTTTTAAGATTTGTACATTAATGTTGTTCAGTTCATGTCCGGTTTCAATTAAATGGGTTGCAAATACTACTAATTTCAGCGGAAGAAATTTATATCAGCATTACGTTGTTTTGTTTTATATTTCACAAATAATAATACTGTAACAATGGCGACCTTCCACCGCTGTGGAGTAACGGTTAGCACGTCTCACCGTGGAACGGGAGGGCCGGGTTCAAATCCTGGTTGGGTCAAGTTACTTGGTTCGGGTTCTTTCCGAGGATGTCCCTCAACCAATTCAAGCAGAATTGCTGGATAACTTTCGGCGTTGGCCCTCGGTCTCATTTCGCCATCATTAATTCACATATTATTATCATCCATACCATAGCCCGGGTTAAGTTCACGGTACGCGTGCTCCTACTTGTACAAGAGTGCGGCCGTTCGGCTACAAGTATCATTCATAGATGTGGTAAGCATAAAAGATTCAAGTTGCAGTGTAATCTTCCAGGTCCCTTCTCCGTTAAAAAAAACTATGACGATCATCAAAATCATCATCATCATCACCATCTGCCTTCAAAAACTGAAATTCGATTTTAGTTTCGTTCGAAATCATGTGTAGATTTTAAATCCAGCACTATATATTCATAAATCACCTATGAAAAACCCACTGGAACAAATAGAAGTAGAGCATAAATTAGACCTACAAGAGAAAGTTAAAAAAGAAGAGACTAATACAGAAGTTTTGAAATGTTTGGCATTGGAAACATTAAATACAATGTATCCTGAGGATGAATACCTACACATCTACACCGATGGTTCACTGATGGAAGAAGGAGGTTGTGTAAGCGCAGCACACTCCTCAATTTCTACGCTTCTGCAGGAAGATTAAAAACTAATTTTGATGGAGAACTAGAAGCAATACGCATTGCCCTGTTCCAACTTTGTGTTAGATTAAGTTCATTCCACAAAGTGGCTATATTTTGTGACCTCACCTCTGCTATCCAAGCCATATCAAGTCCAAGATATATACCAACATAAAAAGTTTCGGAAATCAGAACATTGATCAAAATATTACAAGATGTAGGCAAAGAAATCACACTCCAATGAGACGGCTGATCTTCTGGCGAAAAAAGGCACAAAAATAGTTGACCCTCCACAGAAAACAACTCCATTTTTTTCAGCAAAATCAATAATCGTTTCCAGTTTTAGAAAGGAAAGATCAGAGAGAAATTAGCCAAGAGAATATGTGGGCGAAATTGGTAACGGAAAAAAACATCATTCTCGAAGTGAAGCTGTAGTAGCATTCCGACTAAATACAGGACACGACTGCTTGGCAGAACACCTCCATCGCTTCAACATTTCTACGGAAGAGAGATATACATTTCTACATTATTGTCCAAAAATCGAACCCAGTTCTGTTGGATTTGTATCCAGATATAAAGAGCCACGAATTAGGACAAATTTCTCATATATTCTGTAGTTGTGTATTATTATTTTTTTTACTGCAGGCGCATTTCATTTAAATTGTGGGCACTATAAATCTTGTTTTCAGCAGGCGTCCTATAATAACATTGTAACGTTGGCCTGAATTAATTCCAGTGAAATATAACGCCTTTCGTTGAGGATTTACGCTAAAGAAAACAAGGAAATGGGCATCATTAAAAGTCCGGTAGTCAAATTAAACAAGAAATAACAGGATTTCATTTTTATTGATCCAGTTTGGCACCGTCATAGTAACCCACATTTTGCGAACAGACTGATCAGATCTGGTCAGGGAGCCGGAACAGAATAGACTGTATATAAATAGCCCCTTTTCTTCTAAAAACTATAGGTCATTTTCTGTCTTATCCTTCTCTCTCTCTTTTCTTAATTTCCTTTTTTGATTCCATCTTCTGCTCTTTCATCTTTTTCTCATTTTTTCTCTCTTTTTTCTTTATTTCTGAGTTTTTTCTTTCCTTCTCTTTCACTCCTTTTCTATTTTCTATTAATTATTTTATTCTTACTTTATTTTGTTCTTTTCTTCCTACAGATTTCTTCCTCTTTTATAACTCCTCATAATCGACATCTTTGTTTCTTCATTCCTTTCTTTTCCTGCAGTTTTCTTCCCTTAACTCTTTTGTCCTGGTTCCTTCTTTTTATTTATCTTTCTCTTTTTCCTCAATATTTATTTTTTGCATTATTCTAACTTTCTTCATTTCTTTATTCTTCTATCACTTCCATTCTAGCTCGCATTCCTTTCATCTTTCTTTCATTATTTTCTTTCTTCATTTCTTGTTTCTTTTTTCATTTATTCCTATATCCTTTCTCTTTCTTTTCTCCGTTTCCTTCCTCTATTTTATGATTTTCATTTCCCTTGTGTTTGTTTTCTTTCGTTTCTTCCTCCTTCTTGTCTTTGTTCATTTATTTCTCACTTTCTCTCTTATTGTATTATAATTTTATTCTGTGTCTTTTCCTTCCCATTTTTCTTATTTCTGTTCATTTTACTTATCTTACTTCTTTATATGACTCCACAATCCATTCAGCCTCGCTTAAAAGTTGAGTACAGTACGATTATTTAGTCCTGACAGTCGCCGGAGATGTGTTCCTGGGTCAGGCGCGTCCATTTAGTTACGCCAAGGGGTGTTTGGGTTAGTCACTCGCTTGCCTTTGGAGCGATCGGTTGTCATGCGTGCGTTATAGCGGTATGTTTCTAGTACAATTAAGCTGTACTGCATTTCTTTACCAACCTTATCTCTACTCCGAAGCTCTCCCCACTACTCCTATTACTTCCCCTCTTTCGCGTCGCTGAGCTGTCAGGACTAAATAATCGGTCTGTACCAGGTTATTCGCGAAGATGAAAGGCAGAACTCACCCTCTTTCAGTGCCGGGATCAAGAAAGAATTAATATTTTTATATTCTTGCTTCAGACATGCCTTAACAATTGAACAAGGACACTAATATTATTATTGTTTGCTTGTAAGTGCGTTAGTTAGTTTAGTTCTTTGTTACTTCTTTCCTTTTTCTATAAATTTCTTCTCCCTCTCCTTTCTTTCTTTCTATCTTTCTTTTCTTTCTTTCTTTCTTTCCTTCTTTCTTTCTTTCTATCTTTCCTTCCTTCTTTCCTTTTTATTTTTCTACCTTCCATCTTTGACTGAATATCTATTCTTTCCTGGTCTGAGTATGATACTCCCACGCCACTTTCTTCTTACCTTAGTCTGTTTAATGAATTCACTTTCTTTATTCTTTATTTTATCTTTTCTTAATTTTCCTATTTTCACCATTTGTGTTCTTTCTTTTACTTTCATATTTCGTCACTTTATTTTTCTATATGTTCTTCTCTCATTGTGCATCATCTTTTCTATCTTCTATTTCCTTCATTTTAACGTGAATACATCTTTGTTTGAGGTATAGGCTAATTTATTGGAAAATCTAACATTTTTCTCCGTAATATGAAATTCAAGAAGTCTCCGCTAGATGTTGCACATGCCAATATATATGTGTGCTGCCATCTGTCGAATGTTGTGTTATCTACTTGCTACGAGCGTTATTTTATAAACAACTAACGTTTCCTACATATAACCGGACACTGTCAAGGAAATTATTTCATCAATGGACGAGTCCATGAAGTAGAAGAAAATCAATTCAATTTTTTTTTAATTCTCCTATTTATTCTGTTTACTTCCTTTCCTCTTTCCTTTGTTCTATTCCTTTATTATTTCGACCTTCATTATCTTCTTTCATTCGACATACATTTCTTCTTTTCCTTCTTTTTACTTCATTCTTTTCTATTCTTTCTTCTCTTCTGTCATACTTTTCTCGATCCTTTTTTAGTTCTCTCTTTTATTGTTCTGTCTACCTTTATTTTTTTTTTTTCAGATCTGGTCAAGCAGCTGCAACGAAACACTCCAAGCTCTGTTCATCCTATCTTTCTGAGGAACATGAGGCTTATCCCTGGCTCACTCAGTCATCACAGGGAATGGGGATTGGATCCCGAGAAATTTCTTTTAGATGACTGGAAGACACCGCTGTCGCAGGACAGTTTCTTTTCGAGCACTTCGACTTATCCCTGTTCTTCTCCATTATATCCGAATAATAAGTTGTTTGCCTTTTTTTCTTTTCATTATTGATTTTTAGCTTTCTAATGCGTTTTCTGAACTGGATTCAGAGTTTCTCGCAGAAACATTATTTGACCTTTCTTAATGTTATCCCGGCATCATCACACGTGTGTTGTCGTGCGTCTTTATAGTAATTGCAAGCATTTCGGACTGTGATTTATGTAAAACAGGAAGTAGAAACTCCGATAGCCTCTTTGTACAAATATATTTCGCCAACACTCCTGGTTTCAATTCGTGACTCGGACAATGGGTGCATGGGGGCGGAGAGGGAGAAAGCTTTAACGAGAAGCCGAGACAAGAAAGGTCACGCGACTGACCCCACACCTGTAATTTTCCAAGTAGGACAACAATAAGAGCCCCGTTCAGAACATCGCGGCACCATTCAGTGGTAGCGGCACGAGACCGACTTCTCTGTAAGGTAGTGGTCGTCAGCACTCGCTGAAATGTGCAAAGGGTACGCGGTGCTGTCCCATGTGCACTGTCGTGCAACAGGGAGAGATAGAGAGCATACCCGCTAGCAGCTACGGAGTGCACCCTAGTGCACTGCGTTTTCCGCGGGTAAGGGAGACTAGCCCCAGCGTGCTCTGTGCTGACGACCCTGCTGTAAGGCCTCAAATGAAGGCGGAAAGATGCCAGAATTTTCCGATATTACAAAAAATCCGATAATTGATATGACATTCGATTACATTATTATTGCTTTCATTATTACAGTCACTATTAGGCTACCGGCGTAGCTCAGTCGATAGGCGTGTTTGCTTACTGATCCGAAACTACGCTTGGACGTAGATTCGATTTCCGCTTGGGCTGATTACCTGGTTGGGATTTTTCCCGAGGTTTTCTCAACTGCAAGGCGAATTACGGGTAAACACATGGCGAATCTTCGACTTCAATTCGTGAAATATCATTTCGCTATCACCAATTCAATCGACACTAGTAGTTGATACAGCGTTATTAAATAACCGACTAAAAGTAGTCTTGTGACCATTATCATTATCATCATTGTCATTTATCTGCGGTCTTTCTGTCTGGTTCGAGCAAAAGCTTTCTCGCTACATACCCATCGTGTCTGGATTTAATTCGCAAGAAAAAAAGTAGAGTTGTATCTCTCTTCAAATGAATAACAGGGGAGTGGAAACGCGACACCATTTTTAAAAAACGGGACATTTGGCGTCCCGAGCATACTTTTCTCGGGACAGCAGACAAGAGGCTGAAAAAAGGGACAATTCCGTTAAAAACGGGACGTCTTGTCACTCTAACTCTGAGGAATCTTCCACAGTTACTCTATAATTCAGAACAATCGCACACATTTGCTATTATTGGTTCAGAAGTTATAAGTCATTAAAATTATAAAGGTTTATATGGATCGCTAAGTAGCTGTACAATTGTACATTTAGCTCCACTACTGAAAGTCACTTCGTCCCAGTTGCAACCAGATTATGAAAAGCTTATACAGTAGAGCATCGATTATCCGAAACGATTGGGGATAACTGATTTTTCGGATAACCGATCATTTACGAAACTAATTTGTACCGGTGTCATAGGAGCAGTATGAAACAAAGAAACACTGATATTAAACACAAAACTGTACATATATATTTCGTATCACACGTCTTACAAATGACACAGAGAACTGACTAGCCTAGTTTGACAAGTTCAAAATGACCATTAAAGTAGGCCTAAAGTTTAGGAAAAGAAGTCCTTTTTTTGCTTCAGAGTTGAGACATGTTTTTTTTTTTTTTTTTGCCGCTAAATCTCGCAAACAGTGCTAGCGGACTTCTACATGACGAGCGCGCAAATTTGAATTTGCCGACTAGAACGCTTTCGGTTAACCGATGTTTCGGTTGATCGGTATTCCGATAATCGATGTTCTACTGTAGAAGCACATTCACAATTCCACTCACCACCAGAGTTGCCAGATGTCCCGATTTGGCGGAACATGTCCCGATTTTCATATAAAAATCCCGAGTCCCGCTTCGATTCCAGCCGGGACGCAAAAAGTCCCTCCATTAGAAAATTGACATCAGTTGTATAATTTTGTCGTTACATAGTAACTATTTTCTACTCGGCCTAAATATTAATTACTTTAAATTTAAATTAATTTTTTTAATAATGTAGGTTTGCACATTGAAAAAAAAGTAATATTCCGGCAAGTGTAACGTTTGTGTCAACGAATTCAGTTGTGAATATATTTCTGAACATTTAAAAAGAGACGTTCATCAGAAATGCATGGCACAGAGGATGGAAAAAAATTTGTTGAAAATGCTAAAGTACAGTGATAAATATGTATATAAGCTCTGAAAATGTATACTGTATGTTAAATGATGGGTTTAGAGCGGTAATATGTTAAGTCATAAAATAAATATGAATTCAGCTAGCAATAAATTTTGTGCGAGATTGTGCGTATTTGCTTGTTTTCCGCACAGAACCAATACGCGGTAAGTGTGAAATACCACATTCAGTATTCCCAACGTAACACACATAACAACTTCCCTCTTCTTACCGCTTAAGCGCGACATTCATTTTACTGCTTTAGGCTTTTAACATATTATTTTTAGAGACGTTTAACATAGTAATAATTATAAATTAGAAACTTACCACTGCAATTTCACCTAAATTGCAATGTTAATTATTGTTTTTAAATATTTGCAAAAATTAAGTAAAGTCTACTACTCCAAGAAACTTATTGCATTCCTGATACAAGTAACATTAAGGAAGCCGTGAAAAAATCAACAAGATTCCAGATGCCGATATTATTACTGCAATATGTTATATAAATAATATTGTTAAAATATTAAAATGAAAAATAAATCATTACATAACCTTACCGTTTGTTTTAAGTTCGCATTTATAGACTGGGGGAAAAAAAAGACAGACGTATATCACGGCCTGCTGGAGTATAGTAAACACAGAAAACATTTTATAGCAACAATGTTGAAGAAAGATATTTTGGTTTTCCGAAGTTGGCGTCATTAAACAGAAACCAACATGGAGATTTCATTGCAACTAATTAGAAATTCGTCTTTCAGGTATGTAATAAACAAACTTCGCACAAAATAATGTACGATACACGAAAGGTATGTTTGTTTTCATGTTCTCGGAAATTAAAAAAACTCAACTACGTTTCGCTTTTTCAATTTTTCCTCGAACATGAAAACATCAACATACCTCTCTTGTAACGTATGTTACTATTATGTCATTGTAATCAATGAAAAAACATTGAAATGTAAATATTTTGCTATGTTATGAAATTTGTACTTTACAATTAATAATAATAATTAAATATTAATAAATCAAAATTTAAAAAAAAAATTTTAACAAACTTAAAATGATAGTTATTATAAAACCAACATCAATCAAAAATAATAAAAATTGGGAAGTCTTTGAGGCAGGACTACTATTAAGTCATTGAGTCAATAAAAATTTGGCATAACATATTATTGTCACAAGCCCTTCAGAAAGACGCTAGACAAATAATGTGGTGTAACTTACAGCCAGATAAATATTGTTTGGTGCTTGGAAACCTGTACCTATAATACCTTTTATTAAAATTGCAATTTTGATATCCATATTATTAGTTTCTTGAACTGCATACAAATGGATCATTTTTAATAAATTTTTCTAGTCATGAAAATGTCAACTCTGCCCACATTCATATCACTCTTCCTTTAAGACAAAACTAACAAGGAGAGGACATGCTCTGTATATCACCGAATGGAATAAAATTGTGTGAGATGAAAGTACAAGACACACTGTTTAAAGTCATACCTGGCATGGGTGGCCAATGACCTCTCGTTTTGGAAATATTGGCTATTGTTTGTGACATACTTCCGTTAGGTGCTTAATAGGGAAGCATTAGACTATGTAATAGCGTAGCCCATATGGTTGGATGCTTAGTTGTTATCCAGGTAACCTGAGTTCGAATCTTAGCCGATCCCATATTTTTTTTTTCTTTTAATAATGATTAATATTGTGATCACAGTTATCTATTTACATACCTATATCACATTTCTCAATGTATTGAATGCTTCATCATGTTTTAAACAAATTACTAATTAACTAACATTGTATTGTAAAGGATAAACAATGAAATACTGCTCACGTAGGAAGGTAAGATGTGTCACTGGTGTCTGTTCTATTTCTGTAGCAGCTATTCCATTTCATTTTGTACCCGATTCATTATGATGTCATAAAAACACACAAAATACACATATTTCCTGCACAGCAAATGAAAGAAGGTTGTCCACAGTCACACACATTTTTCCGCACTTCTGCTGCGAAACAGATATCCTTCACATTCACAATCGACGCTAAATAACCTAGTAGTTGATACAGCGTCGTTAAATAACCAACTAAAATAAAAATAAAAATTCACAATCACAAACACTTCTCGTTCGTTTATCAATTTTGATGCATACCACGCATATTTCAACATGGCTTTGAATATAGGAACTGAAAACTGAAAGTGAATTAAAATATAATAATAATAATAGTAATGACGATGATGATGATGATGATGATGATAATAATAATAATAATAATAATAATAATAATAATAATAATAATAATAATAATAATAATATCAAGCTTTAAAAAATGAAAAGGCATTAGGATTCGAACTCGGGGTGCGGGGATGACATCTCAGCATCCAACCACATGAGCTACGCCGTTACACAGTTTAATGCTTCCCTATTAAGCACCTAACGCAAGTATGTCATAAACAATAGCCAATATTTCCAAAACGAGGGGTCATTGGCCACCCATACCAGGTATGACTTTAAACAGTGTGTCTTGTACTTTCATGTCACAAAATCTGATTTAATTCGGTGATATACAGAGCGTGTCCTCTCCTTGTAAATACTGTATGTGATGGAAGAAGGATGCCCTCCTTGGTAGATCTAAAATCTGGCAACCCTGGACACCACACACTCTTTCATATCCATTAAATAAGTAATACTAGACAAGAAGGGTTTAATATTGCAATCGTTTTGTAAAATACATCATTGCAGCTTTGCAATGTACTATGTTGGCACGCTTCATTTATTTATTTTTTTTAGTCCGCTCCGATAGAAGCTGACCTAAGCGACTGTCTTGCTTCATGGAAACCACTTGATTAGTGAGGGTTCTTCTACTCGTGAATATCTTGCGCTGGTTTAAATTCTTCACAAGAGTGATACTTGAAATGCACAGTCAGTGGGACAGGTTTTCAATAAATATTTCGTTTTTTTTTTTTCTTTTTGCTTCATTATCGCCACGTCACTGCGTCATCATCACACCGTATCTGGATAGGTTTCCTCCCTATAGTTGAAAATAGACATTTAGTAATTACACAGCTATAGTAGCACATACAGCCATACACATTTATAGGACAGTAGTACTGGTACTACGTGAATATAACGTCACTGCCAAGTTTTCTGAGCGGTCAGCTCCGAGTTCCACTTTCGCCGCCCGCTGATTGATTGTTATCGGTTCAAATTTGATTACTGCTTCCTCACGATGCGGGTGAATGGTCCCGATGTAACGGACCTCATATTCAAGATTGCCAAGTCCATTTCGTATTAACATCTGTTTCACCCTTGGTTGCCTCGATGTTGCTGCTTCAAATCTTTGTATCGTAATCTCTGATTTATTTATGCATTCGAACTTGACTATCTAACCGTTACTCCAGTATCTATTACCGCAGCTCTCCATGTTACCGACCTGAGTTCAGATCTCGCACGAGTCAAAAACTATAATTTGCGGTAAAGAAACATAAAACTAGTTATACGTACGACTAAAGCATTTGCATTTCACGCCGAAGACTTCAGCTCAAAACCTGATGGGTTCAAGCGGAATTTCGAGTGGATTAAGATTGCCATGAGGAAATTTCTCGGGGCACTTCAGTTTCCCCGTCGCCTTTTCTCGATAAATCATAATAATTCTCATCACCAGTGTAATAACAACGATACCATATAAGAAGACTAACTCCATTGATGAGAGGAAAGTTTTAAGAAACAAATAACTGTAGTACTTCTGGAATTCGCAAAAACACGTGTGTATTCTGACTTACAATCTGCAAACAAACATAGTATGGTGGCAGTGGATCGAACTTCCACTCTATAGACTCGAGCACAAGTGAAAGTGACCCCAAATAGAATTTTCAATGGATAGAAAGACTATTGGAAAAGTTTGTTTTCTGAGAATACTACCGTTTCCCATTCTATCATTCCGAAATGTTACCCTATTACGTCATAATCATTCTTGAAACTACAGCGAGGAACCAGAAGATCAGCTACCTCCACAGAGCCCTTGTGATAGATGCTCTACACTGTAGACAGAGTCTACAGAGTAAGTAATCACGAATACTCCTTTGAGAAGTGTCGGAATAATAGGGTACGACAACGTACACTGACGTTCAAAGGTATCTGACCTACGATTTTATGATCGTATAAGCGAACTTTCCAACAACGGGATAAGTCAGAACCAAAGATATTGCAAATTGACAAACTGAACCAAGCTCGAAAACGGTGGCAACTTTATGCGGATCCTCAAGCAAAAAGAGCTTTTTATCGGTATCAACGTGCTATCCGAAGAAAATATGAACTTTACAAAATCAATAAGTTTGCCGACACAGTGGAAAACATAAAGCCTACAGGAAAAACCTTTTGGTCGTTTACAAAACGAATGTTAGGAAAATCTATCACAAAAAATTCAACACCTATTAAAGACTCAAGTGGTACATTTAATTATGATCCCATTGATAGGCTTGAAGCTCTTGCAAACTCCTTTCAAAACCGATTCTCCTCCCATCATCACTCTTCACTACAAGACTTTTCAACAACAATATCGCAACATGTAGAGTCCATATTACATCCCCCTGAACCGGGAAATGCACCTCACGTACGACCACAAGAAATCAAGATCATAATTCGAAATCTAGCACCGAAGAAGACACCTGGTCCGGATAAAATCACACCAGCCATACTGAAGAAATTACCAAAAAAGAGCAATAACACATTTAACGAAGATATTCAACTCATGTCTACATCATAATTATTTTCCAACAGCATGGAAAACAGCACATATTATACCAATTGTTAAACCGGGAAAAGATCCAACATTACCCCAAAGTTATAGACCAATCAGCCTAACCAACTTCCTTGGAAAAATTTTTGAACGTATCATTCTGGCACGACTAAAGCCATATTTAACTGCACCAGATGTCATCCACCATGAACAGTTTGGATTTAAAGCCCACCATAGTCCCAGAGAAGCACTTCACAGATTAACAACATCCGTTCAAAGAGGATTTCAACTTGGACAACATACAGTAGCTACATTTATCGACATTCAGCAAGCTTTTGATACTGTCTGGCACACTGGTTTATTATATAAACTTCACAAACTTAACATTCTATAAATTATATTCAACTTATCGCCAGCTACCTTTCAGATAGAACTTTTCGTGTTCAAAACGGACGCTGTCTCTCAAACGCTCAAGTCATAACAGCAGGAGTTCCTCAAGGATCAGTTTTAAGCCCAACACTGTACTGTGCATATGTCCGTGATATACCAATTCATCCAAAATGTAAACTTACACTATACGCTGATGATACTGTTATTTATACGAAGCATATAAACATTCATTTTGCTTGTCTACAAATGCAGGAAGCCTTAAATATTATTACCCAATGGTCCACAAAATGGCGCCTTAAGATAAATGGCTCCAAGTCGCAAGCAGTTGTTTTCACAAGAAGATTTCCGTGGCAATCACAACCCTTAACCATTCAAAATGAAAATATACCTTTCACAACTACCGTCAAGTATCTTGGAGTTTTTCTTGATAAGAGACTTACTTTCAAACATCATGTCTTACATATTCGTGAGAAGGCCTTCCAACGATATATGCTTCTTTACTCATTTTTCAAGAGCTATACATCTTTAAATGTTAAAACCATGTTGTACAAAGTTCTAATTCGATCCTACATGACATTCTGTTGTGAAATATGGGCTCAAGCAAATCCGCGACATCTTTAACGACTGGACGGACTTCAACGAGCCATCTGCCGAACCATCACTGGAGCGGACTATCTCATTCGAAATAGCCAACTGTACGACGATCTTGGCATACTGTACATCTCAGCTTATATCAAAACTCATCGTACAAAATTTCTAACATCCCTCCATAAACATCCAAACCCACTAATAAGTAAAAATATACCGGTTCCTTTTACATGACATTATCAACATGCTCACTCTGCTATTGGTAGAGTTACGGTGCCTTGAAATATTTTAATTTCTAACTTGTCATATGATCTCCTACACTTCTTTTAAAAGGAAAGGGTCAATTTCGACCTGGTACTTATGAAAAATCAATCAATGAAAAGAAAAAAAAAAAAAAAAAGACAAACTGAAAGAGTTCCGCTAGTTCTCAATAGGTGGCACCACTATTGGGAGCCGTGATAAAAGTGTCAGGGAAAATGATTATGTAGATTATGCATAAATTATTCTTCTAATAGAAAATATCAGCGGTTTCCAGCCAAACTCAGTGTTGCTTTGCAGTCAGTAGAGCGAGATGAAAAATTGAATTCTATAATACGGGTATATTTATCTACGTTTGGCAATAGTGACTATTACTTTCGCCATATATTCATAGAAGTAATAACTAAAGAATCCACACTTAAACGAACAAATTATTATCGATCACTATCGATAAGTAGGGTCAGATATCTTTGAACGTCACTGTACAAGCAAGCAAAAAATAATTTAAGTAGACCTGTCATGTTTTGCATGTTTTCTAAAAACCTAGTTCTTTTAAAAATTTAATGATACTGTTCACAGCTTATTTTCTTCAAGTATTATTTATTTATTGTATTATTTTTACATTTATTTGTTTGTTTATTTATTTCCTAATTTTCATTTGATTGTTTATTTTCTATTTATTGAATTGTTTGTTTATTTATTTAATTATTTGCATGTTTATATATTTACTTCTATATATGTGTATGTATTTCTTTGTTTACGTGATTTTTAATTATTTTCCTTTTCATTCGTTTGCTTATTTGTTTTTTTTTAATTTATCTACCAATATATTTACTTATGTGTTTATTTATATATTTAAATATGTTTTGTTAATGTATGTATAAGTACATGTAAGAAAGTCTGTATATACAACGTGATTAATGAAATATGACGCGCGCTTTAGGAATCAATTTTATATGTAATTCTGATAATAAAATCATATGAACATAGGTCCAATCATAATATTTAAGGAGTTACTGCCGTTTGAATCCTAAGAAAGTAGAAACGGGTGTAAGTTTAATTAATAGATAACAAAAATAAACATAAATTTAAAAAAAATATATTTAAAATACTGCATGAAAGATAAGATAACCATACTTTAGTTTCAAAGCAGATTTTCAAGTATTTCTTTTTCGACTTCAACTCAATTGGCCGCACGGATGTGAATCAATCTGTACATAATCTTTAACTATGCTATTGCTCATTAACATGGACTTTATAATTCAAATCTCTTCCGCGATCTTAGTAGCGCTATTTGTAACTACGTTATTACACTTATTTCTAATTTGTACTGTGTGTCGTGAGATTTTGTAATTTGTTTATTTACAAAATTATAAACAAGAACTATTTTAATGCATAAAGCGAAATCACTTCTACAAAAACTTCCACGCTATGACGTTAATTTTTCAGCGCTACCAACCTATGCAGAGTATATGACACTACGTGAATACGTATTGTACAATGCTAACGCTTATAGTAAAACTAATTGCCCTTGAGTGTACACAGATTAAAGTTAGTGACAACAAATTACTTACTTCCACTCTTCCAATTCAAGAATGTTATTGTAGTTAATTGGGATAACCATCTTCTCTTTTCTCCCTCTAACCCTGGTCTCCACAACTTACCCCTCATCTAACACACTCTTACATTGTTATAGACTTGGATGTCATGCGTCACAGACTTCGGGGCTATGAGCAACAGACATCAGGTCTTTGCGTCAGAGACCTTGGGGCTATCTGTTGTAGACCTCGAGACTGTCACAGACTTCGGTGCTAAGCATCACAGCCCTCCGCCTGTCACATAAGTAATCCCTCATCAAAACCTTTCTAACTTTGTAACGTACACTGATTAGATTAGATTAGATTAGATTAGATTTATTTATTTAACCTGGTAGAGATAAGGCCGTCAGGCCTTCTCTGCCCCTCTACCAGGGGATTACAACTATAACATGAACAATAAGATTACAATTAATATTAAATTTACAATTACAATTACAATAAAAATTAAAGTACGACAAGAATACCTGATTAATGAAAGCTAGACATTTTATCATAGAAGTTAAGAACAAAGAATATTTTTGTATTTACTAAATTACAAATTAAACCTACAATAACAAAATTCTATAGTGATGACGTTCACAGACATCTGACCTCCAATTTTCTGATCGTGTAAGCGAACTTTCTGACAAAGGGATAAGTCAGAACCAAAGATATGACAAATTGACAAACTTTGAAATAGTTCCGCTAGTTCTCAATAGGTGACATTATTGGAACGGGTGAAAAAGTATTTGGGAAAATGTTAATGTAGATTAAGTGTAAATTATTCTCATAATGGACAGTAGCAGAGATTTTCCGCTAAATCTGGTTTTTTTTACAGTCATTACAGACGAGGGGGATACAATTTTGAATTTTATAATGCGGGTATATTTATGTATTATTGGTGACACTGACTGTTATCTTCGCCATCCATTCATAGAAATTATAACTAAAGAAGCCACATTTACAAGAAACAAATTATCGATCATTATCGATTAGTAGGGGTCAGGTACCTTTGAACATCAGTGTACACTTGCGTTCAAAGTTATTTGACCTATGATTTTAGGATCATTTAAACGAACTTTCCAACAACGGCATAAGACAGAACCAAAGATATAAAAATTTGACAAACTTTGAAAGAGTTCCGCTAGTTCTTAATAGGTGACACCATTATTGGTGAAGTTAAAAAAATTGTAAGGGAAAATGATTATGTAGATTAAGCGTAATATAGTCTCATAATTGACAATATTATCGGTTTCCAGATAAACCCAGTGCTCTTTTACAATCAGTAGATTGATATGAAAAATTGAATTCTATAATGCGAGTATATTACCTACGATTGGCAACACTGACTATTATCTTCGCCATCTATTCACTGAAGTAATAACTCAATAAGTCACACTTACACGAACAAATTATCTATCACTATCGATTAGTACGGTCAGATATTTACCTTTGAACGTCAGTGTACCTCGGCGTATCGATACCACGCAATGCTCCTTTTCCATTTGCACTAGCCTTTTATTCGCTTTTATTGTCTTTCAGATGTTGTCACTACTGTTAGGTATTTCTCTTAGGATGAAATCTAGCTGGAGAATTTGCAATTATGGTGAAGTAATGTAAATTTACTACTACTGTAATGTAAACAAAATTATATAATGTTTATGTTTAACATAAATTCTACCGATTTCGTGTGTCGTGATGGAAAGAATTTGTGACATAGTGAATGACGAAAAGTGCCTCCTTTAATGTTATAAATTACATGTGATTTTTATATATTCTTCTTGCTGTGAACGTAGTGTATTATAGTGATGTGAGGTCGTAGTGGTGTATTTATTGGTGTACCCGAACTTATTATTCAATGGTAGCTGAATCATATTTATGTTAAATTACTAACATAGAACTACCAGTAAACAATACGTATAAAGAAGCGTGTAGAGGAACGAAGTTTGCATATAACTTCCAAAAGGTAAGAATTTCTTGTGATATTTTAAAATAGGTACAAACCTATAAATCCGTTCCCTAATAATGATTTTAGTTTGCCTTTTCATATTGATGATGACAGTTGTACAATAATAGACGCAATAAGGTCTGTGTTGCTGTTACGCATATTTTAAGAATATTTTGGATTGTAAAAGTATTTTAAATGTATAATTATTATTGTATAGTTCGTTTTATTATTTTCTCAACATCCTAAGTTGAAGTTCTTCTTGTGGGAATACGATTAATTGAAAAGCGTCTATTATTGTATGATTTTGAGAATTAAATCCAGAGGTTATGTTAGACACATTTTCTCTGAACATGAGATATTAACTGCTTACGGTTTATTTATTTATAAATCTGCACTTTTCGTAAGAAATTTCCTCGCTTATTTAGCTGTAATAGTGTTTCGGAGGATCATTTTACTAGACAATCAACGATTATAAAGTAGTAACTTCTATTTACACCATTAGCAGAATTATAAATACGAGTAAATTGTCTGAGGGAAATGTCAACTTACTTACTTACAAATGGCTTTTAAGGAACCCGGAACCTCATTTCCGCCCTCACATAAGCCCGCCTTCGGTCCCTATCCTGTGCAAGATTAATCCACTCTCTATCATCATATCTCATCTCCCTCAAATCCGTTTTAATATTATCCTCCCATCTACGTCTTGGTCTTCCCAAAGATCTTTTTTCCCTCCGGCCTCCCAACTAACACTCTATATGCATTTCTGGATTCGCCCATACGTGCTACATGCCCCGCCCATCTCAACCGTCTGGATTTAATGTTCATAATTGTCAGGTGAAGAATACAATGCGTGCAGATCTGCGTTGTGTAACTTTCTCCATTCTCCTGTAACTTCATCCCTCTTAGCCCCAAAATATTTTCCTAAGAACCTTATTCTCAAACACCCTTAATTTCTGTTCCTCTCTCAAAGTGAGAGTCCAAGTTTTACAACCATACAGAACAACCGGTAATATAACCGTTTTATAAATTCTAACTTTCAGATTTCTTGACAGCAGATTAGATGACAAAAGCTTCTCAGGCGAATAGTAACACGCATTTCCCATATTTATTCTGTGTTTAATTTCCTCCCGAGTGCCATTTATATTTGTTACTGTTGCTCCAAGATATTTGAATTTTTCCACCTCTTCGGAGGATAAATCTCCAATTTTTATATTTCCATTTCGTACAATATTCTGGTCACGAGACATAATCATATAAGTACTTTGTCTTTCGGGGTTTACTTCCAAGCCTATCGCCTTACTTGCTTCAAGTAAAATTTCCGTGTTTTCTCTAATCGTTTGTGGATTTTCTTCACGTCATCCGCATAGACAAGAAGCGGATGTGACCCGTTCAATTCCAAACCCTCTGTGTTATCCTCTGTGGTCGTGCCAGAGAATCAGCCCCATTCCGAGGCTTATTGTAAGGTTTCGTAACAAGCTGTTTTTACGCATGGGTAGTTAGCCCTTCGTCAAACCCCCAAGCTGGAGGACCACCCCTTATCGGCTGTCCACGACTGCTTATTCAATATATTCACAGCTACCCTCCATATCTGGAGGCCGTCTCCTCTATCCGCAACCTGAGGACGCGCCATGCCGTGGTGATAGGGACCCACAATACATGGGAGGGGATTGTCAACAATTAGCCTATAATAATATAACATTATTAAGAAAAGTTTGTGCTACACCATTTTGTAGTTTTAATGAAATTTTTGTAACTAATTTTCTCGTGTATGGCACTTGACAGTAAATATACCTACGCTGTATATTATTCTATAGTAAACATGCAGGGAGGTAGGAACAGTAGGCAAAGTAGGAGAATTATCCAAAATAGACAGGCGGTGCAAACAGAAATGACAGAAATTTAAATATAACTCGCAGGTACTCTGACTGAAGGATATGTTTCTAAATGTTATCCCCATAATTACGAAAGATAACCTAAAAATTTATTTTGTTTGATCAAATGAAATTATTAATACGAACCCGAAAACCTAATATCACTTTAAAATGTATACTGTTTATTTAATAATTGTTGATGTAAAATTTATTAATAAAGGTAGGAATTTATACCACAACATGAGGATATTAAGTTAGTTGTGCTTAGACTATCATTAGGTCATGAATGACGTGAACCCTGAGGTATGGCCAGGTTACAACTGAAATGTGTTTTGTATCGCAGCAGTTGAATGGGGATATGTTTCTCGTGCGTAAAACGAACACTCTATGCATACCTAACCTTGTAGTCTCTGTGGGTAAATTCCTATCCTTAATTATATTAATTACGTTCAAATTTCAAATAACACTCACTAGTAACTTTCCTTTCATGAACGTTGGCAGCTTCTTTAAAGACAAACGAAGCTGTCAACATAAGAGTTAGAAAGACACTGTCAGTTGCAATGTTAATTGTCACTACCGAAATTCTTAACAAAATTGGCAAAAGAAAGTCCAACCTGGCAACTAGAAAATCGCTATAATCCGCTAGCGTATTTAGTAATAGGAGGAAAATGTTTATGTTTAACCCTTGGGGCAGTCATGTCAATTGATGCCCATAGGAGCAAGCGCGTGCTTTAGGGCTCAGGAGAGCCTGAGCGCTTTACAGCGGAAAGGAAAGAGACTGACGAAACAGGTAGTATAAGCCGCTTGGTCGAGCTGTATTCAGGGATGGCCAGCACTGATTCAATAGATAAAGGGAAGGGATCTTATTAAAACTGTACCCATGTTAATTTTTAGATTTGTCTGAGAAGTACAAGTGCGTTATAAGAATGTAAGTTTTAATTTTAATGCTCATTTTTCACAAGTTTGATTTTTTTATTCAAAATAAATATTTTCTCAAATTTTTTTACAGAAAAATAAAATTTTCAGGTATAGGCCTATTTATTTAGTAGCCTTACAGAATGTTTTCGCAAATCTAATATACCGTAAATACGTATCACTGAAGATAATGTATTCAAAATTTTGAAAATATTCGCATGGAAATTGTTTGTAAGGAAATGAATTAACAAAGCAACTACTGTTACATCATAAGCAAAAGATAAGTGCCCATGTGTTGTAAAAATGTCAGCTCTGTAGCTTCAGCACATTTCGAGAAAATAATTTAATATTCTGATGATAGGATGTGCTCACCAATACCATATTAAAAGCATAATGCGATAAGAGTTGTGTTATGGAATATTAGTTACACTTAAAACATATACAATACCTAGGTAACTTTGCTTTGTACTGTAATATTGTTTTGATTAATTTATTGATTACTTTTATAAGGCTAAAGGTACCATCAATATCAATTCCAACTTATCATGTCATACTCAATCTCTTTCTTTGGAATATCACTTTCTTTATGAATGATGTGTTTCATCCATTTAGTACAGTACAGTTGTAGTACTATGGAATTTATGTGAATATTCCTTCTTAACTTTTTATTACGTTATTAACATTTGAAACACAACTGCAATATTAAGAAATTGATATTAGTACTTTTGTTTTACAGACAATATAGATAATATTAAACTGAAAGAAGCCATATAATAATGACATAAAATTTCACGTTCCGTTTGAAGTTGTGCACCACTGTTTTCTTAATCCAACAGGTTGCTTATTCATATACACAACCCTTCCTCTTTCCATACTTAGCGCTTGCTGCCCGCGCACGACGTCAAGGTCAGAAAAATGCGCTTGCTTTGACATCACTGCCTTAGGGTATAAAATAAGAAAACCCAGACTATATTTCCCTCCTGGGATCGAAGCCATTTTCGCCGAATTTGGTAGATGAATGTTTTCCATCTTTATCTCCCACGGAAGACAAGCAGCTAGTTATACACGTAAGTGACTAGACAGTTGAGCGACAGAGCACAGATGAAGAGAAATATCAATAATTTAACTATCACATTCCGTCGTTATTGGCATTCCAGTTTCTGAGTCCAGACCTCAACTGCTTCTTCAGAATAGGTCGTTTAACGGTTCCTTTAATAGTTTATTGAGTTCCCCGTACTGCGTGCCTTCGCCCTTGATAACTGTCATAACGCCCCAGTCATTATTGTCAATTTGCACCCCTTTAAATCGCAACGTCTGTTTCTCAGTTGCGGGTAGCGATGCAAGACAAATATGGTTGGGTGCAGAATGGTTGAGGCGTTACCGTGAAAACAACGGCAACACGTGGCCTGTGTCGCCGACTGATGCTACACTACAGACTGTGTGCGAAAGAGTGGCGTCTTCTTATTCTGCAATATTGTGCGGTTTACTGGTTTCTACCTTTACCGGTACATAATACAGTCTGATCCGTTTGGGTATGGATAATATTAATTTATTATTATAAAGCTATTATGATAATAGGAAACATTTCTTGCTGGTTATATTATGATTAAAAGATGGGGAGAAGGAGAAGTAGGTTATTTTACGACGCTGTATCAACATCTTAGGTTATTTAGCGTCTGAATGAGATGAAGGTGATAATGCCGGTGAAATGAGTCCGGGGTCCAGCGCCGAAAGTTAGCCAGCATTTGCTCAAATTGAGTTGAGGGAAAACCCCGGAATAAACCTCAACCAGATAACTTGCCCGGGATTCGAACCCGGGCCACTTGGTTTCGCGGCCAGATGCGCTAACCGTTACTCCGCAGGTTTGGACTTAAAAGATGGGAATTTCCATATATGACAATCAACAATGCTTAATCTGAGAGAACAAATGAAAATCATAGATGATTAAAATGGCTTCTAAAAATCAACAGTGAGCACAATGTGTTCTTTGATGTGCTAAATTTGAGAGTGTTAAAAGAGTTCAAAGGAAATTTCAACGTGAGTATTGTGTGCGTAATGTACCTAAATACGATTCAATAATGTTATGGTATCGAACATTTGTAGAAACAGGTTCTGTGTTCAAACAAAAAAAATGCAGGAGGTCG
This sequence comes from Periplaneta americana, assembly GCF_040183065.1. Classification (NCBI taxonomy): domain Eukaryota; kingdom Metazoa; phylum Arthropoda; class Insecta; order Blattodea; family Blattidae; genus Periplaneta; species Periplaneta americana. The sequence continues at coordinate 112,721,492 of NC_091131.1, read as the reverse complement.
CAGGCGAAACCCAGTATGAGAAGCAGCTATCTCTTGGTTTGGTCTCCAAACTCCCCAGATCTAACCCCTCCTGACTTCTTCGTGTGGGGTTTTGTTAAAGACATTGTCTATTCACAGAAACCCAGGAACACTGATGATCTGAGAGTAAAAATTACTCAAGCTTTCAACAAATCACCCCTCTTATGTTACAACAGATATGGGCTGAATTGCATCACCGTTATGAGTTGTGCAGGTTGCGCAATTGGGGTCATGTTGAGCTCTGAGGAATCTCTCATCTTTCATTGTTGCATGCACAAAGTTTCAACAAATAAAGTTCAGTAGTTAATGTTTTACGGTGTTTTTATTTGACCCATACCCAAACGGATCACTCTGTATACTGATGTTTTTAACTTTTCCTTCCTTCTGTTATTATTTCCCATTATTGTTATCTTTCTCTTCATTACATTCTTGTCCTGTTTTTCTTATATTTAAATTTTTTGTTTTATTGTTTCTACCTTTTTTTTTTTAATATTGCTTCTTGTAACGTTTTCTCATAATTCTTCCTATTTTGCGAATTTAAGTTATACTCTTTCTTCTGTTACTTATTTTTTTTTTTTACTTTCCTTCCAGTCTTCTTACATTATCAATTATATTATTTCATTTTCTCTTCTTGTTTGTAGTTTTCATTTCCCTCTCCTTTACATTTACCATAATTTCTTCAGACTTTTCATTTTACTGATCTTTTCCTTTTTTTCTATCTTTTTATAGTATCGTTCTTCTATCAATTTTCTTCTCTTCTTACATCTTCCTTTTTACTTTTATATCATTCCACTTAGATCTAAATCTTTCTTTATCTTCCTATTTCTTCCTTTACACATATTTAATTTTCTTCTTCTTTCCTTTTCTTTTATATCTTTATTTTATTCTTATTTCCATTTCTTTTCACGTCATAATTTTTCTAATTTTGTTACTTTTTACATATTAATTATGACCTATTTCCTTCTTCGTTTTTTTCTTTCCCTCATTTCCTTTTCCTTTTACAAATTAATTTTGATTCTTATTTCCTTTCATTTTAACAGTATAATTTTGCTACTTATTTTCTTTCCCGATATTACACAATAATTTCGTTTCTCATTTCCTTTTGTAGTTCTGCACAATAATTTTTCTTCTTACTTTCTTTTCTGGTTTTGCACATTCGTTTTCCTTCTAATTTTATTCTCTGGTATTAAACAACAATTTCTCTAATTTCCTTTCACAGTATTATTCTTATTTTCTTTTCTGATTTTACACATTCATTTTTCTTATTTCATTTCCAGATATTACACATTCATTTCTTTATTATTTGCTTTTCTAGTAGGCCTATTAGACGATAATAATATGTTTCTTATTTTCTTTTCTGATATTACACATTCTTTTTTTTATTAGGCCTACTTGTTTTCCTGGTATTGTTGTTGTTTAGTCACCTGTTCGAAGACAGGTCTGAACCTCACAAGTGATACCAAGGCACCACTTATGATAAGAAGCAACTAGGCCGGGATATAATGGGGTACGGTGTCAGCTACATTTCCTCCTCCAATGCATACATCGCCGATTAGCTGCATATAATCCGAGTTCAGATGCATACAAACAAATAATTGTTCTTCCTCCGACATATATCGTCAAATAGGATGTACTGCCTGATAATAGATGTACATATCAGCCACAACCTCAGTCAGAGACATTAATCATTTTTCTTCTCATTTTCTTTTCTGATATCACCATTTCATTTCTTTACTACTTCCTTTTCTGGCATTAGACATTAATAATTTTTCTTCTCATTTTCTTTTCTGATATCACACATTCATTTCTTTATTACTTGCTTTTCTGGTATTAGACATTAATAATTTTCCTTCTCATTTTCCTTTCTTATATTACACATTCATTTATTTACTACGGTACTTGCTTTTCTAGTATTAGACAACAATAATTTGTTTCTTATTTTCTTTTCTGATATCACACATTCATTTCTTTACAACTTCCTTTTCTGGTATTAGACATTAATAATTTTTCTTCTTATTTTCTTTTCTGATATTACACATTCATTTCTTTACTACTTCCTTTCCTGGCATTAGAAATTAATAATTTTTCTTTTTATTTTCTTTTCTGATATCACACATTCAGTTCTTTACAACTTCCTTTTCTGGCATTAGACAATAATTTTTCTTCTTATTTTCTTTTCCGATATTAAACATTCATTTCTTTACTACTTCCTTTTCTGGCATTAGACATTAATAATTTTTCTTCTCATTTTCTTTTCTGATATCACACATTCATTTCTTTATTACTTGCTTTTCTGGTATTAGACATTAATAATTTTTCTTCTCATGTTCTATTCTGATATTACACATTTCTTCTTTATTATTTCCTTTTCTGGTATTTGACATTATTAATTTTTCTTCTCATTTTCTTTTCTGATATTACACATCACATTCTTTATTATTTCCTTTTCTGGTATTTGACATTAATAATTTTTCTTCTTGTTTTCTTTCCTGATATTAAACATTCATTTCTTTACTACTTCCTTTTCTGGTATTAGGCATTAATAATTTTTCTTCTCATTTTCTTTTCTAATATTACACATTCATTTATTTATTACTTGCGCTTTTGGTATTAAACGTTAATAATCTTTCTTCTTATTTTCTTTTCTGAGAATACACATTCATTTCTTTATTACTTACTCTTTTGGTATTAGACATTAATAACCTTTCTTCTTATTTTCTTTTCTGAGAATACACATTCATTTCTTTATTACTTCCTTTTCTGGTATTAGACAATAATAATTTTTCTTCTTATTTTCTTTTCTGATATTACACATTCATTTCTTTATTATTTGTTTTCCTGGTATTAGATATAATAATTTTTCTTCTTATTTCCTTTTCTCATATCACATATTCATTTCTTTATTACTTACTTTTTTGGTATAGACGTTATATAAATAATCTTTCTTCTTATTTTATTTTCTGATATCACATATTCGTTTATTAATTACTTTCTTTTCTGGTATTAGACAATAATTTTTCTTCTTGTTTTCTTTTCTGATATTCTACGTTCATTTCTTTATTACTTGCTTTTCTGGTATTAGACATTAATAATTATTCTTATTTTTTTACTGATATTACACATTCATTGTTTTTCTTATTTTATTTTGTGGTATTACACATCCACTTTTGTTCTTGTTTTCTTAATCTTTTACATGTTCATCTTAATTCTGATTTTCTTCTTTTAGATATTGAATTTACTTCTTATTTTCTTCTGTTTTACAATTTCATATATATTCTCACTTTCTTCTCTTTTACATAGTCTTTTTCCTAATTTTCGTTCTTATTATTCCCATTTCCTTTTTATTCAATTCTGTTCACACTTTTTTGCCACTTCTCTTTTTTCAGATTATTTTTTTTTCTTTCCTTGTGTTCCTCCTTACAAGCACCTCATACCATTTATATAACAATTTTTGCAATTGGTATGTTCATCTTCAATTTTAACTTGCAATGAAGTACTAGATTAAATGCTGCGCAAATTAATACGGTAAGAAATGACTTATAGGATATTAAATGTTTGTCCTTAGGGCCTATCATTACCGAAATAATATGTTTCCATGAAAGTCTCCCTGGGTATTTCAGTGTGCGTTACTTCCCGTTCTATACCTCAAACGTGATGTTAATATTACCTAGGTCTCAGAACGTAATGAACATTTTTGGTCACCTTGTCGGCCCTATATTTACCGCTTGAGTGGTGTCAGGTAAAGCAACGATCGAGCAAACACGAGACCAAATAATACAGTGCTGCAGGGGTGAGAAAACTGTGTACATGACGAGCCCGGATGTTCTTATCGTTATTTTTGTAGCCTTATGTTTATGTCAGTCACCTGACACTCAGGAAAGGAGTCATATCGGACCCCTCGTGCTAATGACGCGATAATATAGCAATGGTAATCTATAGGGTAATACTTACATTGTAATGTCACATGAGAGAGATAGGTCTACATGCTCGATAAATGACTCCAAGATTTAAAGCGAAAATGTTAAGAATTATAGTAAGATACAGAACAAATAAATAAGATAATAAACAAAATATTAAACAATTGAACATATCCAACCAAAGTAAAAGAATTAGTTTCACGAAAGTGACAAATACACTCTCTCGCGCTTCAGCAACTATCGTAGGGTATGCTTTCAAGTTTCACAAATCTAGGAGAATAGTTTGGCATTGTTTTGAGCTTAGACTGCTTTCGTCACATTTCAAAAATTAAATGAGGATAATTTATTGCATATATCCTCACAAGAATGTATTTTATGATATTTTAAACATCTAATTTTATAAAAATAATTAACTTTGTGTAAGTATATTGGTAATAATTTTCCAGGTATTCGTTTAAAAGAAATGAACATCAATGAACTAAACGTAAATATTAACTCGCTAAGAAACATCTAGATAAATTAAGTTATAAAAAATATTGCGAATCAAGTGCTCCGAAATTGGTGCAGTGGATGGTTAAAACAAAAAATCTCTGGTTTTCAGCTCGAAGCATATTAATAGTTCAAACATTATGAAATGGCTCAAATTGTTGCAGGTATAACAGCGAAAATGAAGACGTTGCTGAGCAATTCGATGTAGAATTAAAAGAGAAGATTCCGATACTTATTTCTTCTACAAGGCAAACTACTGCCCAAACAGAAAAGGGTTGATAATAATAATAATAATAATAATAATAATAATAATAATAATAGACTTATTGTCATAAAACAAACACATAGTAGCTCCACAATCTAGTGTATTATACAGTCACGAAGCTTAATACGTAGTAAATATGCATTCTTAGATAGTTGCTAACCACTAGGGTCACTACTATCGCCTCATTACAGACACTGCGAAATAGTACGGCACAGTCTATTGCTCCTAACACCCTCACAACTCAAGCTTCGTGACTTTATATACTAGACTGTGGTAGCTCTATGAAACTAGTTAATGGCGGTCCAGTCAGTCCTGTTTCTCAGATAATGGCCTTAACACTTATGATGGAAACAAATCATTGAAGAATACCTATACTTCATAATCTTAATAACCGTCAACCATTTTCAAACCTATAACATTTCTCATTACCCTATCTAATTATCATTACAAATGACAACGAGACTTATAACATTATTATAACTTCACATTCTTTACCCATCTCACCTTAGGCCTAAGTATGAAAAGAAATTTACCTAATTTTTTCTTTCAAATTATTTTCACTTACAGTTCCGCATAATTTCTTATAATTACGATATTCTATTGTTTAGCCTCAGAATTTTCTCATCTACTCATAGGCTTACATAATTTTCTTAAGCTTTTTTTCTCGGCCATAACATTACGTGCATCGCATCATCTCTGTGGCTGCAAGCGGGCAAACACGTACTACTACTACTACTACTACTACTACTACAACTACAACTACTACTACTACTACTACTACTACTACTACTATTACTACTACTACTACTACTACTATTACTACTACTACAACTACTACTACTATTACTACTACTACAACTACTACCACTATTACTACTACTATTACTAATACTACTACTATTACTACTACAACTACTACTACTACTATTACTACTACAACTACTACTACTATTACTACTACAACTAATACTATTACTACTACTATTACTACTACTACAACTACTACTACTACTATTACTACTACTACTATTACTACTACTACAACTACTACTATTACTGCTACTACTATTACTACTACTACTATTACTACTACTACTACTATTACTACTACAACTACTACTACTATTACTACTACTATTACTACTACTATTACTACTACTACTACTACTATTGCTACTACTATTACTACTACTACTATTACTACTACTACTACTACTACTACTATTACTACTACAACTACTACTACTATTACTACTACTACTATTGCTACTACTGTACTATTACTATTACTACTACTACAACTACTACTACTACTACTATTACTACTACTATTACTACTACTACTATTACTACTATTACAACTACTACTACTATTACTACTACTACTATTACTATTACTACTACTATTACTACTACTACTATTACTACTAGTATTACTACTACTACTATTACTACTACAACTACTACTACTACTACTATTACTACTACAACTACTACTACTACTACTACTATTACTACTATTACTATTACTACTACTACTACTATTACTACTACTACTATTATTACTACTACTACCACTACTATTGCTATTACTACTACTACAACTACTACTACTACAACTACTACTACTATTACTACTACTACCATTATTGCTACTACTACTACTACTACGACTAGACTAATAATAATAATAATAATAATAATAATTATTATTATTATTATTATTATTATTATTATTATTATTATTATTTAAAAATTATGTTTTATTTAAGTACTCTCGCAACTGCCGTGGTTATATTCTGCGTCGCCTGTGTGCCGGAATTTTGTCCCGCAGGAGTTATTAGATGCCAGTAAATCTACTGACATAAGAACAGTTATTATTGCGGTATTATTATATATGCTGATATACCCAAAAAGAGGCTATATATATATATATATATATATATATATATATATATATATATACCTACTATATATAATGTAATTGCGTAGTATGGCGAGAGTTCATTGGTGCCAACTAGAGAAATTATGATTCTGTCTAATGATGTTTCTTTTAGTTGGTTATTTAACGACTCTTTATCAACTATTGGGTTATTTAGCGAGGATGGAATTGGTGATAGCGTGATGGTATTTAGCGCTCGAGTGGCCAAAATTTGACATTACTAACATGATGAAAGAAAAAAAAAATACCTTTTTTATCTGCTCTCATGAGAATGTTTACTTGTAAGACTTGAGCAATGGTATAGATGATTTCATCAATTGAACATGATTTAATGACGTTCTTGGTTTTCAGACCATGAATTACGTATTGGAGATTACTGTGCCTTATGTATAGGTCTATGTTTCTCTGTCTTTAGACGTAGGCGGTGTCACCCAAAATTATCGTAGTCGGAAAAAGTTGCATACGACACGTGTATATGAGAGATTTATTTTCTGTCGCAAACATAGCGACACAAATTTTTGTCGTTTCCTTAAAATTTTTCTTTTATTTTGCAACTCCGACCTTTCTTATCATTATACTGGAAGAATTCTTCAATTTTGTTTTTAATATCTCGAGAATTATTTTTTTTCTTTTGTAATTCAGAATAGTATTACCATATCTAACTCTAAGTAAATAATTTATTTGATATGAGAAAATGTGTTTCAAATGCCTTTGAAGTCAGTACTTTTTAGTTTTGATTTCCTATTGCCTTGTTTATTAATTTTCTCCATTCAATACGTGACTATGCAGGTTCTATTTGATGTTTTAGCTACTTTTATAAAGGATAACCGACAAATAATTGCTTTTTTACCTTCTCCGTGACATTTTGCTTTTCAAAAGATTATGTCACGAGACCGAAATGATGTTTAAATATGTTGATAACAAATTGTTGACAATAATAAAAGAAATAGAGAGAATCAGATTACAGGTTATGTTTCGATTTGTAGATTATTCATAGAATAAGTATTGAAACAGGTTCAATTACTTTAGATATATAAAGAAAATCGCATGCCCGAAATGATGAACAATTAAAATACGCCAAACATTTTAAACAATTTATTAACTTTTAATCTTACTTTATATGGAAGCGAACTGCACATGGACAAACCACACTCTTATATGTATCTCATTGCTATAGCTTCGGAATTTGATTAAGGTGTTACTGGCACCATATGCAAGAAGAGGACACGAAATTTAACTTTTAAGGAACAGTAATATTTCGTTAAAAAGTTCCACCGCAGAAGATTATTTCGACATTTTCTTCTGTTCTGAAGTGATCCTATCCTCTGAACACAATCGTAAATAGCAAATTTACAGTTCATTTCTGTTTTTGTCAGATAAGTCGGTTAAAATATTTAAAGTATATTTTAGTTTTCAAATCTTATGACTTATCACATTTATAGGTTACATTAACACGTCTTAATGCACGTTGAGTGTTAAAAATAATTTTTGTATAAACGTTTCGCCTTATTAGGGCATCTTAAGATACATTTCATTGCAATATCTAATATTATCCTAAGGCATAATATAATTGAAATACAATATTTGTGTTACATCATTGTTTGAATGTAATAGTCTTATCAAATATGTTGTCAATATGTGAATATTGATATGTATGTTTAATCTGATGAGCTTTATGTATATATATATATATATATATATATATATATATATATGTTTTATAAAGTAATGATGTTAATTTCATTAGATCATATGTATAAATTGTCACTCATATTGTTATCGCTGTTGTTAAAATTTGTTAAAATGATATCTATATATTATATATATGCATACATATAAAACTCATGTTTAACATGCGTTATATATTGATTTTGTCTTATTTATATTCTAAAAATCAAATGTCACTTATTCACGTAATAGATAACGTTAAGATTCTATGCTCTATGAGATTTGTTAACAAGTGATATACTTTGTGATATTTGTTTTAATTTTCTTGAATTTGTTTTGAACAACATGCCGTAATTGAACAAACAAAACATCAATCCAATTACATGTTGTTGAAAACAAATTCAAGAAAAGTAAAACAAATATCACAAAGTAGGCTATATCACTGAGTTTTATCAACTACTCTCATAGAGCATAGAATCTTAATGTCATCTATTACGTGAATAAGTGGCATTTGATTTTTAAACTCACAATTTTGGAATGTGAATAAGACAAACACAATGTATAACACATGTTAACAGTTGTAACGTGAGTTTTGTATATATAATATGTTATTAGGTACCATTTTAACAAATTTTAACGATAGTGATAACAATATGATAGTGATTAATTTATACATATGGTCTAATGAAATTACTCGTAGTTAATAACATCATTACTTTAGTCGACCTGGTTGGCGAGTTGGTATAGCGCTGGCCTTCTATGCCCAAGGTTGCGGGTTCGATCCCGGGCCAGGTCGATGGCATTTAAGTGTGCTTAAATGCGACAGACTCATTTCAGTAGATTTACTGGCACGTAAAAGAACTCCTGCGGGACAAAATTCCGGCACACCCGGCGACGCTGATATAACCTCTGCAGTTGCGAGCGTCGTTATATAAAACATAACATTTTTTTTTTCATTACTTTATAAACATGCAAATACATAACGCTCATGAGACTGAACATACATACCAATATTCATATATTAACATATTTGATAAGACTATTGCATTCAAACAATGATGTAACACAAATATTGTATTTCATATTATAACTTAGGATAATTATATATTGCAACGAAATGTATCTGAAAATGCCCTAATAAGGCGAAAACGTTAATACAAATAGTATTTTAACATTTAACATGACCACGTGTTAATGTAAACTATAAATGTGATAAGTCATATGATTGAAAACTTGAATATTTTTTATAAATAGCAAAACTCAGGAAAGAAAAAAATCTTTTAATTTGTTTTCTGCATGTGCAATCTTAAAACATTTGATCAGGAAATGATGATTTAGTAAGATTTACTTCAAAATACTTAAAAGTTTTCATCCTTTTCTTAAATGAAGAGTGGTATTATTTTCAAAACAAGAATATTTAAAATAGTGACTAATTTCATAAATATCTTCCTCGGATAAATCATATATTACTGTATATCCTTCGGAGAATCATATTGCACCATTTTGTGAGAATGACCCTTACTATATTGGTAACCAAAAAATATGACGCATAAAGAGAGAGAAGTTTCTCGCCAAGGACTAAGGTACACCCGTAGCGTTGATACAGTTGGGTCTGATGTTCAAGAAAGCATATAAATGCAACCTGACTTGAACTCTCTCTAAATACGGCCACAAGCGACGCGCAAAACCTGGTATTGGCTTGTGTAACCACTTGGTCACAGATGACAAAATCCCCTGATGGTGCGTGAAGGAATGTCTTGATGCGGTGATAGTCTGTGGTTTGAGTCCAATGTTTTACTTGTGTGTTTGGTTTAGGTGGCAGTGACTGCAACCATTTCATAGAAGAGGTAATAACTTCAGGATCTGTGTTGCGTAGAAATTTTAGGCTTTTCGTAAGCATTACTCAGAAACAAACCTGTACACTAAAAACACCCCACGAATTTACAATAGTTGCAGAATAGAATCATATGCGTTTCTGTGGACGCCAAATTACACGGGATAAAAAGAACTGGAAGACCATAATATTAAAGTGAACAAGATGTCCTAGGTGGTCTAGTAGTTAACATGTCAGCATTTCTATCAGAAGGTCCGTGGATGTAAGCCCGGCTAAGAGTGATAGATTTTAAAGAACTATGAAATCCTTTCCGGGCGGCCGGGTAGCTCAGGTGGTAGAGCAGCTGGCTACGGATTGAAAGGTTCGGGGTTCGATCCCAGGTGGTAACAGGATTTTTTCTCGTTGCCAAACTTTCAGAACGGCCCCGAGGTTCACCCAGCCTCCCATAAAACTGAGTACCGGGTCTTTCCCGGGGGTAAAAGGCGGTCAGAGCGTGGTGCCGACCACACAACCTCATTCTAGTGCCGAGGTCATGGAAAGCATGGGGCTCTACCTCCATGTCCCCCAAGTGCCTTCATGGCATGTTGCGGGGATACCTTTACCTTTTTTATGAAATCATTTCCACGGTTCCCTCCGAGAGGAAAGATAAGCTATGTATTCCTTGTCTTAAATTTACGGCACGTAAAAGAACTCTGTCCTTGATAGAAGGCTCCAAACAAATTTTATCGGCCATTTCTCAGCCTCGCTGAATTTCGAATCTGAATAACCTCTACAGTTAAAAGCGTCGATAAATATAATGCTGCTAGATAAGATATAAAAAATGAAACATGAAGTTAAAAGCATTTAAGTCATTGGTACTCATTACGCGGCCTGCGGGCCCCATACGGCTCGCAAAGATATTTTAATGTGGCTCTTGAACAACACTATCCACCAAAAGTAATTGTGCACTGTTTTTGCTCCTTTAGAACCTCGTGGTACCATCTCTTGTTGCTAGAACAGCAGCCACTCTGCCAGGCATGCTCTCCACTAGTTTGTGTAGGATATCCACTGGAATGCAACATGGCACTCAGTTGGACAATGAAAGTTGGCCGCATCTCCCGAGATCTCAATCGCCGGTCCAATTCGTCCCAAAAGTGCTCAATGGAATTGAGATCAGGACTCTGTACAGAGGTGAACATTATTATCTGCACACCACTGCATAGCAGCCGCCGAAACATGCGGCCAACTTCCATTGTCCAACAGAGTGCCATGTTGCAAGAGGAATAGCGACGCATTCCAGTGGATATCCTACACAAACTAGTGAAGAGCATGTCTGATAGGGTGGCTGCTGTTATAGTAACAAGAGGTGGTACTACGAGGTTCTAAAGGGGCAAAAACAGTGCCCAATTACTTTGATAGATAGTGTACTATTTTTTTCTAAGAATTATTTCTTTAATATCTGTAATAGATAATGTGCAACTCGAGAAAACTTTGTTTATCCTCATGCATTACTATCAATGAATGTGTTAAAACAACGACACGTATTTGTTTTCCTTAATAAAGATAGTGTCATGTTTCATGTGCTTATTATGTATTGATATAATAATATGTTATAAACGTTTTTATTTTAATAGACGTGCATTAAAATTTGGTAAAAATTATATCCAAAACATTCTCAATCAAGGATAGAAAACTTAAAATGTTAAAAATGGCAATGTTATATGAACTGGAGTGCGTTATATGAAGGAGTACGTTATATGGCAGTAAAAATTTTTAATGGCCTCCCTATTGATATAAAAAATTAAACTCAAAACATAAAATTATTTAGGGCCAAATTAAATAAGTAGGCTACCTAATTTCTCACGCCTTCTATTCTGTAGGTGAATTCATGACATTCAATAACACTTCATAAAATTGATACTAAAACTTTGTGTTGTACTAGTAGACTATATTGTAAATCTCGTCTATATATATTTCATCTAGACTGTGACTATAAATTAAGATTTTATAATAGTATTAAGTTTTTTGACTTGTTCCATATTCTAGCTGTAAGCATGTATGAATACCATGGAATGTTAATAAATACAATACAATACAATACAATACAATACAATACAATACAATACAATACAGAATTCAATCTGCAACGATAACGAAACAAAATGTGTGTTCTCTCATCTTAATATGATGTTAAAAAGAAATTGTTGTTCGGAGGAGATCGAATTTTTTTACTTCATAAAATACGAGTAAATGCTAAACTTGAGAAAACTAATTTTGAAACGATGCTCCTCAATTACAAAACAGAAATTACTAAGATAAAAAAGACATTTCAAGAACAGAATATGTTTGAACAAATAAATACAGGATGTTAAAAAAAAGTATCCAATATTTTAGGAGGTGCTAGTATGCATCAAAACAAGAAAATAATGTCTATTAAACATGAGTCCTACAACACATACTTCCTGAGATCTGAACACTTGTTCATAGGAGGTGTTCAACGTGACGTCCATTCATGGCAATACATTCTTCTGCCCCTCTGCGTCAGGAATCACGCACTCTTTGAAATTTGTTTCAATACATTAATAAGAAAGTCTTGATAACGATCCCCAGTTAATCTCTGTGATAGGACGTATGGTTCTACTAATCTATTACCAAGAACGCCTGCCCTTAAGTTGATTAAGAATCGGTACTGATGCCTTCTTTCTTCAACTGCATGGGGATTTCCATAAGCCTACACATGCTGATTACGAAAATTCACAACACCATTTCCGGTGGACCCCCGCTCATATCCGCAACCAGACTTTTGTTTTCAGTATTCCTTGCGACGTATCATTATTCCATGCCAGGGGTGTCAACTACGGTATGATTATCTGGTAGTCTGCTGTATTGTAGGGCAGAGAAATGCATCATTGCCATGAATGGACGTCACAATGAGCACCTCCTATGAACAAGTGTTCAGATTTAAGAAAGGTGTTGTAGGAGCCATGTTTATTAGACATTATTTTCTTGTTTTGATGCATACTATTGCCTACTAAAATATTGGATACTTTTTTTAACACTCTGTATAGTGATATTAAGAAAAATTAGAAAACACATTAATACTCAACTAGTGGTAGGCCTATTTATACTGTATGTGTGTCAAATTTGGTTAAATCGACAGATTTATATATATATATATATATATATATATATATATATGTATATATATAATTATGAAGTTCTACACCTTGTATATCAGTACATGATTTACCATCTTAGGAATATTCTTCTCTTCTTATAATTCTCCCTGATGAGAAGACTTAATTAACTAAATCTAAGTTATCTAAGGACTTACTATCATTGAGCTCGCATTTTAAACAATTTAGGAATTTAAATGTTATTGTTGATTGTATTCTTACATCAAACAGGTTAAAAATCGTAACCTCTAATTCTTCATGTAATAGTGTGCGGGTCTTATGCGACCCGAGATGGTCGTGTTGGGTATCCCTTGTGACCGGCCGTTAATTTCACTTAACCGCCCCTGAGTAACGACTGAATAGTGCAGGTGCGTGGGAAATGCGACGGTGAGGGATGTGATACCTTACCCACAACACCTCGTGTTCATCAACTCTTGAATAAACTTGTGGACCAATCATGACAATAGGTAATTCTTTAATTTTCATGTGTGACGATACATCAGTCACTTCTGATTCTTGTCCTCTTGTTCATCAACTCTTGAATAAACTTGTAGACCAATAATGACAATAGATAATTCTTTAGATAGATAGATAGATAGATAGATAGATAGATAGATAGATAGATAGATAGATAGATAGATAGATAGATAGATAGATAGATAGACAGACAGACAGACAGACAGACAGACAGACAGACAGACAGACAGACAAACAGACAGAGATGGATGGATGGATGGACAGGTAGGTAGGCAGATAGATAGGTGGGTGGGTGGACGGACTGACGGACAGACAGACAGACAGACAGATGGATTTATTGAGCATCTTTAATTATTGTCATCTGTAGGGCTAGGATTTTGATGACCTATAAATCATGAAAAAATGTCCTAAAACAATGCATTTATGAACTAAAAATCTTTCAAAAATTCCCTAAAAATTGATTTTACATAATTGTCTTAGTAGGGATATTAATATTTAGACTAATAATTAAATTAAATTCTAGTCCCAACATTCAAGTTCATTTAATGTTACATAATTTTTCTAAGTAGTTCACTTTAATTAGTTATTTTACCTGATGCAGTTCCATGTAGGCCACCACAAGGCCACTCTTATCCAGAACTAGCAGGTATAGAGGAGTCTATATTCAAGGAGTGGTTGAACTGATCCATTACGTGGGGTTGTACTACATTAAAATGATAATATTTGTGTAGAAAAACGATTAAAATAATATACAAAATATTGAGTATTAACTGAAAAAAAATATGTAGAGAAAATATCAAAGGAAATAAATAATATTCTACATTAATAATGGGGATTTATTGCCAAAGTTAAATGAAAATACCCCAAAAATGATCGAATAAAACAAAAAATGCTTTTATGAGTTGTAAGGGGTAAAAAATGCAAAACATTCACTAACAAAAACGTTTTAAAACTATCAGTTTATCACATAACATATAAATACTAAAGCAGCCTTACTAGAAAAAAGATGCAATTTCATCAAAATCCTAGCCCTAGTCATGTGTGATGATAAATCAGTCACTTCTGATTTTTGTCATAGATAAGAGACTGTTTTCCTGAATTACTGCATATTCATGTAAGATGATTTTCCATGTCATAGAGCGAAGAAGATTTCGTAATTTCTTAGGATTCCCACACCAAAACAAATTAATTGGCCAGGAAACAGTCCTGATATGAACCCAATAGATAATCTCTGCTGTTTGATTAAGAAGAGCTTAAATAAATTCAACATTACCACTAAAGTTGGGCTCGTAGAATCATCAATAGCTATTTGGCACAGAGATACTGAAATTCGGAAATGTAGCAGAAATGTTATACACAGTATGCCAAAGAGACTTGAATTCACGAAGGCGAAAGGAATTCGTACAAAATATTAATATATATAATTATTATTATAGATCATGTATTATATAACTGTACTCCATTTTAAGAACAAATAAAAATAGCCTTATACAAATAACTATGTTAAATTTAGTCTAAAAATTTGTGCAAGTCTATAGTTCGTCAAAGACTATCCAGGGTATCCAGACTATCTACAAGCGATGAGCCTACATTACGTCTTCTTTTTTAGTTGGTTATTTTACGACGCTTTTTCATCTCTTATAATTATATAGCGTCTGAATGAGATGAAGGTGATAATACCAACGAAATGAGTCCAGAGTCTAACGCTGAAAGTTACCCAGAATTTGCTCTTATTGGGTTGAGGGAAAACCCCGGAAAAAATGTCAACCAGGTAATTTGTTCCAACCAAGATTTGAACCCGGGCCCGATCGTTTCGCTGTCAGGCAGTCTAACTGATACCCAAAAGCGGTGAACCATTACGTCTTAATGAATGATGATGATGTTGATGGATGTCAACCAGGTAATTTGTTCCAACCAAGATTTGAACCCGGGCCCGATCGTTTCGCTGTCAGGCAGTCTAACTGATACCCAAAAGCGGTGAACCATTACGTCTTAATGAATGATGATGATGTTGATGGAAAATTGTTGAGATGTCACAGGGAATCCGGAGTACTCGGAAAAGCTCGTGGTATCTGGACCAGGGGCTTGCCCAATAGACACTACAAAATTCACGGTGCATCGTACGAGATTTGTACCCGTATCCCGTGATTTATAATTCCGGCGCGCAAACATCGAAACACCGTGGCGTTAACATAGGAATGTATATGGTGGAATATTAAAAAAAGAGACGGGTTGTGTTGTCCAATTATTGTTCATTTTTATTTTTAATATACGAGTACATATGTTTTATTTTTATTGAACATTATCCAGTTGGAGAGAAACCTTGACAAACAGGAAATTCTGAAATAGAAAATAAAGAAAAAGCTAAGAAATAGAGCGGAACGTCAGAAGTGCTCTTAGAATATACAATCCATTTTTTTGCGTATTTAGATTCTATGAAAAATTACAGTTATAAGAGAAAGTGTAAATGATATTCTGAAACAGGAAAAATTGATGATTATTTCAAACGAAAATAATCAGAGAGCGAAATATATTTCAATACGCTGTGTTTCAATTTATTTATTTTTGTTGTTCTTTCGAAGACAGGTCTGAACTTAGAAGTGATACCAATAAGGCACCACTTATGAGTAGAGGAAGGAAGTTCATGCATTAGCATATTTGTTCTCTATCGTTGTGTGAATATGCTGAAAGATTATCTACATGAGTCACAATTTTCTGAATCCAATGATATTACTTTTATAGTGCATAAAAGTGGATATTTTGCCTTTATTTATAAAAGCATCATATTTTAACATTTATGCAGAGAAACTGCATATTATGTATATTTATTTGTCTTTCCCTCATTTTTAAAAGTGTGTAACCTCGTAAACACGACTAATTTATAATTATGAATTTTGAACATAACGATGACGCCCTCATAGGAAGCCTCTCAAGTTAGCAATTGCTATTCCTTTACTGCAGTCTTCAGCAGATTTAGATAGAACAGTATCCAGTTTAACATCAGTTCCAGGAAATGTAGGAGATAAAGTGAACGAGAAAACAGCATATATTCTTTCCAAAAACCTTGGCTATTATCAACTTAAAGAAACTCAAGATATTCTCGAAGGAAAAACACCCCAAAAACTAACAAAATTTTCTATAGAACAACTCACAAGTTTTTCGCGCTACAGAGCTATGCTGAGAGACAACAGGCGAAGAATGACAACAGAAAACATACGTCACTGCTTAGTTGTGAACTGTAACAGCATAAATGGAGCATTCAGCAATGAGGCAAGCACTTCAAAATCCATAAACTAAACGTAAGTTACCTATACCTTATTATTCTGTTAAAATAATCTCAGACTGATAATGCATATTTTGTAGCATATCTATATATTTTTAAGGCATAAATGCATACATATTCTTCACGTTTTTAGGGCGTGAACTTCCTTACCCTGCTTATGAGGCAACTAGGCCAGGACATAATGGGATAGGGTGACCAATCCCTTTCCCTCTCCATTGCATACATCGCCGACTAGCTACATATTACACTAGTCAGACTTTAGATGCATACAAACAATAATTATTCTTCCTCTGACACATATCGTCAATCAATTTATTTGTAGTTTCTAAATCATAATGTCAATATCCAATAAAATTGTGTTGGTTTTTCGTATATTTAGTTTAAAATGTAATTTTAGTTTCCTCTTAACACGAATAATCGGGAGTTTACTGTACTTCATTCCTGTGTAATGTTGGCAAAGCCCCGCTTTTCTTGTTAACAATGTGTGGGCAGCTTAAACTTGTATTCCAGACATTGTCGCCTCATTAGCACGTGTTCCGAGAACAATCAACAATGTGTAACATGACCTCAATTCATTATACACCCTACAGACACAAAAGGACTGCACACTGTAATATATTATGCTATTTTTGTAGCCACCGACAAACAAGGCATTGTTGTGAGTCTCAATTCTCAATATGAGATTATGCAATTAATACTCGCCAGTCTTTTTTTCAAGCCATAGTGAAGTACCTATTTAATAATTTGCTGTTGGTAATACGGTCGTTAAAATAATCACGCTCCTCAGTCGTATGTAGACCTATATTTTTAAATAAATTCGAAAGACCTGCCCTTAATGAAGATAGCAATGTATTATTTTGTTTGGCGCAAGACAAGAGTCTCAAATTCGGAAGAACACGCTTTTAATGAAGATATCAATGTTTTATTTTGTTTGGCGCAAGACAAGAGTCTCAAATTCGGAAGAACACGCTTTTAATGAAGATATCAATGTATTATTTTGTTTGGCGCAAGACAAGCGTCTCAAATTCGGAAGAACACGCTTTTAATGAAGATATCAATGTATTATTTTGTTTGGCGCAAGACAAGAGTCTCAAATTCGCAAGAACCCCCTTTTAATGAAGATAGCAATGTTTTATTGAAGATAGTAGTGTGTTGTTTTGTTTGGCGTGGGACAAGAGTCTCAAATTCGAAAGAGTCGTCTTTAATGAAGATAGCAATTTATTACTTTGTTTGGCGTGAGACAAGTGTCTCATCAGAGTAAAAGTTCAGAAGAGCAGCACACAATGAATGGTGTAAATTCATTAGCGCGATTTATAATCGTTATCTTCGTTACCATTATCAGCCACCGACGTAACTAGACATTAGCGCATTTGCCTACCGATCCGAAGCTGAGCTCGGGAGTGGGTTCAATTTCTGCTTGGGCTGATTGAATGGTTGTGCTTTTTCTGAGGTTTTCCGCAACTGTAAGGTGAATGTTAGGTAATTCAATGGTGAATTCTCCGCCTCATCTCGCCAAATACCATCCCACTATCACCAATTCCATCGAAGCTAAATAATCTATTAGTTGATACAGCGTCGTTAAATAACTGAATGTTATTAACGTATTATTATTACTATTATTATTATTATTATTATTATTATTATTATTATTATTATTATTGTGGCGCCATGTTGGAAGACCTGGTCGCTTCGGGGAAGTTGCGCGCGCATCTATTGCGAGGGAAGGTGGAGCGTGACGCAGAGCAGAAGGAAACATCTGGAAGTTTCGCAAAGCCACGCGAACCGAAGATTCGAGAACGTGTGATTTGATAAATAAAGCGCGAGCAGCCTTCAAGTGTGTCAGTTTTATTTAGTTTGTCAGCTGTGAGAGAGCTAGTTAGCGGAGACGTATCCAATGGATCTGAGTTCGAGGTGCAGTGAACTTGAGTAACTGTGGCAGCGTCCAGGCGAAGGCAACGCGTCCGGAAGTCTTGGGTTCGACGTGCAGAAAATCGCATCTGGAAGTCTTGAGTTCGAAGTGCAAGTAACTGTATCTTGAAGGCCTGGGGTTCGATGTACCGTGAACTTGACTGAGTGAGCTAGAAGAACTAGTGAAGGCAAACGAACTGTAAACTGAGAACTGACAGTTTTGTTTTGTACATAGTGCTTTGTAAACATTAGTTGAGATTTGGAGTACATTGTTGTTCTTCTCAATAATCCACCTGAATAGTCACTGTCGTTCTGTGGAGTGCAATAACGACTACTGTGTTGCTGTGTTGAGTGGAATACGCATTGTTGACGAGTGTGTGGTTGTTGAAATAAAAGTCACATTATTGTTGAATAAAAGTTACTTTATTATTATTATTATTATTATTATTATTATTATTATTATTATTATTATTACATAAAGGTATTGCTGAGTGCTCGCCTCTTTCTCCTATGTTATTTAACTTGGCAATTGATGACATCATTAAGGACTTACCAGATACTGAGATTGAAGTAATATACGGCTTTGAACTTCTGCCTAAGGTTTAGAATGTATCGGCTATGGTGTTGCGAAGGTCGAATCATCTGCTCAGTCTCAAATATGGTCGTCAGTAGCTTGGCTTGATGTCAATCCATTAAAGTGTCATGTTATTAACATCAAGAACGCTGAGCTCAGTAAAACCTCTCTTTACTCTCTTGTTATACGAATACTGTTGAAAATATTCTGTTGTTACTAAAGATGAACTCAGAGATCTTTTTAGACATGATTTCAGAATTCCTGTTATCGAAAAAGTACGAGTAGTTTTGGACATACTGCCTGCCTACGCAGCGGTGTGCCGTTGGCCCTAAATTATTACACGTACTTTCATGTTCAGTATGCATAAACACAAATTCATGCAAATTTTCAACATACGGAACTATTCTACAGTTCTATAAGATATGACAGTTACGTTATCTAGCCAGATGTATGATGAACTCGTGAGTGAGATGAGATTACACAAATATCCGCTTGTTTTTAGATTTCCTTTTCGTTGTGTGTCAATTGAACTTTGTTTATGAAAACTTCGTCAGGGCTTCGGCTGAGAGGGTCCTATTTTCCATACAGTACTTTGTATCAAAATATGAAATGAAGACGAATTTCATTTTAAAAAAATACTGAAGGTATAGCAAGTGCTTATATTACGAGTATAATATAATGAGAGCTAACATCACTGTTCTAACTAGCTACTTACAAAAATAAACAGGCGAATAAACAAATAAATAAATGTACAACATACTTTCGAGACCCCGATCAACTTACAGATGACATGTGCGCGTTTACAGTTTTACCCTATTTTAAAACCATGAGACGCGATTGTTCATGTGTAAGAAAATATTATTTCTAATAGAAATTTAATATTCATATACAACATTTTTTGTGCTTTCCTTTCATATTTATTTAAGTTTTCATCCTTCCGTTCAAAATGCTACAGAGGTAGCCTCTCTCCTTCTCTCTCTGTCTGTCTTTCTTTCTTTCTTTCTTTCTTTTTTTAAAGAATTAACGTTAACTATTCGTAAACCCACAGTCTGAAAGACAGACTTGCTCACATAATTTGCTTAAAAGGAGAGACTCCACTGAAAATCATTAAACTTTTTCAAAAAAAAATTATTGACTACCGGTATTTCACTTGTTTAGAATGTACATTTTCATACCCCAAATGGATTTAGTTCAATTATGATTACGAATAAGTTCGTTTTTTAATTAAGGCAAGGCTGTAAGGGGTGTGGAAATTAAAGAGCTACCAAAATTATTTTTTCATCAAAGAATTTTTTTTTTCTTTTTACATATTTCTTCTTATTACAAATCTAGTAACTTTTTGTTCTAAAGTTGTCTCGATGAAGTTACTACGTGATTTAGCGGCGAAGACTTTTAATAGGTAGGCCTAAGTGTTACATAAAAATTCATTTTACTTTCAAATTTATTTTTCTGTAAGTTTATTTTTCTTGATTCAACACCAAATCTTTTGTTTCAAATATTAATCAATCTGAATGAAATTTTTACTGCAAGTATTTATGAGGTAGCTGCGTGTTTCTGTCCATATATTTTGTAATAAATTCTGCTAGTTTATTTTATTAATATTTTCTTTTCATGAATTATAGAAAAAATAACATTTTCAAAATTTCAAACAAATTTTTTAAAGTGAATAAATGAAATATTTCATAAAATGAATGCATAGAAATATTTCTTTATGTCTTGTGAATGTAACCCAACAATAGGAAGTTTAAAAATTGAGATGATCTATTAAAAACTTGGGTTTGAAAATATTACAAAAAATAGAAAAAAAAATCAAAAGCCAAAAATAATTGGGAGTTCAATTTTGGATTTTGTTAGTCCTTTATATAGTAAATACGCTCTCAAAATTTGGTTGAAAAAATGATTAGGAAAATAGTTGTCATTTTTAATGGAGCGTTCCCTGAAATCGCACAATTTGTAAATGAAGTCTAATATGTCGTTTTTGAAATGAAGAAGAATGCCTTTTTTGTGCAAGTCAGAAAATTAATGTTCATCTTATTATATTGCACATTAAATTATTTTATTTGTATCTGGTTTGTAAGTAATAGTTTAAGAAAATAAACCGTAAATATAATACAATTTGCAACATGATGAGGAAACTGAAAAAAAGATAAAAGTATCCCCGTAACATGCCATGAAGGTACTTGGGGGGCATGGAGGTAGAGCTCCATGCTGAAACTGAATTAAAAAAAAAAGTAAATGAAGTAAGAGTCATTTTCGTGATATTTGGTTTTTACTTAGTTATGAATAACAATTTGATTCAACATTCGTAATTTTATTATGTACAGAACACGGTAGTGTAATGGTCAACACGTCCACCTTGTATTCGTGAGATCCCTGGGGTTCGTTATCTTCAGTTGGGTTTTTCGTGGTTTCCCAAATCTCTCTAGGCGAATGTTGGCATAGTACTGATTTCAAGTACCACGAACCTCTTCACTCCCAAATCAACCCTTCATAGCATAACTTTGTATGCCTTCTTCTCACCTTCCATGAAAGACTGGTCATCTGCTATAGAAGTAACATAAATGGCTGAGAATGCTTCCCTCTAATCAGAGAAAAGAACCTTACAGGCAACCGCTGGAGAGCGGAAACGCCAAACAAAATTATTATATCGTCTGTTAGATCCTATAGTGCTTTCTAACTGCAATTTATTTATATATACACAGAAACTAAGGCACTGGCATGTCACCGTTAAGAACAGCATTAATCGTCCTACACTGCAAAGTTTATTTCGAAGAAGTTATAAATTGCAGTGTGTTTATCCGCTGTGGTGAGTAATATAGTCTTCGCAACTACAGAATATACCCACTTTAATTAAAATATTTATTTATAGTTTGAAGGACTGCATTACTGAAGAGTAGGTATCATGAGAAAAAATACGATTGTTTTTAGTTGGTTATTTAACGACGCTGTATCTACTACTCGGTTATTTAGCGTCGCACAATGAGATATTTTCAATGAAAAGCTGACCAAAATTCTATTTTGTAAAATTTACCATTTCTCAACACCAGCGCATGCATATTACATCTAAAGGGTCTACGAACTGAAATACAATGATATATTTGTGCCAGAGCTACATGCTACGCTGAGCTATCATGTTAAATGTTATGTTTTATTTAACGACGCTCGCAACTGCAGAGGTTATATCAGCGTCGCCGGATGTGCCGGAATTTTGTCCCGCAGGAGTTCTTTTACATGCCAGTAAATCTACTGACATGAGCCTGTCGCATTTAAGCACACTTAAATGCCATCGACCTGGCCCGGCATCGAACCCGCAACCTTGGGCATAGAAGGCCAGCGCTATACCAACTCGCCAACCAGGTCGACACGCTGAGCTATCATTCTATGGCAAAGTGCATCAACCTCGGTTAAAAACGCAACAATAATAGGTTACGAAACGACGGTTAAACAGTAACCGTGGTTAAAATGTAATTTCTGTGCACCATTCATAATCACTGATTACTTAAACATCGTTAGCTGACACCTCATTTAATCAGGGTAAAGTCCATGATGGTACATTGTTTCTACAAAATTACTAAAGGAAAGCATCCATTCCTCTCCAAAGATAAAAGTCAACGTCAAAAACGAACGCGCTTATTCTGTTCTACATCAAAACGAACGTGCCCTATATTTTCGCGTTGCATTTCCTTGTGTTTAAGTCATACCTGCACAAACAGCGCTCAACGAGCAGTGTTTACCGCTCGCCGAAACGGTGAGGAAGATACGTCACAATGACATAGACTTGATATAGGTAGAGGAGAGGGAAACGACCACTCAGTTATCTAGTGGAGTGCAGTGTGTAGGCCTATTCTCAGTAACTGTTTCACGTTGCTTACCTACTGCTACAGTACAGTATGGAGGAATCTAAAAGACGGAACATATCATGTAACATTTAACGATTTACAGCTCGAACTTATTGATCTTCAGTGTGACCTAAGGGCTAAAGATCGTTTGAATAATACTACTAGCCTGGTTGAGTTTTACAATACTAAACATTGGCAATAATATCCACGACTACACAGGCTGGCTGTGAAAATGATTGCTATGTTTGGCTCAACATTTATATTAATTGTGAGCAACTGTTTTCTATTATCAATTTCTTAACATCTGTAACTGATGTTTCATTGCGATCAGTAGGCTACTGTTCCTTTCAGCTGCCAACAGCATAAAACCTCATTTTCATGTACTGATAAATAAAAATATAACAAAACGATTTTGTACATTTAAGTAGCTGTAGAATTTCTATTATTTCTCTAAAATAAATATTTCTTTGTTAATTAATAATAGTCCAAGATAGTTTCGCAAACATTGAACGGGAATTCATCTCATAAACACTCGTAATAATACTTCCTTTTGTGTATATTTTGTACGAGATCACCCCTTCTTCCAGTCCACCCTTATACAGAGCGCAGCTAATATCTGCATTCCGCTCATGAGCTGTGAGCCGGCTCGGAGAGCGCAAACATTGTGCAGGCCTGGTTTAAGTGCTGTTAGGTTAAAATTGCACAAAATGGAAAATTGAATGCAACAATGAGTTTGAAGTATTGATAGAATTAATTACTATATTTAAATATATTGTATATGAAAAAGATCGAATATTCATAAAGAAAAAGGATGAAGAAGATTAGTACGAATGTGTGTACGATCCAGGAACCCATTTATATCAGGAAACTATCCATAATCCTAAGATCCATCCGTAAACTCTCTTTGTTGAACCAGTGACATAGAAAAAGAGATACTCTTAAAAGACAGAAAATATCATTTGCATAGAAACGTAATATAAGCAGCCGATCCATAGGAGAAATACAACTGTTTCTGTGTTATTTCAAGTGACTCATTTGTTGCAGCAGAAATGACATTGTAGATTCTGATAAATGAAATCCTTCCTGAACTTTTCTTTCAATTAATTCCTCGTAAAAATTCTCCCTTTCCACTAAAGAAACTTTGCACTCACCATGATCTCTATCCAAGTAATTCAAGAACTGTACAATAATAATCGTCTTCGAAATAATCAGCTGTGGATCTGGCCGCCATTTTGTTTTACTTGGCCTACTAACCACTGGTTATCTCCTTTAACCGCTCCAATATGGCCGGTTAGAGATTACCATAGTTAACCTCCTATTTAAGTCCTAACCGAGGTCGATGCACCATAAAAATACTTAACCAGGGGTTAGGTGGCAATTTAAACTGTGGTTACACTAACTGACGTTGATGCACGTGGGCATAAATTTAGCGTTTGCTGAGAGTGGTCTTGTATCTCTCGAAGCGTTCCGAGGCTGTCTACACAGACACTTGTACTTTTTGTTTAAGTTGAAGCATACGAAGGATTTTTCAGAACAAGGTATGTTGTTAATGGTCCCTACATTACCTTTTTTACAACAAATATTAAATTATAATAAATATAAGGCAGTTTGAGTATTACATATGCAGATTTCGTTATACTTCTATGATTTTCTAAGTGTTGAAATTCACTTCTGAATAAAGTACACTTATCTGAGAAGATATTCCACACAAAAGTAGCCACGGAATGCCGAAAATTATTTTTTATAATTTTTTTCTCTAACAAGTAGAATTTTCTGAAAAATACAAAAATGCAATTATTGATGGATTTCCATTCCAGGAGCTTGAGGTATCACAACCACAACTTTATTTACGCTATAATTGACGCCTCAGGGAAGCCAATTTTGACAAAAGAACTTGAGTATATGGAAAAATATCTTCTTGATACTTGAAGCTTACACTATCTACGATAAAGTATTACTTCAAGATCAGATGGCTAGCAGTACATAAGAAGAAATCCATATAAAAATACAATGAATGGCTTAATGGAACAATAACTTTACCTGCATGTGTGGGAGGTTTGTGCAATTGTTGAGTTAAAGTGTAATGTGACTATTTATTTTATTATAAATAAATACATAAATAAACAAATAAACATTTAAACAAATGAAAGAAAGAAAGAAAGAAAGAAAGAAAGAAAGAAAGAAAGAAAGAAAGAAAGAAAGACAGAAAGAAAGAAAGAAAGAAAGAAGTAAACAAAGAATAATAAAATAAATACAGTCACATTACATTTTAACTCAACAATTGCACAAACTTCCCATAGGTGCAGGTAAAGTAATTATTTCATTGCACCATTGGTTGTATTTTTTTATACTGCTAGCCATTTGACCTTGAATTGATGTTTTATCATAGATAGTGAATGCTTCAAATCTTTTTGTTATATTTCCCTGAGGCGTCAATTATAGCGCAAATATAGTTTCGACTTGTGATTGTGGCACTTGAAGGCCCGGGAATTGGAATCTATCAATAATTGCATTTTTGTATTTTTCAGAAAATTTCACTTGTTAGAGAAAAAAATTATAAAAAATACATCTGCGGCATTCCGCGGTATACTTTTTGTATGGAATATCTTTCCAGATAAGTGTGTTTTATTCTGAAGTGAATTTCAGCATTTAGAAAATCTTAGAAGTAGTAGGCTATAACGAAATAATAACAACCGTAATACTCAAAATAGCAAAAGGTTTCTGGCATTTTTATGCCTTATGTTTACCATAATTTAATATTATTGTACAAAATTAATGTAGGGCCCATTAACATAACTTGTTCTGAAAAATCCATAACAAAATCTTCGTATATTTCAACTCAAACAAAAACTATAAGTGTCTCTGTAGACAGCCTCGAAACGGGTCGAGAGATAGCACAACCACTCTCAGCAAACGCTAAGTTTAAACTAATACCTCAGCGTAGCACGTAGCTCTGGCACAAATAGGCCTATATCATTGTAGTTTATTTCGTAGATCCTTTAGTTGTAACATGCATGCGTTGTTGTTGAGAAATGGTAAATTTTACAAAATGGAATTTTGGCCAGCTTTTCACTGCAAATATCCCACTGTGCGTCGATGGGATTGGTGGTAGCGAGATAGTATTTGACGAGATGAGGCCGAGGATTCGCCATACATTACCTGATATTTGCCTTACAGTTGGGGAAATCTAGGAAAAATCAACCAATCGGGAATCGAAACCACACCTGAGAGCAACTCTGAATCGGCAGGCAAACACCCAAGTCGACTGAGCTACGCAGGTGGCCGACAATGATTGTAATTTCATATTTATGCATATACTATTTGAGTAATAATAATAATAATAATAATAATAATAATAATAATAATAATAATAATAATAATAATAATAATAGACACCTCGAGGTACGAATACTATATTATTTTCCTGTCCTAAATTCTTATTCTGCATGGGATTATTGGAAACAAGATATAAATCGTCCTTTGATTAACATGTAAATCAGTGCATGTGAGTGAGACAAGAATTCTGTTCGGTTGCACTTCACAAAGAATTTGTTGGAACAAAAAGAAAGCAGCGAGTAGTCTGATAGTGTAAAATGGATCGATTGCGTGTGGAATGTGAGCAGGCCTGTTGCATATTCATTCGCCCATTACTCTTGCAGCTTGCGTGCTGCTACCGTGCGCTCTGTTCGTGGGATGCGCCCAAAATCCAGTGTGGGCTGTGAGAAACCTTCCCACAGCTAGTCAGCTGACGAATTTTCACTAAAGAACTCGTGGTTCGATTCCTGGCACATTCTGTGGTAGTTTAGCGGACAGAGCTGTTGTCGTGAACGGTCTCGTAGAGTAGCTTTTCAGAAATATAATAAGTATCATATCAATAAATATTAGGTCGTCTCGTAAGTAATGTCGGATTGTGAGTATGTGGTAGTAGTCAATTGTTAATACAAAAAATATATGAAATGGAAGTGATAAAGTTTGAGATTGTAGTCCTTCTAAAGCACTAGGCGTACAAGATTATAAATCTGTTGCCGCGGCTCGAAGAATATATGAATGGTGAATTTGGAAAACGACTTAAGTCCACATTTTGGGGGTTTTGAGTTGAGAGCATGATTATGTTACTGTGTGCAAGGGGCATCGTTTAGTAGCAGAACGACTTTAATCCATCGAGTAGACGGCCTCCAGATATGGAGGGTAGCTGTGAATATATTAAATAAGCAGTCGCGGACAGCCGATGAGGGGTGGTCCTCCAGCTTGGGGACTGGGCGAAGGGCTAACAACCCATCACCGTAAAAAACAACTTGTTACGAAACCTTCAAATAAGCCTCGGAATGGGACTGATTCTCTGGCACGACCACAGCAAAGCTGGGAGCAACAGTAACAAATATAAATGATACTCGGGAGAAAATTAAACACAGGATAAATATGGGAAATGCCTGTTATTATTCGGTTGAGAAGTTTTTATCATCCAGTCAGCTGTCAAAAAATCTTAAAGTTAGAATTTATAAAACAGTTATATTACCGGTTGTTCTTTACGGTTGTGAAACTTGGACTCTTACTTTGAGAGAGGAACATAGGTTAAGGGTGTTTGAGAATAAGGTGCTTAGGAAAATATTTGGGGCTAAGAGAGATGAAGTTACAGGAGAATGGAGAAAGTTACACAATACAGAACTGCACGCATTGTATTCTTCACCAGACATAATTACTGTAGGGACATTAAATCCAGACGTTTGAGATGGGCAGGGCATGTAGCACGTATGGGCGAATCCAGAAATGCATATAGATTGTTAGTTGGGAGGCTGGCGGGAAAAATCCTTTGGGGAGGCCGAGACGTCGATGGAAGAATAATATTAAAATGGATTTGAGGGAAGTGGGATACGATGATAGAGACTGGATTAATCTTGCTCGGGATAGGGACCAATGGCGGGCTTATGTGAGGGCGGCAATGAACCTCCGGGTTCCTTAAAAGTCAGTAAGTAAGTAAGTAATTATGACTTTAATCCACGACTTTTGTATCGTTTTTCTTAGCAGCAGAATGTTTGGTTAAGGGGCAAAACGACTTTAGTCCTGGACTTAAGTTGTTTTGCCTGTCAAGTACTGAAGAAACTTACATAATATGTAATTTTAATCATACAATCAGCTGACAAAATGTTCTCATTGATAATTCTTTAGTTGATAAAATTTATTACGTTTGAAGAAAAGAGCATGAAAATGAAAAGCAATAGGCTCAGTAATCGTGCTGAACTTGTAGCTGAAGTAAAATGTATTGCAAAATGGAGCCCAGTTAAGCATCGAGAGAGAGAATTTTCTTGCTGTTACATTTGACTACATGAAAAATGTATGCTTGCCTAAACACCAGTTGAGGATATGTACTACTATCGTCAGCTTACCATCCCAGCTTTCTCTGTGCACAACATGAAAACTAGTGAAATGTCCTTTTGTGTCTACCATGAGGGATAGGCCAAGAAAAGTCTTAATGAGGTATGTAATTTTCTCCTGCACTCTACTTCAATAACTGTGTCCAGCCCAATATATTAAATAACTGGTTGTTTTGCGACAGTTGTCCGGGACAAAATAAGAACAACACACTAATCAAATTCTTAATGGTAATAAGTGCTCAGAAAGATTTCTTCAACATCATACTTTTCTCCATCAGAGGTCTGCGCTCTTATGATTAACAAATTGTTCAAAATAATGTTGTTCAACAATTGCAATAAGGTTATTTTATGATCCATTTAGTTAAACATGTTTATGTGTCAGTAACCTAATAATGATAATGCAGGATTGAAGTTAATTTGCAGAACAACTTAAGTCCTGAAGACAATTAATTTTTTACGACCTGAAGAAGAGTAGAAAAGTATGAATTTTTATACTAAAACTATTTCTCTTACATATAAAAAAATATATTGTAACAATATATGGTTCAGCGAGGCCAAAACAGTTTTCTTTAATTTTCTCAAACTACTTCTAGGGACTTAAGTCGTTTTGCAAATTCGCCGTTCATATGAAGTCGAGAGTGAAGGCGTTGTTAGTGAGCGTGTAGCACAACGATGGTTCTAGCGTTTCAATAATGAAAAAGGCATTAAAGATTTACAATGTGCTGGAAGGCCTAAGGAACGGAATATTGAGCATACACTCACAGTTTTGAAAGAGAATCCACAAAAAGTACTCGTATGTTGTCAAAAGAACTTGGTGCTTCAAAAGATACAACACATAGACATTTAAGACACTTAGAAAATCATATAGAAGTTGTAGATCTGCATCTCATGAATTGACACCTGAACAGGATCAACGCAGAGTGTATATCTGTCGTCAGTTTATTGGAGTGGCAACAGGCATTAGTTAGTCTAAACAGAATTTTCTTGCAACAGGACAATGTGGGACCCCAAACCGCTCGAGAAACCGTGGTACTGCTCGGCCTAGGGACGAGCCGTATCGGAAGCAAATTGCTGCTGTAAATTTGTTATCAGATTGTTGTTAAATTATTGCAGACCTACCAACTTCATCCATAATGCGCTAGTAGCCCGCAATTAGCTCACGACTTCCTTTCTCCCGCATTGACAAAATAATCTCCGGGTTATATAGGTGATGGCATAACTTTCATGTTTAATGTTGTTTTCGTCTTGTTGCTTTTATTATTATTATTATTATTATTATTATTATTATTATTAAAAAACATATCCTACTAAATTTCTACCGTATTTCATCTCTCGTAGATTGGCAGGTGTCATGTCATGATATATTCGCTTTGCGATTGTTAAGAAATACGTTCGGTATTTCGCCGATACAGCTGAACGCTCCGTTGCACAGTAACTTACAAACAAACGGTAAGATAATGAGAGAAAATTTAAATATCGATGAATTTGTAAAAAAAAAACAGTGAACGTATAGCCTAATAATAATAATAATAATCATCATCATCATCATCATCGTCCTTGTAGGTATTAGGCCTAGTGGCATGTTACGGTCTCCGTCAAAGATCATCTTCCATGTGGAAAATAGCGGAGAATTTGTCTTGGGAGTCTGGAACGGTCCATCCTACTGACATGGTTAAGCCATTTTTGTCTATAGTGGTTGAGATGTTCATAAATAGGTGTAATTTCCAATTCTTTTGTAATTAGTTCATTCCTTTTGTGGTCAAGCAAGCTGTAGCCGACAGTCCTCCTCATAAATCTCATTTCCGCAGTTGTTAGGCGTTGAACATCTGAGTTTCGGACAGTCCAGGCCTCACTACCATACACGAGGACAGGTCTTGCTAGAACTTCATATGCTTTTAACCTGGTATTTTTTGGGTTTTCGTGGTTGTGAAAACCTGGTTGATGGTTCTTAAGGCTCCATTAAAATGTTGAATATTTTCAGATATATCAGTAACAGGTAAATATGTCAAATTATAACCTAAATATTTGAATGAGTTTACCTGTTCTAACTTATGGTTCCAACGCAAATTCTACTCCTAACTGGCTGTTTACCTTGGAACGCCATAATTTTTGTTTTATTTGGGGAAATTTTCATATTAAAATTTTGTGCTATTATATTCAGGTGATATATTGAGTATTGCAGCTCGTCTTCATTTGTATAAAAAAGAGCCTGATCGTCCCTAATAATAATAATAATAATAATAATAATAATAATAATAATAATACTGATAATACGAAAATATTTCAATCACAAACATACGAATATTGATGGTGCGAAATTTTTAGGTTTTTGCACTGTGTCATGCACGCATGTCTCGAAACTATGTATCGGTCCTACGACAAAAGAAAGCGGTGAGAGAGATGGTTATCTTTTGGACTAGTTAGGAATAACTATTATCCCAACTATATTCAAGTCTGTGCTAGAGTTTTCACCAGACGAAGTGAAGAAAACCCCAATACTTGACGAGCGAAACCACAGGTGATTCAAAGTTAAGGAAATGTTGTTTTTCTAATCATACAAATTTTATACTGCATAGAACAGTAAGGAGTATCGTAGTACATAACTAATTTATTCAGAATAAAATTTAGTGGCTCCATTGTAAGGTAACAGCGTTATTATTACCATCACAGTTTTAGATAACCCAGAGCTTCATTGCCGTCATCACAAAAGCCCCCCATCGGTCCCTATCCTAAGCAACAACAAATCAGTCCCTAGCATCCTAATCCAAATCCCTCAAATCCATTTTAATATTATCTTCCCATCTACGTCTCGGCCTCCCCAAAGGTCTTTTTTCCCTCAGGTCTTCCAACTAACACTCTATATGCATTTTTGCATTCACTCATACGTACTACATGCCCTGCTTATCTCAAACGTCTCGATTTAATGCTCCTAATTATGTCAGGTGAAGAATACAATGCGTGCAGTTCTGCGTTGTGTAACTTTTTCCATTCTCCTATAACACATTAGCCCCAAATATTTTCCTAAGAACATTATTCTCAAACACCCTTAATCTCTGTTCCTCTCTCAAAGTGAGAGTCCAAGTTTCACAACCATACAGAACAACCGGTAATATAACTGTTTCATAAATTCTAGAGTGGACGACAAAAGCTTCTCAACCGAATAACAATTAAAGGCATTTCCCATATTTATTCTACATTTAATTTCCTCTCGAGGTCGTTTATATTTGTTACTGTTTCTCCAAGATATTTGAATTTTTCCACTTCTTCGAAGGATAAATTTCCATGTTTATATTTCCATTTCGTACTATGTTCTGGTCACGGAACATAATCATATACTTTGCTTTTTCAGGGTTTACTTCCAAATCTATTTCTTTACCTGCTTCAAGTAAAATTCCCGTGTTTTCTCTAATAGTTTGTGGATTTTCTCCTAACACATTTATGTCATCCGCATAAACAAGCAGCTGGTATTTGGAATTGAACGTGTTACTAAATTTCTCTTACTGCTAAATATACACTAGTTAACTTCTTCAATATACAAAATAACAAAACAATTTTTAACAATTTAAATAATCATATTCTCATAACAGAAAAACTATCCAGGAGGACAACATATGAAAGAAAGGGATTTAAAAGTGCGCAGATACTTGTTACATAACATAATACTCCACATTTTAAGTCCTGTTTCATTACTTAAGTATCCGAGGTTTCGCGGCGCACGGGTTGGGCACCGCCCGGCAGTCGACTCGTTTTTTGTGGAGCTGTTAATTGCAGGATCGCATGTTTATGGCTGTTTAACCTGGATCATATAAGAGAGGCAGCTACCATCCAGCAGAAGTTACAGCGGCGGATTTGCATCAACACGAAACAAAGAGAGAAATAAAACAAGGGAAGGAGAATTATGAAGGAAGCTGTAAAGAGAGCGAAAGAAATAAAGAAGAAGAGAAGGAAACAAATGGTGAAGAACAGAAATTGAGAGAAATATATAGTAGTGTAAGGAATATGAAGAAAAAGGTAAAGAAAGAAAGAAGGAAGAGAGATTAAAAAAATTAATTAAGGAGGAAAGTAGCTACTGAATTAAAGAAGTGGAAAATTAAACAATGAAAGCAACTCCTAATTGAAGACAGGAAAAGGAAAGAAATATAAATAAAATAAAAGGGCAGAAAAAAGAAAGGAAATATGTGAAATCTGAAATTAGAAAAATAAGAGAGGAAAAGCGACTAATCAATACAAAAAGATAAAAATGAAACACATAAAATAAACAATGAGAAAGAATAAAAATGAGAGTAATTGTGAAAAAGGGGTTAAATTTACAAAATGTTTTGGGAAAGGAAGAAAGAAAGAAAAAGGGAGTATGTAATGAATAGGAAGATCATCATCATCATCATCATCATCATCCTTGTATGTATTGGGCCTAGTGGCCCGATGGTAATTTAAAATTTGGCGTGGAATTCTAGAACGAGGCATTCCGATGACATGTGATCTCCAGTTTTGTCTGTATTTCTGTAGGTATTCCGTAATCGGTTCAATCTGCAGTTCTTTCATAATGTCAAAATTTCTAATATGATCCAGTCTCGTGTATCCTGCTGTACGACGCATAAATCTCATTTTTGCCGCCGTTAATCTTTGTGAATCAATATTACGAATCGTCCAAGCTTCACTACCAAAACAGAATAGGAAGATAAATAAGTAAAATAAACTATCTATTATGAAAAAACGACAAGTAAAGTAAAAGAATGAATGCAACAGAAATGGGTAAAAAGACAACAAAGAAACTGAATAAAGTAATAAAGAAAAAAATAATGAATAATGCAAAAGAAAAATATGAAGAGAAGACCAGAGGAAAGAAGGGTAAAAGATATAGAAGAAATTTAAAAATATCTTAAAACTATGAAAGGGCCATAAAGAGAAAGGGAGAAAAAGAGGAGAGGAAATTGTAAATACGAAACAAAAGGACGGAAAGTAATGCGAGTTCAAGGAAGGAAAATAATAGGTATTTCTAAAGGTCATAGAGAAAAGGAAATGGGATAAAATGAAACAACGATGAAAAATACAGGCATATACTGTACCATTAAAAGGAAAGAAATAGGGAGGGAAGTAACAGTAAAACATTTTTAAAAAGTTAAAGAATAAATTGTTATAGGCCTGCATAGAGATAAAAGGACATTACTCCTAGTACAAATAAAATGGAGAGAAAATAGAAAATCTTGTGTTCAGAGAGTTTAAACAGATGTAATAAGGAGTAATGATATATAGTTAGGCTTGGACTTTCTTTATAAACAAAAGCGAAAGCGGTTAGAATCCAAAAAAATAAAGTTATTTGATAAATTTAATAGTTACTCGACCCGTAGTGATAAAAAAGTTTAGTAGATTCTGTATTGTGAATTAAAAATAATAGGCCTATGCGTTAGATAAAAATTCAGTTTTGATAAATTTTAGTGTCGGTCGGTGACAAAGTATGAATACCTATTTTTGAAATGATCAGGCGAGAAAATTCATGCGGATATGGTGCATACATTAAGGCAGTGATGTCAAAGCAAGCGCATTTTTCTGACCTTGACATCGTGCGCGGGCATGAAGCGTTGGGTATGGAAGGAGGAATAAGCAGCCTGTTGGATTAAGGAAACAGTGATGCACAAACTTCAAACGGAACGTGAAATTTTATGTCGTTATTTTTATATGGCTTCTTTCTGTTTGATTTTTTTTTGGCATCTTTGGTATAATATTCAAATTCAAAATTCAAATTTATTTACAATTTACATTTGAAATGAAAACATATGTATGGATACCCGAAATGAGCATATGCTCGTGCTCGGGTACAGTCCAGTAGTCTACATAAATTTTACAGGGATCAAATAATAATGCTGATGACAGAAATAATAGCAATAATAATAATAATATTATTATTATTATTATTATTATTATTATTATCTATATTGTCTGTAAAACAAAAGTACTAACACCAATTTCTTAATATTGCAGTTGCGTTTTAAACGTTAATAACATAATAAAGAGTTAAGAAGGAATATTCACATAAATTCCTTAGCAGTACAATTATATATTGTACTAAGAGAATGAAACACATCATTCATAAAGAAAGTGATATCCCAAAGGAAGAGATTGAGTATGTCATGATAAGTTAGAATTGATATTGATGGCATCTTTAGCTTATAAAAGTAATCAATAAACTAATCAAAGCAATATTATAGTACAAAGCAAAGTTACCTAGGTACTGTATATGTTTTAAGTGTAACTATTATTCCATAACAAAACTCTTATCGTATTATGCTTTTAAGGTGATATTGGTGAGCAACTTCCTATCATCAGAATATTAAATTATTTTCTCGAAACCTGCTGAAGCTATAGAACTGACATTTTTACAACACATGGGCACGTATCTTTTGCTTATGATGTTACAGTAGTTGCTTTGTTAATTTGTTTCCTTACAAACATTTTTCATGCGAATATTTTCAAAATTTGTAATACACTATCTTCAGTAATACGTATTTGCGGTATATTATATTTACGAAAATATTGTTTCAGTATCTGTAAGGCTACTAAATAAATAGATCTACGTCTGAAAATTTCACTTTTCTATAAAACAAATTGAAAAAATATTCCTTTCGAATTAAAAAATAACAAACTTGTGAAAAATGAGCATTAAAATTAAAACTTGCGTTCTCATACTGCACTTATATTTCTCAAACAAATCTAAAAATTAACATGGATACAGTTTTAATAAGTTCTCTTCCCTTTATCTATTGAATCAGTGCTGGCTATCCCTGTGTTATAGCTCGACCATGCGGCATATACTACTCTTTCGTCTATTTCTTTCCTTTCCGTTGTAAAGCGCTCAGGCTCTCCTGAGCTCTAAAGCGCGCACTTTCGCCTGTGGGCATCAATTGACATGATTGCATTAAGGTATCATTATCCTTCGTAAGCCACCAAAAAGCTGGCTTGCGGAATTTAAGAGGGGAAGTATGGAGATCAAATATGAACACTGTGCTGGAAGGCCTGTTTCTGTCACCACTCCAGAAATGAACAATGTTGTGCTTAATATGACTTCGGAGGACTAATAAATTGGTCTCAAACATATACTAGAGACTTAGAAAATGTCCTATGAATGTGTTTTTCATATAGTACGTCATGACTTGGGTATGACAAAATGGATCCATAGATACCTGAACGCCGATTAGAAACGACTCAGAGTGATAATTTCCAAAACCTTTTGCCTCCATTTTGAAGAAGATTCTTCCAACTTTGTTGATCGTATTGTAACTGCGGACAAAACTGGATCTATCATTATGATTCAGGAACAAGAGGTAGAAATTAAGGAAGTAAAGAAATAAAATAAAATACTTAGGCTGTGTAAAAGGAAAGTAAACAAGAAGAATACAAGAAAAGTTCAAGCAAGACGAAGGGAAGTCTGGAAAACGTGGATGGATGGACGGGCGGGCGTCACATTGGTGGACGGAAGATTTCCCCTTCAAAATTCTCTAATGTTCCTCCATATGGAATGGCGAAAATCGGAGTGAAACAAGTGGCAAACAGGCTTAGAGTTCACATAGACACTTCCATTCAGCCTCACCAATTTCCTTTCCAAGGAAGCGTTTTCGTGTAGGTACTTTTAAAATATTTCTCCTCTCTTTACCTCATTCGTTCATTCTTTCAGTCGTTCAATTGTTAATTCTTCCATTCGTTCATTCTTCCGTTCGTTCATCTTCCATTTGTTCATTCTTTCATTCTTTAATTATTTCATTCCTTCATTCGTTCATTCTTTCATTTCTTCATTCGCTAATTCTTCCATTCGTTCATTATTCCATTTCTTCATTCTTTCATTCGTTCATTCTTCCGTTCCTTCATCTTCCATTTGTTCATTCTTTCATTCGTTAATTATTTCATTCCTTTATTCGTTCATTCTTTCATTTCTTCATTCGTTAATTCTTCCATTCGTTCATTATTCCATTTCTTCATTCTTTCATTCTTTCATTCGTTTATTCTTTCATTCGTTAATTCTTCCGTTCATTCATTCTTCCATTTATTCATTCTTTCATTCGTTAATTCTTTTATTCGTTCATTCTTTCATTTGTTAATTCTTCCATTCGTTCATTCTTCCGTTCGTTCATTCTTCCATTTGTTAATTCTTTAATTCTTTCATTCTTTCATTTCTTCAGTTCTTCATTCTTTCATTTATTCATTCGTTCATTCTTTCAGTCGTTCATTCGTTCAGTCTTCCATTCGTTCATTCTTCCGTTCGTTCTATCTTCCATTTGTTCATTCTTTCATTCGTTCATTCTTTCATTCCTTCATTCGTTCATTCTTTCATTCCTTCATTCGTTCATTCTTTCATTCATTCATTCATTATTTCATTCGTTCACTCTTTCATTATTTCATTCCTCCATTCGTTCATTCGTTAATTCTTCCATACATTCATTCATTAATTCTTTCATTCGTTCATTCTTTCATTCCTTCATTCGTTCATTCTTTCATTCATTCATTCATTATTTCATTCGTTCATTCTTTTATTCGTTCGTTCTTTTACTCGTTCACACTTTCATTATTTCATTCCTTCATTCTTTCATTCGTTCATTCGTTAATTCTTCCATTCATTCATTCGTTAATTTTTTCATTCGTTCATTCTTTCATGTGTTTATTCGTTCATTCGGTCATATTTCATTTGGTCATTCTTCCATTCGTTCATTCTTCCATTTCTTCATTCTTTCATTCGTCTATTCTTCCTTTCGTTCATTCTTTCATTCGTCTATTCTTCCTTTCGTTCATTCTTTCATTCGTTCATTTTTTCATTCTTTCATTCGTTCATTCTTTCATTATTTCATTGTTCATTCTTTCATTCGTTCACTCTTTCATTATTTCATTGTTCATTCTTTCATTCGTTCACTCTTTCATTCGTTCATTCTTTCATTAGTTCATTCCTTCATTCTTTCATCCGTTCATTCTTTCATTTGTTCATTCGTTCATTCCTTCATTCGTTCACTCTTTCATTATTTCATTCCTTCATTCTTTCATTCGTTAATTTTTCCATCCATTCATTCCTTAATTCTTTCATTCGTTCATTTTCATTATTTCATTTGTTCATTCGTTCATTCGGTCATTTTTTCATTCGTTCATTCGTTTATTCGCTCATTCGTTCTTTCTTCCATTCGTTCATTGTTCCATTTCTTCCATTCTTTCATTCTTTCATTCGTTTATCCTCTTATTCCTTCATTCGTTCATTTTTTCTTTTTTTCGTTCGTTCATTATTTCATTCGTTCATTCGTTAATTTTTTCATTCTTTCATTTGTTCATTCTTTCATTCGTTCATTCGTTCATTCTTTCATTTGTTCATTTGTTCATTCGTTTATTCGCTCATTCATTCACACACTGGAAAACCTCGAGCACATTAAATAGAGATTGAAGCGAGACGGACCTCATGGTAAACCATTAATGCCGTCTACACCGACCATCTCAGAATGTAAACATGTCTGACGCACTTGTTCCCGGTCAAATTATGTCCATATAAATTATTTTAATAGCATTTCAGAATTCTACAGAATCTTCCTAACCATCTCAGAATCCCACTGTGTCACAGGCCTGCAGAGACATTTGTTAGGTCTGGTTAAGGTCTGCCCTTATTTTGTCTTGATACGCTCGGTATTCTTTTCTTCTCCTGTAAATAAACGACAATAGACTCCCAAATCTCATTCTCACACGAAGAATAGAACGGAACTCGACCATGTTTTTCCATTTCCATGCTTTTTCAAGAACTACAGTACTGTAGTGTCATAGGTCTGTTGGGATCCTGTTCGCAAAGCAGGAAATTGGGCGAGAAAATGGTCCATAATTCTGCCCCAAGCCCTTCATAGAGAGAAATTAGTTTACTTGCTGTAATTTTACGACAAAGAACCTTTATTTTACTTATATAGCAGAGGAAAACAGCTTTGCGATGTATATTTATTCCGTATATCGTTAAAACTCCATTGTTCTCGTTAGGGTTCGAAACGGTGTACCTCAGATCCAACAGCAAGCATGGTACCCAAACGACCACCGACGACGACTGAAGACTTTGAAATCACGCAGCTTCGCGTCTACTTCCTGTCTGTGAAAGTGATTTACAATTATATAATGGCATGATTTAATAAATTCATGGGTCCGGTCTCGTTTTTTATAGAGTCGGAAGAAATGCAAGTCTTGATAAATGCATGAGTTTCCTCTTTAATTGCTCTTATTTTTCCAAAATTTCTAATTTAAACGCATTTGGGTTTTTTCTCGTTCTCTTTGTCGCAGAATACCGGCCAATTACCCAGAGTCTGAGATGTTAAAATATGAAGCAAGATAGAATCTAATCTACAAGAGATGTTTAAGATTTAAGTAAGATGTCATGATCAAATTAAG
Source organism: Periplaneta americana (assembly GCF_040183065.1). Taxonomy (NCBI): domain Eukaryota; kingdom Metazoa; phylum Arthropoda; class Insecta; order Blattodea; family Blattidae; genus Periplaneta; species Periplaneta americana. The sequence continues at coordinate 112,682,362 of NC_091131.1, read as the reverse complement.
GAGCCTTCCCATCCAACCCCACCCCTTGCGTGCATCATGTTGTACGTGTCCACACTCGTGGCTTGCATTGTACAGGTCCTGGGTTTGATTGTAAGGAACAGTATTTAAAGGATATTATCTACTCAACATTTTGAAAAAAACTTCAATTTCACTATGAATCAAATTTGTAATCTTCATGATATCCCAGAGGATTGACATTGAAGTTGACCTCGTGCAAAGAAACACGTGCTGACGCAGCAAAATATTCACTCATGCTGAATTAAAATTCACGATCATATAGCAGTTGAAATCATGTAGAATTCTGTATCTATCCTGGTCGGTGAAAACAGCAGCAAGAAGTTTAGAGGTTTGGAGAGGTATAGAGGAGCTTATCGGGCGGGACATTGAGCATCCTTAAGCACTTCAGCTTAAGTAGGCTTTTTATGCACCCAAGATTTTTTTTTAATTTAGTAGTTTATTTTACGATGCTTTACCAACATCTTAGGTTATTTAGCGTCTGAATGAGATGAAGGTGATAATGCCGGTGAAATGAGTCCGGGATCCAGCACCGAAAGTTACCCAGCATTTTCTCATATTGGGTTGAGGGAAAACCCCGGAAAAAACTCAACCAGGTAACTTCCCCCGACCGGGACTCGAACCCGGGCCACCTGGTTTCGCGGCCAGACGCGCTAACCCTTACTTCACAGGTGTGGACTGCACCCAAGATGGAATGAGTTGCGAGCCGACTGTGTTGCCGGCTAAGCTGGCCCCATCATCCGCCACACAGTACATTTCTCACCAGTCATTAAATTCGTGTACCATACTTCTGATGGTGGTCTGCCGTACCTTAGAGACCTACATGTATCACCATGTCCCCATCACACAGGGACGAACCTGAAGGGATAAGTATAGACCTATGAGTCGTCTAGAATCCAATATAATAATAATAATAATAATAATAATAATAACAACAACAACAGCAACAACAACAATAATAATAATAATAATAATAATAATAATAATAATAATAATAATAGTAATAGAGGAAGTGTTACAAATATGAAATAGGGGTACAATTATGAAATAGTGTGATATACGGCCTGAGACGTGTTGTATTCTAGCGGTAGCCTTCCAAATTACTACGCAATGATACTCTCTTTCGCGGGAATTTATTAGTTTCTAGTTAGAAGTTGAACTGTTGAAACGTTCATCATCATTGAGTTTTCGAGGAAAGTGAAAATTTTGGAGGTAAGTTATTTTCTTGAATATACATTGATATTCCTCAATGTTAGAAATATTAATTACCTATTCTTAAAGCGAAATAATCTACGTTTATAGGAAAGTATGTTTAATTAATTTCGTTTTTAAATTATATGTTTTGAGGTTATGACTTACAACAGTGTGTCACAAATGAAATACTAGTATTATTAGTATTCCATCTTTATACCCTGGTTTTCTGTTTCGTTACTAAGCTTACTGTTGGCATCTGTAGGAAGAGGGAAAACCTCACCTTCCAACAAACTTAGAAAACAGTGGAATGGAAAGGCAATAAAACAAGTTGGAGAAAAGACGTGAGAGACGATTCATCTGGATTCAGTATTATGGTTGGGAAAACATCTTCTGATGAAGATGCTGAGTGCTTGTTCTGTGCTTTTCTTATTAGAGGCCATTTTGACTTTGCAATTTTGTTAATCTTGCAACTTGTTAATAGTATTCCATATTTGTAGCCTACTCCCATTCTTAAGAAGAAAATATGTTACATTTTCAGGACATTATTATTTTTTTTATAACATCTTACGAACTTCTAAGCACGTTGTACCATTCACAGAAACATTAAGAAAATAGGCTAAACAGGACGATACTTTATATTCAGTATTCAAAACATGTAGGTTCCAAAACGAAAACACAAAATGTTATTCCATATTTGAAACATTTCCTATAATAATAATAATAATAATAATAATAATAATAATAATAATAATAATAATAATAATAATAATAATAATAATAATAAAAACTGCCACGGTTGCTCAGTGCTAGTGCGCTGGCATTGTAAGCCAGGGAGCCCGGGTTCGACTCCTGATCGATTCTACCCTGAATTTATAACTTACGTTGGGCAAGGCTGTGGTCCAGGCAACAAACTGGTTTTCTCAAGATAATCTAGTTTCCCGCCACATTCCTATAATTCTCCATCATTATCATCATATCATCATCATTATCATTCATTGGGAATGTAATATAGACTCACCGCCTTTAGTGCATTCTGGATAGTTTCTGACGAACTAAGTGGTCTATGCTTGTCGACAATTACTTACTTACTTACTTATTTACAAATGGCTTTTAATGATCCCAGAGGTTCATTGCCGCCCTCACATAAGCCCGCCATAGGTCTTTATCCTGTGCAAGATTAATCCAGTCTCTATCATCATACCCCACTTCCCTCAAATCTGTTTTAATATTATCCTTCTATCTACGTCTCGGCCTCCCCAAAGGTATTTTTCTTCCGGCCTCCCAACCAACATTCTATATGCATTTCTGGATTCGCCCATACGTGCTACATGCCCTGGCCATCTCAAACATCTGGATTTAATATTCATAATTATGTCAGGTGAAGAATGCAATGCATGCAGTTCTACATTTTGTAACTTTCTCCATTCTCCTGTAACTTCATCCCTATTAGCCACAAATATTTTCCTAAGAACCTTATTCTCAAATACCTTTAATCTTTGTTCCTCTCTCAAGATGAGAGTCCGAGTTTCACAACCATACAGAACAACCGGTAATATAACTGTTTTATAAATTCTAACATTCAGACTTTTTGACAGCAGACTAGATGACAAAAGCTTCTCAACCGAATAATAACACGCATTTCCCATATTTATTCTGCGTTTAATTTCCTCCCGAGTGTCATTTATATTTGTTACTGTCGCTCCAAGATATTTGAATTTTTCCACCCCTTCGAAGGATAAATCTCCAATTTTTATATTTCCATTTCGTACAATATTCTGGTCACGAGACATAATCATATACTTTGTCTTTTCGGAATTTACTTCAAAACCGATCGCTTTACTTGCTTCCAGTAAAATTCCCGTGTTTTCCCTAATCGTTTGTGGATTTTCTCCTAACATATTCACGCCATCTGCATAGACAAGAAGCTGATGTAACCCGTTCAATTCTAAATCCTGTCTGTTATCCTGAACTTTCCTAATGGCATATTCTAGAGCAAAGTTTAAGGTGATAGTGCATCTCCTTGCTTTAGCCCGCAGTGAATTGGAAAAGCATCAGACAGTAGCTGGCCTATACGGGCTCTGCTGTAAGTTTCATTGAGAAACATTTTTATTAATCGAACTAGTTTCTTGGAAATACCAAATTCAATAAGAATGGAATGCATAACGGCATAACCCTGAAATTGCAACAACAACAACAACAACAACAACAATAATAATAATAATAATAATAATAATAATAATAATAATAATAATGAAACTGTAGCCTAATAATATTTGCATAATTACTTAGCCTACGCAATATAGCAATAGAGCAGGTATGTTTCAACTAACAATAACAATGCATCAGGTGAAAGAATAAAATGTATTTTTGTTAAAGCTTGAGGTATGATTTTTTTGGTATTAACGAAATATGCGAAATGTTTGAAACCTTCAGTGTATTTCGAAAAAAAGAAACAGGAGTCCCACGAAGGTAATCTAGAAAATGAATGACATTTAACTGTGAAATGTAATGATTTCAAAGAAATAGTCTCATAGTCAAGAAATTAGCACTTGGAAATATGTTGTTTTTTTCACGAACGCGAAAGTGATCTGGTAAACCGTCCAAATAAAATAAAACATTGAATTAGACTGTCTTCTGAAGCTTTGCATCAGCTGTAAGCAACGATCCGACAACGTCTTAGCAGAGAACGAAGAGTTTGTCTAGGCTTACTAGTTCTAACTTACAAGCTCTTTGAATTAGACGGGGATCGCAACAGTTTTGCTTCAACATATCTTCGAGTGCTGCAGTTTTATCTCTTATATGTTGATAGTGAAGGAGGATTTTCGACAAATAAGTATCTTCTAGTTAATCGATGAGTTAATTTTCACATTCAAATGTTGGTACTGTTCTCGGTCCTTATATTCAAGAGCAGGATAATTAAGTGCTTTAGTGTAAAATTCCCTGATTGGGATTAGAATGAACTAGTTACAGTTTGTGGACAGGTCATAGTGCTTTTCAATATATTACGTAAATATAATATAATATATAAAGTTATGTTAAATATTTATTGGAATTAGACCTACTTTTCAAGAATAATTTTAATTTATGTACTTTATAACTTAATGTTCACAATATTGAAATTATCAGGAAATTTGTAATAATGAAAATTATTGTATATTTTATAATTTAATGTTCACAATATTGAAAGTATCAGGAAATTTGTAATAATTAAAATTATTGTATAATTTATAACTTAATTAGAATAAATAATGTTAAAATGTTCAATCTTATGACTTTAATATTAACATTTGTTAATATATGTTAAATATAAATAATGTATAAACGTTTTTGCCTTTTACGGCATCATCAGATACAATTTTCTTGTACGATATCTAAATTACATAGTGGAATTTTTGTTTTGTCTTATAGTAAACTATCAAATTGGTGTTATAATAATAAGTAATAATGAAATGACTCACGAGTTTTATGTATTTTACTTGTTGGAAAACTTTTTAGGTTATATATAAGTCTACATTATATAACTATTTATTTATTTATATCTATAGCAGGGCAAAGCCCCAATTACAATAGACAGTACAAATATTTGCTGTCGGCCTAGATAGCGTAGTCTATATAGCGCTGGCCTTCTGTGCTCGAGGTTGCGGGTTCGATCCCGGTCTAGGTCGATGGCATCATTTAAAGTGTGTTTAAATGCGATAGGCTCACGTCAGTAGATTTACTGGCATGTAAAAGAACTTCTGCGGCACAAAATTTCGGCACATCGGCGACGCTGATATAATCTCTGCAGTTCCGAGCGTCATTAAATAAGCCATAATTTAAATTTTTAAAATATTTAATTATATTATATTCTATTTAGTATTGAAATACATGAAACTCATGTTACAATGGTTTCAGTTACATGCGTATTTTAAATTGTCACAATTTTAAATTCAAATACGTTTTCGACCTATGTGTTTAAATATATGATATTGTAATATATAGCTCAATTTATTTATGTGAAACTTTGTTGATATAATTTATATCTTCATTTTACATGTGTCAGACACCACAAATTCCACCCAGATTTTACCAGGAATCGAACTCGGGCCACCTGGATGGAAGGTCAGCGCACTAGAACTGTAACCACTGATACGACTATCCAGTAGGAACATATCTTCAAAATAATGAAACTACTCGCCGGAACAAGGAGTTCGCTGCATCCAAACCACACCACGCAACTGAGGTAAGCTTGCTATAAAGTGGTCACTACAAAAAAAAATGGCAGCAACAGTATTATGCTTTGAATGGTTATTATTAAAGCCCGGATTTCTAAGCACAATCAAACAGTAAAATAAGCAAGCAAATGAGCACGAAAATTTATGAAAATAAGCACCAAAATAAGCAAAAACGAATACACAGAAATATGATAAATTATTTGTTTCATACAACTGTTACCTTATTGAAGGCTGTTGCAGTATACAAGGAAGGTCATCCTGAGATTTTCCTGTGTGAAGCTCTTGCGTCTGTCAGGACAGAATGATTTGTAAAGTGAACATGTTCTTTCGACGGCGCATGACGTCACGGGCGCATGTGAAAAGCACCACAGTTCTTCTTCGGTGAATTCCTCTTCAATATCTGTTTCTTCACCAGAAAGTTTCTTAGTAATTTTACATAGTGTTTTGTAACCGAAATTTTTCTGTAATACCTGACTGAGTTTGTCGAACGCAATTTTTGCAATTCCATTGAAGAGTTCGCGGGAAAAACGATGAATGTCACATTTCTGTTAAGGATTAGATAATGATCTAATTGAGTCTATAACTGCAAGATGTAGTGCTGTTTCTATAGAAAATAAAGGAAAGGATTACTGCATTCGTGGTGATAATTCTCCATAAGAACAACATTAAATTTCGTAGTGATCCATTGAATTAGATAATGACATCAACCTTAACAAATCTGTGACATTCATCGTTTTTCCCGAGAACTCTTCATATGTTTCTGAAGATAATGTTACCGAAATTTCGTCTATCAGAGAAAATGTTCCAAGCAATTATTTCGAACTCTCCAACTACTTTAAAATTTCCGGTATTTTGGAGAAACGGTTATGGATGTACTGAATCTTTTTTTGGCAGGGAATCCCAAGGTTCTCTCCTAATTAGAACTACACAGTATTATTTCACAACATCCTGGGTCATATCCTAGCATTGCTTTCTTACGCATTCGACTGAAGTTAATTTTTTATTAGCCAATAAATAAAAAGGGAATCAGTGATGAATGACGGCTAGGAGTGAAATAAGCACTTTTAAAATGACAGTTTTGGGTAAAATACGCTGTTTTAATTAAAAATCACAAAATAAGTAAGCAAAAACGTTTTCCTGCGAAATAAGCATTTACTGTATAAGCAAGCACTAACAAACATAGTTAAAACTGGTTATCTAGGTGCCTTACGAAGTATAACCTTCCTACTTACCTTTAAAAATGTGGAAAAGAACACGCATTTTGCTTAGAAATTCGGGCTTTAGTTATTATGGAGTCCAAGTATCATTGCTTGGTTGCGTGTAATGGTTACCATGAATTACGCGTGAAGTCACCAAACTTTTTTTTTTTTTGTAAGAACTCAAAGACAAAGTTATAGGAGGGATGAAGGCCTGAAGCACCCATTTATGTAAACATTTATCTGAAAATTTTTATCTTTTCAAAACATACAGCTTTTTCAGTCTCTATTATTATTATTATTATTATTATTATTATTATTATTATTATTATTATTATTATTATTATTATACTCATTCTATTACTATTATTGTTGTTATTAGATCATTAAAATGATGATGATAATAATAATAATAATAATAATAATAATAATAATAATAATAATATATCACCATAATCACAGTTCCATTGCCGAAGTACCTTGTTATAACACACCCAACAGATCAATAAAAAGTGTCAGCATCAATGATTTTATGTGGTTTGCATCTTATACCAGTATCCCTAAAAGTAGAACCAGTTGTTGTTCCAAAACGATAGATTTTATATTTCATTGTTTATTTTTCATGAATATAAAGTAAGCTATGAGTTCTACTTAGAAATCAGTAGAGTATATTTACAACAAATGTAGAAGTATATTTTCAACCGGTATCGCTCTATATCGTTCGAAAGTAAATAAAATTGACGAGATTAATAGTTTATTTCGCTATCTGGTCGATCTCCAGTTGCTCTGGGCCCAGTCCCATCTTCCACACAATCTCTCATCACGGCCATTAGTCTCTCGAGAGACCAATCAGACTAATGCATCAGTCAATCAAACCCTCGCAACAGGTGGAATGCTGTACCAGTCTTTATCTCACATTCATAATCGGCATAAGATATTACCGTTCTCATTACCAGGTAACTTGATTTGCCTGCACCGATCTTCTTCCAGGGGTAAGAAAACATTTATAGACAAATGTAAAATGAACCAAGAAGATGCCTTGAATTCTGCGAACAGTTAGACCTTCGTAAATTAAACGCAATATATTTCTCTCTTACGTTTAAGCGATATTAGGCCTACTGTCTATAGCTAGGTAAAATTGTCAGTTTTGAAACTTTGTTGGAGTACAAAATTACATTTTTCGCGTCTACTCCTGAGGAAACTGAGTGCATCTTCCATACATAATTGAAAAATAGAAGGCATCCATTTTATTCTCTTACAGCTAAAGTGGCAATTAATTCTGCAGCTGTATTATGAGTTTCCCTTCAGCACCTCAAGCCGTGTATTCTGGGTAAGATAAAAGCCTGAGATGATAATAATAAGATAAAACCATTGGACTCATCCAGTCGGGAGTTAAGTTTCTTACTGAACCTGGCAGTCAGTGCGAGCAAGAATATTAATTTGTAATGATAGTGTGATTGGAATGGATGTTTCTTGGTTTACAGCGAGTATTTTCAATTTGTCATGTAGGCTAATCACTAACTCTGCTCGTAGTTCTGAATGTTTTCAGAGCGCTGAAACAATCTCTATTGCAATCATACGGGTAGTAAGGGTGAATAAAGGCAATTCGTGTCTGTAAGTCGTTAAGTCAAATACTGTTTATGTATATCATAAAGCGGTATTTTTTCACTAATGTTAGTTTGCAGGATAGGTATTAAATTTATAAAAGAATACGCTGTAAGCAATCCAGTCATGAAATGAATGAAAATCTGGTCATTCTTGTCACTGTCACTCACACTCTCCAGATGAACAACACCTTCTTGAAGTTGATTTTGATTAATTGCAAGTTGTAAGTGAGACTGTAGATTTTCTTCTGTCAGACATGACCGTTTAGAGTTCAAAATCCAATTGAGAGTAGAAAAGCTTCTCTCAACTGAAGCAGATGATGGAGATGCCAGCTTACTTAGGATAGGCATCTTGGTGGAATATTTCTGCTAGAAGGATGAGGCAAATTTTCTCCATGTACCATTGCTACATATGTTGATATTTCTTCCACTGGAACATCAATAGCAGAGGAACATTTGAGTTCATCTGGAGTAAAAATCGAAGAAATCATCTCAGGAACAGCTAATGTTGGATCTAAATTTTGAACTTCCATTCAGAAATTTAGAGCAGGATGACGTACATTCCTATATCCTGCCAATTTTTTACACGTTGCACCTGAAGTTTGATGATAGAAGAAGCCAGACCTTTGTTGCATTTTGATTATCTGATTCCAAAACCTGTATTTGATTGCAGAGTCCATCAGAAATTTTAGGTATAGCTCTGAGTTGAAGTACAAGTTCTTTATTTTCAATCAGTCGCTTTAAGTTTGTTACAGCAGCACTGCCTTCACCACCTTCCAAATCAATCCAATGTTTGACTGCATTGAAATTGATGCAATGATTTTTTTCTGCCTTCAGCCATGACCCCCAGCGAGTTATTACAGGAACTGGAGGTAGAACAAATGTTCCTGCTTCTTTTAGACAGTCCAGCAATCTATCCCTTCTGGCTGGAGCTTTCGCTGAAGTAGTCTTAACAACTGCAATATTAATTCATCAGCATTTTTTTTAGTGAAAATCTAATCTTTTCAGTAGAAAGAGCCCAACGTGTAGAATGAACTGTAAAAGCTGAGGTGCAACTCCAACCACTCGCCTGTCAGCAGAAAGCATATATTGTGCGTATCTGATATTACAACAATAAAATTGCTTCTGTGAATACCAGTAAGATCTTGTGTATCAATTATTAAATTTACTATAATATCGGCATTGCAGTGTTCAACAATTCTGGTTTTCACAAGACTGGGTTTTTCATTCACAACATATAGTGGAGCAACAATAACATTCACCACCTTACGATTCTTTATATCTGTTGTTTCATCAACCACTAGATAGATAGAATTTTTATCACATTTTGACTTAGTTTCCTGAAAGTCGTCTTCAGCACACTTTGCAAGATAGGCCTACCTTCTTAGAGTGGTTTGACTGGGAGCCGGCTCCATACATGTAGTTGTTGCTGTCCACTGACGAAATCATTGGTTACGAAAGACATGTAATGGAATATCAGCAGAAGTGAATGCTTCCATAAGATCTTTCACATTATTCTTGGATTTTTCCAAATGCTGCCATATTTGAGGTATCGTACTGGCATGTATGCTGCTAGGACCATCTGAAGTTGAACCCTGTCCATCACTCTGTATCCGAGATCTATGCTTAAAAATTTCCATAGGTTTCTACACAGTGGATTTTTTTTCTAAATTAATACACTCTGAACATAAGATACACAAAAGTTTCCCCTTTTCATTCACAAAATTGTCTGTAGGAAACTCAAGAACCCTTTATATCACAGTTACATATATTTTTCGCATGCTGGTATCAAATAGATGTGAACCCTTCTGATTCAGAGTGTGAACTGCCATAAAACCGTTAAACTTGTACTCTGTACACTGTTGCCAACATATCGCCCTACAATCTCGCTAACTTTTCAACAAAAAGTAGCTAAATCTCTTCAAAGTTTGTTAAAATATCCCCAGAACTGTCGCTAAAAATTAATAATAAATATCACTAAATAAAAATAAGAAAAATATCATTTCCCCGTCGTCACCCTCTTCTGCAGAGTCTGGTTGTATTGTTGACGGCTGTGATTTGAGGTGGAAGGTGTGGGAACAGCTGGTTATGAAGACACTGCATTTGATCCAATCATTGACACTACATTTTCTGGCAAATTGTAAGTGTGAAAATTTTCACCTAAGCGTTTGACCACATTTTTTTTTTTTTTTTTGTAAAATCCAACACTTTTTAAATATATATTAAATTAAATTAAAACCAGCAAACACTACAGTCTCATTTGCTTCACACGAACTGTCGGCACAAAATTCCAAAACTAGATTCCCTCGGGCCTCCGTGTTGCGGGGAAGAACCAAGATTACATCAGCTGGAGCTCGCGACTCGTCACGTGTCAATCAAAGTTACCCCCGTTATGGTTGTTGGAGCAGTTGCATTGAGAGAAAGACCTAACTCGTAAGCATCTTTCACCCCTGATCACTGATCACAAATATGAGATCAGGCTTTCACGTATGAATCACTAGACTACTCAGTCATGTGCACCCATGCCTCTTCTAAAACTACAAGAAGTGCATGACTTCAGTTGAATATCTTAACTTAAAAGAGAGAAAAAAAGTGAAAGAATATAAAAATCAGCAGAAAAGTCGCTAATCGTATTTTACAAAATTTGTCGCCGAGATTGATTCAAAATTTCCTAGATTTAGCGACTTATCGCTAAATATGGCAACACTGACTCTGTAATGTTATTTTAATTGTTGTCCTGTTTCTCTCAGAACTACAAATATAACTGTAGTTAAGAATTAAAAATATAACTTTAATTCTTAAGTTTGAAATTTCCATTGTTGAAAAGCTAGCTTTTCATTGTTAATGTATTTTTAATATTAATTGTTGGTCATAATTATTATAAATAGTGCATTGAAGCAGGCAGTTCATTATGCTCTATTTTAAATATTATGCTTTTATGCTTTATTTAAAAAAAAATATGCTTTATTGTGCTTCTAACATGTGTTTCATCGAGACAGTTTGATAACCGAAATCATGTTTGGGGTAGCAACCATATGTCTAAAGTGCTGTTATGTTTTTTTATGCTTTTGGGTTGCACTATTATGATGCATGTCAACAATACGAGTAGACCCTAAGTATAATATACTAGTCACATCGTCCAGAAAATCGTTTAATAATAATAATTTTACTGCACCGGTACACGTACAAGTCATTCCGTCATAATAGAAGTCATTGCGTTTTAGTTGGTATGGTAGTATCTTACGGCACTGATTGGATAACGTGGCATATTGTAGACAATTTTCTGTAACAACGGAGACTGTTCCTAAGCTGGTCTACAAAATAATATTTCCTAACTTTTGATTAACCCTATATATCTCTTTATTTCTCTAATTTGACATTTGTTTTGTAAGACCAATCCACCTTAATCTTCCTTCTTCCGTTATTTCGAGATCAAAATTTTTCAAAATCATAGCAACCGAAGTGGACAGAAGATACGTTTAAATACTACAGGCACTAGATGTTACGATGAAGCAAAATTTTTTACTTAGTGATAATAATAATAATAATAATAATAATAATAATAATAATAATATCGGAAGAGATCGATTAAGTTTTATGGAGATGTACATAGTTACACGATATTTTATTTTGTTTCTCAACACAATAACATGAACGGCGAGATGTAAATACTGGGTAATTGACCCTGCGAGAGAGGTTGTTCACACAGAAAATGGCGTTAATTCAGCTTAGGGTCGACCACATGCCCAGGTTGTACTCTGACATTCTTGGATATGATAATGTTATAGCTGCACCCAATAACTGAAAAGTAAGTGTTATTTAATAACGGACCACGGCCCAATTACCCTGTCACGCCACAAGTACAAAATAAATTTATAAATGCTCGGTTAGTTGGCGGCAATAAATTTCTGCCGTTACGTAATAATTGCTGGTCGGTTGTGAAGCTCGCAACAATGGATTTCATGAGCAATTAAGGGAGAAAACAGGGCTACCAATTTATAAATTTTCCTTCTTCAAGGTAAGGTATCCCCGTAACATGCCATGAAGACACTTGAGGGGTATGGAGGTAGAGCCCCATGCTTTCCATGACCTCGGCACTAGAATGAGGTGGTGTGGTCGACACCACGCTCTGACCGCCTTTTACCCCCGGGAAAGACCCGGTACTCAATTTTATAGGAGGCTGAGTGAACCTCGGGGCCGTTCTGAAAGTTTGCCAACGAGAAAAAATCCTGTCACCACCTAGATCTTAAAATTTTGTTTCTAATGTTGTTGATGGTAAAGGTGATGTTATGTTAGAGCAATGATGGAATCAAAATAGCATAAAAAATAGAAGCACTCCGAAAATGTGTCTCACATCCGTTTTGTCTACCACATGTTTCATCATTCTGTATTTCACTGATTAGAGATTAAAGTAAAAGTCTCCTTGACCGAGGCCATCATGGAATTTTAGGTCCCACTAACGTCACGTTTTATGCTTCCAAATAATTAAATAAGACGATAACTTGTGTTCCTGTATAATAGGAATTTCTAATAGTCCGCCGCTGTGGCTTTGTGGATAGCTTGTGGGCTTCCAAACCAAGCGGTCCGTAGTTCGATTCCTGACTTGAGCGAAGGTTTATATCTTCATTCCAAGGGGCTGGGTGTTTGTACCTTGTCCTTTACTTGTCCTGCGACGTCACCGCAGTAGACATATCTTGCTGATACATGGTCAGAGAGACAACGTGAGAGAATTCATGCACTATTCAAATCGTAAAATATGCATTTATTCATGCACTATCAAATGACTAAAATAAATATGCAGTATCAAAATTGAAACTTTCATTTTATTTTCGAATGTACTATTAACAGTATTTCCAAATTTTCAGCAGTCAAATTCATGTATTTATCAACAGTAATCTCACAAGAGTTTTTTATTTCCATAGAGTCAATCAAAACTCGAGTGGGATTTAATTGACTATTACACAATTAGAAGAAAGTATATAAAGATTAGAAAAAATAAAGTACTATTTCATTAATGTTAGCTTCACCAAAACGTTTGAACGGAACCGCCATTTTCAGTTGACTTTATGCTGTAAACAAATGACGATCGCAAAGCATATTTTGTAGTAACGTAAAGAATTTGCAATTTGAAATGTAGGCAAACCAAGAAACAAATGGTATGGAGGTAATAAAAACAAGAGAAAGTATATAAAAATTAGAAGAAACAAAGTACTCTAATACAATAAGGTAGATATTAATTGACTTACTAAAATTCTATTTCACTAAAGTTACCTTCACCAAAATGTTTGAACGGAGCCGCCATTTTCAGTCGACTATCTATGCAGGAAACAAATTACGATTGTAAAACATGTTTTATAGTACCGTAAAGAATTTGCAGTTTGAAATGTTGGCAAACAAAGAAACAAATGCTAGGGTAGTGATAAAAACAAACAAATGCTAGGGAAGCGATAAAATTGTGCGATAAGCAGCCATGATTGGTGAAAGACGTCCTTTCGTGCCGTTTTATTAGTCAAAAGTAGTATGATGTAGTAAAAGTGTAATAATCTTTAAAAATGTTCTGTATAAAACAATAACCTTTCAGCGTCACTATTCTTCAGTACCACTTAAATATTGTAAGCTCAGAAGTACCAAACTTTAACAAACAACATTAAATAAAAGATATTATTATGGAGAAATGAAAGAATGGACAGTGAAAAAGTTGTAGCTGCTCAGAGTTGTAGCTTTAGGCAGTACTAGGGAAACCAAAAGACTGAAATTGTAGCAAGACTATGCATGTATAAGTTCTATGTAAGGCCAAGATGCATAGGGTTTAAAGTTCAAGCTATTGTGTGTGAGCAAAAGTAGATTTAAGTTCTCTTATGGTATGGCTCAACATATGAGAAGAGCCACACCTACACTAGTAGGAGCCCCTTACCCTTCAGGAATTAACTGGGCTCATATCATCATCATCATCATCATCATCATCATCATCATCATCATCATCATCCCTTTTAACGTGGAATATGCACTAAAACTATAAAAATAAACGTATATGTAAGATAAATGTATCAGTTTAAGTTCCACACTTACAAGCAAACGTTCTGATGGGGGCAGATAAAGAAGTTAATTTTTTTCTTCCATAATGTTAATAATGTTAAAAGAAGTGCTTATACAAATTTTGGCCACTCGACCGTAATTACGAGGACCGCAAAAAAAAATAAGTTCGCCAGGGCCCGCTAACAGAAAAAAAAAGACACAATTTCATTGGACAAATTTATTGGAACGGACATAGCAATTGTTGAGCTATTTTTCAACATATTTTCCATCGGAATTGAGACATTTCTCATCATGGGATCGACAGAGAGAGGTGCAGACGCAGTCCAACGCTGGTTCCGATCTGAGGCGGCTGACTTCTACGACACAAAAATTGATCCTATGGTATGATAAATGTCTCAATTCCAGTGGGGGATATGTTGACAAATAGCGCAACAATTGCTGAATCTGTTTCAATAAATACTTCCATGAAATTGTACTTTTTTTCTCTAAACGGCCCCAGGGAAAATCACTTTTTGGACGGCCTCGTAATTGCGGTCGAGTGGCCACAATTTGTATAAGCATTTCTTTTGACATTATTACCATGGTGAAAGAAAAAAATTTAACTTTTTTATCTGCCCCCATCAGAACGTTAGGTGTTTAGTTTCGCTTTTCTTTTAGACTTATGAACCAATGTTGGGCATTGTATTGTATTTATTAACATTCCATAGTATTCATACATTGCTTCACAGCTAGAATATGAAACAAGTCAAAAACTTAATACTATTATAATGTATTAATTTATAGTCACAGTCTAGATGAAATATATACAGAAGAGATTTACAATATAGTCTACTAGTACAACACAAAGTTTTAGTATTAATTTCATGAAGCGTTATTGAATGTCATGAATTCACCTACAGAATAGAAGACGTGAGAAATTAGGTACTTCTTTAATTTGTCCCTAAATAATCTTATGTTTTGAGTTTCATTTTTTATATCGATAGGGAGGCTATTAAAAATTTTTACTGCCATATAACGCACTCCTTTTTGATAGCATGATAGACTTGCCGATGGAGTATGAAAGTCATTTTTTTTACGTGTATTTATGCTATGAACTGTTGAATTACTTACAAAGTTTTCACTATTACATAAGAGGAAGATTATTAATGAAAAGATATACTGAGAAGCCATGGGCATTATTTGTAGTTTTTTTAAAGTAGTCCTACAAGATTCCCTAGATTTGGCACCCTACTATTATTCTAATTTCTCTTTTTTGTAATAGGAATATACTGTTACTATCTGTGGAATTTCCCCAGAATATTATTCTAAAACTCATTACCGAGTGAAAATATGCAAAGTATATTGTTTTTAAGGTACCGTAAAGTGGGGATATTTCGGACGCAGGGGTAACATCAGACAATAATTCAATTTATCATATTTTATGTTGGTAACACCAGTTCACCAATGGGTCTTTAAAAATGTGCAGAAACATAAGAACATAGTAAAAAGAACGGAAAAGATGCTAAGAACTGGTGTTACCAACATAAAATATGATACATTGAATTACTGTCCGATGTTACCCCTGCGTCCGAAATATCCCCACTTTACGGTATTGATATTTACAATATTTTGCATAGATCTAATAGCAAAACATGCTGAATTTAGTTTGGGGGTAATTTATTTAATAT
Organism: Periplaneta americana; assembly: GCF_040183065.1. Lineage (NCBI taxonomy): Eukaryota > Metazoa > Arthropoda > Insecta > Blattodea > Blattidae > Periplaneta > Periplaneta americana. The sequence goes on along the minus strand of NC_091131.1, from coordinate 112,666,436 downwards.
GATTTTCCAATTTAACACATTATCGATTTTTAAGCCAAGAAATTTGGTTGTTGTTTCTAATAGGGATCTATTGTTAATTATTGCGCTAAAAATTTGCGAGGTTGAATTTGTACAGGATTTAAATTGAAGGCAGCGCAACTTTTTGATCGCTTGATCAACATGGACATAAGACAAGGAATAAGCTACATCTTCAATCCGTACAGAGGGAGATAAATCTCCAGTTTTAAGTCGAGGATGGAACCTGAGTTTGCTTTATTCGCAGGCAGGAAACTACCGCATGGGTTGCAGCGGAATACCTCATAGCTTGATTAATTCTGTTTTCTTTCGAATAATGGGGGCTATCTATTCTATGCTCGTGTCTGCTCGTTTTAAGTAACGACTGATACTTAAAGCCACACTAATCCAGACGTATCATAATTAACTTTTGCCTTCATCTACTTCCTTTCCAATCTCCATGGTAACGACTGGATTACCAAGTAGCCCGCTGCCATTGTGAATGTATTCGTGTGAGGGCTGTTACTGTAGCAACATCCCGCTTTTTTATATCCTCGCTGATATTAAAGCAAGGGGCGTACGCACTCGAGAGATTCACTACACATCGGCCGCCTCTCCGACCCCTCAAAAAAAGACGAAATAATTAGACTACCGACTGGAAGGCCAATATATATCGTAAAACAAGAAGAAGAATATCAACAAGGCACCTGCTGCACTCACGAAGAAAGAATCTGAAGTCTATGAGAAGCGACTGAGAGAGAGGGCAGGGACTTGGCGTGGTAGCGAAGATATTATAATTAAGCGGGTTTGTGCAAATGGTACGTGGGTACGTGCATTTTGGCGAACAATCACAATGTATTTAGGGGGTTCATTTTCTTCGGAATTTGTAAATCTATTCGATTATTTCACTCATGTACCAATACACCAATGGAGTGAAATTATTGATTGGTATTGAGATTTAACAAATCGAAGACAACTATCAACTGTTGAAACAATCTTGCCGTACCTGATGCGCATTTGTTAAATATCTTGTCGCACCTGATGTTCAGATGTTAAGTATTTTCATTGTTTCATTAACAGTACAGTGGGCTTGACAGTATAATGAGCCGTAATATTGCGTGATGGTAAATATAACAAATATAAGTATTAATAATAGTTTTATTTTCCCTGGCAGAGTTAAGGCCTTCTCTTCCACTCAACTAGGATCAAATCACATACAGAAAAATACATACCGGTATACAATTATTAACTTAAAATAATAATAATAATAATAATAATAATAATAATAATAAATAATAAAGAGAGATTGAATACATATACACAATCAGTATTAACTTAAAAATAATGATAATAAAAATAAATATAATAAAAAAAGAGAGATTGAATACATAGTCACAAACAGGAAAATACATTCTAGTATACAAGTTCTTAATTATTTATTTATTATTTATTATTAATTATCTTAATTTATAACATAGGCTAATCTACAGGGTTGTTTTCGATCTCTGATAACGAATTTGAATGACATCATGTGCGTCAGGAGTCACACGACAGCTGAACTGTGGCGCGAGGTGACAGATCAGTAGTGAGTGATCTCATAGTCAGAGTGCACGGCGACTCTCAGCAGATATTCCCAAGAAAATCTAGCGTTTTTGGGAGGGGTTCATAACAACCCTTTCCAATGCCAAGTACAGTTAAGTGAAAATAAAAGAACCCTGCAATAAACGAGGTTTCATTATTTCCAAGAAAGGCATATTCTGTGTACTTAATAAGATTGGTAAAGCTCGAATGGAATTAATTTGTATCATCTCATGGGGTGCGGCGATTTGTGACGAGGGGCGGATTTGCTTGCTTTTTCCACTCTGGGATTATTTTCCCACCCGAGCTTTGCCAGTTTTATTAGGTACACACAAGATGTCTTTCTTGGAAATAACAAAACCACGTTTTTTTGCAGGCTCCTATGATTTTCACATAACTGTACTTGGCATCGGAAAGAGTTATGTATCCCTCTCAAAAGGGCTCGATTTTCTTGAGCATTGCTACTGTGATACACCGTGCACTCTGATTATGAATTCACTCACTACTGGTCTGTCACCTCTCGCCGCAATTCAGCTGTCGGTGTGATTCCTGACAACATGACGTCATTCAAATTCGTTATCAGAGATCGGAAACAACCCTGGTATATCTTTATGTTATAAATTATTTATTAATATAATCGCGAAGTATTATTCAAATATATAAGAGTTCTCATATTGTCGATAATTCAATAAATGAAAGTGCCTAGTTCAAAATAAATTATTATAACCTCGAATATTTGTTTAATTTTGCTGTTTCACTAATCATGATTTCAACAGCTATTGTCAAATGTCTAGTCATGAATATTATATTGAAGGAGGCCTAGGCCATGCCGGTCAATGAAATAATATTAAGTTAGCAACTTAAATATGTTACTTCTTAATAGTAATATAATAATTACTCAATATTATGTTTATTAATTCATTATTTACTATTATTTCCGAAATAGTATTATTCAAATATCACGCGCGTTATCATTTCTTTGAATAATTCGCGGGCGCTGAGAGCCCTTATGATATTACCTATGATAATTAATTAGCAGGAGTCTAACTATGAGAAAATGGAACGGTTCAATAAGAAGACAAGGAGCGGAAAGAATTGCTGATAAAAATAAGTAGTTATAGGGAAAATAAAGAGAAGAAAACAATAATCAGAAGGAAAAGAAGAGAAAGAAAAGAAATGATAATGATTATGATGATAATGGAGATGATTGTGATTATGATGTTGATAATGATGATAATTGTGATTATGATAAAGAAGTAAAAGGGAGATTGAGAATGAGAATTCAAAGAATGAAAATAATTTATTAAATAGCGATCTTATTCGTGTTAATTGTATAAGCATGTGCGGCTTACAGCTGTTTCGGTGCTTCTTCACACCATCCTCAGAGCCTAGTAGATCTCGATCTTCGCTGCCTGTTGTGTGGGTGCGTTCGATTGTTGAAAAGCGTTGAAATGTGGTGTCAAATAGTGTGTGTATTCTGAAATTGATTGTGTGTTGAGAATTTGATCAGAGTGTGTTTTGGTGTGTCTGTATATTTCATATTGTTCTATTGTGTTGAGTTTTTTGTTTTTGGGTTGTATGTGTAGGATTTCCATGTCTGTATTTATGTTATTGTATGTGTTGTTAGCATTAATTATGTGTTTGGCATATGTAGATGTATTGCTTTAATGTGTTCTTTTTATCGAGTTTGGAATGATCTGCCTGTCTGTCTAATGTAGAAACGGTCGCAACTATTGCATGTGAGTTTGTATACGCCTGTGTGGTTGTATTTATTTGTTTGTGTTGTTTGTGTGTTGAGATGTCTTTGTAGTGTGTTTTCTGTTCTGTATGCTATGTTGTATTTCTGTTTTCTGAATGAGGATTCAACATGGACCAAAGAATGAGATAAAGAAAAGAAGAGAAAACTTAAATAAGCTGAAATGTAAGGAAAAATACATGAAGTCGAAGAAAAATAGAAGAAAGAATAAAAATATGCAGGTAAAGAACACAAAAAGACAAATAGGATTTTTAATTGTAAACAATTTTATTATTGTAATATACAACAAGTCTAGCACTATAAAAATCTGAAAAAAAAAATTAATGGGCTGTAAGAATAATACATCTTGATTACAGAACTTTTAACACTATAGCACACGGAATATGTATTATATGTCTTTCTCGTGTAGCACAAGAAAACGGAAAAACCCTAACATAATAGACAACATAATAAGAAAGACAAAACATAATCACAAAAAGGATAAGAATACAACACAAACACAAGAACACAAAAAATACATCACACTAACATACGAAAACAAAAACACACACAAGATTGCAACCTCGTTCAAGAAATTAAATTAGAACATCACATACAAAATAAATAATACTCTACAAAAGCATCTCAACACGCAAACAACACAAACAAACAAATACAATCACACAGGCGTATACAAACTCAAATGCAACATCTGCAACAACTTCTACATAGGACAGACAGGCAGATCATTTCAAACACGTTACAAAGAACACATCACAGCCATAACAAAACTACAAAACACTTCCACATATGCAGAACACATCACAAATGCTAACCACACCTACAGAGACATAAACACGACATGGAAATTCTACATATTCAACCAAAAAGCCAGAAATTAAAACACTAGAACAGTACGAAATAGACACACAAAAACACATCCAAATGAAATTCTCAACATACAACTCAATTTCAGAACACACACACTCTTTGACTCCACATTACACTACACAAACACACCTCCACACAAACAAAAGGCGCCAAGACCAGCACTAATCAGTTCTGAAGATGGCCCATAACAGGCTGAAACATGTAACCAGGTCCGGTAGAACTTAACACAAGAAAGACATATACCGGTAATACATATTCCGTGAAATAATAATATGTATAAGCCTATAAAAATAAAAGATGAGACGAAAAATAGAAGAAGAAGAAGAAGCAGAAGAGGAAGAAGATAAGAAGGAAGATAATAAAGTTGATAGACAAAAGGCAAGAAGAAATAAAAATAAGTAGAAAAATAAGTGAAAGAAAATATAAAATCGAGAATAAGGAAAACAAAAATTAAGTAAGAGATAATTAAGGAAGAGACGGAAATTACATAAAATAGGAAAGGAGAAGGAAATTAATTAGTAGATGAAGATACATAATTATGATAATGATTAAGAAGGATAAGAAGCGAGAAAATAAAAATAGAATCTAAATAATCAGGAATGAAGAGAGAACAGAAGCAGCAAAGATGAAAAATATGAGATAAACATATGATGGAGATAAAGAAAAGAGCAAGGGGGAAGTATGTTCTTCACTGTCTGTTGTGAAGCCCGACTCGGTAGCTGTTTGGCAGTTATTGTTGACGCCCGCAGTGCGTGGGAATGCAGCGCGCTGTAGTAGCGCCCGCCGCGCCGCCTCGTGTGTCCGAGCAGGTGCAGGCATGGCCAGCCTGCGTGATCATCTTCATTTTCATCTCACTCTTTATTTTTCCTGCTGCCCCCGTTGAGGAGCAGTTCGCCTCCCTCAGGGGTGTCCTGGTCACTAACAGCCACGTGTGGTCCAAACAGCGATTAGACAGGTCTTTGTTGAACGATGTTCTTAAACTACAGAAACTATTTTAAGAGTTGATGAACTGGTCATTAGTAGTGGAATGGTAGCAGAACGAGAATGGCAGAGGAAAGCGGAATACTGGAAAATGATTACATATTTTCTTACTTAAAGATTTGTATTATATAGTATTATATTATAACTAGGCGGCGTATTTTCGTTCCCAAACGTACAACGGATTGAGTAGTTTCTTCTGGTAGCTACATCTATTACGTCACGTGGATGCATAAGCAAGGTAAAATTGCACGCAGGTACGCATGGGGTCATTAAATAATAATGATGTAATGTATTATAAATCCCTGTAACGTCATAATATGACGTAGAAAGAATATTCTCTTAGTTTAAACAAATTTTATGTGATGTTCATAAAATATTTGCAATTCATAACCTCAGAATATATGTTTTCGTTCACTGCAACGGGATAGGTTTGATAAACGAATTATTTGTAGATGTATAAAATGTAAGTATTGATAATTTGTATATTGATTTTTGTTATTATTACTTTGTCCCTGTAATGTCATGTGACGTAGGAAGAACATTTTCTTAGTTTAAACAAATTTTTACTGTCAGTTATAGTAAAAGATATGAATTTCATAATCTCAGAATATATATTTTTGTTCACCGTAACGGAGTTGATTTCGTTAAATGAATTAATTGTAGGCCTATATATTATATATAAAGTACTTACAGTTAATGTGTATCATGTTTACTATTATGTTCTTATATATAGACTACTACTTCACGATTATTATCGATCTAATTATATTTTCTGTAATATGTAGCACTAATATTTTGTACAGAGCTATTTTCGCAATGTTAGTGTGTTTATATGGTTAAAATGTAGCTGGACAGACCATTTCAATTTAGTACCAATCCCATTTAGAGTTGTCATGCTTCATTATTACTATATATTGAAGCGTAGCGTCCTGACGTAAGCATTTAGGCCAGGATATATTAACAGATAACTTTCCTAACTTGTTTGGGAACGAAAATGCGCTGCCTGATTATAACAAGGCATCGGACTTTAGGGCAAATGCGTATTTCGTTCCTTTAAGAGAAAGGGAAAAATAATTATTAGAATTATTAGTGTTTACTTTTCATAAAAATTGAAAGCTGTTACAATACTAAGCTAAGCTTAAAATGTCTAAATCAATGTAAAATTTCGTTATTTCACTATTTACTCACATACTTATACACGTAAGCAATATTAAAAATCAGTTTTTTTATGGATTAACACTACAACGAAATGCAACATTGGATGGAACGTTGTATTTTCATCAAAATTTCACGGTTAAGGCTGGTTCACAATAAACCGAGAACGGGAACGAAAACTACAACGAGAACGAGAACGGCAATAATGGTAAAATAAATGTATTTAAATGTGAGCATTAACAAGAGTTAATTGTGAATGCTCACATTTAAATATATTTATTTTAACAATATTTCCGTTCTCGTTCTCGTTGTCGTTTCCGTTTTCGATTTATTGTGAATCAGCCTTTAGTTTGAATGTCTGTTAGCTGTTCATTTTACCCTCTCGTTATTTGTGTTGAGAAGTTGTAAGTGTAGGTATCATGTGCAGCTTAATGCCGAAAGATAAAAGTGCAACATCATGCAGATCCGACAATGCCTAACAGAATTTCCGCAATTCACTTTCAATGGAAAAATAATATTCTGCGAAATTTGTAGCAAACAGGTAATAACAATAGTTGAAATATAGGCTATTTTAATGAGTAGGCCTAAATATTTATACATTGACTGAGCTATGCCGAAGTGAAATTCTTTTAAAGACAACTACACTTTAAGCTTTTAAATTTCGATAGTTAAAGTATTTACGGGCCATTGAGATTTTGGTTGTTCGAACAAAGTAATCGCATTTTGTGATATAAAATACGGCAATACAACATTTAGGATTTTAATTCAGTTTAACTTCTACACTTTTTAGATTTCGCATGAAAAGAAGTACCAACTGAGGCAGTATGTGCAAGGAGCGGCAAAATCTCAGCAGAAAAATCAAACTCTACTGACACAGCCTACTTCATTCAATCTAAGCAGCAATTTCTATGCAGACTTAACCATACAAATGTAATAGAGATGTTCCAGTGCAATGAGAAGATACAGAACTTTAAATGGATTGAGGTATGGACCCTGCAATTTTCGACATTGTAGAAGCTTGTAACAAAAATTGGTAGATATTTCGCAAGATTTTTTTTAGAGTTATTTATTCTCTAGGAGAGAGGTTACTAATGATAATAAGAAATGGCGACCATGTCTGAATGTTTTGAAATTTATTCATACCGGAATAAACTCCATTCTTATATAAAAAATGTATTATTATTTTTCTATAAAATTATTTCTTAACAAAGTTACAGGACTTCCTTGACTTTTGAATAGCACTGTAAGTACTGTGAGGCGATGCTATAGAGATGTGGTTGATAAGAGGAATTGTATGAAGGCTATACCAAGAAGAATCTACGACTATTCGTCCCGGAAAAATCGTACCGCGACAATTCATCCCAACCTATTTGTCACAACGCGTTTTGGTACCGCTACAAGATTTGTACAAATCGTTCCAAAGTATTTGTCCCAACATGTTTTAGTCCCACGTGTGTGCGAAATAAGGCCTAAATATTGCCAGTTTACTGTCGGCATTGAAAGAGAGGAGCCACTGTCTGCCGTACTTATCAATTTGGAAACGGTCTGGTATGACTTCCAAATCATCCAGGGATTTAGGTTCGGGAGGTAAATTTTCTTTACGAACCCTTTGCACTAAACGATTTACGGTTGATTTTTTTGGAAGTTTTAAGTACGTATCACTTGACACCGCACTGACATGGCGATTCACTATTGAAGATGTTGCTTCGTTGGATGACTGCGCTGACTCTTTGATCTCTGCTAAAACTTCGATTGCCCTGCACATGCCCCAATCAGGAGCATGCGTATGATCACTTTCTTTTAGAACTTGATGTGACCCTACTTCTAAATGAACTCAAGCAGAACATTCTCCTTTTCTTTCACATCTCCATCCTGTTTTCTCCCTTCCTTCCCTGTGCTTGGTGTACAAACATTCTTTCCAAATTAATTTGGTTTTGCCTTTCTGAGATACGATGTGGACGTTCCATGATCTTTAACTAGTTTGTACAACGAATTTTGATCTTGTTTTAAATTTTCACCTCTTGTTAAGCAAACTGCTAAGGATTATTGCTAGACAGTTGCTTCATTATTGAAATTTCTTAATTATTACAATTTCGCAATGGGATAATATATCGTGGTACATCATAGATTCGGGACGAAATATTCTTGGAACAATTTGTCTTGAGACGAATTAATATTATTTTTGGAATGAATTGTCGCGGCACAAATTATATTCTTGGGACGAATTGTTGCGGTACAAATTATATTACTTACTTACTTACTCACTCACTCATTTACTTACTTACTTACTTACTTACTTACTTACTTACTTACTTACTTACTTACTTACTGGCTTTTAAGGAACCCGGAGGTTCATTGCCGCCCTCACATAAGCCCGCCATTGGTCCCTATCCTCAGCAAAATTAATCCATTCTCTATCATCATATCCCACCTCCGTCAAATCCATTTTAATGTTATCTTCCCATCTACGCCTCGGCCTCCCTAAAGGTCTTTTTCCCTCCGGCCTGCCAACAAACACTCTATATGCATTTCTGGATTCGCCCATACGTGCTACATGCCCTGCCCATCTCAAACGTCTGGATTTAATGTCCCTACAGTAATTATGTCAGGTGAAGAATACAATGCGTGGAGTTCTGTGTTGTGTAACTTTCTCCATTCTCCTGTAACTTCATCTTGGCCCCAAATATTTTCCTAAGAATCTTATTCTCAAACACCCGTAGTCTCTGTTCCTCTCTCAAAGTGAGAGTCCAAGTTTCACAACCATACAGAACAACCAGTAATATAACTGTTTTATAAATTCTAACTTTCAGATTTTTCGACAGCAGACTGGATGATAGAAGTTTCTCAACCGAATAATAACACGCATTTCCCATATTTATTCTGTGTTTAATTTCCGCGCGAGTATCATTTATATTTGTTACTGTTGCTCCCAGGTATTGAACTTCTCCACCTCTTCAAAAGATAAATTTCCAATTTTTATATTTCCATTTCGTACAATATATTGGGACGAATTGTCGCGGTACGTATTCCCGGTAAGATTTGTCGGGCTTCCTACCAAGAATACGTCTCCCTTGCGCCGCGGTGACAGAAAGGAAAATTAATCTCGTGCTTCATTTAATATAGAATGCTCATTATTATTATTATTATTATTATTATTATTATTATTATTATTATTTCACATAAATAATTATGTGAAGTGAAACAATACCGGTATTTGCTCTCTTTCAGCATCGCAACTCAAGGCCCCACACAGAATCTTCACAAGAGGTTGCAATGAAAAACTTCGGTAGACTGCTTTCACACATCTACATGATACTGGTTTTCCAAAAAATAGGATATAATTCGAACACAGTTTTTCTTCTTTAGCCTAATGTTGCTATCGAAAAACTGTTAATAGACAGTTTACCAGACAGATAACGAGTTTCAAAAGACAGGAAACAGAGACCCGTTAAAGACTGCAGGAAGACTATGTAGGCCCTAATGTGGAAAATGTGACTCTACCGTTTGTCTCTCTGGAGTAGTTGAGGCGATAAGGGGAAAGGTAATCGATCACGGACATGAAGACAATGTGTTTGATGTTGAGCAATGGGAACTGGAAGTAGATATGCCAATTTAATTATGGTTAATTGATAGAATGTGATGAATGACTATTAATTCAATGAGAGTGTCAGGATGGGGGACGGAAGTAAGGATTTACATAAAAGATGCGCCTTTGGGATTCAATTTGGTAGAGAAAAGAAGACATATAGAAGACGGAGATGCACTTTTGCTAAAGTAGGAATTTGAATAATCCTCGTTGGCAGATCAGCGATCATAAAAGTGGGCGCTTGTGCTGGTATGAACATATCATACTCGTGGGTTTTAGTTCGAAGTTAGGATTAAGATAGAAATTAGATTTACTTTAAATGTTATTTTAAGTGATCGTGCTTCATTTAATATAGGATGCTCATTATTATTATTATTATTATTATTATTATTATTATTATTATTGTTAATTTATTATTAATTGGATTTTTTATTAATTGTGTCAAAATTGCACAGATATGTCATATACTGAAAACGGTGTCAACTACTTTCTGTTTATTTTTCACATAAATAATTATGTGAAGTGAAACAATACCGGTATATTATAAACATACTTATTTATGGCTTTTAAGGAACCCGGAGGTTCATTGCCGCCCTCACATAAACCCGCCATCGGTTCCTATCCTGTGCAAGATTAATCCAGTCTCTATCATCACCACTGCCACCGGGTATTTACCCATTTGCAATGTGAATAAATACATACATACATCATACTCCACCTCCCTAAAATCCATTTTAATATTATCCTCTCATCTACGTCTCGGTCTACCCAAAGGTCTTTTTCCCTCCGGCCTTCCAATTAACACTCTATATGCGTTTCTGGATTCGCTCATACGTGCTACATGCCCTGCTCATCTCAAACGTCTGGATTTAATGTTCCCAATTATGTCAAAAATATACATCCACAAAAATGTTTCGTTCTCAGTAATAGTCGTTTACAAAATTATACCTAAAATCGAGAATATAACCGAAAAGTGTTCGATCTTCATTAATTTTTAACAAAGATTATTGTAAAACTAGCCGACTACAACTCTGAATAACAACGGATTTAAGTATGACTGATTTATCACAGCACTTACGTAGATTCTGGCCATCAGATTAGATTTAGTAGGTCTCTAGGTTGCCTCATCAGAAATTTTGCTTAAAACATCAGATATATTTACCACAGTCTAGTATATACAGTCACGAAGCTCAATACGTAGTAAATATGCATCCATAGATAGTTGCTAACCACTAGGATCGCTACTATCTCCTCATTACAGACAATGCGAAATAGTACTGACACAGTCTATTGTTCCTAGCACCCTCACAACTCAAGCTTCGTGACTCTAGATTATGCTAGACTGTGTATTTATTGTAATTCTCTCTCCATCTAGTTCAAGGTCTTAGATATATAGCTACAAGTGCAGCGAACTCGGGTTTAATTGCTGAGATGGAATTGAGATTTATCTCTTTCACCTAACGATTTGATGTGTGTCCTTCGTTTTGTGTTGTCTTGAACAGTAGTCTTAGGCCATAAACAGGATGTGTGAAGTTGGTTCATAATCCTCAGAAGGATAACAAAGAAAAGTACCCAAGGATCCAATTCTTGAAAGTGTATTATTATTATTATTATTATTATTATTATTATTATTATTATTATTATTATTAATTCACTAGTTCTGTGTGATTATACTATATTTTGTCGTACTGACATGCATCATTGTATAGTATAAATTAGAGACTGACAGTAGAATGTATCGTTGCCGATTTTTCTCGCCGAAGGGATGTCTGATATCCCTGGACGAGTCGCAGCCAGTTTCTGGCAGGTGCACAAGGGTTACCGGCGATAAATATTCTACCATTAAACCGCCTATGGTCCATGGGGTACAGTCGTGTCTAACTAAACAATTGCTAATCAAACCAACGCAATTTAGCATTTCATGGCTTTCCAGTCTAATACTTAGTATCCGAAACCTTGTAGTCATATATTAAGTGCATTCTTCTTTATTTCACACATTTCTTCTGCCTCTCTTCTATCCAATTATGTCCCTTACGTATTCTCGGTTTATTTTTCATAGTCTCGCTTTCTTTCTTTTTTCTTCCTTTATTTTTCCCTTTTTCTTTCGTTCTTATTCTTCCTTTCCTATCTGCTTTATCTTTACAGTTAATTTTATTACGTTTCTTTTCTGAATTTTCTCTCTTTCTTCCTTCTTATTTTTCATTTTTTTCTTAACTCCATTTCTTTAGTTGTTTATATTTCTCTCCTACTACATTTTCCTACACGTCTTGTTATTTCTTACTATGTCATCTCCCCACTTTTTACAAACTTTTTTTTTTTTTTTACTTTCACACTGCTTCCTATTTACCTTTACCTTACTCAAAGTCCATTTTTTCCTTTTTCTTGTCGTATTTATTTTCTTCAACTCCCTGTTGGATTCTTTGTAAGTTCATGCATATGTATATACACTTTTTGCTGGTTGAGTGGAAGAGAAGGCCTTACGGCCTTAACTCTGCCAGCTAAAATAAATCATTATTATTATTATTATTATTATTATTATTATTATTATTATTATTATTATTATTATTATTATTATTATTTTCTGACACTTTCTTACCACTATCTTACTCTCATTTTCTAACACTTACTGTTCTTGTTCCTTGCGTTTTCATTTCTTTCTATCTGCTATTTACTTTTTTTCTTTCAATACTATTGTTTTCCTTTTATACTTATTTTCTTCTATCTTATTTTCTTCTCTTTCTCTCTCTTTTCACTTCCATTTTTTCCTAATCTCTCATTTTTACTTCCTCTCTGTACGTTTTCCTTTTTTGCCTCTTTTTATGCTTTTTATTCTTCTTTTTTTAGGACCTATTTTTCTTTCTCTTTCATATACCATTTCTTCACATATTTCTTACTCTCTTCCTCATCTCCTCCCTTTCGTCTAATTACCTACATTCATTTTTTCTTTTCTTCTTCCTTTTTCCTTTCGTCTCATTTCATCTTCTCGTACTCTCTCTTGATATTTGCACGTTTTCCTCGTTACCTCGCTTTGTTATTATGCATTTCTTTATTTATTTATTTCTTCCTTTCTTTCTTTCTTTCTTTCTTTCTTTCTTTCTTTCTTTCTTTCTTTCTTTCTTTCTTCCTTCCTTCCTTCCTATATCCCTCAGTTTCTCGTTCTATCTATATCTCGTTGTCTTCTACCATTCATTCTCAAATTTTCTCTCATTTATTTCTATCATTCATCATCATCATCATCATCATCATCAAGGTTTGGGCCATTTGGTCCGTTCCTTCTCAGAGAAACTGATCTTCCCTTCTATTATAAGGTCTACCTATACTCCGTCTTCGAACTGGGGTATACTTCAAAAGTAATTTTGGGAACCTGTCTTCATGCATACGTTCTTTCCAGTCTTCTTTACGTTGTAATAATTTATCACTGAGGTTAAAAATCTTAAGTTCAGCACTATGTCTTCAGATCTTTTATGATCTAAGAGAGTAAACCCCGCAACTGATCTCAAAAATCTCATCTCTGCAGCCTCTATCTTCCTTCTGTCTGATTTATTCAAAGTCCAGTTCTCGCTGCCGTATATGAGCATAGGAACTGACATAACTTTATAAAATTTAAGTTGTGTGGACTTCAAAGTTTTACGTCCTAAGATCCTTCTTATAGTGCCACACATTCCTTGGAACTTATTCACTTAATGAGTTGTATCGTTTTTCTGGCAGTATGATGCATTGCACCCTAAGTAATTGAAGGAGTTAACTTGTTCGATTATTTTGCCTTCTATGACTATTTTAGCTCTTAAATGGTATTTACCTATGAAGGCCATAGTTTTTATTTTGGCTGATGATATCTTTAAATTATATTCTTTTATTATATTTATAAGTTTATTTGTTGCTAATTGCACACCTTCTTCCGAATCATTAAGAATGGCCAGATCATCAGCAAACAAAATAGTATTTAAAATGCGATTATTAATAATAAAATTCTTAAAAGGTATACTTTGCCATTCACGAATGACTGCGTCAATATAAATGTTAAAAAGTGTTGGGGATAAAGGGCAACCTTGTTTCACTACCTGATTTACATATATTTCGTTTCCATTTTATCCAGTTTCCATACTTATGGATGTATTTACACATAAAATCCTTTATTTCTCATTATGGTCGACAGCTTGTTCCGTAATACTCTATCAAATGCCTTTTCTAAATCGATAAAAATTAAAAACGTTATCATTGCTTTATCTAATTCTTTCCTTTGTATTTCTTCATGTTCACAACTCTCTTTCTTTTGCTTATTTTCTATTAATTTCATTGTTATTCGTTTCTCCTCATATATCACATAAATTTCACTATATTAATTCCATTACCCGCCTATGTTTTAATTTTATGACTTTAAGTCCTTATCGTACGGTGTACAGAGAAAGTATTCTTATGTGGCAAAAGATTTATTATGATACTTTAATAGAAATAGGCCTATAATGCACAGTATATTTCCTTAATATCGAAAAAAGTTGTTTCTGGTCGTCTCTATCTGTCTGTCTGTCTTCCTATTCATCTGTCTGTCTGTCCGTCCGTCCGTCTAGCTATCCACTATCTGTCTGTCTGTCTATATGTCTGTCGGTTCGCACGCCCGCCTGCCCGTTTATCTATCCATCCATCAATTTACTCACTTATATCTTTCCTATCTATTTATCTGAATTCTTACCTATCTATCTGGGTATGCAGGCCTACGTATGACTTTCTCTTCCTTTTTATTGGGCATATATTGTTTATTTGATTATTTCTTAGAGCATTTAGTATGTCAAGAGAAATATATCACAGTTTTCGGTCGAAAAATGTATGACAATGCACTGAAAATTTAAAATAAAAAATAGCTAGTGTGTAAGTTTGAAGGTGTCTGAATTCTCACATAAATACGAATGAATGTCTGTCCTTTTTCTGGTAGCTTTCGTGTGTAATGTATCAAGAATTATGTCGCAGGACACTGTAACAGAAATACTAGGATAACATAGGAAGTGCTACTTCATATCCAAGTCACTTTATGAAATTTATTATGCAAATCCCTCTTAAATTTATTATTGTTAGAAAAACGAGTTTATATATCCACTTTACTGGAGATAGAGTTGACAGACGCCTCGAGCGGGATGATACTATAAGAAACACAGCCACATAAATTATATTGCAACTGCCTCTCACTATATTCGAGAATTCAGCTATAGCCCAGTGCTCCCTGATGGCCGGGGGAAAACCAAATTTTCCCTTAACAGATTACTTAATACAGTGTGATTCATAACAACGTAAACGAATTTATTGATTTTTGCAATAGCTCAGTCATACACATGCAAAAGAAATATTAAATACGCATGTAAATACAGTATACAACAATTTACGAAAATATACATTATATTCGTATACACTTATAATTAACTGGATTAAAATAGGTATTTCAATAAATGTGCTCTATATACTTTCACATATTAATACAGACCGGTGTTAAAATATAAGAATAAATTCTGCAAATGTGCACAGTTATTGACTACAATATTCAATACAGGAACATCCAACTAAAAGTGCAGTCTGCATGTAGCCGTTCGATTTTCCTATTACTTGTCCCATAATAATTATAATCTATAGAACATTATATTAAAATTACAAATAAAGAAAATAATAGATGATAAATGAAACTAATAAATAATGAAGGAATTTATGCGAAATGGATTATAGTAAAGAGGAGACGGATGTCCGTTTCGATAGACTGCGAATGACAGCAGATAGAAGTCTGATTTCTGTTTCCCAAAAGTGTAAATTTTAGTAGAGAAGAATCTGATCCGTTTCGTAAAATTGTGGATGATAGTAGAGAGGAGTCTAATGTCCGTTACTGCAAGTTCGGATACCAGTACACAGAAGTCTGATTTACTTTTCAGCAAATTGTGGATGATAGTAGAAAGGAATCTGATATTCGCTTCGATAGAGTGCAGATGACAGCAGATAGAAATTTGATTTCAGTTTCGCAGAAGTGTGGATGTAGTAGGAGAGGAGTTTCATGTCGTTTCGATAGAGTTCGGTTGAAGTGTGACTTCAGGTTCGCAAAAGTATGAATAATAGTAGAGAGAAGTCTGATATCCGTACGATAGAGCGCGGACTATAATATACAGAAGTATAACTTCCGTTTCATAAAAGTGTGGATAATAGTAGAGAGGAGTGTGATATCCGTACGATAGATAGCGGATTATAGTAGGCCTATACAGAAGTATAATTTCCGTTTCGCAAAAGTGTGGACGATAGTAGAGAGAAGTGTGATATCCTTACGATAGAGTTCAGATTTTAGTATACAGAAGTCTGATTTCCGTTTCACTAAAGTGTGGACGATAGTAGAGAGGAGTGTGATATCCGTTATTGTAGAGTTTGGATTACAGTAGGCCTACGCAGAAGAAAAGTCTGATGTCCGTTACGACAGATTAGGATGTCAGTATACAGAAGTTTGATTTCCTTTTCGCAGAAATGCGGATGATATAATACAAAAGTCTGATGTCTATTTCGGTCCAAAGCAGATATAATAATTTTCGGCATTGGATTTTAGACTCATTTCGTCATCATTCGTCTAAATATCATCATCATCATCATCATCATCATCACAATCACCACTATCATCATCCATACCAGTGTCCTGCAATGTTCGAACATGAGTGACGCAAGCAAGGCATTATAAACTTCGTATTAATAGGTTTCTAATGTCCTTTCTAGTGGGCTTCCTGTTAGAGAAAGTCTAGTGAAGTTGTGGATAAACAAGTTATTAACAGTTTCATAATTTAATCTCTAAGTTAATCAGACCTTGTAGGAAAATGAAATTAAAGTGATTATGTATAAAATACCTGTGTAAATTCTGACATAAATATATTACTGATAACACTTTATTTACAGTATAGCAAGCTGGACTCGTAATCTGAGGCTGCATTATTGTATGAGTTCGAATCCTACATTGGCTGATTAACTGGAAGGTTATTTTTTCCGAGTATTCCCCAAATGAAAAGTGAATATCAGACAAAGTCATGTAGAATTTTCAGTCTTATCATTCTAAAATAGCATCTCATTGTGATCACTTTCACCAACGTCAGATGAAATGGCAGTTGATACAGTGTCGTCAAATAATCGACTTAAAATACACAAAATTTCTGTGCAGCCTATAGTTCCCGCTCCGCCTTCATTTAATAACCTCCACACTTGGGTTTATAATTCTGGATTAAGCTTGCAGTCAGTTGTAAGTCCCCTTGTGTCATAAATTTGAAGTATTTTGTTCTGTTAGAAAACCTATATAAACTTAAATTGACTCGTCATCTTACAGGAATTTGTTGTGCCTCTTGACCTGTACAATCCGTTTATTTATACAAAACAATGAGATATCCTCAAAGCTAAATCTGTACTTTATGTCTTAGAGACCACAGCCCGTTCGGAAGGGAAATAATATCTATATTTCTATACAATAGCTACATGTTTGTAATTTATGTTACTGTTCAAATTGTTATCTGTATTTTGGATCTCAATCATTTCCTCCGTCCCTCTATTTTCTACTCCGTCTTTCAATTGTTTCTACTATTTTTTTTCTCTTGTTCTTAATCTTCTTCTCCCTCAATGTAATATTTTTCTCTCTTCTCCTCTGCCTTTTTTTCTCCTTCACAATTTTCCCAAATTTTTTTTCTTTTTCCGGTTCCTCATTGTTTTAATTCTTCCCTTTCTCATTATTTCTCTCCTTCTGTTATTCTTCTATTGTACGTTCGCTCGGAGAAAAACGAGGGAATGGGGTCTGAAAGCAGAAGGCCACACAAGTTACTGCTGTTTCCTTAGTCTCGCGCAGAGGTAGACACCACATAGTTGCCAGTTCTGTAACGACTTGGAGTGCACGTAGTTTGCATTATCTGTTTAGTTTTCTGAGTGTACATTAAAATTAGTGAAATATGTGGAGTGAACAACATAGTGATGACGACAATAATTGTAATGTTCGTACTTCTCCTGTTGGAAGAGATCATTTATTAGAGAGACAAGCTGCACATACTATAAAAAATGTATACCTATTTTTCAGTGAAGAAAAGGGCAAATGTGATTCACAAATTGCTCAAACTGTTTCAAGATCATTAGTGAAGGAAAAAATTTCTATCAATATAACCGAGTATAACACTCCTAAAACGAAAACTCAGATTGCATTACAAACAGTTACGAAATTCAAGAAACTTGATGATTTCGGACGTGATATAATACTACGCACCATCTATGAATGTTACAACAATCACATATCCCCGACATTGGGCATCATTTTAAGTGCAGTGCAAGAAAAGACACAAAGCACAGATTGCGAATTGTTGTATTGGTAAAAAAATATATTATTATATGACTAAATTGTTATAGGTTATACTATTCTGAAATTTGTGAAATTAACAAATTTATTATGTTAACTACATAAAAGAATAAAACTATTATTATATGACTCAAATAAATATACGTTTCTCATATTTAGAAAATGGGTTTAAAAGTCTCAACCCGTGCAGTTACATAACTTTTCATGATCCGTTCACTGGCGGTTAAAATAGTAGTAGTAATAATAATAATAATAATAATAATAATAATAATAATAATAATAATAATAATAGGCTAACAAAAATGACAAATGTTATTAGTGAAAATAAATATAGTTCGTAAGTCGGACGTTTAAGTGACATACTCTAGTAGATGTTGCAATGCTGCTTCCTTAGTCGCGTGTCGAGTTGTGTAACAACCACTGCTTCGGTAGCTTACTCACTTATTGCACCCCTTCCCCTAGTTTTTCTCCGACTGAACGTACAATACCTATATTTTCTTCACTATTGTTTCCATATCTTCTCTTCTCTATTCATAGCTATTCCCTCGCTCTCTTATCATTGTCAAAATACGTGTTTAATGTTAACAACACAGAAAAATTCAGGTACGATCATCCGAATTAGGCTTCTGCAAAGGAATTGCATCCTTTTCACCCGACCTTCATGGACCAGGAATTAGGCTTTAAAATTGCATATTGCTGATTGAAACGTTACTATATACGTGCTGGTGAATGTCCGTAATGAAGTATTGTTTTACAATTTCCCTCGAATTCACCTGGCTTTACGGCACTGTTGGTTAATTCATAAACAAGTAATGTATCTCTCTTCTTCTTCTTCTTCTTCTTCTTCTTCTTCTTCTTCTTCTTCAGGTTCTACATTATCATTAGGCCTATATGTTTTGGCCTTTCTTTGCAGCAACAGTGGACTCTCTCACAAGGCGGGCTTCCCTAAAGGCGTGGTCAGCATGATTCAGAGCCACTACGGATCGCTTACACCGGGAATCGAACTACGGGCAGCCTAATTGGTAAGCGCACGCACTGTCCACTAACAAAGGGGTTGGCAACACGTCAATGTCCAAAACAGTTTGGATTTAGGAAAAATAAATCCACGGAAAATGCAAAATTTAATTTAATTGACAAAATTCTGGGGGCAATTAATAAAAAATTTCAGGTTGGAGGGGGGATTTTCTGTGATTTATCCAAAGCATTTAACTGTATAAATCATAAAGTGCTGCTAGACAAATTAGATTATTATGGAATTAAAGACGTTGCACTTCAACGGTTTCACTCATATAGCATAGATAGTAAACAGAAAGTCGAAATCAATACCACTATGAAATCTGCATCGACATGGGAAACTATTAATAATGGAATTCCACAAGAATCAATTTTAGTCCCTTTCTTTATCTAGTGTTTATAAACGATCTTGCCCCCCCCCCTAATAAAAGATGTAGGTCATCCCATATTATTTACAGGTGACACAAATATAATAATTACAGCCAAAAACTCCAACTTATTCCAATCTTCAACAGAGGCAATTGTCCCCAAAATATGTGATTGATTCTCAGTTAATAAATTAGTATTAAATTGTAATAAACTAACAATCCAATTTAAATCCTGCCCAAATTCAACCTCGAAAATTTCACGCGCAATAATTAACAACAAGTCCCTAGGCCTACTAGAAACAATAACAACCAAATTTCTTGGCTTACAAATCGATACTAAGTAAAATTGGAAAAATCATATTAAAGAAATTACCCCCTCACACTAAATTCAGCATGTTTTGTTATTAGATCTATGCAAAAGATAGACAGTATCAATATCTTAAAAACAGTAAACTTTGCATATTTCCACTCGGTAATGAGTTTTGGAATAATATTCTGGGAAAATTCTGCAGATAGTAACAGCATATTCCTACTACAAAAAAGAGTAATTATCATAATAGTAGGTGTCAAATCTAAGGAATCGTGTAGGACCATTTTCAAAAAACTGCAAATGATGTCCATGGCTTGTCAATATATGGTTTCATTAATACATTTCCTCGTATGTAATCGTAAAAGCTTTGTAACTGATTCAACAGTTCATAGCATAAATACTCGTCAAAAAACGACTTTCATACTCCATCGGCAAATCTATCGTGCTTTCAAAAAGGAGTGCGTTATATAGAGTTTAATGGCCTCCCTATGGATATAAAAAATGAAACTAAAAACATAAGCTTATTTAGAGTAAATATAGAAGTACCTAATTTCTCACGCCTTTAGTTCTGTGGGTGAATTTATGACATTCAACAATACTGCATGAATATTTCTGTACTGTATTAAATATCGATACTAACCCTTGTGTTGCACTAGTATATTTCAACTAGACTGTGACTGTAATTAAGACTTTGTAGTACTATTAAGATTCTTTTGACATGCTCCATATTCTAGCTGTGAAGCGATGTACGAATACCCCTGAATGTAAATGTTGTGACCCAGGATATACGTAACTATCCTGTAGCACTTTCTCTATTGGTCTATGATCTATAAATAATCATCTTAGGAAATATTTGAGAAATATTGTAACGCGTTATAAAAGCCTCGAGAAGAAAGTTAATAAGCTGTAAAGAATATATTGTCTGGCAGGAAGGAAATTAGCTGACATAGCTATGAACTCTGGTTCAGACTTCAGAAGACGGTGGACACGCACGTGGATAAGATTCACAGTTTTCAACAAGTGTATTCATTTACGCCACGTCAAAATAAGGTCGGTTACATATTGTCGTGTTTAATTATTCTAATTGGCTATCGATTATGGAATGTTAACAGAACTATTTCCTTGAGCGGAAATGCTTTGTTTTTACTTATAACGTTATTACTGTTAAAGATAATCCGACGTGATAATTTGTATTCCGTGTTAATTATGTTGGCACTATGGTTTTTCTTAGGCTTAAGAGTATTTTTCCGAATGAAGGTGAGATGCGGTTGTTTAGAATACAAAACCCGTCGCTCCGAGTTCGTGAGAATCTTTTATTGTTCGATTACGATTGGCTCTTCACCGTCTAAGACCAGATATGGATTGCAGGAGATATTTCAAGAAAGTTCGGAAGAAATCATGGCATCAGGTGTCGTACACAAGAACGAAAATAACAGATACTTTTTGTGAGTAATTCATCACGTTAGTAAATTCAATAAATAAAATATTGTTTTGTTTGTAATTAATTTAATCTAGAATCTGATTTAAGAAACCAGGTAGATTTCCTATATATCCTGATTAAAACTATCATAAGCGAAACAAGTGATATTAGCTAAATTGAGTATGATGATTGAAATTAACTAAACAAGTAAAGTGTTAAGAAAATTGGGATTTTACATGTGTAGATACATTAGTCCTTTCCCATTTAAAATCTTCTGTCAATTGTGCTGGATCTGCTGCTGAATCGCTTCTCATGCTAAACGACGTAAATATGAACGTTTAACATCAAATTACATCTTCGTCGCTTTTGCAGTTGAGACCTTTGGTCCATGGTGTAGAGACGCTAAAGATCTACTGACCCAAAATGGTACACGCCTACTGTCCTGTACAGGCGATCCTAGATGTATCAATTTTCTTCGTCAACCATTGGAACTGCGGTTCAGCAAGGGAATGCTACCTCCACCTGGGTTCATTTCCTAACTCCATTTTGATGGATGAGATCTTTCTCATTTAATTCCTTCCTCCTCATTTTATTCCTTTTACCATATTTTAGAAAGATGTTGATTTAATTCTTTTACATAACCCGATCAAAATGGTGTAGCCTTACAGATACATAATAAGTAAAAATTTAATATGTATTGAAAAATAAAAAAAAATCATACTAAAAAATCAATATTTTTCCATTATAATATATTATAATGTGGTGTTATAAGTCCTAATAAGTTTGAGTATGCTAATTAGTAGGAGTCGAATGTAGTAGCCGTCCTTTCTGCAAACCATCCAACTTAAGTTGTCACGCATAACAAAATTGGTGTTCAGAAGTACGACATCACAACAATTTGGTGTCGAAGCAACGCGACACAACATAAATAAATAAATACAATACAATATCGACGTACAGGTATTTCGCGACAAAAGATTTAGTTGATTGTGAGCATTATTTACTGAAGAGGGGAAATGCCTTGGCCTATAATCACAACCCTTTATATTAATAACAGAGGATGTACTTATGATAACGAACCATCACAATCTTCAATTTCAACTTTAAGGAGTGCAAAAAAGAAATAAATTGAATGTCTTCTAAGAAATACGACGTTGCCACTTCTTATCAATGACTCACGTCAGTCTTGTATGCGCTTTGCAAAGAATAAGATAAAACAGAAAAAAGTGGCAACTTCGTAAAAGCATGATAACTGAACATGTCTGGCCTACTCCCTATATCAAGCAAACAATGGCGATGTTATATTAAATATAGATTTGTTTATTGTAAGCAAGGGTTTTAAACATGACATTGTACTATATCAGGGTGTTTCTTTCAAAGAAAACGCGATCAGCATGTAGGACCGATATCCCTACTGTTACTCAGTGCCGATCGTCTCGAGAGGTGAAAGCCTTAACACATCGCCACTCTATGGTTCTTTCATGGCCTGTAGAGGGATAATTCAACTGATGAGACTTATCTGCATCAAAATCAACGTGGGCAAGAAATGACCCCAATGAGGGACGTAAATATATGACACGGACCTCCCAGCTTTACTTTGTTTCCGGAAATTTCATCGCCTTCGGCAGTGTTTGAACTCGTGAATCTTGGATCCTACGGTCAGCATTGAACCCGCTAGAGCGCCGAAAGTGATATGCTATGATGTCACATCCGTTTTGAGTTCCGTTACGAAATAATTAAATTGTATAGAATTATTATAAAGTAACTAACAACATGTCCCGCGCAGTGGCGTCGCGGTCTAAGGCATCCTGCCTAGGACTCGCGTTACGGAATGCACGCTGGTTCGAGTCCTCATGGGGGAATAAATTTTCTCATGAAATTTCGGCCAGTGTATGGGACCGGTGCCCACCCAGCATCGTGATGCACTTGGGGAGCTACGATAGGTAACGAAATCCGGTTGCGAATGCCAGCTATAACGGCTGGGAGGATCAGCGTGCCAACCACACGATACCTCCATTCTGGTTGGATGATCGTCCACCTCTGCTTCGACATGTGGGCGTGAGGCCAGCAGTCGGCTGGTCGGTCTAGGCCCTTCACGGGCTGTAGCGCCACGGATTATTATTAACTAACAACATGGTTCACATTAATATAGCTACCAAAAAATTGGCCAATCAAGATTAAAGGCTGGTTCACAATAAACCGAGAACGGAAACAATAACGAAAACGAGAACGGAAATATTGTTAAAATAAATGTATTTAAATGTGAACATTTACAATTAACTATTGTGAATGCTCACATTTAAATATATTTATTTTAACAATATTTCCGTTCTCTTTGTTTCCGTTCCCGGTTTATTTTGAACCAGCCTTAACTATGTGGCTATGAAATGTGCCAAGAACGAGATTTAGTTATTCCGTGCTAAAACAAATGCCTCCATTGGTATAATGCAACAATTAAGCATTCAAAATTAAACACGTGTTTCTTAGTAATTAGGCTTATTTTTTGCACACATTTTACAAGTTTAAGAAAGGGGTTTAAAATGTGCAAACAAGAATTGGTTTGATACAATTTTACCGGTACTATGAATATAATAGAAACTTCACTACCGGATTAAGGAGATTTCAGACATAAATTCTTGTGAGAACGGCCCTTGTACTATGCTTTGTCATCGTGCTTTAATTAAAAGGGTTCGTATGTATTTATTTATTAACACTACAATTGGGTATACACCCTGTGACAGTAATATACAATAACATTATAGTAATTACAGTAAAAAAATTACAATAATAAAATTACAATAATTACAGCAATAAAAAAATAAAATATAGCCTACGTACATTTAATTCTAACTATAAATAAACAAATGTAAAAACCTAGGACTATAAATAAAGACTATGTTATAATAACGCCTACTATAAACAAAAGTAAACCTAACTTACAAGTATTTCTATTAAACCCAACTATTATCAACTTAAATAATTACAAGTCACCTTAATTAATTACATATCAACTTAATTACTTACATGTCACAACTTAGTTAATTACACTGCACCTACAATTAAATTCTCAGACTAATCTTCTCAACCTTTCCTTAAATGTATTGATTTTCAGAGGACCACCCTGAAAGATTGCCGCAAGTAAGCTGTTCCAGTCTACTATTGTGCGCTTAACAAATGAAAATTTTACCACGTCCGTTCTTTGTTTCTGCATTTAAACTTCCTAATATGATAAGCCTTGCCTAAGTATGATGGTGTCAATAATCTAGCATTGATGTCGGTCCATGCTTTGTGTCCCATTTGTGCCTTAAACAATGCGGTGAGTCTGGTTTTCCGTCGTCTTGATTTGAAAAATTCCCACCCTAAGTCTTTTACTATCACTTCGCCATGTCCCTTTCCCATTTTGACATATTTTGCTGCCCTGATTTCAACCTTTTCTATTGAATCAATTTGGTTTTGTCTGTACGGATTCCAACCTACTGCTCCATATTCCATAATTGGGCGAAAAAGGGTTTTGTACGCTAATTCTTTTGACTTTGGCTAGCTTCCTTAAGAATACGCATAGAGAAGTGTAGTGCTTTCCAGATTTTCCTTGTAATATTAGTGACTTGTTTCTCCCAACCCAATTTGTTACTTAAATATATGTATACCTAGGTATTTACAAGTGTTTACTTGTGGCACC
This sequence comes from Periplaneta americana, assembly GCF_040183065.1. Lineage (NCBI taxonomy): Eukaryota > Metazoa > Arthropoda > Insecta > Blattodea > Blattidae > Periplaneta > Periplaneta americana. Next base: position 112,641,390 of record NC_091131.1, on the reverse strand, counting down.
AGTGTACCATTCAGCTGATATTTGAGACAAATATCTTTATACATTGTACAGAAGAATATTGACTTATATTTACTCACATTGATTTTCATTGTATTTTCTGTCGTCCAGGTTTCAATAACGTTAAGATCGTTTTGTAAGGCGGCGATATCGGATTCATCATTAATTTTTCTATATATTATACAGTCATCCGCGAATAACCTTACCATAGGCATAGTATTTCTATTTACATCGTATAGTTTAGATTTGAAAAACCTGGTTCGGTCCACGGACAAATAAAATCGGGAAGACCAAGAATTAGTGACATTCAAACTTGCTGAAGTTCTTCATGTATCCGTCGCCCTCGGCAGCGTAGTTGGTATAGCGCTGACCTTATATGCTCGAGGTTGCGAGTTCGATCCCGGCCGAGGTCGATGACATTTAAGTGTGTTTAAATACGACAGGCTCATGTCAGTAGCTTTACTGGCATGTAAAAGAACTCCTGCGGGACAAAATTCCGCCACACCGGCGACGCTGATATAACCTCTGTATTTGCGAGCGTCATTAAATAAACCGTAAGTTAGAATTTTTTCATGTATCCAAAACCTAGTTAGAGGAAACCTATTGTCAGTGTTGAGCGAAAAATGTTATGTTTTAAAAGCTCGCAACTACCGAGGTTATATCAGCGTCGCTTGTGTGCCGCAATTTTGTCGCGCAGGAGTACTTTTACATGCCAGTAAATCTACCGACATGAGTCTGTCGCATTTAAACACACTTAAATGCCATCAACCTGGCCCGAGATCGAACTCGCAATCTCGAGCATAGAAGGCCAGCGCTATACCAACTGAGCCAACCAGGCCGACATCAGTGCTGACCAAACGCTTGTAAATCCCACGCAAACTTCTAAAATTGTATTCTTATAAACTCCAAATGATGTTTGAATGAGGGAAGATGATTATGAAAAGAGTTACAACTTTTCATTTCGTGTATTAGCTCAGACAGAAAGTTAGCCGGAATGGTCCCGAAAATTGTGAACAGAAGAGGTCCACTTCACTCTCAATAGTGTGGTCAGTACTCACATTATCGAATTCATTCAATCATAGCTTTCTGCTCAATGGCAGGTCTTTCATTGCAAACCTATCATTCTCTAATCTTTCCTATTTTCTGTCATATATCTTAATGTTGTCTGTCACCTGATATTTTCTTCTGTCCCGTACATTTCTCCCGTTCACTATTCCTTCCAGTAGTCCAGTGACACAGCCTATACCTTTATAGACAACAAATAGTCCACGTGCATAGACTAGATCACATTCTTAGTATATTCCATAGTCGTTTAGTTTATCTTGGTTGATCAATTTGTTTATCAGTTATATTGATTTCAACTACGCTCATAATAAACCTTCATATTCATTCATTTAGTGTCCTGCCCAGAGGCAGGTCTTTCATTGCAAACACAGCTTTCACCACTCTTTCCTATTTTCTGCCTTCCTCTTTGTCTCCGCATATGATCCATATATCTTAATGTCGTCTATCATTTGATATCTTCTTCTGCCCCTAACTCTTCTCCCGTTCACCATTCCTTCCAGTTCATCCTTCAGTAGACAGTTTCTTCTTAGCCAGTGACCCAATCAATTCCTTTTCTTCTTCCTGATCGGTTTCAGCATCATTCTTTCTTCACCCACTCTTTCCAACACAGCTTATTATTTTTAATAAAGAGGTATTTTGATGAAACCAAATTTTTCTCATAATAAAGTAAATTGCAATATTTAATAGCGAAACTACACTACACGAGTTCAATTCCTGGACAATGTGGTCTCATAGACAGATCACGTGTCTTCACAATGTCATTTCTTTGGTCGTTAATGATTTTCTACCAAATAAGGAAACGAATCCAATACGTGAGTCATAGATCCGCTGTTGATGAGTAAACTGGATTTTTTAACAGTAAATATCTTAAATTAAAGCTGTCATTTGAAATTGCTTTGCAATACATAGTCCATTGTCTATTACGATAAACTAACAGTGTTTTGTTTGTTGACAGTTATCCATTTACTTCATTTATAATTAGTTATGTTTCTGTGACAACGTGAAAACTGCAGTGCGAACTTTAGAAGGCATCCTGGCCTTCATCCGAATGCCTGGAGGATAGCTTTCAAATCCCATATCCCAATTTGAATCCGGAAAGCTTAGTGGAATTTGTTAGTGCAGGTTTCTTCGGAAAATTATTGCTATTTTCAGTCACTTTTGTACGGAAAACAAAGAAAAAGATCTTCATCATACTTCTGCTCACGAGACCAACCCCTTAGTATTTCTATAGAGAAGTTTAATATGCTAGAATAATTTAAACTGTACTTGACGCCAAAGTCTGAATCATTAAATGAGGTGCAATAAAGTGAAAAATGTTGGTTAAAACGACATGTAAAGAAGATAATATTGGAATTATTAAATGTTGTGTAGGATAGATATTCAAGTGAAACTGAGTCTTAAATCATCATAGACGAAACAGAAAGAGCCAAGATATTGAAGAAAAAAGATATGGACGAAAGGAGAAAAGTAAATCAAATAATAACACTCACAGGATTCGACGGGAAGGAGACATGTTAGAGCAACATACTGTTGGCAATATCATTCCCCACTAAATCGTCATTATCATAAAGGTAACATTTTCTTTCTTATGGGAATTAGATTACGCGTTCATAAAAATTCAATTTTATATCATGCTAGCAATGATATTGTTGAATTATACGAAGCATGATCAAATGAAATCTCTATTTACTTAAATGCACAGGGAGTGTGTTCAGATGCATGATAGTATAGCTAGTAGCATTCCAAATCCTTCCACAGGAGGAAGTTTTCAAATTCGTTTGCTAGAAAAAGATAGAAGGCTCTCGGCCTTTCAGCTTGCAGCCCTAATTTGTCACCATGTGATTATCTTTTGTCCACATCATTAAAGAAAACTTTAAACAGGTACAGATTTCGCAGAAATGAAGAAGTGAAGACAGCAGTGCTGGAAGGAACAGTTAAGCTATATTTTCTTGCTTCTTCGTCAATGGTATATCTGGGTGTCAAGACCTATGGAGATTTGTTCTAAGGAAACCTACTGTATTCATGTATACAGCGACGTTATCCCACGTTTCCCAATGCAATGGAACATCCATGTGAATGCCTATGGAGACCTCTTCTAACGAAACCCACTGCATTCATGTATCCTTAGATATTGCTATTTCTATATCTATCATATGATTTACATATCTTTATATACTCTTAAATGTATAAATGGGTTCGAATGGACTTCATTTAATTACGCCTTATATAACCATATTTGTTCCTGTAATTTCCCCCTCGAGTATTTTCCCCCACCAGAAATTTTAGGATATGTTTTCCAGAATTTTATTTTCCTCGTGTCATTTCCCCGTCTTACATAAAATAAAATTGGACATTCCATTTCCCTTGAAAAACATCTTTGATGAAGATTCCAAGTATCGAAAATAAGCATGAGAAACCCAAGATCATAATTCAGCTCTTCTGTAATGGAAAAGACTATGATTCCTCTGACGACAAGAAAGATTATCAGGATTTGCTGTCTGGTGTAAGTAGTGTTATGTAAAATACATGTGCATGCAGAAGAAATCTCGGACAAACAGGAATATATGCATAAATAAAATGGAAACGTAAGGAGTTTCGAAGATTATAAAATATTATTATTCATTTTCATTCATTCTTTTCTGCTCAAGGGCAGATCTTACACAGCATTCTCCAATCTTTCCTATTTCCTGCCTTTCTCTTTCTCTCCGTATATGATCCATATATCTTAATGTCGTCTATCATCTGATATCTTCTTCTGCCCCGAACTCTTCTCCCATTCACCATTCCTTCCAGTGTATCTTTGAGCAGACAGAGTCTTCTCAGCCAGTGACCCAACCAATTCCTTTTCTCTTCCTCATCAGTTTCAGCATCATTCTTTCTTCATCCATTCTTTCCAACTCAGCTTCATTTCTTTTTCCGTCTCTCCTTTTCACATGCTCCATTTTTTTTCCACATCCACATTTAAAATGCTTCTATTTGTTTCTCTTCACTTCGTCGTAATGTCCATGTTTCTGCTTCATACAATGCCACACTTGATACAAAGCACTTCACTAGTCTCTTCCTTAGTTCTTTTTCCAGAGGTCCGCAGAAGATGTTCCTTTTTCTGATCAAATGGTATTAACACTAATAACTGAATATTTGCAAGGAGATGACATAGGGGAAGGTTTCCCATTACCGGACACTTCAGCCTTTTCAACAATTGTGGAAAATTGAAGTAACTCATTGCGATAATAGTGCACTGCAAATATGATCAATGAACTTTTAATCTCACAATCTCCATTAATTTAATGACCTACAGTTAAGACAAATTATGTAAACAATTAAAGTTAAACAACCTTCATATTACAGTACAGCAAAAAATGAATCTCAGTATCGGATATACTGTACAGTACGCGTAAACACCATTTGTGATACTAATTAAAACAAATATAATCCATTAAAAAAAGCAATCATTAGCATGAAAGCATTTTAAACGAAAGTGGGCATTTTGTATATTTAAAGCCAATAAGCAACTACATAAGCATATTGATTATACACAAATACCGCAACAATATTTTGCCACACTAATTGAAGACACTGATTATGTGGGACAATTACTGGATTTACTGGAAATGATCACATACAAAACATCAGTGTTACCTGAATCGCTTCAATCCAAATGCGCTCAATCTGCACATGAAGTTCACAGATGATGCATTCTGTTTCATCTTATGTTAAAGTCAATAGTTATCTTTTATGATTTCATTTCCTTTATTAGATTTGCACTGTAGTAATTGAATTCCCTGATTTTAATTCCTTAACTATGCCTCCTAAGATACTTTCAGGAACAGAGACATTAGGAATAGATAGTGATCCCCTCTTCCATAACTTTCTGCAATGAACATTTCATATTATTATCTTCCCATTTGCCTCTCTTATTATTTTCCACGTCAGAATAAACGCCTTAAAATAAGAAATAGGCTATGAAAGCTTATTCTTAATGATATTCTCTTGTCCGGTACTGGGGGGGTCAGATACTGTCCGATACTGCGTGACTAGCGCGCTGGCCTAAAATTTCCTTCTTCCACATCATAGTCACTCATAAATCAAACCCAATTATATAGCATGTAGCCCTTTTAATATATAGTTCAATAACTACATATAACAAATGCTACGGTCATCTCAAGAGACAGTAGAAAGTGTAGAAAATAAGACTTAGCACTTGGAAAACACACACCTCACTCTAAAACACTCACATAAACTACTCTAGAGGTCTAACAAGTATCTCAACCTGTCGATTGCAGTGAATCAACAAATGCTCTCTAACGATACATAGTTCCCGTCACCATCTACCGGGCATAGCAAGAACTATGTTTGTCCGATACTGGGAGTTATCCGGGACTGGGAGAGTTCTCCTAATATGCCTATCAATAGGCCTATTAATAAACAATTGAATGCTTTGTTTCAGAATAAACCAATTTAAGAACAACTGTTATGTATTATTGACAATTTAATTTCTTAGGAAACTAAAATAATACTATGAATATATTTGTCATTAAGCAATACCCTTTAGGTGAGGCGGCACTTAACAGTTAGTATAGGCCTACAGTGCCGTCTCCCCGTTTTACAACGCCTCTCGTACAAAAGTCATTAGGTTTCAATTTATTATTACATCCCCTCATTCGTCATCATTTCTTCCACTAAACTTACTCCTATCCCATTAATACACCAAAATATTATACTTATAACTCTGTACCCTTCTCTTCCATGGCACATTTCCCATTACTTCACATCTCTATATATTTATACTTTTAGCCTCACTGCTAACTTTTCACATTTCTACTTTATTTAAGTCTTAATTTTCTTTTCTCTCGATTTATTTCTTCTACACAACATTTCCATAAGTCATAATGATTTTTCCCCTTGTTTTCCCCTCTTCTTTCATCACTTCTTCCTGCTCTATCTCCTACCCCCATCACTCTACTTTTCAACAGCTTCGATTTGGTTCTTAGTTCCTTCAATCTGTTCGGAATGGCCCCCAGCTGCTGTCCACTATTTTCCTTCGATTGCACTGAATCTGCTAAATTCCAATTCGCCTCACTCCTACTTCTTCTTCAGATGACGTCACTGCCTGCTTCCCTGGTACTTTCGCTGAAAATATTAAGAATTATGAATAATTTAGACTTTTTTACAAAAAACAACATACCTAATATCAGGAATAATGAAGAATTTGTTTATTTCGTTTTCACGGAAACGAATTTACTACCTAGAATAAAAAAATTGTTGATTGTTTTGTTTTCATGGATGTCAATCTAACATCCAGGATGTTGAGAAACATAATATCCACAATAATTGAGAATTTAGACTACTATTTTGTTATTATAAGGATACGATGTATAAAATATTACATAGAATTGAATATTTGTTTCCACATAAACCAACTTTACAACGAAAATATTATAAACAATTATTATTTACTTACTTACTTAATTACTTACTACTTACTTTCTTACTTACGTACTTACTCATCACTTACTTACTTACTTTACTTACTTACTTACGGTTTTTAAGGAACCCGGAGGTTCATTGCCGTCCTCACATAAGCTCTCCATCTGTCCCTATATTATTATTATTATTATTATTATTATTATTATTATTATTGTTATTATTGTTATTATTATTATTATTATTATTATTATTATTATTATTACAGCTAGATTAGATTAATATGCATAGGAAAGTATACATACATAACTAGGAACATTAAATCCAGACGTTTGAGATGGGCAGGGCATGTAGCACGTATGGGCGAATCCAGAAATACATATAGAATATTAGTTGGGAGGCCGGAGGGAAAAAGACCTTTGCGGAGGCCGAGACGTAGATGGGAAGATAATTTTAAAATGGATTTGAGGGAGGTGGGATATGTTGATAGAGACTAGATTGGTCTTTCTCAGGATAGGGACCAATGGCGGGCTTATGTGAGGGCGGCAATGAACCTCCGGGTTCCTTAAAAGCCAGTAAGTAAGTATACATATAATTAAAATTTAAAAAATCTTTCTAGCACACCCCCGAAAGAACAAGGTCTGGTTCAGGGGTATTCAGCAATATAAGATAATGATGTAGTATAAAAAAGATTACATTCTTAAGTTTAATACACAATAAACATTATACTGTTACAAATAATTAGATAATCTAAAGGAAGTGAATAATTCTAAGTATACAAGCATTTAATTATAATATAAAATATTATAAGATTATTTAAATTTAATACCTGATAAAATTTTTATTACGAAGTAAAATATTAAATGAAATTATCATATATATATATATATATATATATATATATATATATATATATATATTCAATTATTTTGTGTTTAAATTTATGAACATTTATGTTTTCAAAACAAGGGAATTTTTCACTGATACTATTATTATAATCTTGGCCAAAATAATTGGCGCTATGTCTGTGTTCTGTAGTTGTGATACTCCTCGGTTCTGTCAATTGTAATGTACAGTACAAGCACGTCTGGTATGATAGTTAATGTGAAAATAAATTGATAGTATTTCTGTTTTTGTGTATGTAGTTAATTAATAACAATAATTTGTTATGCTAAGTACTTTAAATTCTGCATATAGAATATTCGTTGAATAGTTAAAGGATTTTCATTAGACAGATTGTGATAAAACGTTACTGAAACAAATTTAAAGGTTTCATAACAGATTTATTGACGCTTCACCATCCTAATATATCATACTGTACTACAGACTATGAGCAGATAAACTAATGACAATATATTGGATGGAAAAAAAGAGTGAAGCAACACAAATTTATAAATAATGCGACGTAATCTGGAACAAAGATAGGTTACATGCATATCCCATATTAAATGATCATCTACAATTATTTCTAAATATTTTACGTGAGAGGACTCATGTAGGCCTAAGGAGGGGCATTTTCACTTTCCTGACATTTAAGCAGTCGGAATCATGGATTTTAATGTTGAAATTATCATCCTTAGATTTAATTACACTAAATGTTGTAAAATTCAGGGGCGTATGCAAGGGGGAGGTTACCGGGTTAGGACCCCATCTTGAACTTAACAAAAGAAGACATATTTAGATTTGAGTTTTTTTAATCTATAATTGAAATTTTTCACTGTCAGAGTAACTAAATTTTCATCGACGTAAGACATAGTCCTCCTACCCCTCCTACAATATATTCATCATGCCAGTTTTATTCTTCATTCTTGGAGAGTTCCATGCTCTATTATTGTGTTTAATTAAATGTATTTCAATATATTTTATTGTTTCCATGTATGTTCCTGTTCTGCAAAGTAAAGTGTCTTACCTATCATATACAAATAAATGTTGGCTAAATATATATAAATGATTATTGTGTAAGTGCAGTGGCGGCTAGTGATAAAATATTGTGTGTGTTCACAATTTTGCGTTCAAAAACCGAAGAGAACTTGAAATCATTAGTCAAAATTAATAGCTTTATGCTCGTACGAAGAAAAATACAGAAGATAAACTTGCGAATTCTAAATGCGGCAGTAGAGCAAGTGGACAGTTTCAAATACTTGCGGTGTACTATAAGCAGTAACATGAGCTGCTGCCTGGACGTCAAAAGGAAGATAGCATTGGCCAAGAAAGCTTTTAATAGAAAAAGAGGATTTTCTGCGGACCTCTGTAAAAAGAACTAAGGAAGAGGCTAGTGAAGTGCTTTGTATGGAGTGTGATATTACAGGGGGCAGAAACATGGACATTACGACGAAGTGAAGAGAAACTAATACAAACATTTGAAATGTGGATATGGAAAAGAATGGAACGTGTGAAGCTCACAGACAGAATAACAAATGAAGCTGTGTTGGAAAGAGTGGGTGAAGAAAGAATGACGCTGAAACTGATCAGGAAGAGGAAAAGGAATTGGTTGGGTTACTGGCTGAGAAGAAACTGCCTACTGAAGGATGCACTGGAAGGAATAGTGAACGGGAGAAGAGTTCGAGATAGAAGAAGATATCAGATGATAGACGACATTAAGATATATGAATCATATAAGGAAACGAAGAGGAAGGCAGAAAATAGGAAAGATTGGAGAAAGCTGGGTTTGCAGTGAAAGACCTGCCCTTGAGCACAACAATAAATGAATGAATGAATATAAATGTCATGATTCTAACGTCTCACTATCGATAAAAAGACCGTGTATAAGTTCAAAAAATATAATAATAATAATAATAATAATAATAATAATAATAATAATAATAATAATAATAATGAACCCTCAATTACTTTATCTCGGTTTGCTCACAACGTTTGTCTTGTAGGATGTCATTATAGCATGGCACATATTATAGCTAACTAAAATACTCTGAAGTAAAGTAATTCACAAACTAGACTCTCACATGCGTGTCAAGTCGTGTAGCCTCCTCGAAAAAGCGAGGCTTTCATGTGAACGTATGTTGCCAAATTTATACAAGAAGTCTGTGACAGTTGCGAGAAGTTTAAACAACTCGATTCGGATAATATACATTCCCAGTATGTCAATACGACATTAAATAATAAAAATAGTCGTGCATTAATGGAAACAAGATGTTCACGTGCTCTTGCGCTCTTAATGACGCACCGTCACTGTGTAAGTGTAATAATGGCACAAGCATTTTCATTAGACAAAATTAAACAAAAGCTAAAATTTGTTAAAAATTATTACGTTTCAAAGATTTGATAAGGATATTCATGAATATACTTACTTACTTACTGGCTTTTAAGTAACCCAGAGGTTCATTGCCGCCCTCATATAAGCCGCCATCGGTCCCTATCCTGAGCAAGATTAATCTTCATATCCCACCTCCCTCAAATCCATTTTAATATTATTCTTCCATCTACGTCTTGGCCTCCCCAAAGATCTTTCTCCCTCCGGCCTCCCAACTAACACTCTATATGTTTTTTCTGGATTCGCCCATACGTGCTACATGCCCTGCCCACCTCAAACGTCTGGATTTAATGTTCCTAATTATGTCAGATGAAGAATACAATGCGTGCAGCTCTGCGTTTTGTTACTTTTTCCATTCTCCTGTAACCTCATCCCTCTTAGTCCCAAATATTTTCCTAAGAACCTTATTCTCAAACACCCTTAATCTCTGTTCTAAGTTTCACAACCATACAGAACAACCGGTAATATAACTGTTCAATAAATTCTAACTTTCAGATTTTTTGACAGCAGACTATATGACAAAAGCTTCTCAACCGAATAATAACAGGCATTTCCCATATTTATTCTGCGTTTAATTTCCTCCCTAGTGTCATTTATATTTTTTAGTGTTGCTCCAAGATCTTTGAATTTTTCCACCTCTTCGAAGGATAAATCTCCAACTTTTATAGTTCCATTTCATGAATATAATATTAGTTAATATACCGTAACATAATAATAATAATAATAATAATAATAATAATAATAATAATAATAATAATACCAGTACCTGTACACAGAATTTAAAATACCGATAATGTAAATTGTAAATAATTTTAATAATAACCACTCTTGGTAAAATCCTGCGTACGTCACTGGTAAAATTGAATGTATTGTTTCCATGGAATATCAGGTAATATCCAGATTGGTAAACGATGGACTGTGTTACTTGCATGGGCACAATATTGATGGACAATAGAATGTTTCCTCTCCATAGAAACCAGCATGAACAATATCACAGTGAAATGTAAATCTGGAGCTGGGCCGGCTCTTTGTTGGGTCGTGACAGCCTTGGGTTCCATCTCAACTTATCTAAATCTCTGTCGCATTGTGGATTCGGGAGCCACAAAGCTGTCTTGTCAGGGCACTGCAGTTCGCCGAATTCAATCTGCGTGTTGTGACACGGCCTGATTCATGGGCCCGCGCCACAAATACCTCTGACGAGAGAGCGAGCGAGCGGACCTCGTCAAAACTGCACACCACAAGAAAAAAATTCCTAATGCTATACCGGGCCTAACTGTTTGACCGCTGAGACACAGACCAGGGGGCTCAAATCTACTACGTGGGCCACATTTCATCTTTTCGTAAATTTTGTTTTCATGAAAGATAATTTAACATCTAGAATGATGGAAAACAAATTATCCACAATACTTATGAATATTTAGTGTTTTGTTTTTATAGGGACAAACATCAGTTGTTCATAGATTTCAAAAACGCATATGACTCGATTAAGAGAGAAATTTTATGTAACATTCTTATTGAATTTGGTATTCCCAAGAAACTAGTTCCATTAATTAAAATGTTTCTCAGTGAAACTCACAGCAGAGTCCGTATAGGCCAGCTTCTGTCTGATGCTTTTCCATTCACTGCGGGCTAAAGCAAGGAGATGCACTGTCACCTTTATTTTTTTAAATTCGCTCTAGAATATGCCATTAGGAAAGTTCAGGATAACAGAGAGGGTTTGAAATTGAACGGGTTACATCAGCTTCTTGTCTATGCGGATGACGTGAATATGTTAGGAGAAAATCCACTAACGATTAGGGAAAACACGGAAATTTTACTTGAAGCAAGTAAAGCGATAGGTTCGGAAGTAAACCCCGAAAAGACGAAGTATATGATTATGTCTCGTGACCAGGATATTCTACGAAATGGAAATACGAAAATTGGTGATTTATCCTTCGAAGAAGTGGAAAAATTCAAATATCTTGGAGCAACAGTAACAAATATAAATGACACTCGGGGGAAAATTAAACGCAGAATAAATATTGGAAATGTCTGTTATTATTCGGTTGAGAAGTTTTTGTCATATGGTCTGCTGTCAAAAAATCTTATAGTTAGAATTTATAAAAACAGTTATATTACCGGTTATTCTGTATGGTTGTGAAACTTGGACTCTCACTTTGAGAGAGGAACAGAAATTAAGAGTGTTTGAGAACAAGGTTCTTAGGAAAATATTTGTGGATGAAGTTACAGGGGAATAGAGAAAGTTACACAACACAGAACTTCACGCATTGTATTCTTCACCTGACATAATTAGGAACATTAGATCCAGATGTTTGAGATGGGCAGGGCATGTAGCACGTATGGGCGAATCCAGAAATGCATATAGTGTGTTAGTTGGAAGGCCGAAAGGAAAAATACCTTTGGGAATGCCTCGAGAATTCAAATGCAGTCCATGATTAGTGTATTCCTCTCTTACAATGGAGGATGTGTCTATAATATTAATGTGGGCCATGTCCCTCTCCAACTGAGCCAAGTCAATCCGCAGATTTAGACTGTCAACCTTCCTTTTCATCCACGGCTTGTCATGCCTCCGGAAAAGGTTCACAAAACCCACATTCGTATGGCCACTCTTCTGTGCAATGATGTGTATATCTCCATCAATTGAATAATTGAGGTTCTTGTCTAGGCTGTTTCCTGCACCCCCCACTATAATTACATGATCTTCCTTATCAGGATCTTTAGCAAGCGCCGATAGATCCCCTACAACATTGGACAGAGAAGCGTTGGGTTTGAAAAAGCTGGTAACAGCATATTTCTCACCCAATGAAGCCTGGAGCCGTTGATCTATTCCTCTGTCATGGCTGCTACCTAACAAAAGTATCTTCTTCCTACACTTGGGCTCCGATACTGAGTTGGAAGGAGCATCAGATTCAGGTTCTAGAGAATCCAGAACAGAGAATCTGTTGCTCAGTTCCACTTCAGTACTAGAGGTAGCAGTGGCAGCACTAGGGACACTGGAACTCTTCCCTTTACGCTTCTGATTAGAGACCACCTTAAACTCTGGTGATTTACTTCTAACTTTAGGCTTTATTGATTTCAAGGCTGCAATTTCCTCATTAGCAAGCTCTAATTGTCTGCGTAAATGGGTGTTCCTTTACAATATCTAATTGTTTACAATATTTGCATTTCCATTGACTGTTTACATTTTCAGCATTAGTATTTGCACAGTCACAATGAAACCATATATTACATTGTATACAATTTACACCTTGACACACTTTCCTTCTACATGCACCACACTTATCAGACATAATGCACATTTTCACTTCACTTCACTAATGTTCTGTTACTCACACTAGCACATACAGTTTTTGACTTTACTATACTAAACTAAATTAGACCTAAACTATAACAAGACACGAAGTTGTATTGTTCTTATATTTAACCTTACCTCTTAATATATCACTTCACTTCACTTGTATTATTCACACGGCACACGACACTAGCACAAACACTTCTAAGCTTTACTATAGTAAACTAAATTAGGCCTAGACTATAATAAGACACGAAATTATGCTTACATTTAACTTCACCTTTTACCTAATATATTTTGCTCTTTACAGGTAGCTTCACAACAGTTCAAGATTATAAAATATAAATAGGTACAGCAAAAATACAATTAATTACTATTGTGACAATGAGTCAGAGCAGAGTGGTTTTTGCACTGGTCAGATACTACTCAATTTCAATATGGCGGCCGGATCAGCTGATTGAGAGTCTAGGAACTAATATTCAATTATAACTATTTTAGTTTTTACGTATTTATGAAATTTACATATGTAACTGTAGGAAGAAAGTTAAATATTTAGTTTATATTAATATTTTCCAATTAAATTACTGGTTTACCTGTGGTTTATTTAACAAATACGGAGCTTACTTTTGCTGCTGAAGTACGCAACCAGTGCTGCCACCACCAGGAATGAATGAAGTAATGCTGTTGTCTGCATATTTGTTATAGTTTTAAACTAATATTGTGAAGATTCTGAAGCAGATTAAATACAAAAGCCGTTTAGAGTATACATTGTACCATCACGATATACAGTCGCTCTCCAGCTATTAGTCAAGTAAGAACACACGAACACCAACAGACAGCTCGTATGTATTATATAACATTAAATAGTTTCACACATACAAATAAACATATTTTTACGTAAAGGCATTCAATCTCTATAGATAACATTAATGTCTCCTTTTAATCCACATAAACTCTCCTTTTATTTTAGATAATACTGAATTCACTTTGCAACATAAACGCACGATAACGTCGTCGTAAACCACTTAAAAGCAATAACGTAAGTTTAATTTGCACATCATTCAACACATTTCTACAGGGACATCGTTTTATTTTTACTTCAATTTTTATTGTACCTGAGATTTTGAATGTACTTCACTCCCACTCCCTGTACTAGTAAACTCCAACCGTCCTCCACACAGAACCAAGGCCGCGTATGCAGTCAAAGTAGCCTTACGGTCATAGTAAACAGTACTGAGTTAGTGAGTATAGTACGTTCCAGAAATATGTTCGCGTTTTCCAATGAAGAAAAAGCTTTCAATATTGAATCATATTTTCTCACAGGTACTGTCGTCCGTTTGCCTACGTCGCATCTCGGTTTCATCCACCCGCTTCTGCTCGCCCCTCTGTAAAGGCTAGTGGCTGGGCTGTCTTAGCTCTTTTCTGAAAACATTAATTTCTGTTAGGAATTGAACGTCTACGTAATATTATAAAACTGTTTAAAATAACTTAAATAAAAGGGCCTCGTTAAGCAATTAACTGTCACGTGATTTCCCCTTTCTAACACCCTGCGACAACACCCTAACCACTTGGACGGACAGTAGATAGCATGTCTGAGTAATGTTATCTTTTCGGATCGGGCAGAAGTGAAGATTGAATTTGAATTGCTTCATAAAGAAAGGGCATTAGTCCATTTTAGCTGAGTTGTGGGAAATGAAGAAAAACTGTCCGGACCAATGCCCTTCCTTTACAAAACCCTCACATTCCGATCACAATATAACAATGAAGGAAACGTTGAACTGGCTTCCTTTCTTGATAAAACGATGTGTTGAACATTCAAGATGGGAAATTCAATGTTAACTCAATTTCGAAAAAAAAAATGTGACTGATGTCCTTTCTTTATGAAGCAATTCATTTACAGTACATAAGGTACTCTTTTACAGGGTAGGTACAGAATTATTTCAAAATGAGTTACTAGTACGAAAGACGAAACTGGTAATTGAAATTAGGTACAATAGTCTATAGTGCGATAATATGCACAAAAGAATTGAAGCCTGTATCGAAATGAACGGTCACCATTTTCAAAAATGTGTTTAAATATCCATATTATGATTATTTATTTTTCAATTTAACTTCATTCTCTATATTGTACGCTAATGTGCTGTAGACAGTATAATATATAATGACTACGTCCGAATGAGTAGCTTAGTTCGTAAGTAAAAACACTTATTGTTAATACAGTACTGTATTTTGATTAAACAAAAACTGAATAAAAATTATCAAACTCAAAATCGCGATATTCTCTAGTTTACGTGCAGTAAATGGATGAACTACTTTTCTTCCCTCCTATACCTAGTAAAGTGATTTGTTTGTATTTTACGCCAGTATCATCGAACTCCAGTCGTGGAAGGGGGTAGAAACGGTGTTTCCGGTTCTCAAACGTTAATCCAAAGACATAACCAGGTTAATATTAGAAATGTTAGTAAAAATAAAATGATGTTCCTGTATAACAATCTACGTAACCACTTACCTACAATAATTTTCATTTTGGATACCCTTCAATGAAGTTCCAAAATATACACCACTACTTCCAAATTATGTATATAACATCATTATAAACACTGAGTAAAAATAACCACGTAAGTCTAACCGCACAATCAGTCTACTTACACATCTCTCTAACAATTAATATAATATCTCTACAATAATCTTTCTCCTTTTAGACAATATTTTGACAATAGTTCCACAGTTTGCATCGTCAAATTATACAAGACTGGAATACGAGAGCAACTACATATACTGAAATTTTATCTATCAAACGAAATTTCACATTACATAAATACGTAAACAATACAAACATTAATTACTGATTACAGCTACGATAAGTAATATAGTCTATATAAAATGCAAATTGTTCCATTTGATGCAAACAAAAAATTGTAAACGAGTTTTCACTTACATATAACCATATAAAGTTAATGATTTATACATCAACAGTGCACGATTTTAATTATGAACACACAACACAAAAATGTTGGTTTTATTAGTAAGTGAAGGCTCGTAATATATCTTTACAATGTTTTTAACTTTTTAACATAATTTAAGTCTTTTAGCATTCACCTTTAATGTTGTGTTAACAACTCCACTCTACTATATTACAGTTAAATGCCACACAAATGAGGTTACCATATTGAAAAATACATGTATCTGATGATGTCACAATAGTGAAGAAAACGTTTATATAAATTACAGTATAAAATATGTAGTAAAAAGAGTTCCACTCTGCTATTATAATTATGATAAGTCAATGACGGAAATATAACAAAACATTTATTTGATAGTAATGAATTTAGTTTAAGACAAAAAGTTTAATATTTAAAAAATCATTAGTAGGTATGAACGTAACACTTTTCCAAATCTCTACGACCATGTTATTATGTTATCTACAGTATATTTCTTAGCTAATTATATACCATTCCTAATTTAATAGGCATTTATGTTAGTTCATATTATCATATTCTATATAATTACGGTTTCGCTACAGAACTTGATTTCATGCTAGTCAAACCTTTATTGCCAAACTGCTACTCACGTAGGAATGGACTTAGATTCCTTTAGTTTACTTTCGACTCACACCACAGTCTAATATGTACAATCACGAAGCTTGAGTTGTTGGGGGTACTAGGAATAATAGACTGTGCCGGTTCAATTTCGCATTGTCTGTAATGAGGCGATAGTAGCGATCCTAGTGATTAGCAACTATCTATGGATGCATATTCCCTACGTATTGAGCTTCGTAACTGTATATACTAGACTGTGTTCATACACAAACATACGCACTTGATTTTACCTGGACACGACTTGTAAGTTACCGATATAAATCTCGATTTATCTACATACTTAAGCGTTTCCTCCTCTGAGCTGAAATAAATTTTCTGACGGCGCTCCTGGGAACATGGCGGCCTCGGAACAGCTGATCGCGACGGGTGATCCGATTTGTCCTCATCACGCGCTGGACCCGCTGCTATCCCTCATGTCTCGCACCGATATGTCACGGCGACGTTGTTAAACTCTTCATGGCCCCCTACAGTCCACAGCACCAGAACATCCTGCATCACAATAATTATCATCTTGGTTTTTAAATGTGCGATAAGAATGACTTATGAAGGTGTTTTCGGCTTCGACCTTGCCGATTGGGTTTCGAAACCGTCCACTGAAAGAAGACATATATATTCACTCTATCGTTTTATGAATTAAGTATAAGGAAAAAGTGCCATGACACTGCAAATAAATCGATTTAGGGATTTGTACAGAAATTAGCACTTTCATCTTATCATAGTTTGTCATGGAATCTGTAGACTTTTGTTTAAATCTTCAAAACATACTATTCGTTCACTGATGTTTTAGCCAATGGGAAGAGATAGTGTCTTTTCAGGTTGGAGCCACTAAAGTGTATCGGCACACGATAGAGAGAAAAACACAAGCGAGGATACAACACTTAACTTTAAGAAAAGACTGGTTAGTAATCCTCGCTTACGAGAATCTATCTTTTAATATGAATTGTGACACAGTCCTTTTTGCTGATGGCACTTTCTTTTTTGTCTACTACGTATGACATACATCTGTCTTTATTAATGGATTCCTATTTATGTGATGTTGCTGGTTGGTTTGAGCTAACGGGTTGAAAGTTAATAGAACTAAAACTCAGCGGGTACTATTTTAATTAAATCATGTTTCCGATTAAATGATTTCAGAAGGTTAACTTCTTGGCATTACATCAGATTCAAAGCTTACTTGGGCGGGTAACATTGCATCTATGCGTAAAAGGTTATCCCTGTACTTCATCTCTTGTGTAAATTAAAAGGTCTTGTGTCTAGTATTTATTTGAAACAAACTTATTACGCATTTTTCCATATTGTATTTCATTATGGTATTCATTTGTGGGGTAACGATGCTAATGTTAACAGTGTTCTAATCTTGCAGAAAAAAGCATACTTATTATTACTAATTCATCCTTCGGTGCTCCTTGTTGGTGTTTATTTCGTAATGCTAATATTCTTACTGTAATTAATCAATATATTTACGATTGTTTACTCTATACTGAGATTAATTTAAATAGTCATGCTTCTCAATCCCAGCTTCACAAGTATTTTACTAGGAATAATCATTATATTGTTACTCCTACTGTTAGGTTGATAAAGACCAAGAAATGGTTCAAGTTATTTCATTAGATATGTTTAACAGATTGCCTAAGAATGTCACTCAGTTGGCTTATTTAGATTTAAAATTGTGTTAAAAATGGCTTTTACATAACCCTTTTTATCATATTAATGAAATTTTTTACAGCCATATAAACATTGTTATTTTAATCTGATAGTTCCTATTGATCACCGTCTCTAATTACGTAATTGTAATTCTGACAAATAAACATGATTGATTGATTGATTGATTGATTGATTGATTGATTGATTGATTGATTGATTGATTGGAGTTAAAACTAAGCTTTTTGTTGGGACTAGTTAAAATGTAAATCATTTGTTATCATGTGGCGTCTTCGGAAATCTTTAACTATTGATAATGGTGATGAAAATGAACGCACTGTATCACCAATTGGACGCTGTAAACACATACATAATATACAGTCTGTTAAAATCATTCAAAATGTATATAAATACTTGTATTTTAAGAAGGAAGGACAATGCCGTAACCCAATTTAAAAACCATAGCTGCGACAAAAGTGCTGCGCTCAAAGTTAAAGAAAATAGTTGCAATAGATATAACAAAATATTCCACACATAAAAGTTTGTCCAAAAGAGAGAACAGATTTATGTAGAATATTAATCTAGTCGTGAACTAATTTGAAGAACAATACATACATTTTTATACAAACCATCATGACTACAGACAAAATTCTTAGCGCTATCTGCACCAAAATACGAGTTCCCACAGCACAGAACCAGTGAGTGCGATACTCCTGTCTCAGCTACGGTAATTATGAGTGGGACATGACATTGTCCTCCTCCCTCCTTAAATTATTTATATACATGTTGAATGATTTTATGTATGTATGGGTTTACCGCGTATAATTGGTGACATACAACGTTCGTTTTCATCATCACTATCAATATTTGAAAACACTGACTCCCAAGGACGTCGCATGATAACAAAATAATTGTCCACACTTTAACTAATCCCAACAAGAAACTTAGTTGTAGTTTAGAATACAGGTCTCTTCTTAAAGTAACCCATTGCAACCCTCGCTTGCGTTCTTTGTCTGTCGTGTGCTAATACGCTCTACTGGCTCCAACCTGTACAGATACTATCCCTTCTCACTAGATAAATTCAGTGAACTAAAAGTAGAGTCAAAATTCTTCCTTCGCCACAAGTAACTTAAATCTCACAAAAGAGACATCGACCATATCGGGTCAGTCTCTGTAATAAAAGATTACCTGCTTTGCATAATTAGTGATAAAACAATTTTTACATTCAAAAAAATTGTGCATTAAATATTTTCACTTGATCTGTTAGTTTTCTTAGTGCTGTTGATCGTTAAGTAATGTAGTTACAAACTCAAAAGAAATTACTAATAGCTTTCCATATTTCTATGAATTTAAAATGCCGATTTACGGAAATATTACAGCAATATTGGAAGAAGTTAGAATACGTGAAAAGCTATATTATGGTAATATGTGTAAAATTCATTAATTGTGTGCCTAATTGAAGTCTGATAGCTGACTTTTTGGAATTACAGAAAATGATTTTTGTGTGCAATGCAGGAAATGACCGTTTATCTTCTTATTTTGGTACGTGATAAATAATTTCATTTCCGTACAAACAGGAATATTATTTTCTTATTAATGGAGAAAAATTCCTTCCGGCACCGAGAATCGAACTCGGGACCCTCAGCTTGGCGCTAAGTGCTCTTACCAAGATGAGGGTCCTAGGTTCGATTCCCGATGCGGGAACGAATTTTTGTCCATTAATAAGTATGTACGTGATGGCTACACAAAATCATTGATTGCACAACATTGAATAGAGGACAGCGAGATCCTCTAATAACAATAAATATAGGAATATTATTGGTAAACTGATGAAGAACACACTTGTTGAGATGCAAACCTCCGCGAAACAGGTTCTATTTCCAATAGGAAATGTACTGTGTATCTCTCTTCCATAGATACTGGATATTTGGCACTTCCCTCGTGAGTACCTTGTGGAAGCTTTGCGCCATGTTCACCTCCAGAGAGTTTCATTGATTACGAATGTGCAGCGTTGATTTATACTCATTTCAAGAGAGTTATGAAATTATTATTAGGAATTGAATTTTTATCTTTTTAATAATCCATTTCGGATTTTTGGAATAGATGAAATAGGTTTTCTTAGACTTTTATGTAAAGGATGAAAGGTGTTCACTCATAGTCTTTTAAAGGAAAGAATCCTTCGCATAGTATCTATCATTTTGTTACTTTACGCCTAGATTAGCCAGAAATAATCACTTTACATTATACATTTTGATCTCATTAACCACATTTAGAAATATCGGTACACTTTTATAAACAAGTCCAACAAATACTGTACATAAATTTCTGTCACGTTTACATTTTAATACAGGGATCCTACAAAAGAACTTTCCGGTTTCGAACACATGTAATTAATTAAGTTCAATAAATCTGAAGTGCATGAAAATAGCACCAATGGAAAGAGAAACCGAAAATGTTTAGTTGTGGCAACATTGTTTTCGTAGTTGGTAACACTGCCTCATAATAGCGCATATAAACAAATTCGTTCATTGTTGAAGCGAAATGGCTGCTATAGAGGACATAAAAGCCGTTTGTGTGTTGATTTTCATGTGAACCATTTGGTTATTAT
This sequence comes from Periplaneta americana, assembly GCF_040183065.1. Lineage (NCBI taxonomy): Eukaryota > Metazoa > Arthropoda > Insecta > Blattodea > Blattidae > Periplaneta > Periplaneta americana. The sequence goes on along the minus strand of NC_091131.1, from coordinate 112,620,493 downwards.
TAATGTGCAACGGCATTACCGAACAAAGTTTGGTGCAGGTCCACCCAGTGGGTCTACAATCCGTAAATGGTACACTGATTTTAATGCGAGATTCTTCGCAAGCGGTTGCGATTTTATCCGTACCGACTACAGTTGCTGCAAACCCTAAAACCAGAGGACAAAGTGCTACGAAGAAATTTCTGCATAATTGAAAACGATAAAACGTGGTGTTTTCCGACGAAGCCACTTTTCATCTTTGTAGTAAGGTGAACAGACATAACCTCAGAATTTGGGGGTCGGAAAATCCGCGTACGTGGAACTTGACTATAGGGTTGATGTGTGCCGTGTTATCAAAGGGGGACACATTGAATACTTTAAGGTAAGGGATTAAACTTTTTTAGTTTCTCTTTCCATTGGTACTATTTTCATGCACCTCAGATTGATAGAACGTAAATTACGTGTGTTCGAAACCGGAAAGGTCTTTCGTAGGAGCCCTGTATATTTGATTATTATGAAATCATTCTAAGTAATAGGTGATTATCAACACCGTTATCGAAACGTAGACGCGTGATTCACACTAAGACCCGAGTTCAACATGGCGTAGGTCGCAGAAGCGTTTTGCAGAGCGAAGCGTGCAGCAGGCAGTTTGTTTACGTCATTTCCCCTCACTACTGCGAAGAAGAGAAGCAAGTGTTAATGAATTTCCTGTGTTATAGTAATTTTCTTTACAAAGTCGATTTCCCACTAAATAAATATAACACAAAATTGTAAAGGAAACTTCTGATCCTTTTATTTAAGGATTTACTATATTACTTTATTGTCATTGAACATTAATTCACGCTGTATGAAGTTAAATAAGAAAAGCTCTTCTTTTCGGTTTGATGGCCACATTATTCCTGCCTTTACATGAAGGTCCGGAAATGCTCTTCATAATAGTTCAAATAAAAATGACAACTTTTTGAGTAAGTTCTGAGATACTCTTCGAAGTCCAGCCTGTGCAATACTAGCTATCGTACTCGGTCTATTGTCTTTTCATTCTTCCATTGTATGCCAATTATTTTCATACACTTTTCTCTTCAGTGTTCCCTACAAGTAAATTCGCTCGGATTTGAGTCAGGCGATGTCACAGACCACAATTCTCTGCTAATTATATCACCGAACATGTCTCATATTGCATTCAATGAACTTTCCTTTCTTTCAAATTTTTCTTTACACGTTTATAGTCTTTATGTTTCACATAATAGTCGTAAATAAATGACGTTGTTCTAAAGAAATTGTAGTGAACATTGTGTACCGTACAATACTGCGTAACTACAGAGACTGACGACTTCCAGCACGTCTCTCTGGAGTCAAGTGCATGATGTAATACACCCATGACGTATATTTCATGGCTTACCATATTATCTATAAGCCGTCGAATGGTACTTCTTCTTCCGACAAGAGAAACAGGCAGCAGATGAAAATATTTTCTGTCAGGATTGGACTTTTGGGTAATCCAAAGTGACCTGGAACTTAACATTTTCAACGCTTCTGAACGTAGAGAGGTTTCAATATCAGGGCAGTTTCTGACCAGAGGGGTCGCCTACTCTATGTTTGGGTTATCCAAGCGACTGGAGAGAATGGCCTTGATTTCTAGTCCCTGTATTATTTCCCTCACTTTCTTTCTGTTTATTTGTTCTTCTAAGAACATTAACTTCCGTGTTTAACCTTGATAAGTATTATTTTCGAAGAGTCGTATTTGGTTGGAACTGCAAAAATGTTACACATTTTAAGTATTTGATATTTTTAATTTATAGGCTTCTAATTTTATTATTATTATTATTATTATTATTATTATTATTATTATTATTATTATTATTATACAGGATGATTCACGAGATTTACCGTCCTTTACGGAGCTTATTTCCGAAGACATTCTGAGCAAAAAATGTCATATAAACATGGGTCCTATTCTCAATATTTACAGAGTTACTTTTTGTTATTGGAACGCATTGCTGTGAACGCGTGATCTTGGTCAGCGTGCAGTCAGCGGCCAGGGCGAGCGCTACGTATGCAGTTACGTAGCGCGACGAATGCCGTTCACAAGCGTGCGGCCAAGTGTACTCAAGCAGACGGCGACATTTTTTAGAATGTGTTGTAAACTCTCCAAGAGTGTAAATTAGGATGCAAAATTGAACCGCAAATAATTAAGTCGGTGGAAGTAGTGTAATTTGTAATAATTGTTGTGATAAGTGCATAAGAATAATGTAATTTTCTAGTTAAAAATAGAAAAAGATGTCTGTACGAAGCAACTAAGGAGTTCACAGCACATTTTAGCTTCATAATACTCGCCAATTAAGGAAATGATACTTCTGAGTGGTTCATTCTCTATTTATATTATTCTTTTACCTTCAATCTAAAGAAAAAATATATTTTACAAACAACTTTAAATTAGTGTAACTCTGAAAATATTGAGAATAGAAACTGTTTATATGACATTTTTTGCTCAAAATGACTTCAGAAATAAGCTCCGTAAAGGACGGTAAATCCTCATGAATCACCCTGTATAATTCTTGTTGCATTTTAATTAATTTGGGCTTAAAATATTTTTAGTATGATGATTGCCATCCCTACTGCTACTAACGTAGACTCTCTGCAAAGGTGGGAGCCTTAAACTCCGACTGCCCTATGTGCCTCTATGACCTGAAATGGAAATAACTTTAACTATAACTTCATAATGGTTACTAACTTAAACAATTTAACATGTATACTTATACCAACATTCTATTATCTAACGCAGTTTTGCTTCTTGTGGATGAACTTAATACAAGTTGAAATTATATTTTGATAATGAAGTCATAAAAATGAGAAGTTATGGCGATAATTAATAATAGTGAAATGATAACACCGAAACCAAAGTAAGTACTTTATGTAGACTACTTGTAGGAAACCTGCCCGTCAACCACGTAGTCCGTTAAAAACCTCACAGGTCTCGTCGGAAATTGAACTCGCAGTTGATTGACTGAGCTTAAAGGAATTAGACTTAACTGGCCTAAACTTACAAGTTCAAGGGGAATAAATGTTGATAATCTCGTCACGAACATAAAAGACGTGTATTCATTTCTCTATATCAAACCACAATTATTTGAAGTAGAATTTAATTAAAGTTTCGTGTTGATATAGTAACGACTTTAATAAACAGTTGACTGTCTAAAAACGTAGTCGTGTTTTGTTTTTATAACATTTTTAGGTAACGCACGCACTGCTCCTAGTGGGAAGAGAAAGAGAACTTTGTTTCAAACGTGTTTCAGGTCTCTTATCTCTTTATATTATCTCTGGAGCTGTAAGTTTTATGAGAATGGTTGTTTGCATGAGTGTATATGTGAATTCATTTGTCCTTCCAAGGTCCCCTGGTGAGTTTGACAAAAGAACCACAATTCCTCACGACTCATCTTCACTACTTGAGAAAGAAATAAAAAAAATATCCTCGAAAAAAGAAATAATAAAAAAACGAATTAAATTATTGTCCGTGTCATCTTATTAAAACAATGTTTATACCTCCAAGATATCTCGCATCTTTTTGTCGTGATTTGTCTTTAATAAAACCTTACAGTTGCAGTTCCCATAGCAACTTGAGTCTCTATGGTTTGTTTAAAAAAAATAATTAGATGTCTCCTTCGTTTTGCTGTCGTTGTACGTAGATTTATTGGTACAAATTACTTCCTACAAAGAACACCATATAAATTTATGTTAAAGTGAAAAATATGTGTATGTATGTCCGTGTAAAACAGAAATGACAACAACGCTTTCTACTGCAATATTTATTGTCTTTGCAATATGTGATCAGTAGGTATGAGAAAATATACAAGTCTCTCTAATGAAGCATAGCTACTGGACTTTTTTTTTCTGCAAAACAAGTAAAATAATTATATAAGAAAGACCTTCAGTTCTTCTTTAGTACACTTCTTAATTGGGAATGAGTACCGGTATTTATATGTTTAAGGTCACATTTTGATCTGCATATCAGTCAGTAAAATAAAGTGCATATTTATTTTTACGGTACTATGCGTTACACCAGTTTAAATGCAGATGTGACGTAGTGTGTACTAAATGAGGGTCCAGTCTTGTTTAAGAGTATGCAGTCTTGTCCGTTTAAAGTTATTAAATTCTTCGCAGTAATGACGATTATTGAGAAGTGGAGAATTATAATGAAATATTTTAAAAAATCAATAGTAAAAGAACAAAAAACCATCTTGTAGATGAAGAAACATATGGTAATAAGGGAAGAAAATACCATTAATGATTTCGAAGAAGAATACCATAATGGTATGGAAGAAGGTTTTGCATAATGTGCAAGAGAAGCGGAGGAGCATACTGTTGGTATAGAAAGACGAAATTATGTGGGCCTGTATATGTAAGAGAAAAAAATATGATGTAAAGTATTACCATGATCTAGAAGAAGTAGTATTTCATAATGTTAAAGACATGTATTCAACTATGTAAGACGAGAACGAAAAGAAAAGTATGTATATAAAAGAGGAGAACAAATAATAATGAACGTGTTACAGAATGTTATAAGAAAGGAGACAAGAACAATATCATATTGATATAGAAGATGGAAGTTATTCATACAGTATGTACAAGAGGACAAAAAGTATCATGATGGTACATGAAATTGAAATCATGTAGCCTATATGAGTAACAGAAGACGAAAAAGATCATGACGGTGATAGACAAGATTGTGATATCAAAGAGGACAAGAAGAATATCATGATGAGAAGAGGAAAAAGACCATGATAGTGATAGACAAGATTGTGATATTAAACAGGACAAGATCATGATGAGAAGAAGAAAAATACATGAAGGTGATAGAAAAGATTGTGATATTAAAGAGAACGAGAAGAATACCATGATGAGAAGAGGAAAAAGACCATGATGGTGATAGACAAGGTTGTGATATTAAACAGGACAAGATCATGATGAGAAGAAGAAAAATATATGAAGGTGATAGACAAGATTGTGATATTAAAGAGAACGAGAAGAATATCATGATGAGAAGAGGAAAAAAGACCATGATGGTGATAGACAAGGTTGTGATATTAAACAGGACAAGAGTCCAGACAAGAAGAATATGTCAAGATTTTTCGAATTGAAATTTGATTTAATCCACCAATAGATGCAATAACAACTTCATGATGAGAAGAAGAAAAATACATGAAGGTGATAGACAAGATTGTGATATTAAAGAGAACAAGAAGAATATCATTATGAGGAGAGGAAAAAGACCATGATAGTGATAGACAAGATTGTGATATTAAACAGGACAAGATCATGATGAGAAGAAGAAAAATACATGAAGGTGATAGACAAGATTGTGATATTAAAGAGAACAAGAAGAATATCATGATGAGAAGAGGAAAAAGACCATGATAGTGATAGACAAGGTTGTGATATTAAACAGGACAAGATCATGATGAGAAGAAGAAAAATGCATGATGGTGATAGACAAGATTGTGATATTAAAGAGAACAAGAAGAATATCATGATGAGGAGAGGAAAAAGACCATGATCGTGATAGACAAGATTGTGATATTAAACAGGACAAGATCATGATGAGAAGAAGAAAAATACATGATGGTGATAGACAAGATTGTGATATTAAAGAGGACAAGAAGAATATCATGATGAGAAGAGGAAAAAACCATGATAGTGATAGACAAGATTGTGATATTAAACAGGACAAGATCATGATGAGAAGAAGAAAAATACATGATGGTGATAGACAAGATTGTGATATTAAAGAGAACAAGAAGAAGAATATAATGATGAGAAGAGGAAAAAGACCATGATGGTGATGGACAAGGTTGTGATATTAAACAGGACAAGATCATGATGAGAAGAAGAAAATTACATGATGGTGATAGACAAGATTGTAATATTAAAGCAGTTAAGAAAAATATGATGAGAAGAAGAAGAAGAAGAAGAAGAAGAAGACCATGATGGTGTTAGATAAGATTGTGATATTAAGGAGGACAAAAAGAATATCATGATGAGAAGAAGAAACAGACCTTGAAGGTGGTATGCAAGATTGTAATATTTAAGAGGACAAGAAGAATATCATGGTGATATAGAAGATTGATATTCTAATGTGCGAGACAATTAAAAATATCATGATGATCCTACGCAAAATGGAAACCAGATATATGAGTAAGAGGAGAAAATGACGATGTTTGGTGGTAAAGAAGATTATGATGATACAGAGACAATAAGAATATCATGATGATATGAAAAATTGATATTCAAAATGTACAATAGGAGAAAAGAATATCGTGATGGTACAGTAAAGAAGAAGGAAATTATAGGGTCTCACACTGAAAGTTCCTTCATATTGATATGTATAGCAGTATTGTAGATTGTCTTTTGTTCGATAATAAATGCAATTTATTTTCCAAGACAACTGCTGTTTACAAATCCAAAAAAAAAAAAGAAAACAAAAAATATTTCGTAGCTTAGCTGCTAGATATTTTTGAAGTTAACAGTCTATCAAATTAATGGATGTAAGTCGGCAAGTCTTTAAAGCTATGATTTTTAATTATTTTAAATCGTCTTTGACGCCAAAAAAATCATCCAACGACTTCAAAATTCCTAAGAAGTATAAGCACCATCAACAAGGACTGTGAATGATTGGTTTGCGCATTTCAAAACGGACGTACTCACATCAGAGACGGTTTTTGCGAGGATTGACCTGCTACAGGAACCAGTTACAGAAATATTGACGCTGTGTGTCAAATGTTTACGTCTATATTTGGCCTTCTTTGAGATTGATTTGAGTGAAATACAAAAGATCCTCTGTAATCACTTTGCTGTGAGGAAGCTGTGGGCTCGGTGGATTTGACATTGATAGAAGCTGAGAAGTAAACACGTGTTGATTGGTACACGAAAATGTTAAAAAGCTCAATCGAACGTTGATCAAATTCTGTTCTTGATATCATAACAGATAACGAATCATGAATTTACTGTTATGAGAAAGAAAATAAACTGCAATTGGCACAATAGATCTTCCCAGACGAAAATAAGCGAACAAAAGCCAAAGGAGGCCGAAGCACTAGCAAGAAGACGTTTATCTCATTCTTTTGTCGCTCTGATTCTATCATCACTGTTTCACTGGAGGGTCGTCATTGTACGGTTAATTCTGTACCACCATTTGTTTACCAGAAGTCTTGGAAAAGGTTTGCATAGAACGGCCTCGAGGCCGTATCATCCTCCACCGTAACAATGCATCATCCTACACTGCGGAACAGACAGTGGACTTTTTGTGAAATGAATTGCTGATTTGCCCTACAGTCTGATTTTGCACTACACAACTTCTTCTTGTTCCCAATCATCAAGAATAGAATGCTCGGATTGTCTTTTAACACTGCTGAAGCTGCAATTGAGGCCTTCAATGAGCTGGTGTCCGAAGTGCCTCTAGAAAATTGAGTGCAGTGCTTTGATGATTGATTCGATCGAATGGACAAGAGTGTTAAATTTAAGGGGGAATATTTTGAGCAGCAATTAAGTCGAATACAGAAATAATTTGTCGCTGTAGGCCTATATATCAGCTTGCAGAAGCTTTCAGTGTGACCCAGAGTAAGGAGCCTTCCGCATCTGTGGCTCAAGTGGTAGCGATCTGCTCTTTCATCTAGGCGGTCCGGGTTCCATCCCGGCCAGGCCGTAATGGAATATTTTATGGTGGACAAAGCATACATTACAGAGGGTTTTCTCGGGGTACTCGCTTTGACCTCTATCATTCCACTCACACTCTCCAACTCATTTCATCATCTGTAATAGTAAAAATAGGCTGTGGGGGTATGGATTCCAAATATTGCCAACATTTTCTTCATATTTTCCGCTCTTGAATAATAACAATTGGCGGAACAAGTGAAATAACAAACACGTGGTGAGCGGTGTAAGCTTGAGTATCAAAGGGTTGTCAGTATTATGCATATGAGTGGGACGATTATAACAAATGATTTACGACAAGGGATATGCTCTTGTGCCTTATAAGCATAGGAACATGTTTCGGTAAATTCCGAATGGTAATTTCGTTCGCGCATCATGTTCCTTCCACTTACACTACACACGACGAAGAACTCGATCCCTCACAAGTTGTGGAAATGCTCGTTTCGAAAATTGCGGCTGCTGTCATTGTTTTCAATAAGTTGAGCTATTTTAGGAAGAAGAAAGGGGGAAATAGAGTAAGGATTGGTTATAAGAAAGAGAAAAGTGTCATCATATTAATCTTTTACACAGGCTTAGAATTACACATGAAGAAGATTTTCAGAATATCTTAAGAATGACAGCTGGAGGTTAACAGTGTGTTAAAAATTGGTAGCGCTATTGTATACAAGACAAGACACCCATATGACAAAGGCAGGATCGGGTGGAATGCTGAACATAAAGGGAACAATATGGTGTACAATGAACTGCTTAAGACTATTTGAACTAACTGCAATAAATATTAATAATTATACATAATGAACAATTAACTTATTTTCTGTTATCATAGTTGCCTTTCTTTTTCTTAAGTGTATTATTGTTTTTTTAAGACGCTTTATCAACTGCGATGGCTATCTAGCGTCTGAATGAAATGAAGGTGATAATTCCAACGAAATAAGTCCAGGGTCCGGTGTGCCGAAAGTTACCCAGCACAGTTTTTTTCGTACTAGCTATAATCAGTCTCCTCTCTTCTCTTTCTGTTACTGAAATATTAATATTAGATTTTGATTTCGTTAATAATTGCTCTTAGTTATGAACATGATAAATGAATATGATATTTTAGTATCAAAAGTTTTGTAGAATCCATATGAAAACTTTATTTTCGTTTTTAGACTCATTCACTTTTCACATTTCCCTATGGAAATTTTATTTTATAGAAGCAATTCTGGCACTTAAAATTCTATATGAGTATTGAGTATTCCTTCTCGTGTTACTTTTAATAGAACCTGTCGTTGCACTTATATTTGTTCGTATATTTACCTAATGTTACCTTCTAAAGATAAAGAAGGCCTTCTTAGACCTCTATGAAATACAGCTTCTACCAAACATTTAAGGACATCCCTTCAAAAGAGATGTTTTACTCCTGATGTTATACTTATGTGAAAACCCCTGGAACAAATGCTTATGAAAAATAAAGTTTTTACTTTAAACCTAATTTCTGTATCTTTCAAACTGTGGATTATATAACAATTTTTCTGTTATGACAATTTATTGGAAAATTATATATATATATATATATATATATATATATATATATATATATATATATATATATATTGGCATTTCATGTGCACAGTGTTTTTTTTTTCACATAGGCCTATATCAGCGATGCAAGAAACGCCAAATATATTTCCTATAGCATTACTATACTTTCCCTAATGCCTTAATAAGGAAGTAAAATCTTTTATGATGGGATTAAGAAGGTGATTATGATGTTGGTAATGATGATAATGGTGATGATGTAGAGACAGATGATGATATTATCATAATTATCATAAATATAGAAATGGAGGCTATACATGTTATGTTCATGTGAAGGAGAGTGTTAATGTGATGGTAGAGTAAGATAAGATTATGCATTTTATGAAATAGTTCACTATTAATGCAAGGATTATGTGCTGTCAAAGATCATGATGATATAAATGATATCATTGCGTTATAGAAGGGAATAATGCATAAGACAAGAAGAATATTATTATATAGAAAAGATTCTGAATATGTAAGAGAGAGAAAGTGGTCATAATAAGTTGCAGGAACTAGGAGAATATTATGTATGAAAGTTGAAGGTCATCATGTGGTGGATAAAACAGGAAAACAAATGTTTCAGAGAAGAATAGGGCCACGGCATGCTAAAGGAAACAGGAAAACATAAGTGTGAGAGGAGAAGAAAGTTTTGATGTGTTGGAGGAAGCAGGAGAACATAGCATTAGAGAAGAATAAGGTCACGGTATGGTGGAGGAAACAAGAACATAGCCTATAAGAATGAGAGAGAAAGAAGGTCATGATGTGTTTGGAGGAAACAGGAGGATGTATGTATGAGAGGAGGAGGAGAAGAAGAAGAAGAAGGTAATGGTGTTTTGGAGAAAAAATAGAAGAACATAGGCCTAAGTATGAAAGAAAAAGGTCATGACTTGTTGGAAGAAACAAGAGAACATAATGATAGGAGAAGGTGGAGGAGGTGTATTGGAGGAAACAGGAGAACAAAAAACAAAAAGAAGAAAGTTATGATGTTTTGGAAGAAACGGGGGAAGATATGTATGAGAAAAGAAGATCGTGATGTGTTGGAGGAAACAAGAGAACATAAGTCTATAAGAAGAAGAAAGTCATTTTGTTTTTGAGGAAACAGGGGAACATGTGTGTGAGGGAATAAAAGATCGTCATGTTTTGGAGAAGAAGAGAGTCATTATGTTTTGAAGGAAACAGGAGAACATATATGTGAGAGAATAAGAAGATCGTCATGTTTTGAAGAAAAAAAGAGAATATACGTATGAGAGAAGGTCATGATGTGTTAGAGGAGCAGGAGAATGTAAAGTATGAGAGAGGATGGTCATGAGGTTTTTGGGGGAAACAAGAGTAAATAAGCTTGAGAGAAGAATAAAAAGGTTATGATATTTGGAGGAAAGAAAGAGGAGAACGTAGTATGAGAGAAGAAGAGGAAAGTAACGATGTTTTGGAAGAGATACAATATATATATATATATATTTTATGTATATATATATATATATATATATACACGAGAGAAGGTCATGATGTTTTGGAGGAAACAAGAGAATACGTTTGAGAAAAGAAAACGAAAGTCACGATGTTTTCGAGGAAACAAGAGAACATAAGCATGAGAGAAGGACGAAGAGAAGAAGACGAAGACGATGTTTTGGAAGAAACAAGAGAATATAAGATAGTATGAGAGGAGTTCATGATGTGCTGGAGGAATCATAACAGCATATGTATGAGAGGTCGTGATGTGTTGGAGGAAGCACGAAAACATATTTATTAAGAAATGACAATAAAAAGAAGAAGATGATGATTATTAATATTATGATAATTATAAAGTATACGAAGAAAACGTTCGTAATAATTTAATGCAGAAAAATGAAAAATGATGATGATGATGATGATGATGTAGAAGGAAGAAAATAAGATGCTAATATTTATAGTGATGATGAGGACGAACATAATGATGTTGTTGCACATGATTATGATCATACGACGATAATGATGACACTGATGATCATGATGGTGTTGCTGTTGATGACTGCGATAGTCGTTCTGATAAAAGAAGTTTCCAGTATTAAATTTTATTTAACAAGTGCAAGAGAAAACAAAGCACAATACATGCACATTGATTGAGATGTCGTTCAGATCTTTGTCTTTGCGAAGTGGCAATTGATTCAATATGAAGTTTTTTATTCTTTCCCGCCTGCTTTACATACAACATATTACACACATAAATAAAGATGAGCTTATAAGAAAAATACCTCTACAGATTTATTACCTTTGCAATTGTTCAGTGAAAGAAACGGACCTGTAATGAGGTGCCTGCAATTGCCTGTTCTTACAACAAAAAGAAGTAGCAGCAGTTTGAGAGTAATTTACTGTTTAAACATTAAGTTGATTGATTCATTTGTTCTTCATTGATGATACAACTATAAAATATAACTTACCCGTAACTGGGTCTCATCCCATCCATTACAAGTAAGCCGCTTTCTAAAGGAGGTCATATTGGCAACACATTTCAATTTTAATTCTTTATCTAATCTCTTTTTATAGATTTCCTTCTTTTCTTTCCTACTCGTATTTCTCCTTGTGTATTAACATAATATTTTTTCATCTTCTAAATCTTTGTTTACAAATTAACTAGCCTATATTTAATTTTTTTAGTTCGTTATTTAACGACGCTCTATCAACTACTAGGTTATTTAGCGTAGATTGGATTGGTGAAAGTGAGATGGTATTTGGCGAGATGAGGCCGAGGATTCGCCATAGATTACCTGACACTTGCCTTACTGTTGGGGAAAACCTCGGAAAAACCCCAAACACGTAATCACTCCAAGCGAGAATCGAACCCACGACCGATCGCAACTCCGGATCAACAGGCAAGCGCCTCAGCCGACTGAGCTACGCAGCGGCTTATATTTATTCTTCTATAAATAATAATTTATTTTATAAATTCACTTCTTCGTCTCCTAATAGATAATGATCTCCACTTTAATGTGATCTTTCTCTTCTATGTTCTGATCTGACTTTCACAATTTTTCGTTTTTTTTTTTTTCCTTTTTTTTTATTTTGCATTACATTCTTTTATTCTCTATAACTGTCATATTATCATTTCTTCTTTCTCTGTGTCATCATAATGTCTTTTCTTATCTTTCTTCATCTTTCATGATGTAGAATACCTCTTTCCCCGCACCGAGTATATGGGCACCTGTTCCAGGATCCGTGGTGAAGCAGAAAATGGCAGAATTGCAAATGATTACTTTAACAAGACTATGAGTCAAAGCCGTGAAGCAATGTATCTTGCGTAACCATGCCCAATGATGACACCTCCCCTCGCAGCGGCCATAAGGGCGCCGAATTTGCCGCGGATACTCTCAGTAATATCTCGTCATCCAGAGCAGCTACAGACCTGTGCTACCACTCGTTTGATTTGTAATCGCAAGTTCTCCGATTTTAAAGTGACTATTACACTTTTACTACGTCATACTACTTTTGACCAATAAAACGGTACGAAAGGACGTCTTTCAACCGATCACGGCTGCTTATCGCACAATTTTATCGCTTCCCTAGCGTTTGTTTAATTTTATCGCTTCCTTAGCATTTGTTTGTTTTTATCACTACCCTAGCATTTGTGTCTTTGTTTGCCAACATTTCAAACTGCAAATTCTTTACGGTATTATAAAACATGCTTTGGGACCGTCATTTGTCTACAGCATAGACAGTCAACTGAAAATGGCGGCTCCGTTCAAACGTATTTGTGAAGCTAACATTAGTGAAATAGAATTTCAGTAAGTCAGTTAATATTTTATTGTATTAGAGTACTTTATTTCTTCTAATCTTTATATACTTTCTTCTAATCGTGTAATAGTCAATTAAATCCCACTCGGGTTTTGATTTTCTCAGGATGAAATAAAACCTCTAGTGAGATTACTGTTGATAATAGACACGTGTGATACATTTTGAGTGAACCATAGTGAAAAATTTGTTGCGATCTGATACTAATTTTGGAATGTCGCTTCATGCTGAAGAGAAAAAATATTGCATGCTCTTCATTAATTGCTTGTCTTTTCATAGATCCACACTCTCTATGTGCAAATCGAAACAAAAATGGAACTTTCAAGCAAACACAACTGTAGTTTAATTTCCGAAGCTGGGTGACGTATTCTACGTTGCGTTATATACCCTATACAGCGCAAAATTTTTTAATATTCTTTTCCATCATCTTGATTTTCGTCTTATCTTCTATATAATCGTGATTTACTTAATTTTTTCCTTGTTTTTATTTTTTCTCTACATCATTTTGCTCTCATTTTCTAGGTCAAATTTTTTCATCGTGTGGCACACCAAGTGTGTAGTTTAAAATCCCCCGGCACACTCATATAAAGTGAACCAGTGGTTCCTAATCGGGGGAGAATTTTTTAGGGTTTTAGAAGGGAATGTATTTAGTGAATGTTGATTTGTGTCGCGTTCGCTGAATGTTGATTCTTGTGGACTCACTTTTTTTTTACTTTTTTCACTTGTATTTTTCCAATTTGACTATGACAACCTGTGCCATTTTCATTTTATCGCCGTATATCAGCAGATCTTCGCGGCTCAAATGTTGAACACGGCTGTTCTTTCTAGATCATCATTATTTTCTTTTTATGCCATCTTTCACACCTTTTTTCTGTACCATTATGGTTTTCTTAAATATTATCACGATCGTCTACTTTTATATAATTACTTCTTCTATATAACTTTGATCTTGCCAAGAGATTTAAAAAAATATTAGAAAAATCTAGATTTCAAATAGAAACATCTTTATAACCCAGGATATACTCTCAATAGATTTTCTAAATCATCAGAACTTCGTCTCTTTTCACTTCATCGTTTTATTTCTTTTTTCTTTTATCCCACTGTGATCTTTCTTCTATCAACAATCTTCACCATATTTCACATCGTCAAATATTCTCTTCAACCTCTTTTTCTGTGCAGACACGATATTCCTCTCCTTCTCTTCCTTTAAAGAGCTTTTAAAATCTAGCAAGATTAGCTCCTAGTGCATAGGTATTTCGAACCTACATTAGGACCGAGATTTTTCGCGCTAACGTTTATCCACTAAACACACTAATAATTATCCATGCCGTAGACTGGATTTTAATTCACTGTCATAAATTTCACTTGAGGAGCTTGGTGTCAAAGCTGGACAACTCCACTTTTGTTGTTGTTGTTGTTTTTTTTTTTTTTTTTTTTTTACAGGAGAGGCGAAAAACTAGATTCTTGGAAACCAATGTCACCATTATACATAGGCTACATTTTTATTAACATTCTCATGGGTCATAGAAATATTTTTTTCAGTCTCAAAATGTGATCAAAATTAATATTCAGGTCGAAAATTAAGTTTAAAAAGTGGAGTTGTCCATCTCTGAAACTAAGTCATGGAGTTGTCTGTTTTTTAAACCAAATGAAGCCATATTTAAAGTGGAGTTGTATGTTTTTGAAACCAAACGAAGCCATATTTAAAGTGAAATTATCTATTTTTGAATCTAAGTCTCTTCTGACTCGGTTTCAAAGCATTTACGTAAAATAGTACTTATTCATTCACAAACCGATTATTTAAACAATCAGCCATGTTGAATTCGCGATGAGTGATGGAAGAGGTGGTACGAATGTGGGCTTCTTATTGGATACTGAAAGAATTGTCCTAATTTGAAACCAAGCCACAGTGGAGTTGTCTATATTTTGATTCTAAAGCGGACAATTAAATGCTATTTTCGCTCAGTTCTATCCGTTTTTGAACCTAAACAGTTCCAGAATCGCATTCAGCACACAAAATTCTATGAGAAACAATCAATATCTCGAAATCGCAAAAAATTGAGTTGTCTGACTGTGATGCTATGTTCCTCACTTATCATCAAAACTGCGTTGTAGAGAGTATTCTGAGACAATGATATGATGATACACCTGTAATAAAGTAATTATGGAATGAGAATTAACAATAGGTATAAAATCTGCCTTCCATTCTATTTGTCAATAATAAAACTCATGTCATATCCCAGAGAAATTATGATTAGAACTAGACCTTCAAACTAACTGCTTCGAACAGGACTTATAGGCCTAGAGCTCTACATGAGCTGGCCGGTTAACAGACAGCAGTGATTGGGATAAGTGTTCGTAGCACATAATATGTTATTCTGTATGCAATCTCTTAGCTAAAGACGTTTCTTTTTATTACGACTATTTTTACTACCAACACCCGTTTCATGAACATTATCAGTCATTATTTTTATGCCATTGTTATTGCTTATAAATTGATATAATAATTACTAACAAATTCATAAGCAGCAAAATAACATGATTAGAAAATAAGAAAAAGTGACGGGGATTTTATGAAATTCCTTGAATTGCGTCTTTACCCCTGATCAGTAATTTTTAGGTTAGGTATTTCAATGGCGAGAATTTGGGAACGAAGTCATTAGCTCTGCTCGGCTGGCCTAGGCTGAATTTACATTATTTTTATTACAAAGTCAAAACCACATAATTTGGTCGGTGGAAGATAGTTTTCAACATCGTAATTAATTATTTCATGGTTCGTGTTGAACTAAAAAAAAAAAAAAGGGGGATTCCCTTTAAAATCCGGTCTCTAGTTATAACCAGTGTAAGCAAGTTCTGTCCTGCACTATTAGAATTGTATGCAGTAAACTGGCCTTCCGTTTGGTATAACGTAATACGCTGCAGCGGGAGGTACTGAACACAAACAAATGCATGAGGGACTTGCGTATGCCTATAAAACCAGTGACTGTAGATAGCGATACCATAGTCAGTTATAAATTTGCAAGAATGGTGGATATTCTGCATTTTGTGAGATCAGGGATATGTTATGTGAAAATGCAAAACAGTCTCAGCAATATTACAAAGACACACATACAGTATAAATTATTATCGTTTTGCACCTATTATCTCCTCTGGTGAAGAGAGTAGCTTTCCTCAATGTAAGCTTCCCTTAAGTGACCATCACCGAGGGAATTTTCGTTTTGAGAATATTCGTATGAATATCATTATGCATTGCAACGCAACTGTCACGACATTGTAATCCAGGAAGGACAGTAACAGATCAGTTGTACTTTTGTTTCATTGTAACTTTCCTTCTCTCTTTTTGTTTTCAGTAAACTTTAATTTTGGAAATGTCATCCATAGAAACAATTTTGGTTTAATACAATACAAAAACAAATACGAGTACAGTATATTGTACATAATACTGTATATTATATGTATTATATTACAAACATGAATATTGCAAGTACCTCTATTAAAAGTAAAATTAATTTCAGTACGATGTATTCTTTCCTCCCACACAACCCCCAGACTCCAGCGCAGAAAGCGTTCCATTTCTCGTTACCACTACAAGTACGACAGACCACATTACCCTAGACAGATGGATCGGGTCATAAGTTGCGTACACAGGTTATAACCAAAGTCACCGTTTCTGCCATGTGAAATAAGTAATAGGAAAGTTGAGAACGATTATCTTATCTTTGCCGCAGTCTGTGGGCGAAAAAGCTGAAAACTGTGATTGGCAGATTTCTGACATCACTTCTGTTTAGAAGGTGGTACCACTCTCAGCCGAAGTGGCAACAGATGCCACTGACTGGGCAATGTACTCAAGGACACACCCTAGGAAAGCAAAGTACGAGTATCTTACCTTCTCCGCAGTCAGTGGGGAATATGACTGTGATTGGCAGATTGCTGACGTGACGTGTATTTGGGTGGTACCGTTCTCAGCTGCACTAGAAACAAATGCTCACTGACTGGCTTTTTACTCAAGGAACGCGCCAGAAACGCTGGCGCTGGCTGCATTCACGAACTTCTTTTCCTCAATGAAGTGATCTACACTTTGCTGGAACACCATGCCGATGCTGTTTTCCTTTTGCAGATGTGGTATGAAAAATAATTAATGTGATCCGTTTCTGGAGATCCACATAGCGTCATGTCTGAACATGTTTGCATGCAGTAGAGATAAAGTTTCGGGCAACGTTGACGATTTGTGTGTGGCATAGCTTGCTATCTCTGAGAACAGTCCTCTAAGACTGTTCTTGGGACTTGCTGTCATAACAGTGCTAACAATAGCTTCGGTTTTCCAGAATATGCCTATGGTCACAAGTGTATGGCATATTAACAAATTTACTTTTTTATATACGTGAGGGTACCATAACTTTATCGAAGTTCTCTGAATATCATACTCATGGTTAAAACTATGAAATTGATGTCATACTTTCAAATTTTGCAAACCACAACATACATTTCGCTAGTCTCTTACAGTAAATAGCGTTTTGTTTATTCATTTGTTCCTAAGTGACAATCTGACTTCTTTTGTTCGTAAAAAATGACACAATATCAATATCTTTTGTTCGTAAAAACGATTATATACTATTACACCCAATGCAATTTGTATAGCAATTAATTATATATTTTTCCAAACGGATCACCTTGTATTTCGTCGATGAGTATCGTTAAATATAGAAGGCAGCAAATAGGATTTTGAAATTAACGTATTACCACTTTCCTCCACTAGAGGCCTCCACAATTTTTATAATGGTGACACCAATTAATAAGAGTTGAGAACGCAGTATCGGCACATCTAGCTATAGACTTTTGTCTTCATTCATAAGTAATTGAATTTCTTACTCGTACATGCTATAAATGTACTGTTTGAGACAAAGGAATTAATTTTCTTAGAGAGCCTTGACCAGATTTCAATCCAAAATCCTTGGTTCCACATGATAGCTACTATACCACGAAAGTCGACATAATGAAAATTTGTGCTGTTTACAAGGTGCGGTTTACTTTATTCTTTTTAGTGTTATATTGAAAGTGTAAGAAACTTGCTTGTAGAAGTAGTTGGAATTCTCGGGGCTGTACTTGGCTGGTGCTCTAGTTCTCCCCCCCCCCCCCCGATCCTCACTGAATTAAAGACTGCTGTACACTCCAGTCCTATGAATATGTAGAACCTCATTATTGAGTTGTCCACATACATGTCACTTTCTGTGACGTCATTTCTGAGTTATCATTACGTTTACCCTTTAGCTTCCACGGTTGCTTAGCAACAACGAAGAAGAAGCCGAGACTCGTGAAAAAACAAAACACAATCCACTACCATTCTCAACACAGACAAGCACTTAGTATTATCTTTTCATTTCAATGCTGAGATGTTAATCAGTATCAGTCACCATGGAAACATAACAAAAGAATGTCGAATGGTAATTACTTGCATCAGTTCGATATTTCTTTTCTTTGACTGCGTCTCTGCTAGCTAAAAGAGAAGAAAACATGTTTCTTTTTATGATATTCTTTTCGGTTTTGTTTTATCTTCTTCCTCCCCCCCCCGTTTTGAATTTAGAAGAGAGGTGAAGTGGGGATTGTTGTTTATTTCCCTCTCTGTCTCCTTTCTACTACTTGTCTTGAGAAGCCATTCATCTAGGTCTGTATAATATAAGTGATTGCCGTTCCTAACCTCATCACATTCATGAATTCAGGAAAAACAAAGTACCTGGCGACAAAATGAAGCGAACATCTTAGTTTCTTATCTATAGATCTAGTTATATATACCTACTGGTCTTTAATTACAAATACCTTCAACTGTTTAAGTAGTCTATTTCCTTACTCGAACTCCTTATGTGACTGAAATTGGAATTTATTCGTTCAGTGGAGACTTCAATTCTGATACTAATAATACTTTGTGACAGAAATGGCGGGCACAGTCCAATGTAATTGCTTCTTATGTCATGAAATTAATTCTGTGTCACTTACGACTACATATAAGTGATGGTAATTTCACTGCAATTACTATTGGAACTTGCAAACACCTTAGAAGGAAAGGCGAAATAGAAGAAAATTATTGTGAAAGAAAAAAAGGGGAATGATAAACATACATTTTTTAAGAAAAAGGAGAGAGGAAAAGAAGAAGGTGGGAAAGAAAAAATTAAGAGTTTGAAAAACAAGAGAAGAAATGCAGAAAAAATGTGGGGAAAGAGGCGGGAGAACACAGAAGAATAGTAATGAATAGAAACAAGAATAACGGGAGAAATAAGTACACGTAGTAGGAGGGAGAGAAAGAAAATGGAAAAATAATGAGGGTAAAGAGAAGAGGAGAATGGAAAAGAGGAAAGATGGGGAAGAAAAATGTAGATGAAGGAAAGGAAGGATAAATAAAACAAAGAATATGTAGAATAAGAAATTAAGAGTATAAAGAAAATTAGGGAAAATATAAGAAAATGCAAAAAAGTGTGAATAAAAACGGAGGGAGGACAAAACTAAGAAGGATGAATAAAAAGAAAGGCGAAAAGAAAGAAACCGAGGAAAAGTGAAAGACAAAAGTAAGAGAAATGAGAAAAGAAAAAGAAAGTTGATGAGACAGATGAAATAAGAGATATAGCGAAAACAGAAAAAGAAGAAAGACGAAAGAAACAAACTAAAGATGAAGAAATAGAAACAAAATGAAAATAAATATTGCGAGGAAGAAATAAAGAGAATGTATAAAAAAGGAGAGGAGAATAGAAATGATGAGAGAAGAAAGACAACGAGGATAAAGAAGGAGAAAGAGAAGGGAAAAGAAAGAAGACAAGAAAATGAACTAACGAGGAGAAACAAGAGAAAGGAAAAATACAAGGCAAGGAAGAAATATGAGGTCGGTGAATATAATTGAAAATGAAGAAGCAGAAAGTAGACAATAAAAATAATTGTTGAGAGTAAAAAAAAAGAAGATAAAAGAAAAAATTGAAGGTGACGCAAAAAACTGAAATGAAAGTAAAGAAGTGGGAACAAGAAAAGGAAAGAAACCGATGAACATTATTAAGAAGAGGAAGAAATGAAAAATAAAAAAGGAATAGTTCTTCTCGGTTTCTTAGCTAGGTAAGTTCGATTGTTGCTTCCAAGCTTTCGATGACTAGCTCTGTCGTCTTTTTCAGGGATTGAAGTGCCATGGGATCATGTCTAGCCGGTGTATAAGTGCTCAGCTGGCCTTCCCGCTGCGGGTTAATCAGGAACTACTTCCTAGTAGGTACTCAATTATAAACTTCGTAACTCCCAATCTAAAATAATTTACCCATACATATAAAAATGACATACAAAATATACAATTATGATTCTAGCCTCATTATAACAAATAATAATGAACATTTCATTTTATCAAAAGAAACACTCCTTTTATGTTCAGAGAAAAGAACATTTGTACTCTGAAAATATTCGTTCTGCGTTACAAGATGTTACTGGAGCAAATCTGAAATATGATACAGTATTTCTTACTATCATCAGGTGAACAACTACTTTGTGAATCTATTAGTGTATCTCGTATGTGGCACATAATATTAAACCCATATTTGCTTTCAAGGAAAAAATGTATTTATATTGTAATGACAGCTAGGAAGTTCGTATCGTAATAAAATTCTGATATTGAATGAACTTACACTGTAATGCAACCGATTGCATAGTAGCACACCAGCACGAGACGTCAACAGACCACAAAAAGAAACAAATATTGACGGCTGGTAAATAAACTTGTCTTTCAAACTACATTTAACGAAGAATAATGCGGAAAAAACGTATTACACACTCCTGCTTGCATAATTACTTAATAATAGATGAATTTACTTTATGGAATCATGCTTAATATTAACATTACGTAAATAATCTAGACTACTAATAAATCTGTAGCCGAAATTTTTCTGGTAATTTTCGATTTTCCAAAAAATAATTGGTCCTAACATATATAATTAACCACCCTGAAGCCGAAAATCGCTTTTTTTGAAATTTTTGTTTATATGTCTGTCCGTCTGTCTGTCTGTATGTTTGTTACCTTTTCACGCGATAATGGATGAACGGATTTCGATGAAAATTGGAATATAAAATATGTTCGTTGTAACTTAGATTTTAGGCTATATGGCATTCAAAATACATTATTTAAAAGGGGGCTTATAAGGGGACCTGAATTAAATAAATCGAAATATCTCGCTTATTATTGATTTTTGTGAAAAATGTTACATAACAAAAGTTTCTTTAAAAATAATTTTCGATAAGTTTTATTTCTTGAAAAAGTTTGATAGGACTGATATTTAATGAGATAAATGAGTTTTAAAATTAAAATAACTGCCATCTAAGGCCGTATAATGAAATAAAAAACAAATGACTTCGTCTATAAGGGGCCTTGGACATCAATAATCGAAAGCTATGAAAGATAGCCTACAGAGAATGTTTCTGTGTTTGTATGAAGTAATATCGGAAGCTAAATTAACCAATTTGTATAATTAATTATTATTTCACCATTGGAAAGTGTAGTTTCTCTAGATGGACATAATGCTATAATGTTATTACAGTAACTTCTGATATAATATAATGTAATATAATATAATATATAATATAATATAATATAATATAATATAATATAATATAATATAATATAATATAATATATGTAATGTAGTATTATATAATATAATTTAAGTTATTTGAAGGGTTCAGAACCATAGTGGGCCAAACGCAATTTACTGAATACGTAGAAAACAAGGGTTAAAATTAAGTTATTGCTATAATTCAATGGAAACCTATAACAAGTAAAATAAAGCATACACATTAAATCTAAATTATGCCAATGTTCATTAAACTATGGTTGCATGTAATAAAAATTAGAAACATGTTAAAGGAATTGTCATTGCACCAATGAGTGGTCTCTGGACCAAAATGATCGATTTTAATTATTTGGATGCAATTTAAATTAAGTAACATATTAAACGATTTATCCTTCTATCAAACACGAATGTTCCCTGGATCAAATGTCCTATTTTAATTATGTAATTACTAGAGCAGTGCAAAGGGAGCAGTTTTTCGACACAACGGCAACAGGGCAAGGGTTGTAAATTCTCCTTGTGTACCCGCAGAGGTCTGACTCTGCGGTACACAGGATAGCTGCAAGCAGTAGGTACAGCTTAGTAAAGCAAACGGCAATACTGAAGGAACATGAGAACAATTCGGTTCTAGTATTACGATGCCTAAGGGGGAGAAAATTCGTTCGGCGAAGTTTAAGAGACTTATTTCCGAATATGGTGATATTTTTTTTGTTGCAGCGAAGATAAACTATTCTGCAAATTGTGTAAAATATCAGTTTCAGTAAATAGAGCATGTAATATTCTAAGACATGTAAATAAGGATGTACACAAACGTGCCCTCATGAAGTTGAAAAAAAAAAGGCGAAAAATGTGAGCAGGGTCATAGTTCTTCATCCGTGTTCCATGAAGAAATGTGTGATGCGTTTTGTTAAGCATTCAAGAAGATATGTTCTGGTGTATCTCTTCCTCCTTCTCCTATACTTACTCGATGGGGTTCCTGATTGAAGGCCTGCATTTATTACTGTAAATATTTCGACCAGGTCCAGAATGTTATTCAATCATTTGATGTGAAAGATGCATTTGCAATACCACTAGCCCAACGTCTGTTCGTTGATTCAAGCATAAAACAACAATTGGAATACATTGAATCGAATTACGGGTTTATTCCTGATTGCATAACAGCTTTAGAAAAGTCTGGTACAAAACTGGTTGATCAGTTTTTCCTATTGCGAAATATCTGGAAGAAAGTGACTCAAGTAGACGATAAAATTGCTAAAATAATATCTGCGAAAATAACAAATATGTTGAAAAAATGGTGGATATTATAAACTTTGCAAGATTAGTGACAGTATTTCTGGATATAAGGATTCCTTTGAAGAACTAACAGAAGTTTAAAAAAATGTTGCACAGGATTTTACGTATGCCCCAGTTGTTTCAACAGACGTAGAAAGAAGCTTCTCCACATATAAGGCCATGCTATCAGATAGACGATAATCGTTTTCTGTTAATAACTTACAAATGTCATTTGTTGTGCACTGTAACAATATTTGGAAGAAAAGTGATAACGTATAACATGTGCATTAATAACTCACACTCATTGTAAGGAAAAGAAAAAGACAAAAAACAATAGTTCAAATTCTTTTGCGAATAGAATATCATGAACCCGTTACAAATAAACAGTGATTTTATTTGCGTTCTGTATGAAATCATACATGTAAAGTATATATTATTTGTTTAGGATGAAATAATTAATTAGTTTTGCAATTTTGATATCTTATTAAAGTATCTGTAGAAAATTAATTGCAGAAACGTTAGGGAACTGTGTCATTTCTATTGTGTCGTCTGTACGTCAACACATCGTGTACATGACCGTCGCTTGTACACAGTGAACACGCCGAGTAACGTCGGAACCCTTGCTATGATGACATTCTGTCTGTCATGTGCTCCGTCTGCACCGTTCTAGTAATTACTTTATATTTATTTCTAACGGGTGCAGCGGAGCGCACGGGTACGGCTAGTACAATAATAACAGAATAGCTAACTTTGTTCAAAACCTAAACTTACTTACTTACGGCTTTTAAGGAACCCGGAGGTTCATTGCCGCTCTCACATAAGCCCGCTATCGGTCCCTATCCTGAGCAAGATTAATCCAGTCCCTACCATCATATCCCACCTCTCTCAAATCCATTTTAATATTATCTTCCCATCTACGTCTCGGCCTCCCCAAAGGTCTTATTCCCACCGGTTTCTCAACTAACACACTATATACATTTCTGGATTCGCCCATTGATAGGTGCTACATGCCCTGCCCATTTCAAACGTTTGGATTTAATGTTCCTAATATGTCAGGTGAATAATACAATGCGTGCAATTCTGCGTTGTGTAACTTTCTCCATTCTCCTGTAACTTCATCCCTTTTAGCCCCATATATTTTCCTAAAAACCTTATTCTCAAACACCCTTAATCTCTGTTCCTTTCTCAAAGTGAGAGTCCAAGTTTCACAACCATACAGAATAACCGGTAATATAACTGTTTTATAAATTCTAACTTCCAGATTTTTTTAATAGCAGACTAGATGACAAAAGCTTCTCAACCGAATAATAACAACATTTCCCATATTTATTCTGCATTTAATTTCCTTCTGAGTGTCATTTATATTTGTTAATCTTGCTCCAAGATATTTTATTTTTTCCCCCTCTTCGAAGGATAAATCTCCAATTTTTATATTTCCATTTCGTACAATATTCTGGTCACGAGACATAATCATATACTTCGTCTTTTCGGGATTTACTTCCAAACCTATCGCTTTACTTGCTTCAAGTAAAGATTCCATGTTTTCTCTAATCGTTTGTGAATTTTCTCCTAACATATTCCAAACTCTCTCTGTTATCCTGAACTTTCCTAATGGCATATACTAAATCGAAGTTAAAAAGTAAAGGGACAGTGCATCTCCTTGCTTTAGCCCGCAGTCAAAACCTAAACTATTAATATAAATTAACAATATTCTTCAAACTATTCACGACTGTACACAGCTCACAACTGCGTGTGAACTGCGTATCTATCATCTGTAGCGGACGGTAGCAAGGCGAGTCGCGGGTGACATCTATACTCCTCGCTGTACTCAACTGAAATCTACTGTTTTGGTACGAACTTCCTACCTATGTTTATAA
Organism: Periplaneta americana; assembly: GCF_040183065.1. NCBI lineage: Eukaryota > Metazoa > Arthropoda > Insecta > Blattodea > Blattidae > Periplaneta > Periplaneta americana. The sequence continues at coordinate 112,595,758 of NC_091131.1, read as the reverse complement.
CCTTTAATAACTACTAGTTATCAAATCAATAGTGGGCTCAGAATAGTCTTAAACTGGAATTTAAAAGTTTCATATTTTTCAAAATTGCAGCATACAAATATTTAAGAGTATCTACCCTAAATAGCAATTGCATTTATTAATATACATTTCCGAATAATAAAACTCTTCGAATCTACAACTTTAATTATTCGAAATTCGAGCAGCAGTGAGGTTCGGACTCGATGTAAGCTCCTTGAATAGTGGCGGTGGTCATGACCCCTTGAGGGTCGTGTAAATAGCTGAGGGGTCGCGAGATTATGTACAAAATAAAACAAATACGCCTTATTAACATACATTTGTGTTTAGAAACGTAAATAATGTTGAATATAAAGCAGCTATGGAGTAAAAAATAATTCATGTGATAAGTGTGCCTGTTTTTCAGAGCGTAGCTTCTCAAGTCTGGACTAAGTATTCGATACAAACACAGTGATATCATTTTCAACTTCAAGATTTCTGACTTTTGTTTTGATGGTAATCACAGACGAGAAACTTAATTTGCATGAATACAAGAACCTTTTCTCTCTTCTACGGAGAAGGGACCGAAGGCTTGCGCTGCAGCCTGAGACTTATTGTGCTTACCACTCCTATTATGTGAATGATTGGGTAGCCGAACCGCCGCATTCTTGTACAAGTACAGCACGCGCACCGTGAACTTAACCCGGGCTATGGTATGGATGATGATATGTTAATTAATGATAGTAAAATGAGTCCGAGGTCCAACGCCGAAAGTTATCCAGCAAGTCTGCTTCAATTGGTTGAGGGAAAACCCCGAAAAGAAACCAGGTAACTTGTTCCAACCAGGTTTTGAACTCGAGCCTGATCGTTTCACGGTCAGACGTGGTAACCGTTACTCCACAGCGGTGGACACGAATACGAGGTTGCAAATGTTATCAAAACTCTCAGAGCTTCTTTTGAAAACTCGAAGTATTCTTTTGATGCGAAACTGATCAAAGTCCAGCGAAAAAAAGGTCTAGTTTCAACATTCTATCAGTAAATACATATTTTAATGACTTTTACCTTCACATTGTTCGGAATTTCAGCCAATTGAACGCAACGGAATGAGTATCCATCTGTGACTGACATAATTGATTTTAAGTTCCTTCCGGAAAATGCGCAGAAAGACTGTTGTTTAAAATCGTACTTTGATGGTATCTACTGGTTTTGAGTAAAATTATAGTTGTTTATGATTTGCATATTGGGAATGGAATCAAGAACCGGTAGGGTGGGGTCGCAAACTGAAGTCTCGCCCAAAAGTGGGTCACGCCTTCAAAATGTTTGGGAACCTCTGACTTTGAATATACCTACTGTACTTGTACACAGTCAGTGGCTTGAAGGAAAATTTCATTCATAGAATTTTGTATATTAGCACACATTTTGAAAGAAGGCGGAAGACATACCTTCGGGACATTTTAGGGAGCCTTGTGTACTAACTCATACACATACCAAAACTTACCACTGCACTGCTAGGATTGAATATGCCGTAGTTCTATTTAGTTTATGTCTCTAGAATCAAATCTAATTAAGACATTGGGTATATTCCCTTATTTTTCCTTTGTACTTGCTGCACAACTTCCTAGTGGAGTATAATACTTTTCTCCATCTTACTAATATCTATTAAACGATATGAGAGTACAATATAATTTTGTGATTCGTTACTATTATTGCAATGCAGTTATTACTAACTCCGTACATGTTTCATTAGTCTTCTGTTCCTTCTGTTCTTCCCTCTTAATCTTCTGTCCCTTCTTTTCTTGCTCCTTAATCTTCTGTCCCTTCTGTTCTTCCCTCAATCTTCTGTCCCTTCTCTTCTTGCTCCTTAATCTTCTGTCCTTCTGTTCTTCCCTCAATCTTCTGTCCCTTCTCTTCTTGCTCCTTAATCTTCTGTCACTTCTGTTCTTCCCTCTTAATCTTCTGTCTCTTTTCTTCTTTCCCCTCGATTTCTATCACTTCTTTTCTTTCTCATTAGTCTTCTATCACTTCTTTTTCCCCCCTTATTCTTCTATCCTCTCCCTTTTCCCCCTCTTATTCTTCTGTCCCTTTTTTTCTTCCCTTTCTCTTCTTCCCTCTTATTTTTCTATCGCTTCTTTTCTTTCTCATTAGTCTTTTATCCCTTCTTTTTTCCCCTTATTCTTCTGTCCTCTCTCTTTCCCCCTCTTATTCTTCTGTCCCTTATTTTCTTCCCTTTCTCTTCTTGCCTCTTATTTGTCTATCACTTCTTTCTCATTAGTCTTTTATCCCTTCTTTTTCCCCCTTATTCTTCTGTCCGCTCTCTTTCCCCCTCTTATTCTTCTGTCCCTTATTTTCTTCCCTTTCTCTTCTTCCCTCTTATTTTTCTATCACTTCTTTTCTTTCTCATTCGTATTCTATCCCTTCTTTTTCCCCCTTATTCTTCTGACCTCTCTCTTTTCCCCCTCTTATTCTTCTGTCCCATATTTTCTTCCCTTTCTCTTCTTCCCTCTTATTTTTCTATCGCTTCTTTTCTTTCCCATTAGTCTTCTATCCTTTCTTTTCTTCTCCCTTATTCTTCTGTCCGCTTTTTCCGCTCTTATTCTTCTGTCCCTTATTTTCTTCCTCCTTATTCTTCTGTCCTTTCTCTTCTTCCCTCTTATTTTTCTATCACTTCTTTTCTTTCCCATTAATCTCCTATCCCTTATTTTCTTCCCCCTTATTCTTCTGTCCGCTTTTTTCCGCTCTTATTCTTCTGTCCTTTCTCTTCTTCCCTCTTATTCTTCTGTCCCTTATTTTCTTCCCCCTTATTCTTCTGCCCTTTCTCTTCTTCCCTCTTATTTTTCTATCACTTCTTTTCTTTCCCATTAGTCTTCTATCCCTTCTTTTCTTCCACCTTATTCTTCTGTCCTCTCTCTTTTTCCCGTCTTATTCTTCTGTCCCTTATTTTCTTCTCCCTTATTCTTCTGCCCTTTCTCTTCTCCCCTCTTATTTTTCTATCACTTCTTTTCTTTCCCATTAGCCTTCTATCCCTTCTTTTCTTCCCTCTTATTCTTCTGTCCTCTCTCTTTTTCCGCTCTTATTCTTCTGTCCCTTATTTTCTTCCACCTTATTCTTCTGCCCTTTCTCTTCTCCCCTCTTATTTTTCTATCACTTCTTTTCTTTCCCATTAGTCTTCTATCACTTCTTTTCTTCCCTCTTATTCTTCTGTCCTCTCTCTTTTTCCGCTCTTATTCTTCTGTCCCTTATTTTCTTCCTCCTTATTCTTCTGCCCTTTCTCTTCTTCCCTCTTATTTTTCTATCACTTCTTTTCTTTCCCATTAGTCTTCTATTCCTTCTTTTCTTCCCCCTTATTCTTCTGTCCTCTCTTTTTCCCCTCTTATTCTTCTGTCCCTTATTTTCTTCCGCCTTAATCTTCTGCCCTTTCTCTTCTTCCCTCTTATTTTTCTACCACTTGTTTTCTTTTCCATTATTCTTCTATCACTTCTTTTCTTCCCCCTTATTCTTCTGTCCTCTCTCTTTTTCCCCTCTTAGTCTTCTGTTCCTTATTATTTCCCACTTATTCTTCTGTCCTTTCTCTTCTTCCCTCTTATTCTTCTATCCCTTCTTTTCCTCCCCCTTAGTCTTCTGTCCCTTCCCTTATTCTTACATCCCTTATGTTGTTCCCTCTTATTCTTCTGTACCTTCTCTTTTTCCGTCTTTTTATCCTGCCCCCATCTCTTCTTTCCGTCTATTCTTTTGTCCCTTTCCTTCTTCCCCCTTATTTTTGTGTTCCTTCCCTTCTTGCCCCTTACTCTTCTGTCTCTTTTCTTCTCCCTTCTATTTTTCTGTCCTTTCGCTTCTTTCCCCATAATATCCTATCCCTTTCGTTCTACCTCCCTATCCCTCTATCCCTTGTATTCTTCCTTTCTTCTTCTGTCCTCTCTCTCCTTCCTCCTCACTTTTTGTTTCTTCTTTTCTTCGTACTTTATCTTCATTATTTGTTCTCTTTCTGTCTTCATTCTCATTCCTTTCCTCCCCCATGCTTTCCTTCCTCCTTATATTATTAATTCAGTCTTCTTTCTCATCTCTTCTTCCTTTCCTTCCTTCTTTATGCTCATTTTCTCTCTTCTTTTTTCTCCTCATCTTTTTTTTATTTTTCTTCGGCTTACTCCTCTCTCTTTCCTCGTCTGCTTCTTAATCTTTTTTCCCTCATTCTTTCCCAACTCTTCGATCTTGTCCTTTCCCTTCTTTATCCTTCTTAAACTTTCTTCCTTCTTCTTTTCCTTCACTTTTCCCCTTTCCTTCCTTTTGCACTTATGTTTTCTACTTCTTTCTCTTCTTATTCTTCCTTCCCGTGCTTATTCTCGTCTTCCTTTATCTCTTTCTATATCTTCATTCTTCCTTCTCTCCATTCCTTTGTCACTACTTTCTCTCTCTCCTCCTCACTTTTTGTTTCTTCTATTATTCGTACTTTGTTTTCATTAGTTGTTCTCTTTCTATCTTCATTCTCATTCCTTTCCTCCCCCATGCTTTCCTTCCCCCTTATATTATTAATTCATTCTTCTTACTCATCTCTTTTTCTTTCCTTCCTTCTTTATGCTCATTTTCTCTCTTCTTTTTTCTCCTCATCATCTTTTTATTTTTTATTTTTTCTTCGGCTTACTCCTTTCCCTTTCCTCGTCTGCTTCTTAATTTCTTTCTCCTCATTCTTTCCCAACTCTTCGATCTTGTCCTTTACTTTCTTTATCCTTCTTAATCTTTCTTCCTTCTTCTCCTTCACTTTTCCTCTTTCCTTCCTCTTGCCACTTATGTTTTCCACTTCTTTCTCTTCTTATTCTTCCTCCCCGTGCTTATTCTCTTCTTCCTTTATCTCTTTCTATCTCTTCATTCTTCCTTCTCTCCATTCTTTTGTCACAACTTTCTTTCCCTCCTCATTCTCAGTCCTTCTTTTTCTCTTTCTCGTGCATTTTATTATCCCTCTGTCTTGTCCTTCGTAATTCTCTTATATCATTTTTTCATTTCCTTGTCATCATCCCCTTTTCACTCTCAATGTTATCATCTTTCTTCCCTCTTATTTTTCATTCTTCCCCCTCCTCCTTCTTTTGGCTCTTCTGACTGTAACAACTCCTGATTGCACTTGAGTTTTAAACGCGTCGGTTGGTTGGCTTGATCGTGTTACTGTACTGAATCGTGGTCGGCAGTCTGCCTGCAGTATGGTAATGAGGCAGGTCTGATATCGAAGATGTAATTAACATGACAATGGCCGACTCCATTTCAACCTGTCAAATGAAGGGGCAGGGCTCCAGCTATCAGATCACTTCGCCGTTTTGTTTTCTGTTTTGACGAGCTTTGCACATCACACAGTCAGTTTTCTTTACCTTCTCTCCACCTACAGCACGTTTTCTGATTTTTCATTCTTCTTGTGCCCTTTTTCCAACTTTCTCATTTTACTTCTTCTTCCTTTTAATTTTTTGTCTTCTTTCTTCAATTTTCTCTTCTTTGGGTTTCTTCTAGTATTTTTTTCTTCGTTCTCCTTCCCCTCTCCCTTCTCTTTCTCTTCTCTTTCGACTTTCTTTTCTTTCCCTTTCTCTTTATTTTTCTCTTCTCTTCTTTTTTGTTCTTTATTCTCCTTTCTCGTCTTCGCTATCTCCGTCTCCAATTTTCTATCACATTTCCTCCCTGCTTCTTCCTCACCACCCATTATACATCCTCATCTTTCGTATTTTCCTTTCTGCTTTTCTTAATAATATTTCTTCTTATTTATCCTCGTCTTTCTTGTTCTCCTTCGTATTTTTTCTTATCTTTGGCCTACTTCTTCCTTTTCTCCTAGTCTTTATCGGCTCTTGCCAATCTCTCTCTCCCCTGCCTCATATTCTTCATTTTCTCTCTCTCTTCCATCTACTCCATCCTTATCTTTCGCCTCTTCCTAGTAGCACCTACCTACTTCATTACTGTTCTTCCAATCTCCTCTTCTTTTTCCTACTTCTGCTCCTACTCACTCTTAGAAGGTCCACACACGCTTACTCTAAAGTTAACTTTTAAATGCACACTCCAGGCGTCTCAATTAAAAGTGCGCGTGTATTGACGATATCAGGCAGTGTGGAGTGAAGTGTGGAGTTTCAACCTGTTGGAATTCTTGAATGCGCACTCCAGGAGTGAACATGATACAAAAACGGCAAATATCACATATTTAACTATTCTGATAATGAATTGTTATTGTCCTTGTTAATCTACTACCGCAAGACACGAACTACCGTCTCCACACTAAGAGTATACAGAAATAATAGCTTATAATTTCACAACCGTATATTATAATTCCTTAAGATACAGCTCAATCAAGATTTCGTTTCATACTTCTCCATGGCTATTGTTGTGTGCAGAGTTTTTTTCAAGCATATTGTTGCATGGCCATTGTTGTGTGAAATGTTTCGTTTCAAGCTTGTTGCATGACTGAAAATTTGCATTTATCAGTCTAGTTCCTTGTCAATAGAGAAGTGGACGGTACAGCAACTCAAACCAGATGATTGTCGCAAGAGAGCTAATCTCTGTCAAGCGATGATTCGGTGTATCGATGAAAATCCCAGGTATGTCGATTTGTTGCTATTCAGTGATGAAGCAACCTTTCACGTTTGCGGGACGGTTAATCGTCATAATTGATGCATAACTTATGGGGTTCTCAGAATACCTACAAAGTGATTGAACACGGAAGAGACTCGCCAAAAGTCAAGGTCTGGCTGGGAATGTACAAAAATGGAGTAGGCCTAATTGGCACATTCCTTTTTATGGAGCCTACAATGACGGGAGTCACGTACCTTGATATGCTCGAGAACTTTGCTATTCCGCAATTTCCGCCAGGTTTAACACTTCAGCAGGATGGTGTTCCACCACACTTAAATCGAAATGTTAAAACGTTTTTGGATGTAATCTTGCCAAGAAATTGGATTGATAGGGGTGGGATAACTTCCCGGACGCCTAGATCCCCGGATTTAACTCCTTTGGATTTTTTTGCTTGGGGATTTATTACAAATTTTGTGTACAGCAGAAAAGTTTGTAATTTGATTAATTTGAGACAGCGTATCATTCAAGCAGTTGAGCTTATAACATCTGATATGTTGGTGAACACCTGGCGAGAGGTTAAGTATCGTTTTGGTACCTGTCAAGCTATAAATGCTGCTTACGTTGAAGAGTACTAGTAGAAATAAAAACTTTTTCAGTTACTCTATACAATGCAGAAGAAATTTATTTAATAAACCTTATTCAAGTTACGATATAAGCTGTTATTTCTGTATACTTTTAGTGTGGACACAGTGTATATGTACAGTATAGGCTTATCACACATTTTATTCATATTGGTCTATATAGTGATAATTTTTTCTTGCCATAGAACAATACCGTTGTTGGTAAAATATTGCTAGCTGTTTCTACATTGTTTTGCTTCCTCAGCGTTGCTTCTAATGAGTTGATTTCTTTGTATGTCAGATAGAGGCAGAGCAGTTTATCTCCATTCTCACGGAACTACTCCAAATTCATTTACATCTTCACAGTGTATTATGGCAAGTGCATATACAGTATGTACGTCTAGAATGACATCTAAGAAAGTAATGGGGTACACATGTTGCTATAAAAATGTAATCCAAATGTTTATATTGAAATTATAATTGGAGTATGGCAGATCCTAAATGTGGATGCCAAGATACCAAAGGCATTTTCAGACACTCTTCTTGCTCTAGAGTTTTAGACATTCTATAATTAAATATTATTTCTCTTTGGACAGTTCGCATTGAGGACATAGTTTAATGAAAGTGTGCAAAGAAAGTGTTCAATTACCAATAAACACAAAATTCAAGATATCTACAGTGCCTTTGTTCTCTGGTAAATTTAACTTACAATAGACCTATTTCTAGTTAAGCCTTTATAAAAGCTTTGTTTTCATAATCATCCCGTGTAGTAGTTTCGTGGAATAATGCAATGGTATTCAATCTTTGTTAGAGTACCCTCAAATTATACGTTTTTGCGTTATTATAATTATAATAATAATAATAATAATTATTATTATTATTATTATTATTATTATTATTATTATTATTATTATTATTATCATTATTATTGGAAGAGTTAGATGTTAATAGCATGTGGGAAAATATCCGAGATAATATCAAAATTGCAGCTGAACAGAGCATAGATTATTATGAAACTAAGAAAAAGAAACCGTGGTTTGATGAAGATTGTTGCATGGTAGTAGAAAGAAGGAAACAGGCAAAATTGAAATTCTTACAGGATCCAGTTGAGGTGAATAGAGATAATTATTTCAATAAAAGACGGGAAGCAAATCGTACACTTAGGAATAAAAAGAGAGATTACTTGAAGAAAAACTGAATGAGGTAGAAACAAATAGCCTAGTAAAAATAAAAACATTAGAGATTTATATAAGGGCATAAAGGAATTCAAGAATGGATATCAGGCAAGGGTAAACGTGATCAAGGAGACGATCAAGGCCGAGACGTAGATGGGAAGACAATATTAAAATGGATTTGATGGAGGTGGGATATGATGATAGAGAATGGATTAATCTTGCTCAGGATAGGGACCAATGGCGGGCTTATGTGAGGGCGGCAATGAACCTCCGGGTTCCTTAAAAGCCAGTAAGTAAGTATTATTATTATTATTATTATTATTATTATTATTATTATTATTACTATTATTATTATTATTATTATTATTATTATTATTATTATTATACATACAATAGTTATTGATAGAATAATCATATAATAATGAATTGTGTAAAATATTATTGAAGTAGGCCTAAGGAAAAACAGAATTGATATTGTAAAACAAAATACGTAAACTGCAATAATATTACCAAGTATAATAACATGAATATGTCAGCATTTTTACATATACGTTCTCAGTGGAATGCTTACCCCTTGAGACAAAATTCATTTACGTACCCCGAGGAGTACGCATACCATAGTTTGAATACCACTGGTCTAAGGCATCATGTCTGTGATTCACGGAGAAGAAGTTTTCTCGTGAAATTTCGGCCAGTTATGGGACTGGTGCCCACCCAGCACCGTCAGGAGCTATGCTAGGTAGAGAAATCCGGTTTCGTAAACCAGCTCCAAGGGCTAGGTGTTCATGGTACTGAAAGCATGAATCCACCGTTCTAGTTGGATGATCGTACACTTCTGCTGATGCATGTGGACGTGAGGTTGGCGTTGGCCCTGTCAAGGTTGTTAGCGCTACGGATTATACTGTTTCCTCAATCGTCACACCATCAGAAATCCGTCCCAACATTAGCATAAATAAACTTGTAGTTACCTTTGTACTATATTAACTACTGCCAGGAAGACAGTGCTCTGAAATGTGGCCAGGTGTATCCAGTTCTTAGTCCAGTATCGTATCTGCTTTTTGTTTTTACCTCTAGTCGCCGCTAATTTTCTTAAAAAAATAAAATGGCATATTGCTTGATTGGAAGTGCACTCATAATTGAGTCGTCCGTGGTCAAATCGGGAAGTGAGTGAAGTTCCTAGCACTCAAGAATTTATACTCCATGAGCACACTCAAAAGTGTGCGTGTATGGGACCCTTTAGCCATCTTCCCTATCGTCCCTTCTTCGTATCTTTCTTTCACTCAAGTTCTAAACACAGCCACTTCTCAACAAAGTAACGTTTTTACTTGAAGAAAGACACGTCTGACACTCTAACTTGAGAGTCTGACGTACAGAATACCTTTACAGCCGTATTGCAGTCGATGGAATTTCTTACAGCTGTCACATTTAACGCATTTCAACACATAACTACCGTACTCGCCGTTGTTTTTACTCGATAGATGCCTCTGGCTTAGAAACAGATTTGTTATACTTTCGAGATGGCTCCTGTGTTATGTTTCCACTCTACAGTCAATCAGATTATCTTTTTTACACTGACAAAATAATGTGATGCAAGACTTAGAAGCTTCTGGTAGAGCCGGCTACACGCAGCGGTCTTACAACAGCGCGTTTCTGCAAGATATTTTGATCACTAATTGGTTAGTTCTCGAAACCAAGTGAAGGATTAACAATTTACTGAACTCTAGGAACAGATATGATGGCAGCGTGGAGAAAAATATCTCCATGTTGAGTTTTTATATATGAGATGTATACAGTGACTGCTTCGTGTTGACAGAAGCTGATAAGCATTGCCGTGTTAATTTTAACGACTAATAAATTACAAAACAAATTGTAATTTATTATCAAGAAATAAAGTCTTGTTATTTTACAGTATAAGTAATAACCTTTTTACAAGGAAAAACTTTTTCCACAAGGTCAACATCTCTTTTTGACTAATTATATCCACTAGAAAGAGATATCGCCATTCAAATAGTTACTTAAACAAGAAGCACATATTAAAGTTGAGTTAGTGGACTTAATCAGTAGAAACTGCTGAGCTTGTGTAGTTCTTGTTTGGTATTCTGTTCATTCACACCTTGTCGAGCTCTGTGGCTCCCACCCTTCTCACGGGTGATGCTCCTCGCATCACCGCCAAAGTGCTCTGTTCTGTGTTCTCGACGCTTCTTTTGTTCGAGCCCATTAAGAGTCTTTCATCATCAACAATTTTAAAACTAGTCAGAATCTATTTAGAATTTTTTGAATATGAAATAAACATAAAAAAAAATATTGTTTTATTGAGTAGGGTTCGAAATATGATGATCAAGGAGGGCTGGATGTCAATTATGGATTCCTCGGCCTCGAACCGGGCGTGTGAATAATCTGAAGGAGATGGAGGAATGAATCATCAGTCGATATTCTAACTGCCAACTGAAGGATGACGAAAGATCAAAGTGTATAACGAGCAGAATTATAAGCAGTGATCATGCAACAGTTTGAACTTCCTCATTGCATGCATCAAATGTTCACCAAAATTTAAAAATATTGCGGTGTTGCGAACTGGTAGTTTCAAGAAATAGGAATAGAGGTAGTAGCGGCTAGTGAGATTTTACTTTGGTAAGACTGCGCTAGAATTTTTTACATACAGCATTATTATCTTGGGTTAATAAATTGTGTCCTCTTATATCTCCGGATTCTCAGAAAGCCATTTGTAAGTACATACATACATACATACATACATACATACATACATACATACATACATACATACATACATACATACATAAGGGCAGGTCTTTCGCTGTAAACCCAGCATTCTCCAATCTTTCCTATTTTCTGCCTTCCTCTCCGCATATGATTCATATATCGTAATGTCGTCGTATCATCTGATATTTTCTTCTGCCTCGAACTCTTCTCCCGTTCACCATTTCTTCCATTCATCCATCTTTCTTATTTTCCCTGACTGTCTGTCTGTCTGTCTTTTCTGCCTGCTTGTCTGTCCTGTCTATCTGCCTGCTTGTCTGTCTATATGTCTGTCCTGTCTCTCTGTGTGTCTGTCTGTCTGTCCTATCTCTCTGTCTGTCTGTCCTGTCTGTCTGTCTGTATGTATGTATGTCTGTCTGTCTGTCTGTCTGTCCTGTCTGACTGACTGACTGCCTGTCTGTCTCTCTGTCTGTATGTTTGGCTGCCTGTCTGCCTGCCTGCCTGTCTGTCTGTATGTCTGTCTGTTTAGCTGCCAGTCTGACTGTCTGTCTGTCTGGCTGCCTGTCTGTTTCTGTATATCTCCATCTACTGTAAAACCTGGGTTATACGTAAGTGAAAGGGAATGATTAAAATTACGCACAACTCAGAACTGTGTATAAATAAGGTTTGAATATAAGATAATTTTCGAATGCGTACTCTAGGGCGTAATGTGTAACTAACGTAACTACAATCGATGTTTTATTCACAACAAATTTTTTTACAGGCAATACGCGTATTTCATATGAACTATACCATCATGTTTTGTAGTTACGAATTGAATCATACAGGGTGTTTCCGGGCTAATGTTACAAACTTTCAGGGATGTTGGGGAAGGGCACATGTATCAATTTGAGATAAGGAACCCTGGTCCGGAAATGACTGAGTCGAAAGTTACAAGTAAAAATAGTTGTGTAGAAATGAAATAATTTTATTCCTCTGTACGCCTTATTTATGTGTATTTATCTGTACATCTTTTATACTGTATTCATCTGACGTTGTTTACGTTCTCTACTTATAGTACTCCATTCAATGCGCTGTCTGAGGGGTGGGGACAGGAAACTACCATGGATAAATATATAATAGGATGCGAAACTGCGGTCAGCACCATCTGGATTTGGAGGTCTGAAATAAGGTGATCAGCGCCCAACGTCGTAGGTGGTGAACATTAGAACTACGTGTTGGGTACATTACCCAGAGTTCTCTATTTATCCGTTCGAGATATTGCTGTACGGGAGAGTCGAGGAGCCGAGAACCCGAGATGGCGGACTGAAACTTGCTAATAAGTGAACATAAAGTGATACGTGTGTGTATAAGCAGCGTATGTTTATGGACGTTGTAAAAATAGTGTTGTTGAATGTATTGTAAAGTAATAGTAATATAATAAATTGAACTATCTAAGTAGTTCTTGCAGACTTTTCCATTGTGCTGTACAATAAATACCCAAAGAATACAATCCCAATTATCTAACCTTTTGCTTTATTTTTTTGTCTCTGTCTGGTTATATTTTAATCGAGTAGTGAAAACACATCGTCTCTTTTATCTTCCTGTTGGCTCCGGTAAGAATTTTCATTAGAATATTCTGTGAGGAATAAAACTGTAAATGTTTTATTTTAAATTTGGTTAGTTTTGAATATCGTTGAGGGTGGGAGGGAATACTTTCTGCATAGTTTAACATTTTCGTCACCAGGTGCGCTGTTAATGCATGGAGTAATTACTCTTTTCGCTACTTGTTGCGCTGCTAGATGTAATAACGCCCCTCCCATAAACAGATGGCAGCAAGATCAATTTCTACAACAGCGCCTCTAGTATGTGTTACGAGAAACTCAGTAAATTTCGCATCCTATTATATATTTATCCATAAAACTACACTAAAGCAAGGCAGATGGCGTAATGTGTAACGGACATGGTCGGTCCTGATATGCACGACTGTAGACAGCAGTGTATGTGTACAAATTGCAGTGTCCAGTCGATCAGTCCTAGTGAAATGGAGGAGACACGAGAGCGGAATATGCAGACATGATTTTCGAATACGGATGAGTCAATGGGAACAAGTACCCACGTAGGAGACATCCGGCCCATACCATCTTTCCACGACTGTTCCAAAGGTTAAGGGAAGGAGGGCACGTGGTGCCAAATTACAATGCCATTTCCACACAATTATTTTTGCTTATAACTTTCGACTCAGTCATTTCCGGACCAGGGTTCCTTATCTCAAATTTATACATGTGCCCTTCCCCATCATCCCTGAAAGTTTGTAACACTAGCCCGGAAACACCCTGTATATAAGACTTTGTAACTTGAGTTACGATTTTTTGTGACCATGTAAAAGAATGAATTATTATCGATTGATGCCAAGACCTAAAAATGTCAGTTTTTGTAGTTACGTTAGTTTCACACTAATCCCTCGTACTGTAGAAATCAGTTTAACAGCGCACAGAGAGCTGGGAGCACTTAAGGATTATTTTAACTTGTCCAAAAAGTTTCAATCAAGTGAAAATGGCTATATTTTTAGTGTTTAAAATAAATGCGTTACATACATTTACAATGAAACTTTTTTCTTCAAGTATTAATCTTTTATATTCTACACTTTTGTAATAAAAATCTTGCAATTTCAATTTCTGTTTTATAGGGATTTGTCCCTACTTCTTTTATAAATCTAATTTTGTCTTCTAGAAAGTAGCTTTTCCTTTTATTGTCACACATGCTTGCAAAACTGATATTAGTAACCTGCAGCTGTTTTCAATGTTCAGCATGTTTCGTGAGAAAGAAGATGAACTAGCATGTAAATACGGAATAAACCGGCTCTGTATTCACCTGGGCTGTGTAAGTTCGCTATCTTGGTACGATTCCCGTAATCTAGAGGCTACTGGAGTAAAGAGGCAGATGTCTTTACTGTCACATGGCTTACACGTTCCCAGAATCCCACAATATTCACCTTGAGTACCTATTGTGGGAAATTATTAAAACGTATTCAAAGTCATAAGAAAAATTAACCGAGCGAGATGGTACAGATGATAACGTTTGAGACTCGCATTCGGGACATTCAGTGTTCAAACCCCGTGGCCGGCCAATCTGATTGAGCTATTTCATGGTTTCCCTCAGTCACAAAGGCAAATGCCGGATTGGAAATTTATATACCGTGATTCGTTAACTCTTTAATCATAATTATCATAAACATTAAAAAAACAAACGAAATCTACAGTATATCACTTACATGATCATAAGCCATCTAAAACACACGACAATAGAAACAGAACAACAATAATAGTTCACGGTCTACTGATATTACCTACACACGTGATATGGCCATAGATGTTAAAGCGTGTATAAATAAACCTAACAAAAACAGAAATTAGAAAGGAACTAAGTAAAAATTTGTTATTTTTATTTCTACTGATGAAATTATTCATAATTTCCAAGACGCAAAGATTAACAAAGAAAGGAACTTAATCAAATCTTTCTCTGTATCTCTAACATTGAGTTGATGATTATATTACGGCACTGGAACATTGGTATCTATTCATGAAAGTAAGTTTCTTTGCTCTCCTGAAAAGTAAAACATTTTGATTTAGTTCCTTTCTAAAAAGCAGGATTCAATTATGTGAAGTTAAAATGAAACTATATTACATATTAAAGCGAACAAAAATATGTATAAATTTAACACCACTTAAAAGAACACTACTTACAAAAGCAAATTACGTAGGTACAAATCAACTACGTAAAATTAAGAATTAATTAATTTGTAATTAAATGTAATTTCGTCTGGACCTGTGAATAATTACGTCCAAATCAGAACTATATATAACTGAGTTAAGTATAATTCAGGTTCTACTGTCTATTTGCCTGACTGTCTGCTTGCCTGTCTATCTGTTTGTCTGCCTGTATGTCTCTGTCTGCTTGTCTATCTCTCTGTCTGTCAGTCCGTCTGCCTGTCCGTCCGCCCGTCCTCTCGTTTGCCCATCTGTCCATCTATGCATCCATCCACTTATATATCTATTTATGTCTCTATCTGTATGTATGTCTCTCTGTCTACCTCTCTGCCCCCTCTGCCTTGCCTGCCTGTCTGACTTACTCGCCTGCCTCTCCGTCTGTCTGCCTGCCAGTCTACCTCTCTTCTAAGCCTGCCTGCCTGCCTGCCTGCCTCTCTTCTTATCCTGTCTGGCCTGCCTGCCTCTTTGTCTGCCTGCCTGTCTGCCTGCCTCTTTGTCTGCCTGCCTGCCTGCCTGCCTCTCTTCTCATCCTGTCTGGCCTGCCTGCCTCTTTGTCTGCCTGTCTGCCTGCCTGCCTGCCTGCCTGCCTGCCTCTCTTCTCATCCTGTCTGGCCTGCCTGTCTCTTTGTCTGCCTGCCTGCCTGCCTTTCTTCTTATCCTGTCTAGCCTGCCTGCCTCTTTGTCTGCCTGCCTGTCTGCCTGCCTCTTTGTCTGACTGCCTCTTTGTCTGCCTGCCTGTCTGTCTACCTCTCTTCTTATCCTGCCTGCCTGCCTGCCTCTTTGCTTGTCCTGTCTCGTCTGCCTGCCTGTATATTGAACTATACACAGTATATCTGTCGGGAGTTTTTACTTCCTCTGGAGGTGTTCACCTTTTACCGATATTTGATCCTTTTCGACTTGTAGGGCAGGCGTTTTGAATTCTATTTCTTGGAGTCAACACGAAACTAGACCTCTATGTAAAACAACACAGGACTCCACACTGATAACTAGGCTTCGTATTCTAGCTATCTAAAGACTGAAGTTAAAGACACATTGGGTATATAGTACGCCGAACACAGGTAATGCAACAGTTATGGATATAAACAAACAGGTCTTAGCTTCGTGTTCATGGAGTATAGTAAACTCCCGACATTCTGAAGCTATACTAGTAAACACATGCTTGAGCCGTGATGTTAATTTTCGTCGTGATCTTTGCAGAGAATAATAACGTGCATTCGTAAGTTACGAAACTTGAACATATGCGGTTGTCACTTGAAATGATTTTATATTGCAAGAAATTCTGTCAATGACACATGACGTTATTGGTGCATGATTTAATAGAATAATTCCTATCGTCTAATATATATATTTTTTTGTTTCATTAGGATATTTTATATGTCGCTCATCACTGAAACCCACTAATTTTCTGTGTATTTTTCTAGAAATCCCCTGAAATGTAGATTATTTAATTTATTAATTGGGATGTTGGCACTGAACATCATGGTAGGCTACACAAATCCACGCTAAACGTCGAGTTAATATCCTAATAATTTTCAGATTTTGATAGTACTGATTCTTTTGGATTATGTTCGACACAATTTCGTGCCTTTTGATATAATTGCAGTGTCTTTCAGTGCACTGTTTTTTTTTTTTCACTTTTACGTTATGTTACACAATGTATATGTAATGCTGTCTGTAAGAAAATATTAGTTCAAATACCTCAACTAAGTCTTGCAATATTACGCGCTTGAGTGTCTTACCTTTGCAATGAACCTTCAATCAGCCACAAAGATGTAGTTATTTAAATAATACGACTAGTAAGAGCAGTGATCGATAAGACTACTCACTATTACTGCGTCCCGGCTTTGATTTAATATAGCGAAAGGTAGAGCGTGCGTAATTATTTTGTATACTAACATACCTATACCTGTGCTGTGACGTCACATATACTTCGAATTAAGCAACTTCATTCCAGAGTATAGGTAGCTGAGTTACGAAGCCTACTGATAACACACAAAATCAATGCGTTAGAAAGCATTCGATTCTATGGACGAATTGCCAATTTATATTGCTGTGGATCTTTGCCACTGCGTACGCCAATGTAGGTTTAAATTTATCGGAAACGAGCTGAAGAAATCAATCCCCAGTTGGGGGTTCCTTGTACCTCCCAGCAGTGCAGACCTGAGTCTGGAATACAAATGTAGACTCCCAAATTCTAGACGATCGGGAGGCAGATGCGCAGGACGTCGCGTGCCGACCCAGCGACAGGTGTTGCGGCCACCTGCCTGTCACCACACGCAGCATTCATTACAAGCCCGGTCAGTGGCCACCTCCCACCCAGAGCAATTAATACCATCTCGTATCAAGGGATTTTTCAATGTAACTTTAACAGCGAGCTTCATTTGTCGTTATTTAGCGCTGAGTTGATTCTGTATCCTGCACGTCGAATGTGCTATACCAGAGAAACGTTAGAAAATAGGCCTACGATTGATATAAGTAACTTTACAAGTGAATTATAATTTTTATTTGATTCTATAGCAGCAATATTTGAGGGCTTATGTGAGGGCGACAATGAACCTTCGGGTTTCTTAAAAGCCGTAAGTAAGTTATATTAATGATATTTAATATGAAGTACTAAAAAATACTTTAAGTCTAAGGGGATACGTTTACAAAGAGGTTGAGGAACAATGGCTTAGGTTATGGCATGACTGAAATTAGGAGCCTGGAGGTCTCAAAAGATGACAAAGAAGACTGTGCACGAATCTGTCCATTATGCGGAGATATGGAGATTCTCACATGCTAGGAGGCTGCGAATACCTAGAACAGAAGAGGAATTCTTACTATCCAGGAGGGTTTTGAAGATCGAAGGGAGGGAAATTGGCATGCTGAGGAATGCTGGCTGAGGTTTTTGATATTCCTTCAATTAGAAATTTAAGATATGGAGTTGCCGATCCGAAGTTGCGCTCAGGTGTGGATTTGATTCCCGCTTGCGCTGATTAACTGTTTGGTTTTTTTCCCGAGGTTTTTCCCAACCGTAAGGCGAATTTCAGGTAATCTATGCCGAATCCTTGCTTCATCTCGCCAAATATAATCTAGTTATCATCAAACCCATATATGCTAAATAACTTAGTAGTTGATACAGTCGTTAAATAACCAAGTAAAAAAGATATACAATATATTTTGAAAATTCGTTCTACCTATTTCATTTTATAGTTTTAATTCTGTTTTACAACAGACTCAAGGGAATGTTAAACGGATAAGTGTAAATTCTCCTAAATTGCCATAAGAGAAGTAAATTTCCTTATAACTAATTCCCAATGGTAAATTCCCCTGATCGCAGTAAAGGTGCGACATGAGGTTTACTGAAGACATAGAATTCAGCGCTAGGAAATATATCACAATCTTTTGCTCTACAGCGATAACAGCGACAGAATCATTCTACTTCAAAAATGAAACAATCAAAAAGATTTCAATAATATTGGCAACGCTGCTAATCGATTCAATTCAAATGTACCGATACTGAAAGAGAAATAAATGCTAAAAAGATAATAATTTCCCGCTGAACGTCATACCAATCCCCGTTAAGAAATAATGGTTATCGGAAGTACAGTGGAAGGTCTTAAGTTCGACAGAAATCAAGTTCGACATCCTATAGTTCGACTGCTTACGTAGGAGAATTAGACACGCCCCTATACGGGCACTAAGAAATGGGTTTGCCATTTGAATGGGAATTGGTTCTGTGTCTTGTAGTGATACTTTTGTTAAAGGAAAATAGAATATTTTATTGATTAGGACATCCATATTTATCACTGATTTTAAATTAATGAACTCTTATTTTTCTTTTTGAGAATTGTGCCGTTTCTGAGACGGAACTGTCTTGACCCACTGTGGTAGTCTACTAGAAGAGCATACACAAGTCTCGGGGCGGGCAGGAAATGCAAGTACAGTACTGTATTCGTTAATGGATAACCAATAAGAATTTGTATTCATTTCACCTGCCACACCCACTACCCTTATTGGACTGAACTTTCAGTTCTGTTCTGTATTTTAGAACTTTGCTTCAGAGGCATCAGTCACTCGTCTTGGGACCTTGAGGGAAGAGAGTAGGTTTACAACAGACTTTGACAAACTTCTTGTTAGTGTGTCCAGTGGATTGTCAACAGTCAACAAAATAAGTCAGTTGTAGTAACCGAGTGAAATACGTTTTAAACTGTCAATGAACGTGGTCAAAAGTCAATAATATTTTGTATAAATTACAAGTTTTGCTTTGAACGGTCTCTAATGACTGAAGAAAAGTAGCGGTGCATTAGAAAAAAATGTTCTGCAGTTTTTTAAGTTTCATTTCATTTTAAGTAATGAGAATCATAGCTTCATACACTTGGGGTGTACCATAAGTCAGCGTTTTTCAACCTATTTCAACATGTGGCATACTAAAGGCCTCCCCACACCGACGCGAAATATTCGCACCGGTGGCGAATGTTTCGCTTCGCAAAGTTGCCACTGCCTCAGTGTACATTGCAGTATATGAGTGTGCCCGCACCGACGCGAAAGTATCGCCGGACGTCTGCGAATCTCCAGCGTTGAAATTTAGATTCGCCGCCTGCGCGGTTTTTTTCGCTGCCGCTGCGAATTTTTAGATAGTGTTCTGTGAGAAATTGTAAGGAAACATCCAGTTTTATACGATTTATTCTAGAGGATTACAAGTAAGTAAGGGAAAAGGGCAATATGAGATGCAATGCAATTGGAATTTAATGAAAGTGGTAAGTTATTCACATCTTTAACATATTTTAAGAGAAAAATTCTAGCCTACATACGGCCTGTCTATAAGGGATGATTTCATATTCGCATCTTTGTTGACTTTATCAGTCCTTCAGAATATCATAGCATTGCTTAGTACAGAAATATATTTCTAGAGAACCTACCTATATGAACTTTGCGTCATTTAACATCGTACTAAGGTTTAATAGTTCAAAGTTAATAATTTTCTTAGTTTAGGAAAAGTTTCATTCTTAAAAGCAAGCATATAAGCCTATATTTAACAGCAATTTTTTGTCAAAACTAATCTCATTCATATTTTATTCCTATGAAATACTCTAGGAACTTTTTTATTAGCTAGTACAGAGGAGTTTTTTCAATAAACATAAATAAGCCTAGTAACTGTTTTCATTAAACCTTACGGATTCGCGCTGTATCTCCTAACATTGGTACTCGCGTTTGGTGTCACTACAGCTCAGTCAATAATAATCAATGTTTTGGACTTAAGCTAATATTTTTATTTTATTATGCGATATTTGTCTTCATAATGTTAAAATAACCGACTTGCAATTCATTTTTAAATATTAAATACAATATTATAGGATTGTTGTTCAGTCAGTTTTCCGAAGAAAAGTCTGAACCTCACAAATGATACCAAGAAGGCACCACTTATGAGGCAACTAGGCCAGGAGATAATGGAGTAGGGTGGCCAGTTCCTTTCCCCCCTCCATTTCATACATCACCGAAAAAATTAGCAAAAATCTACACCTAGCAGATACTGCTTCACACTTACACTTACACATAAACAGGATAATTTTATTAATTATACGCGAATATCACTACTTGTGGGACAAACCCCTCCCAGATTTTAGACTTGGCATCATCTCTTGTCTTCCCTCTCTTGAAGGACGCATTATAACAGAATCAAAGAAAAGTTAGAAAAGACGAGACGAAGTAGAGTCTGTTCTGTTTTCGAGATTTCGTTACGCACTTAACACACGTGTATTGTAAACTATTTTTGCACGATCATATATTTAGAACTGCAAATACTGTATGAATTTTATGATAGTCTACTTTCTGCGTTGAGAGCGCATTTTAGTGAATGTAACCATTATACATTCAAGGGAGTATTAGTTTGCTAAAAAGTTTAATAAAAGTCAATATGGTTTTCTTTTTGTATCTAATGATGAAAAAAAAAAAACAAGAAAAATATGTTATTGAGGGGGTTTAGACGTATTATATTACATTATAATAGAAACTCGGACAATTAAAGTATAATAATTGTTTACAAATGTGAATGTATTGATTTCACGCACTAAAATGATTTATATCGTGTTAGGAGTTCGTTGAACGTACTCTCATCAATTCCTAGAAAATTGCTAAATGACCGAGAATCTTCCAATGTCATCTCTCTGAGTAGGAATAAAAAATATATTATCACTAAAGGATCTTTTATTTCATTTCACTATTTTCAATTATTTATATGTCCTGGGATGGTAATTCATGTTATGAGGGATTCTCTGAATATCCGTTTCATAGGTAATTTATCTTTTCAGATATCTTTAACTTCTTGTTTCTGATGCACTTTTGTATTTTTCTACGTGGACTTCATTTTCTCACCCACACTTCTTTCTTTTTTCTGTGTGTTCTCTCCTCCAGAGCTCTAAGTTCTTTGACAACGTTTGCAACCGCAAGCACAACATCTAAGGCTAAATACTAGGTATCATCGTTCGCCATTTTGATTCGTTTCTTTTAATAATTTAATTAAATGTATTCTAATATTTCAGTTATATTTATTTTAATATTGTAACTACATTTATTTTAATATTGTGATTAAATTTATTTTAATTGCATTATTTATATTTTAATTATATTTATTTTAATATTTATTATTATATTTCAAAACAGATAAGAGTAATTAAAATAATTTAAGCGATGGAAGTATTTTGTAAGCGGATTTGAAATCAGAGCAAAGATTTCTGTATTAGCAGACAAGAGGTTGTCTTGAGTTCTTCGCCAAGTAAAAAATACTCTTTTCTTTAACTCGCCCTTGAAAACCAGTAAAGATTTTGAATAGCGACAACTTTTAAAAGTAATTTCCATTCTTTCTCAACATTTCATTCGCTTTGACTCCCCATCTAACGTGAAAAATAAAAAAGTTTACCGCTAACCACTTCTGAAGGCCTAAATGTCTATTTTGAGCAGATCACTTCCAAATTAGTATCTTTTTTCCCCCCGCGTTTTAAAAACAATTTTGATTTCAAAATTTGTTCCATGGTTTCCTCAGATATTGACTTGCCAATCATAAAAATAACACTGCCATTGATTGACTATCATAGGAGCTACGACATGATATTTCTCTGCATACGCGAAATTTGGTTTCCGTCAGCGCTGCGAATATTTCGCGTCAGTGTGGGGTAACGTGCGAATTTCGTTGCCGCTGTATACGCGAAATATTCGTCGCCACCACGGCTGCGAATATTTCACGTTGGTGTGGGGAGGCCTTTAAGGTGTAATTTAAAATCCCGCGGCAGACTTATATAATCTAAACCAGTGAATGGTTTCCAAAGGGAGTGGGGGGGGGGGAATTTTTAGGGTTATAGGAGAGAATGTGTTTACTGAATGTTGACTTGGGCCGCGTTCGCTGAATATTGACGCTTGTGGACTCACTTTTTTTTTTAGTCTTTTTAATTTTATTTTTCCAGTTTTTGCTACAATCATTACTATTTTCATTTTCTCGCGGCACACCAGCGGATCATTAGCGGCACACTGATTGAAAATGGCTGCCATAAGTAGTAACATGAGCTGTTACCACAAGTCAAAAGGTAATGACAAAGGAAGTATTTAATAAAAAAGAAACTTTCTTTTGCTGACCTCTGGAAAAATAACTAAGAGACTAGTGAAGTGCTTTGTGTGGAGTATGGCACTATATTGGACATAAACATGGGCATTACGACGAAGTAAAGAGAAACAATCGGAAGTATTTGAAATGTGGATATGGAGAAGACTGGAGAGTGTGAAATGGACAGACAGAATAAGAAAGGATGCTGTGTTAGATAGACTAGGTGAAGAAAAAATAACATGCTCAAACTTATCAAGAAGAGAAAAAGAAATTGACAGGGTCACTATCTAAGGAAAAACTACCTACTTAAGGATGCAGTGAAAGGATTGATGAAAGGAAGAAAAGTTTGGGGCAGAAGAAGATACTAGATAATAGACAACATTAAGATATATGGATTTTATGCGGAGACCAGGAGAAAGGCGGAAAATAGGAAAGATTTGAGAATGTTGGGTTTGCAGTGAAACACCTGCCCTTGGGCAGAAAACTATGAATTAATGAATCATGAACCATATAGTGATCGAGTCTAGCAGCGTCAACAAATAACTGGAGCGATAAAACGAAAACGCTTGATAATCCTCAAGAGAAGCCAGGTAAGATTCTATGCGAAAGCCTTCAATGTGAGTCGACTTCTAAATTGGTAGTTACAGACCTAAAATACGTAATGAAAAACATATTCAAGATACGGCGGAAAGTGATGCCTCGTTTACTATCAATGACTGAGGTGTACTTCACGGTATGAGAATTGTAAGTGGCATAGGAAGGAATTTCTTATTAACAAATATTTTCTGTACTGTTAAATTAAACGCTTTGTGCGAAACTCATATTATATATATATATATATATATATATATATATATATATATATATATATATATGGATGGGATATTCAATGATTTTACAATTCATGTATTTATTTACCTACTTATATATATATATATATATATATATTTATTTATTTATTTATTCATTCATTCATTCATTCATTCATTCATTCATTCATTCATTCATTTATTTGTTGGTTCATTAATTCATTATGTATTTATAATTTATTTATTTATTTGTTTGTTCGTTATTTATTTATTTATTTATTTAGGCCTACTTAGTTTATTTCTTTATTTATTTACTTTTATTTATTTATTCACTTTTATTTATGTTTAACGATCAGATTTCTCAGGCGCTGTAAATACAAACGTGCAGTACGTAGAACTTGGTAATGTCAATAAAAACAGTTGAATGAGAAGAGTGTTGTTGATGAATGGCGTACAAGCACGAGATGGTCAGAATGTCACCAGACAAGTTCTCGCTGTCATATGCTCCATTGTCTCCATATCCGGATACAAGGATACGTAGCATTACATCTCACACATAATTGCAAACAGATAAGAGATACGTGAGAAAATTATTTCTTACGACAGAGAATGGTAGGATGTAATCTGAACAGTAAAGGCAATTGTATTCCCTGAAATAAGGAAAATGATGATGAAGATGAAGATGAAAGTAATGATGTATGTGGAAGATGTTCACCTCAAAACAGAATAATTTTCTAGAAAATGTTGAAGCTGGTGGCGACGATATGATGATGATGATGATGATGATGATGATGATGATGATGATGATGATGATGATGATGATGATGATGATGATTGATATAAGAAGGAGGGAGGAAAAAAAGATCGGAAAGAGGTAGCGACGACTGAAAAGAAAAAGAAGTCAAAACAAGAAATCTCTAAAACCCTTTATTAACAATAATTAATTATGATGGAGTGAAGACTTGAAAATAAAAATATACATATATCAAGAATGTAGTTCAAACATTTAATTTCAATTGTTTCAGAGGTCCACTTAGAACATGCGTTTATTTACGACACAGTTTATACTGGGAACAAAATCCACAAGTCCCAAGAAATCACTCGCATTTTCAAAGGTTCTCCTTTCATCATGGCCTCTTAATACATCATCACCGTCGTCATCATCGTCTTATTTTTTAAAGTAATAGGCCTAGATCTGTTACGGTCTCCAATTATGATCGTTCGTGAGGTCTTCCAACGAATATTTTTCATGGTGGTGTGTAGCAAAGAATTATTCAAAGTATTCCAGTTTCTATCTTATGCTTTTCCAATTCTCTGCGGGCTAAAGCAAGGAGATGCACTATCACCTTTACTTTTTAACTTCGCTCTAGAATATGCCATTAGGAAAGTTCAGGATAACTGACAGGGTTTGGAATTGAACGGGTTACATCAGCTTCGTGTCTATGCGGATGAAATGAATTTGTTAGGAGAAAATCCACAAACGATTAGGGAAAACACGGAAATTTTACTTGAAGCAAGTAAAGCGATAGGTTTGGAAGTAAATCCCGAAAAGACAAAGTATTTGATTATGTCTCGTGATCAGAATATTGTACGAAATGGAAACATAAAAATTGGAGATTTATCCTCCGAAGAGCTGGAAAAATTAAAATATCTTGGAGCAACAGTAAGAAATATAAATGATACTTGGGAGGAAATTAAACGCAGAATAAATATGGGAAATGCCTGTTATTATTCGGTTGAAAAGCTTTTGTCATCAGTCTGCTGTCAAAAAAACTGAAAGTTAGAATTTATAAAACAGTTATATTACTGGTTATTTTGAATGGTTGTGAAACTTGGACTCTCACTTTGAGAGAGGAACAGAGACTAAGGGTGTTTGAGAATAAGCTTCTTAGGAAAATATCTGGGGATAAAAGGGATGAAGTTACAGGAGAATGGAGAAAATTACACAACGCAGAACTGTATGCATTATATTCTTCATCTGACATAATTAGGAATATTAAATCTAGACGTTTGAGATGGACAGGGCATGTAGCACGTATGGGCGAATCCAGAAATGCATATAGAGTGTTAGTTGGGAGACCAAAGGGAAAAAGACCTTTGGGCAGGGCGAGACATAGATGGGAGGATAATATTAACATGGATTTGAGGGAGATGGGATATAATGATAGAGACTGGATTAATCTTGCACAGGATAGGGACCAATGGCGGGCTTATATGAGGGCGGCAATGAACCTGCGAGTTCCTTAAAAGTCATTTGTAAGTAAGTAATCTGGAGCATTCCTTTCTTTCTATATGTTGAAGCCAACGTTCTCTGTACTCTGTAAATATTGAACAATATAACATTCCGCCATCTTGAAAGCCGCCACTTAAGAAAAGCAACATTATGAGATACTGTATCTCACTTCACATAATGTGATACCGCACATTATAGTTTCCATAAAATCATTATTGCACTTAACTTTTAAGTATCATCTTTAATGTTGAAGGACATTAATAAATAACTTACAGTCTTTAATTCGTTATTCAACACATTCTTGTAATTCCGTGAAGCTTTCCTTGAATCCCATGTTAGAAAAATCGTGATTTTTAAATAATTTTTGTGATGGCATTGTCAAAGGAGGAATGAAATATTATGTGGTGCATTAAGGCAGACTTCAATCGTGCATCTATCAGCCATATCACTGTGACGAAATTTATCAAACAAATTTCGTGATATTGGAAGTGCACTTAATATAGAGAGAAGTGGACGTCCGAGAACAGAAACAGGTGAAGAGTTCTCGATTATGATTTTGACTGCTGTTTCATTTAGTCCAAAGGAAGGCACGCGACTTCTAAAGAGCGTCCCAAAAAGAACGCCGGATTTAATAATATGAATAAATGCAACAAAAATAGATAACAGAGCAGATAGCAGTGCCAATAAAAATACATGGTTGAGACATTGCGCTATTGTTTTAGTGTTGGTTTGACGGCGCTGTTATATTTTCTGTTAGTATCCGTTTTTGTTGCATTGAATCTGATCAGTTTCAGCATCATTCTTTCTTTACCCATTCTTTCCAACACAGCTTCGTTTCTTATTCTGTCTGCCCACTTCACATGTTCCATTCTTCTCCATATCCACATTTCAAGTGCTCCTAGTCGCTTCTCTTCACTTCGTCGTAATGTCCATGTTTCTGCCCCATACAATGCCACACTTCACTCAAAGTAGGTCTACTTCATTAGCCTCTTCCATAGTTATTTTTTCAGAGGTCCGCAAAATATTCTCCGTTTTCTATTAAAAGTTTCCTTTGCCATTGCTATTCTTCTTTTGACTTCCTGGCAACAGTTCATGTTACTGCTCTTAGTACAACCAAGTATTTTAAGCTGTACACTTGTTCTACTGCCTCATTTAGAATTCGCAAGTTTATCTTCTTTATTTTTCTTCCTATAACCATGGTCTTCGTCTTGTTTACATTTATCTTCATCCCATACTGTCATTTAGCTCCAGTAGCATATCCCTTAGTATCATCTCCTCATCTGCTAACAACGCCATGTCATCAGCAAATCTGATGTATTTTATTATTTTTCCCTGTCACCCCTCCCATGTTCTGAAAACAGTTCTTCATTAAATCCTCTAAGTATATATTAAACAGGGTAGATGATAAAGATCATCCTTGGCGTACTCCTCTCCCTATTTCACTTCCTTCAGACATTTCTTCTCCTATCCTGACTTTGACTCGCTATTTCATATAAAGGTTACAGAACAGCCTTCTCTCTTTCCAATCTGCACCAATTTTCTTTAGGAACCCCATCAGTTTTTTTCCAATCCACTCTGTCTCTTGTGGAAGGGTGCAACTGGAAGGTTATTCTGCGTGGGAAGGTTTCAATACTAGCATCAGTTTCTGATATAGAAGTATGTTCTAGAGGTGGGTGAGAGGGTATAAGTAAAGATTAAAATTCATCTGTGAAATTCTAGTTAGATAATATAGTATAAATATAAGTGGGAAGCTGTAAATAGAAGATTAATATTTATCTGTGAAGTTTTCACTATTGAATATCAGTTTCCTGTATAGAAATATTTTCTAAAGATCGATGGGAGAGCGGTAACGAGAAAGTTAAAATTGAACTGCGAAGTCTTTACCACTGACGTCACCTTCTGGTATGGAAATATATTGGTTGAGCCGGAATTATAAGATTAAAATACACCTGGAAAGTTTTTTCTACTGACTTCTGTTTTTGGTATAAAAGTATAATGTTACGAATATTATAAAGGTAGTTAGTTTAGCCATAACTAGAGATTTAAATATCAAATTCAAAATTTTACTATTGATATCAGTTTCTGGTATAGATGTAGGCTATATTCTAGAGGTAGCCATAACTAGAACGCTAAAATTCTCATGTAAATTATTCGTCAGTCTTTTGTTGCTTACTTACATACTTTTAAGGAACCCGCAGGTTTATTGCCGTCCTCACATAAGCCCGCCATCGGTCCCTATCCTCTGCAAGATTAATCCACTCTCTATCATATCCCACTTCCCTCAAATCCATTTTAATATTATTTTCCCATCTATGTTTTGGCCTCCCCAAAGGTCTCCCAACTAACACTCTATATGCATTACTGGATTCGCCCATACGTGCTACATGCCCTGCCCGTCTCAAACGTCTGGATTTAATGTTCCTAATTATGTCAGGTGAAGAATACAATGTGTGCAGTTCTGCGTTGTGTAACTTTCTCCATTCTCCTGTAACTTCATCCCACTTAGCCCCAAATATTTTCCTAAGAACCTTATTCTCAAACACCCTCAGAAGTACAGTACATGCACAAATTGTAGAGGTAATGGCAGAATCAAAATCTCTTGCACAATAGAAGAAATTGATACGACTATGTACAATGACAGAAAAAATGGGAAAATTATTAATATGAGGACAGTGAATAAGTCGATCAGCCGAGGCCCTCAGGTACAAAAGATCAACATGCGGAAGAAGATTTTGAAACTTAAGGAATTTGGCGGTAATTTAGTATATTTAGAGGAATTGTCCCTTAATCGATAGCATGATAATCACTGCTATCACTTGTCTCAAACTAGCAGTATAGGCCTAGCCGGACGAACCTATGTAGCCTATATTGAAGAAATATTAGGTGTAATCCATTACAGAGAGTCGTTAAAATGGAAATAATTAATATGTAGAAAAAAGATTAAAAGCATATACAGGGACATCATTTTATTTTTACTTCAATTTTTATTGTGCCCTTCTTCTAGTAAACTTCCATCCGTTTTCCACACACAACCAAGACCGTAAATGCAGTCCGAGTCGTACCGCCACAGTAAACAGTACTGAGTACAGTACGTTCCAGAAATATGTTCGCATTTTCCAGCGACGAAAGAGCTTTCAATTTTTTCGCACAGGTACTGCATACGTTGCACTCCGGTTTCCCCCACCCGCTTCTGCTCGCCCTTCTGTAAAGGCTAGTGGCTGGACTGTCTTAGCTCTTTTCTGAAAACATTAATTTCTGTCAGGAATTGGACGTCTACGTAATATTATACAAGTGTTTAAAATAACTTAAATAAAAGAGCCTCGTTAAGTAATTAACTGGCACGTGATTTTCCCCCTTTCTACGACTCTGTGACATAACTACTTGGATGGACAGTAGATAGCATATCTGAGTAAATTTATCTTTTTGGATCGGGCAGAAGTGGAAATTGAATTTACAGTACGTAAGGTACTCTTTTATAGAGTAAGTACAGAATTATTCCAACATGAGTTACTAGTTCGAAGGACGAAACTGGTAATTGAAATTAGATACAATAGTCTATCGTGCGATAATATGCACAAAAGAACTGAAGCTTGTATCGAAATGAACGGTCACTATTTCAAAAATGTGTTTAAATATCCTAATTATGATTATTTTTCAATTTAACTTCATTCTCTATATTGAACGGTAATGTTCTGTAGACAGTATAATATACACTGCGTAATGAATACGTAAGCTTGGATACCTCATTTCGTGAGTAAAACCACTTATTGTTAATATTGTATTGTTTTTTTATTAAACAAAAACCTAATGAAAATTATCAAACTCAAAATCGCGATATTTCCTAGTTTACGTAAATGGATGAGCTACTTTTCTTCTTTCCTATAGGCCTACCTAATAAAGTGATTTGTTTGTATTTTACGCCAGTATCGTCGAACTCCAGTCTTGGAAGGCGGTAGCAAACGGTCTTTCCGGTTCTCAACCGTTACTCCAAAGGTATAGCCAGATTTGTATTAGAAATATTAGTAAAAATAAAATGATGTCCCGGTACAAAATTATGAATGACTAAAATGTGTAGAGAGATATCAAAGAAAATAAAAGCGATATAATGGACTTACTGGTAATTTGTGAAAAAATTCAACGAAAATGCCCCTAAAAAGCGAGTGGAACAAATATGCTCCTATGAGGAAAACGTGAAAATATAAATCCCTAATAAATATGTCTTTAAACACTCCATTTGTCATAAAACATATAAATAGTAAAACAACTATATTTCTAGCTTAGCCTACCAGAAAAAATGCAATTTCATCAGTATCCTAGCCCTACTGTTTACGGTAGGAAGGGAAAGTATTCTGATCCTGCACAAATCGATTTCTGGGTTTTTACGCAAATACATTTTTACAGAATCCCTGATACAGAGAAATTGAACTTTTATTGTACGAGTATTTTACATAATATTGTAATTTAATTTAAAATAATTGAATATATTGTACCTAATTCTTCATATATTATTTATTTAATTGTATTTTACCACACTGTATTATATTATCTTGTCCCAAGTTGTAGTGTCGTGGTCTAAGACATCCTGCGTTCATGGGGGAAGAAATAATTTTCTCATACATTTCGGCCAGTTGGATCGATGTCCACCACTCAGCATCGTATTGAATTTGGGAATCTCCAGAGAGCAGCGAAATTCGGTTCCGCGAGCCAACTATAAGACCTGAGAGGATCATCGTGCTAATCACAAGTTACCCCAGTACTGGTACTCACCTCCACTGAGATCTTGTTTTTATTATTTAACATTTCCTAACGTTGTACATAATAACAAAAAAATAAATTCATATATATATATATATATATATATATATATATATATATAAGTATTCTGGGAAAAAAATATTAACATTGAAAAGCATTAATACAAAATCAATTTCTCTCTTAAAAATGTAAATCAAAAGTTACAGATATCTAACTCAAATCAGTGGTTGATAAAAGTACCCAAAGAATAGTAATAAAAGAAAAAGGTTATACATTTTATAACAGTGATTCTTATAAATTTGAAACGATATCTTTTTGTCCAACAGAGCTATAGTTCTCAGGTTTTAAAGGTCTATTGTAAATACTGACCATGTGTTTTGGTATTGAGCCACTAGCTCCAATTAACATGCCGCAGATATGAATTCTATTGAGGTGGCATTTTTCCAGATAGTACGGAACTGAAGTTTCATACATTTGCCGTTTTTCATGAACTACCTCTTTTGGTTGTCCACTGTTTTACTCGAATCTGGTGGTAGGATCAGAAGATCCTTTTTCATATAGCAGCATATCAATTCGACGATGGCTTTCATTTGTCTCTACACCATGGACCACTTCGAATATCGTGAAAACTTTCTCTCATAGAACGTCTAAAATCTCTGATCCAATGAGATGATGTCTGGCGTTTCACAGTAGCCCACAATGCAGGTAAGATCCAAGGATATACGCAAATTCTCTCTTTAGCCCATTTTCTCGATTGTCTTCTTATTTCTCAACTGTTTCAAATCCCCCCTTTTTATCTTCGTCTCCGCGTGTTGTTCCTTTGCTTTTCTTTTTTCCTTTTCCGTTTTCTTTCATTGTCTTATTTTCCCACATTACTTCTTTTTTTTTTCATTTTCCTCCTCTTTGTGTTCTTAATTCTCTAAATTTTTTATTTTATTTTTCTTTCTTCTTTTTAGTTTTTCTATCATTCCAAATTTGTACTGTCACCCTTCTTTTTACTCTAAGTTTTCTTCTATTAGGCCTATTCTACTCTCCCTCCATCTTTTCTTTATTTTTCTTCCCTAACCTCTTCGGTTTGTTTCTTAATTTTCTTTTCTCTATTGTTTCTTGATTGTATTTTCTCTCCCTGTTTCAACTCTGCATTTATTCCACACAAATAATGCTCCATCATTGTCTCCTTATGGAATTGCTACCACCACAACATTACGCGACCCAATGTTTTGGGAACAAAGACTCGCCTGCAGAATGCGCCTAAAAAGCAGAGCGGCTGATGCAGGTCAGCGCCTGGGATGGACCCTTTCTGTCTTCCTGCCGACCAAACCTGACAGGTCCAATCTCGCCCAAGTTCGACGACATTATGTATCCGTTAAGAGACATTTCGTGGAAACAAGATCCTTTTTATTTTTTTCCGGGCTGAGGTTACGTACTTTACGACGGCTTTCTTCTTCAGACGTAACCATGGAGACCGGTAGGTTTCGCTCAATTAAGGTGCTCAATGTAACAGTGGCCCAACGTCTGCGATCACAGCGTCATAATCGTAAAGTTTTTAAAAATAATTTAGTTTTTCCCTTTGCATTCAAAATAAAGAAGTTAATGTAAAACACATGTGATATGAGTATGATTTATTGATATTAGTTCACAAAAGTACAAACTTAATAATTTAAAAATGGTCTCCTAATATGCGTTACAAGAGCGGTATGTTGAAGTTTTCATGTTCGAGGAAAATTTTGAAAAAGCGAAACGTAGTTGAGCTTTTTTAATTTCCGAGAATTGAAAGAAAACATACCGCTCGTGTATCGTATATTATTTTGTGCGAAGATCGTTTATTACATACCTGAAAGAGGAATTTCTAATTAGTTGCAATGAAATCTCCATCTTGGTTTCTGTTCAATGACGGCAAATTTGCAAAACAAAAATATCTATCTTCAACATTGTTGCTT
Source organism: Periplaneta americana (assembly GCF_040183065.1). Lineage (NCBI taxonomy): Eukaryota > Metazoa > Arthropoda > Insecta > Blattodea > Blattidae > Periplaneta > Periplaneta americana. Next base: position 112,563,658 of record NC_091131.1, on the reverse strand, counting down.
TAAAATCTTTTCTGTGTTTACTATACTCCAGCAGGCCGTGATATACGTCTGTCTTTTTTTTCCCCCAGTCTATGATGAGTCTGGAATCTTGTTGATTTTTTCACGGCTTCCTTAATGTTATTTGCATCAGAATGCAGTAACTTTAGTGGAGTTGTAGAGTTTACTTAATTTTTGAAAATATTTAAAAACAATAATTAACAGTGCAATTTAGGTGAAATTGCAGTGGTAAGTTTCCAATTTATAATTATTACTATATTGAACGTCTCTAAAAATAATATGTTAAAAGCCTAAAGCAGTAAAATCAATATGTCACATAAGCGGTAAGAAGAGGGAAATTGTTGTGTGTGTTAGGTTGGGAATACTGAATGTGGAATTTTGGACTTTCCGCAAATACGCACGATCTCGCACAAAGTAGTTATACATAATAAATATACAATTTCCTCAACTAATTAATCTATCGAAAATCTCAGTAATTTATTAGTTCAAACTTGCACTTACGTCTGGTTTTAGTGCATGTTTAACCAATCGTGATAACCAGGGAAAGGATTTATATGTAAATACATATTTACTTATAAAGCTAATATAATTTATATTTTGCATTATCTTTATGTTTCACAATGTGTAGGGTTGAAAAATCCTACTTTTATTTTCCATATTTTTCCATATTTTAGAGTTTAGTACATATTTTCGTTAATTTCCATATATTTTCCATATTTCATATAAAACAGTCCATATTATATTAGGTTTAACAATAAAACAAAACAAAATTCCATTAACTTTTAAAAATACATTTCAACAATAGAGATTTAAACACATGTTCAGTAATCCCTTTAACATCAGAGTTATTTGAAAATTAGCAGTCCTATCAACAATGGGAAAGTAAGTTACAAAACTGTATTAATTTAATTTAAAATTTTTAACAGACTTCAGTTGTGCAGCTCAACAGTTAAATGCCAGTCAGAGTACACATAGGTTCAGTTTTGTAAATCATACTATAAAGACGGTAAATATGCCAAAAGTACGTCATTCAGTCAATTTAAAATCAAAACTAACAAGTTACATTTCAGAATTTAAAGAAGATGGTTTATCAACTGACAATAAAATATTATTTTGTAATTTGTGTCAGTGTGCAGTATCATCTACACAAAAGTTCCTGGTGCAACAACACATTACAACTAGTAAACATCAGGCCAACAAACAACTAAATTCCAAGCAGAGACAATTGTTTTTAACACAACCAACAACATCGAATGTAAGATCTGAGTTTAACATCGACCTGTGCCGTTCTCTCATCTCTGCTGATATTCCTCTCTACAAACTAAAGAATAAGGTCTTCAGGGAATTCCTTGAAAAATATACTCAACATACAATCCCGGATGAGTCAACACTTAGGAAGACGTATGCTCCATCCATCTACGATGAGACAATACAGAAGATAAGAGATGAAATTAAAGATAGTTCAATTTGGGTTTCCATTGATGAGACTCCCGACAAAGAAGGTAGACTTGTTGGTAATGTAGTTATCGGTTTGTTAAGTGAACAATATTCTGAACGAATTCTTTTACATTGTGATGTTCTAGAAAAGTGCAATAACAAAACTATAGTTAAACTGTTCAACGAAGCTATGGGTATCCTGTGGCCAAAGGGTATTATGTACGATAATGTGTTATTCTTTATTAGCGATGCTGCCCCTTATATGGTCAAAGCTGGACAAGCATTATCTGTTGTATATCCTAAATTGACTCATTTTACTTGTGTGGCGCATGCATTTCATCGTGTGGCAGAAGTGGTCAGAGACAATTTCCCTAAAGTAGATTTGTTGATTTCATCAGTGAAAAAAGTATTTCTCAAAGCTCCCAGTAGAGTTAACGTGTTGAAAGAAATGTACCCTGAAATTCCATTGCCACCAAAGCCAATTTTAACTAGATGGGGTACATGGCTAGAAGCAGTTGAATATTATGCCGAACATATAGACTCTATTAACAATGTTCTCCTTGCATTGGACTCTGAAGATGCAGTCTCAATTGATACTGCGAAAACAGTTACCTGTGACATAAGTGTGAAGAATGACTTAGCTCACATTCAGCATACATTTTCATGCATCATAAAAACGCTCAAAAGTCTCCAAAATAGGCACCTTTCACTATCTGAAAGTTTTGAAATTATAAATAGTACTGTGGAACAACTGAATCGTGGTAGAGGTAAAGTTGCAGATGCAGTAAGAGCTAAGGTGGACACTGTACTTTCAAAAAACCCTGGATATGAAGAACTACAAAAGGTTGTTGCTGTGATGAGTGGTGAATCAACAGTGAAGATTAACTTGGACTTATCCCCAGCAGACATTGTGAAATTGAATTATGTACCAGTTACTTCTTGTGACGTCGAACGCTCTTTTAGTCAGTATAAATCTATCCTCAGAGACAATAGAAGAAGATTCACTTTTCAGCACTTGAAAGAAATGTTTGTAACCTATTGTTATGGTAACAGACAATAAAAATTGTGTTTTGTTGAAACTACATTGGAAGATAAGGTACGTCCATTATATTTTTTGTTTAGTTTGATTAAAATGTACCAATATTTAACGTACATAGTCATTTTTTTATAATTTTAAGTCCATATTTAATTCCATATTTTGGTAAAAATCCATATTTAATTCCATATTTTGGTAAAAATAACTACATATATATTTACATATTTCATATATTTTTAGTCCATATAAATCCGTTCCCTGGTGATAACCATTAAAATTTTAAAACTTATTTATCTGCTCCTTTTGACAATTTTCTACCATAAACATTTTTAAATCAATTTTTCTATTAGTTCAAACTTGCACTTACGTCTGGTTTTAGTGCATGTTTAACCAATCGTGATAACCATTAAAATTTTAAAATTTATTTATCTGCTCCTTTTGACAATTTTCTACCATAAACATTTTAAAATCAATTTTTCTTTTTTTACTTTAATCATCTAAATTTATTCTATAACTTTCATAATTATGTTTAGTAATAGGTTCACTTATGCATGTTAGTTAATTATTCCGTGTCATCATACTGCAGCCAGGTTAGCAGTTGTTGACATATAGCCAGCAGACTGCAATAGCTGAATCGGCACTTTTCAGTGAGTACAATAGGTCAGTCTAAATTCCTGCTACATGGTAAAACACATATATACATTTCTATTCCATATGTCAAGTACTCTTTTTCGTCTTTGGTTTATGTTTACGCTATATGATATATAGAGATATTAGCACAGTCTAGTATATACAGTCACGAAGCTCAATACGTAGCAAATATGCATCCATGGATAGTTGCTAACCACTAGGATCACTGCTATCGCCTCATTACAGACAATGCAAAATAGTACCTGCACAGTCTATTGTTCCTAGTACCCTCATAAACTCAAGCTTCGTGACTGTATATACTAGACTTTGATATTAGTGTGGGGTTGCTATAAAATCTATTTCAATACTTTTACGAAATCAGCCGTAGGTCTACAGCGTTCACAATCTGCAAAATTTACGGACTAATCAAATGATAGCAGGTCACTACAATAGTGTTGTAATCGGAAAACATAATATATGTTAACAATTATTACGATTTTTCTATTATTGCGAGATATCTATCCTCAATTTACGTAAAACTCAATCATTTTGTGACATAAGTTATTAAATCAACTGTAAATAAATTAAATTTAAAAAAATTTATAAAGGTTATACTTTTGCTGAATTTTCCGACTTGCATCTTATTTATGGGGGAGCAAGAAGATGTGCTTTAACAGCTGCCATGTATTAAGAAATATAATATTTAATTAGTGTAATCACGAATTGTAATAGAAACAATTAAAAATTGTCAGGGAATTCATAGAATCCCTGTAATTGCGTGAAACGTTTATGTCCAGGGTTGGATATTATTGTGATATTTAGATTTTTAGCGAATTGGTTCTTATTTATAACAATTGAGGGGATCACAAGCAAATGGGTACAAGTGACATTTCCAAGAACATGAGTCAAGTACATGTATTCGGGAAACCATCCTGTGATAGTCCCGACATTAAAACAATTTTACTATAGTCTTACAATATTGAATCTGTGTATCTTTTTCTTTTCAGTCTTCGAAATGACGGAGCAGGTCGGTGATTTCGTGGAATTTGCTGGATTAGAGGATTTTCGTGATCATGGAAAGAACTTTGTAGTCTTCTGTGGCTACTGCGAAGTTTTGTGTTCACCACCAGAAATCCTAAACCAGATCTCAGGGTGCGCCTGTTATTAATCTAAGACACCGAATTTGGATGGTTTGTGTTCTCTTAATTTGGCTATGAGAATCAGAACTCCATATTGGACAGCCATATTGCCAGATGGGTCTGATTAATAAAGTATATATGATCCATTTATATAGTATTGTGTGACACTATGTGCTTCAGTCTATAGATACGATGTCTGCATGTTTAATTATTTCAGAAATGTGACACTGCCGTGTTAGTTTGGTATTAAAAGTGAGGACAAGATATCTAATAGATTGAGATTCTGAAACAGGGTCTCACTCCGATGTTATTGGGTGATAGAACACATTATTCTTTTAAGTAAAGGTGACAACAATTTCAGAGGGTTCATAATAATTCTCCATTTGTTGCAGTTAATATAAATACCTTCACAGAAGTCTTAAAGTTACCTAACTGTCATTTCAGCAGTGTCTTGCTGAGAGTTTAAATGTCATCTGTAAAGTGAGCTATTGCGAGTTTATCGTGAACTGAAAAATCAGAAATATACATAATATGCAGCAGTGCCCCAAAACGTTTCCTTGAGGAACACCAGACTTTATTGTGTTGTTTCATATTTAACAGAAAAAGTGCGATTACACAAATATCACTTGATAGTACTTCTGAATTGAGTGTTATAAATATGATTTTTAATCTTATAGAGCAGACTATCATGCCAAACCTTGTCGAAGCATTTTTCTGTGTTAAGGAACAGAGCCAGACAGACTAATTTTATTCATAACTGTCAAGAATAACCGCTATGCGACGAAGTTGTTGTGGCCATGAATGATGTGATCTAAATCCGAACTACGAAGCAGGCAATATGTCTTGTACCTGTGTCAGGAACAAGCGTTCAAATATTTTAGAAAACGGAGGAAATAAACTTATTGGCCTATACCTCTTAGGATCACTTTTATCTTTACTAGGTTTCGGAACTATGACCACTATAGCATATTTTCATTTTTTTCATTGCTAAGAAACTAACATCAGAATCGTGGCATCAGAGTAGTGTGACATAGGCTAATCACTGTCATTGGTAAGCAACTGACGTTAGATGTTAACATTTTCGTAATATTTTAATAATTTGGCACTCGAACATGAACGTTTCGCGTTATTTGTCAGTAACCACACTCAGAAAAGATACGTAGGCCTACATACTTCTTTTTCACGCGACTCTAATACCAAGTCTACTGTGTTTAAAAAAAAAGTTATAGAAGTGCACCACATTCAAATGTAACTCTATTAAAGATACTGTCTAATATTATATTATTGGCGACGTACATCACTGGAAACAACATTTGCTATTGATTCGTATAATTTAAACTAATAGAAGTCAGTAGTTTGCATACACTTTGGAGATGTTATGCCATAACATGGAAATTTGCTTCCACAGACCATAACTTCCGCATTTCAAGTTGCTTGCTTAAGGCTGGTTCACAATAAACCTGGAACGGAAATTACAACGAGAACGGAAATAATGTTAAAATGTATTTAAATGTGAGCAATAAATATATTAAACACTCTTATATTCTTAGTTTCTTTTCTTATAAGTATTTATTTATTTATTATTATTATTATTATTATTATTATTATTATTATTATTATTATTACTACTACTACTACTACTACTACTACTACTACTACTACTACTACTACTACTACTACTACTACTACTACTACTTACAAATGGCTTTTAGAGAACGCAGAGGTTCATTGCCGACCTTACATAAGTCCATCATCGGTCCCTATCCTGAGAAAGAATAATCCAGTCCCTAGCATCATATCAAATCCATTTTAATATTATCCTCCCATCTACGTCTCGGCCTCCCCAAAGATCTTTTTCCCTCGGATATCCCAACTAACACTCTCCTATATGCATTTTTTGGTTCAGTCATACGTGTTACATGGTCCTACCCTTCTCAAATGTCTGGATTTAATGTTCCTAATTACATTAATTAAAGATTATTATTATTATTATTATTATTATTATTATTATTATATTTTGCATTTATCTCTTGGCTATTTATTTATCTGTATTAATTGTACCGGGTATCCCACTCGAAGACAACCCCGATAACATTAATTTCCTATTACAAATATTTCAAGGATTTCAACCTCCAGAAACATGCGACGTTGTGTTCAGTTGTTATTAACGCTCAGGGAGGACATTTTCAGCACCTACTGTGAATATCTCACGGTACTTTTGTGCTTTTTTGTACTTGTACTTTCTTTAAACTAACGGGATACCTTCGTGTGGGACACACTGTATTAATCTAGCCTGCCTCTTCAATAAATAAATAAACTTTGCAAGGAAATACTTTAATAAAAGTACATTTGTTCGTATAAAAGCAGATGGTGTGTTTCTAAATAGCATGATGACGGAAATTATAACTTTTAAATATCTCTTACTTTTGAAAACTTTGTAAATTATTGAAATAAATTCATTCATTCATAATTTTCTATTCATGGGCAGGACTTTCACTGCAAGAAACTTCCCTATACAGAAACTTCCCTATTTTCCCTCTACGCATACGATCCATATATCTTAATGTTGTCTATCATTTGATATCCTTTTTCTGTCCTGAACTTTTTTCCTGTTCACCATTCCTTCCAGTGTATCTTTCATTAGGTAGTTTCTTCTTAGCCAGTGACCCAGACAATTCCTTTTTCTTTTCCTGATCAGTTTCAGCATCATTCTTTCTTCACCCGCTCTTTCTAGCCCAGTTTATTTTTATATTGTTTTTCCAGTTCACATGCTCTTTTCTTCTCCATATCCCACATTTCAAATGCTTCGAATCATTTATCTTCACTTCGTCGTAATTTCCAAGCTTTTGTCCCATATTATGCCACACTCCATATAAAGCAGTTACATTAGTCTCTCTTCTTAGGGTCCGCAGAAAATGCTCGTTTTATTAAAAACTTCCTTTTTCATTATTATCCTACTTTTATCTTCCTGATAGCACCTCATGTTACTACTTATAGTACACCTAAATTAATTGAAGCTGTCCAATAATGTGTATAAAAGAAAAATTTAATAGGTCTTAAAATGACAGGATTAGGACATAGCCTATAGAGCATATATTCGTAATTAAATATTAAATTGTATAAGTATATAATTATATTAAATATATTTACAAAAAATCACTAGAAACTAAGAAGATAAAATGTTCTAAAATGAGAGTACCTATTGGATAAGATACCTTATACATATTATTGTTTGTGAATAATTTAGTAGTAATAGCATAAGAATATGAAGATGCGGAACACATTAGAAAATTGACAGAGGAGCATAACAAATGGGGACTGAAAATAAATTTGGAAAAAAAAAATAATGGAATAGAGTAAAAATACTGCCTCTGATTGAGGTTCCAACTGATATGTACACTGACGTTCAAAGATATCTGATCCGACTAATCGATAGTGATCGATAATTTGTTGGTGTAAATGTGAATTCTTTAGTTATTGCTTTTATGAATAGATGGCGAAGATAATAGTCACTCTTGCCAATTATAGATAAATATTCCCGTATTATGGAATTCAATTTTTCATCCCACTCTACTGATTGTAAGACAACACTGGATTTAGCTGAAAACCGCTGATATTGTCAATTGTGATAATAATTAATGCTTAATCTACATAATCATTTTCTCTGAGACTCTTTTAACTGTCCCAATAATGGTGAGAACTAGCGGAATTGTTTCAAAGTTTGTCAGTTTTTTATATCTTTGATTCTGACTTATCCCGTGGTTGGAAAGTTCGCTTACACGATCATAAAATCGGAGGTCGGATACCTTTGAACGTCAGTATACATCTATGGTCAGAGGCTACATCTCACTTGACGATATGTGACAGAGTAATAACAATTGTTTGTATACATCTGAAGTCTGATTAGTGTAATATGTAGCTAATGGGCGATGTATACAATGGAGGGAGAAAGGAATTGGCCAGCCTTCTGGCTTAGTTGCCTCATACGTGGCATCACTTGTGAGAACAGTTCACTAAACAAAGAAACAAAAGTGAAAATACTTGGGATTTTGTTTTGCAAGATGGAAAAGGTCTCATTAAAGGTTGTAGTGTAATGAATTTGAATATTTAGGTGTCAAGTTAATGAGGAAGCTAGTCAGGGAGATGTTATTAAAATATGATAAATAAAGGAATATCAGCAACATAGATCTTAAATGGGCTATTATGAGAAAAAAATAAATTTAAAGACATTAGATTTCAAATTTAGAAATCTTTAGTTCGAAATAAAGTGACATAATTTATTATTTATGGAGCGGAAACTTGGAAGATGAAAAAAAATTTGCAGTCAAAATTATTATCAATTCGCAGCACGAAGAAATGGACAATTCTCGAAACTTATCCAGGACAAAATTAAGATAAACAATTTGGTTTTTAGTGTAGAGGAGTGTCTAGTAACGTTAAAGGAACCAATTGTAGGCTCAGAAGAAAAGGAAAGGAATAGACAAATTTTGAAAGAAAAAATCAAGAATATCGTATCTAAAGGCGTGGTTAGTGACGAGTGGTGAGTGTACGCGAGACCAATGCAAACGTGTTAAACTCAGCGAAATTTTTCGGAAACCAGGCAGTGACGTCATCTGAAGAAGAAACGGGAGTGACGCGAACTGGTATTCAGCAAGCACAGCACAACAATACCTTAGTGCAAGCGAATGGTAATAGTGGACATCAGATGGTAGCAATTCCGAAGCGGGTGAAGGAACTAAGATATAAATCGAGGCTGACGAGAAGTAGAGTAATGCAAGTAGGAGATAGTTCAGAGAGCAGTGATGAAGGAAGAGGGGAAAACAAGGTGAAAAAACAGTATGACTTAAGGAAATGATGTCGAGGGGAAATAAATCTCGAGAATAGCAAACTAAGACCTAAATAAAGTGTCAATGTGGAAAAGTTAGCAGTGAAAAGTGCAAATAGTTAGAGATATGAAATGAGGGGAAATGTATCATACAGAAGGGAGGGGGTCAAAAATTAGAAGTATAGTATTTTTGGTATAATAATGGGTTAGGAGTAAAGTAGTGGAAGAATTGATGACGGACAAGAAAATACTAATGGAAGAATTGCAATAATAAATTAAAAATAAGTAACGTTCTAAATGACTTGTACGAGAGGCGTTGTAAAACGGGAAGACGGCACTGTATACTAATAATGTGAAGTGCCGCCTCACCAAAACGTATATTGCTTAAAGACAGATATATTCATTCATTCATTCCATCATTACCAATTCAGCCATACATTCTAGACATGAAAGAAAAGAGCATTAGGTAATTAGACAAAAAATAAATATGGCAAATTTAATTTTGGACTATGTACTATATAGACAACTGGAGTGGTATGGATACGTGAAACACATTGGGGATTAAAGATTTACAAAGCGAGTACTACGGGGTAGAATGGATTGAGTATGGAAGAAGAGGAAGAGGAAGACCTCGAAATGCATGAAGGAAGTCAAGAAAACAATGTGCGAAAAAGGCTTACAAGAGCGGAAATGGAAAGATAGAGAAGTTTGGAAAAAAAAAAAAAAGATAAGAATGTAAATTTCAGGCTCAGGAAGATGTAAATACATTACAAATCTATATAAAAGGCTACATATTATGTAATATATAAATATAAATATCTATAAATATATTATGTTACTATTACTAACTACCATTGTGACACTGAGCTCTTAGTGCGTTTTTGCAGCCAACCCTAACCAAACAAAGGCTGGAGACATGATATCTAATTTTCATTGCACAGGTCAACTCCTCGCAAACAAGCGGCTGTCCGCCGAATTTTTAAAGGGACAGCGGGCCGCCCGGCATACCAAGTGCGCCCATTCAATGCAAATACGCATGCGCAGCTACTGGTCTAGAGCAGCGGCATCGTTCCTGTCAATAATTCTAACATCACCAAGCACAGAATTTTAATGACCTTTAAAATGACCAAATATATTGAATTTAATCCGACTATAGTACTTATACACAACCGTTAAGGCCCAAATTCGAAGTTATACACGTATATTGCCATAATGTAGTGACGAGCGTGCTACTTTGTATCCGTTCAGTACGCATGGCGAACATATTTTTAGTTGGTTTTTAACGACGCTGTATCAACTACTAAGTTATTTAACGTGTATGGAATTGGTGACAGGGAGATGAGAATTGACAACGTGAGACCGAGTATTCACCTTACGGTTGGGAAAAACCTCGGAAAAAATCAGACCATCATGGAATATGGGCAAGAGGTATGCACAGAGAGAGGTAGATTGATTCCTGTGGAAAAATAAAACTTTGGAAATTCTCTCATCTATTAACAAGTACGAACAAGTAATCGTAGTTGGTAATTTAACGACGCTGTATCAATTACTAAGCTATTTAACATCGATGGAATTGGTGACAGGGAGATAATAATTGACAACATGAGACCGAGTATTCGCCTTACGGTTGGGAAAAACCTCGTAAGAAATCAGACCAGCATGGAATATGAGCAAGAGGTATACACAGATAGAGATAGATTGATTCCTGTGGAAACAACTTTGGAAATTCTGGCATGACTGTAGGCCGGTAAATGTATATTAACAAGTACGATTAACTAACTGCGAGTAACTTACCTGATTTAGGCCTAGTTGTATGATAGCGGAATAAATCTTGTAATAGCCCTTTTGTGGAATAGCCTAACTATAGAATAAATGGAGCCCCGTGTTGTACAACGTTCGTTTATTCCAACGTTATCTATTGCTTAATTAGCAGAATTAAAGAAGAGATTAACAATATTTCAGATAGTGTTTTGTTTATAAAGTGCATTCACAATAACCAATAATTGTTGAAATATTGCTGAACATAATTTTGTTTAATTTTCCGTCAGTTTTCCTTTCATCGTTTTAGCACAATCTAGTAGATACAGTCACGAAGCTCAATACGTAGGTCGTAGGGAATATGCATCCATAGATAGTTGCTAACCACTAGGATAGCTACTATCGCCTCATCACAGACCATGCGAAATAGTATATCTCGCGCAAGAAACGATTACCGAAAAGCAATGATGGCGTTAATGTCTGTTTTGACGTGTGTATGTAGGCACGCCGAGGGAGGAGAGGTGCGAGCCGATGGAAGTACTGTCTCTTGCAAGAAGATGAACAAATGAGGACATCGGTGTGGAAATAAAGAACGTAGCAAGAGAAAAATTCGAAGCTAATTAAACGCGCAGCATTTGTTTACGAATGAAATAATAATACCGTGCGATACAAGACACGTATTCACATGCAATGGAACAAACTAAAGTCGTAATGTAACTATCACAACTCAAGACTGATTCTATCGATGTCATTTCTCTTCCAACTGTACTCTTGCATATTCATTAAAGTTATCTCGTGACCTCTCCTGTCGCCCCCTCTTCCTTATCGGAGTGTTTGATTCGCATTCTTTCCGTCGGTAATCCGTACTTGCGAGACCTATACCAGCACAGCCTATTGTTCCTAGTACTCTCAACAACTCAAGCATCGTGACTGTAGATACTAGATTGTGGTTTTAGTACAACATTCAAATATTTCCTGAAAATATCGAAGTCATGGCTTTCTGTGGTAAATACCCTAACAGAAGTCAAATATGTGTAAATAATATCATATTAGAACAAGTCAGTATATTTAATTACTTAGGCTGCATTCTACTCGTATATTACGAGGGCGAGAAAAATATGTCGTAAAAAATTACAAAATCTACTAAAGCAACGGGTGTTATAAATCAAATTTTGAAACCCTAACTAATACAGAAACACACAAGATTACATCATACCTACAAGATCCTGGCATTTGGAATTGAAGGCAGGACTATCAGAAAGCAGATGGAATACGGTAACGGAGTTAAGAGTTCAGAGACGAACAGCTGGCTATTCATTATTCGATCACAAACGAAATAAAGTTATAATGTATTAAATGGATTGAAAGTAGAAATAATGTCAGATTTTATACAAAATTATCACATTGAAAGAATGAATCACATCAGAACCTAAAAACAATTTTTAAACTATAGGCTTAAGAGAAAAATAAACTCAGATAGGCCACAGGTAGATTACATGATACCACAACAGGCCGCTCGCCTTATACCCGGAAATGTGCGGCGATGATCCAGTGATCAACTAGCCTCGATTAACTAACCACGAGTAACTAACGGCGATTAATCATGTTTAACTCATTCGAACTAGCTAATCACGATTAATTGCTATTCAGATTAATTACGATTAACTAACCGAGATTACCTAATATTAAGTACCGATAACATGCTTAATTAATATTGATTAACTAAGAGCAATTAACTAAACATTACAATAAACTAACCAGTAATAGTATTCTTTGGCATAGTTATAGTTCAATTATTAGAAGCTGCCTACTAAATTGGATCTTGATTTAGTGCAACGTATATTATTTGAGGTTATAATTGGTGAAAGAATGTTATTGAGAAACAGATTATCTTCATTCATACCTTCTCAGTCTCAGAATATTCTTTACAGTTAAAAAGGGACGTTGAATTAAAGAATTGAAATAATTGCTTTTTCGGGTGTGACCCAGTTACAGTGTATTTATACAATAAATTGTAATATGTAGGCTATTTTACTATGAGGTTGGTAATCAATTTCGAATTTTGAAGAATATTCATATACGAGTATTACAATAGGGTTGTAAAATGTTTGTTATTGATTGTAATTTTTGCTTGCAATAATTGAAGGCCTGAATTGACAAACGTTCTAAAGTCCACTGAAGTAAATTTTTCAGGAAAGACAAAAAATTATATAGGCTTACAATAGGCTATAAGAATATTAAAATAAATATCTGTATCAATCAATAGCACAGGCTTATAGTCTGACTTGGGATATTCTTTCTTACAGAATGGTTGTAAAACACAACATAATATGTCAGGTATGTTAAATTCGGTAAATTTTGGACTTGGGATATTTGTCAATTCAGGTCTTCAATTATACCTGCATGTCCTAGTCTAGCTCAGTCATTAAATTGGTGGATTCTCATTCAAGAAATTAGGAGTTCAGTATCGGGTAGATATTGTGACATTTGTGGTGAACGAAGAGGCTGTTAAATAGATTAAAAAATCTTGGGTTTTCTGTTGCGGTCTAATCCCACCAATATTAAATTTTTACATTATCGACGTCTAATCCGTTGTTGGTCGCTGACTTTCAAAGTCCACTTGAAACAAAGAATCGCCGCACCATTATCCTCATTCATTGAGGGCTCCTGCTAGTATGTAACAGCCTCACCTCTGGGAAGTTTTTGGAATGAGGACGACAGACAGGCCATCATGCTGGGAACTATAAAGTAATTATGAAGACTTGTAGGGTTGCGAACCCGCCCAAGAAGTTTGAGAGCAGACGTTCTGAGAACTGAGCAGTAAGCGGTCAGAGTTGAAAGACGCAGTGGTCGGGGGACAAATGAGGATGGCGATTCATTAGGTTAATAGACAGACGTTAAAAGATTTTAGAGCAATTTTGCGAATTAGCAAGGAGGTAAGAGTCTTCAACATTAAAGACTGCATGGGAAAAAGAATTTCACAACGTAGCTATTTTGAGTATGAATTGAGAGAAGATTTTCGTTTTGTCATTCTTTCAATGCTTAAATATTTTGAGGTTGCTCTCGCCCTCCTGATTACTTCTTCCCTACTGTAACTTCTGAATATGTCTTTGGTGAAGATCATGTTCCCAAATTTAACTCATTTCAATGAGTGAAGATCTGTTTTCTAACTGTAACTGTTCTTAATATGATTTTGGTGAAAATCTGTTCCCAAATGTGACTATTTTGAATAAGACTTTAGTCAAGACCCTTTTCCCCATTGTAACTATTTTGAATGTAGGCCTAACTTTAGTTAAGATCTTGTTCCCAACTGTAACTATTTTCAAATAATTATTCTAAGCTGTAACTAGAGTGGAAGCTCTTAAGTTCGACATCCTATAGTTCGACTGCTTACGTAGGAGAATTAGACACGCCCCTATGCGGGCACTAAGAAATGGGTTTGCCATTTGAATGGAAATTGGTCCTGTGTCTTGTAGTGATACTTTTGTTAAAAAAAAAACAGAATATTTTATTGATTAGGACATCCATATTGATCACTGATTTCAAATTAATGAACTCTTCTTTTTCTATTTGAGAATTGTGCCATTTGTGAGACGGAACTGTCTAAACCCACTGTGGTACTAGAAGCGCATACACAAGTCTCGGGGGCGGGCAGGAAATGCAAGTACAGAACTGTATTCGTTGATGGATAACCAATAAGAATTTGTATTCATTTCACCTGCCACACCCACTACCCTTATTGATCAGAACTTTCAATTCTGTTCTGTCGAACTTAGGAGAGTCCATTGTATTTTTAATTTGACTTTAGTCAGGATCTTGTTCTCAACTGTAACTCTTTTGAATATGATTTTAGTGAAGATGTTGTTCCCAATTGTAACTCTTTTGAGTAGCATTACTGAAGACCATTTTCTCAACTGCAACTATTTTGAATAAGACTTTAGTCAATATCATGTTACCAACTGTGACTATTTTTAATATGACTTTAGTCAGGATCTTTTTGTTCTTCATCCAAACTTATAGCCCTACTGTTTAGAAGATGGCTTTTTTTGTTCTTCTTTCAAATTGTAATTGCTTTTAATATGACTTTATTGAAGATCTTGTTCCCAAGTGTAAATCTGTTATTTTCTTTCCCAACTGTAACTCTTTTGAATATAATTTCAGTGAAGATCTCTTTGTTCTTTTTCAAACTGTAACGTTTCTGGATATGACATTAGTGAAGATCTTCTTCCTAACTAAAACTATTTCGTGCACCTATGATTTTAGCCAGGATATTTTTGTTCTTTCAAACTGTAACTGTTTTATTACTTTAGTACAGATCCTATTGCCAACTATAACTATTTTGAATATGAATTTAATGAAGATATTTTTGTTGTTTCTTTTTTCAAACTGTAACCATTTTTGTATAGTTTATTAACTATAGGGGAGGTC
This sequence comes from Periplaneta americana, assembly GCF_040183065.1. Lineage (NCBI taxonomy): Eukaryota > Metazoa > Arthropoda > Insecta > Blattodea > Blattidae > Periplaneta > Periplaneta americana. Next base: position 112,548,408 of record NC_091131.1, on the reverse strand, counting down.
GGGGAAAGTTCGGCACGTTAAGCTAAACATTCACACAATACAACAAAAATGCAATTTATGTTTCAAAATGTTAATGATAAATCCACGTGGTATATTTATATTATGTATATGGACTAGAATTTGCAAAAAGTGAAGCATTGAATTAAACACAAAAATAAATTAAAGGTGCTACATTTGCCGAAGTTCCCCACAATCTGGGGCAACTTCGTCAATATTTGTATCCTCAACAAAAAACGTATTTCTAAGTTCAGATTTCATTCACAATATAACAATCATAGGACTAAATTTAACATCTGCACATATCACAAATGAAGAGTCCAAATACATTTCCCATATCTGTACCTATTCCTGCGCCCATAACTTGCACTCTTTGCAAGTAGTCCATTCTTCCTGTGTAAGTTCATATTGTTCGCTGCAATATATGCACAATGTTTTTTTTTTTTTTTCGTTTTCAGTGTTATGTTTAATTCTGTGTGGCTAATCATGTTTTTTTTTGTTTGTTTAAACAATTTTATGACTTCATGAAAGCCTCAAGTCAGGCAGGCCCATCCATTTTCTTGTTTGTGTTGAAAGGGTGCTATATATCAGGGTTGCAGAACTGGGGAAGAGAGTGGTAGAAGCCTGGGGAAAGAGTTTGTTCCCTCGTCCACAAGGCCGGAGCCTTTGGTGACGTTTCTGTGGCGTTTGGCAAGCACACTGCATATATCTCTCTTCTCTCTACCCTACAATGACGTGAGAGTTGAAGGGAAGGGATGAGTTTACGTGTTCCGGATTGTGACGTGTGCTACAATTGTAGCACAGTTTTGCATCCCTGCTCTGTATGATTGAATTTTGCGAATTCGAAGGCTAATCTTCGAAATTCCACTCCACTTCCGAAAAATATTTTTTTCAGATTAGTTGCATGCTGCTTAAAATTGTCAATCATATCTGAAGCAAACACTCTTTTAAGCCTGACTATTTTGTACACCTGGTGCTGGAAGATTTACTTACAGCCAATATGAAGTGTGGTTCGTGGCACTATATATATATATATATATATATATATATATATATATATATATATATATATATATATATTCTACAGATGAAAGGCTTATCGGCCTTTCTTTATGCTCACATAGAGCTTTCTTGAATGCGTCCTGGTCATATTTGTTTTCATTTTTCCTCTTGGAATTTCGAACTATTTTACCGGTAATAAATAGGCAACTGAAATGTACATTGCTTTAAATTACTTTAAATGCCATAATTACTTATTTTATGTAGTTAACAAACAATACAGAACCCTATATTCTTCTTTCTTTCCATGGGACAACATCGGCAGCTTACTGCCGAAGTTGCCCCAATTGGCAGGAAAAAAATTATTAATCAGAGCCCCTATTACAGACTTTCAACCGCCTTGCCAAGCTCATAATCTGATACACATTTAATCATTCTAAATAATGATGCCACTCACAAGTATCGTCAATATTCTCACTACGTGTTCCTTAAGACTTTCAATATCATAATTATAATAAGCCATGAGTTAAAAAAATATATTTACCTGTCATAACTGCAAATATCTCTCCATACCACACAAGCGTTATTCACAGCTCGCGGCCATGTTTTCTCACCACGGTAACCTCTAAACAAGACCCTATTTGCTCAGGTCTTGAAAACAATTGCTATGACGAAGTTGCCCCTAATGCCGAACTTGCCCCGATCTCCCCTACTCTTGTTCTTTTAAAACTGTAACTACACTAAAGTACCGATTAAACGAATCGCGATTTTACGAATTTCCGGATTAACCGAATCCCGACAACATGAAAAATGAAATTTTGATTTCAACATATTTCTGACGTTACATTTGATTTATGTTCTTAATTATGAACGAATTACTGCATTTCAAAAATTCTTGGAATATTCAGTCAGTGAAATTTAGTGCACTGTTGAAATTCAATATTAGTGCAATGTTGCAATTCAGTTAAAAATAAATTTAAATTAGAAATGGTGAGAGAGTGAGATTTGTATCTTGTTTCCGCGCCTTTCAGTTCTGATTTGTTCTTTAACCACTTCAATTGTAGCACTGTAGAAATCTAGTGGCATTTATGTGATTTCTGTGATTATGGCGGAAAAAAGAAAGCAAATGTTTGTGACAATGCAAGAAAGAAAACTGGAGGCGATAAGTCGAATGGACAAGGGTGATCTAGTTAAAAACATTTCTATGACTATGGAGTTGGTGCATCAACTGTTTATGATTGGAAAAATAATAGAAATTAGATAGAAGATTTCCGTGCAAAAAATGGTTTCAAATGACTCTTTGGGTAATGGATGTACACTGACGTTCAAAGATATCTGACACTACTAATTGATTGTGATCGATAATTTGTTGGTGTAAGTGTGGATTCTTTAGTTATTCAGTGTTTAGAGTATCCATAAAATAACGTACTTTAATGTAAATTAAGCAGTAATTGATTCTAAACATATCTACGTCTAATGACTTACTTACATAAGTAGCCTATATCTAGAGTGTGGTAAGATGGATTGAAAGTAATAAAACTCCAAGAAACAAATTACATAACTTTTTGTTTCTGCATACTTTATTAATTTTGTCTTTCTGCACAATTATTTATAATATTGCACAAGCATTTCGCTATTAGCACAAATATAATTTTTCATTTGTGTATAAAGCAACAGCAAGAACGTTCTCTGTTTTTTTTTTCGTAAATATAATACACATTTGTTTTTACATTACAAAAGCTTGTATGTACAATATTTTACAAATTATCCAGTGTCCAGAACTGTTTACAGTTATTCTCTAATATAAATCAACTAATGACATCAATAAATTTGTTTCATATATTTTATTACCATTTTTCAGATTACGATAATATTAATATGGAGTGTCCCAAATTGATGTACTACACTCTTTGAAATATACTATTTTACAGCAAAGAAATGAGATATAAACAAATACCTTAATAATGATACCGGACAACTGTATACTAGCAGCATTGATGTGAGTGCGAAATTTCGCGGACCTGACATTTAGCAGAACGGCGTGGAATTACGTCCACAAATACAAATATTAACATAGCTGGAATCGGACTATTATATAAAACGTGAGGTACTAATGTGGAATAATATATGCGACATTTAAAAAATGTTGAATAGCCTAGTATTTAATGTAACATTATTTTATATCAAAACTGCATGTTATGAGAAATATTGCTTTATATACGCATTGCTGACAACTGCAAAGATAAAATTGGTAGCAATCTGATGCTTGTAATAATTAGTAAAGGCATGTGGACAACAATAAAACTTACTTTGATAAAACCTTAAAATTTCCAATACTTTGAACTACTAGTCATTTATTAGGCCTAAATAAAAGAGCTAATTTTTATTGTTCTATCAACACAGAGACAAAGGCATTAGACCTAATAAAGAATTTTGTTGACTCACGTTTTATGATCTCTCGGAAACCGAAAGCACGATTTGAAGCAATTTGTAATGCTGTAATTGTAGCAATTATAAACAGGACATATACACCCTGACATTTTAATACAGCACTAATTAATAAAACTATTAACTACCCCAGCAACAACATACACTGCAGTTGATTACAGCTTGTTTCGCGAGTATTGTCTCACCGGCCGCCTAGGTAGCAGCACCAGCGTCGTTCGCGCACAGAACTGCTAGCTGTCCGGTATTATTATAGGTATTATTATAGTAAGGTATTTGATACAAATACGATTTTGCGGTTTATGATTCAGAAAGCAGTGGAAAGCATGAAAACTTGGCTCCATTTTGCAATACTTTTTACTTCAGCTACAAGTTTAGCACGATTACTGAACATATTGCTTTTCATTTTCATGCTGTTTTTCAAACGTAATAAATTTTCTCAACTGAAGAATTACCAATGACAACAGACAAAAAACATTTTGTCAGCTGATTGTATAATTAAAATCACATATTATGTAAGTTTCTTCAGTACTTGACAGGCAAAACAACTTACGACCAGGACTAAATTCGTTTTACCCCTTAACCAAACATTCTGCTGCTAAGGAAAACTATACAAAAGTCGTGGATTAAAGTCATTCTGTTACTAAACGATGACCCTTGCACATAGTAACATAATCATGCTCTCAACTCAAAACCCCCAAAATGTGGACTTAAGTCGTTTTGCAAATTTACCATTCAATTGGACAAATGTCGGAAGAAGCACAAGAAGCAAGGTATAAACACCTTAAGCAATTTCGTGAACAGTATGCCAGAAAGATTTCAAAAGAGGCCACTAATCGGGATGTATTCAATCGACTCCTTGCCACCTCTAATCCTTTTATAAAATCCTTCCGCCAAGAGAACCGAACAAAATACAAGAAAAGGATACTACATGTGGAAGTCATAAACCTATTGAGTTCTGAAACAAACAAGGGACGGCTCAGGCCTACTGCAAGCGCAGTTACAACTTTCGGAGGGGAGGACAGTACCAATACTAGTAACAGTGATCAATGAACATTCTTTAACCTACTAAAGTGCTAAAAGTGTTTCTAAATCTGTATTGTGTACGTGCTCACTTAGAATTTATTATTTATTAAGTGCCTCCGTAATAAATATAATAAACAGTGTAGTTACTTTAACGTGTAACAACCGTTAAAAAGTTACTATTAAACAGTCATGAACATAATCGTAAAATGTTTGTAATACTTAATGCACAAATTAATTCAATGAATACTAATTATATATATATAAAGTGTTAAATTAAGCGCCTTTATTATGGAGAAAAAAACTGGGTCTACCACTTCACTGTTCAAGTATACCCAGCGGAACGCGAGCCATCAGTTGAGAAACACTGTCCTAAAATAAGCCAGCAGACCTGATATATTGTTAATATGATATTATTATTTTTGGCCAGCTTTTATGCCTCTAGGAAACACTGTGCACTCTACTGATTGTAAAACAACATTTGGATTAGCTGAAATCGCAATTATGAGAATAATTTATGCTTAATATACATAATCATTTTTCTTGGCACTCTTTTAACCGCCCCAATTATGATGTCACCTATTGAGAACTAGCGGAACTCTTTCAAAGTTTGTCGATTTTTTACTTCCTTGGTTCTGACTTATTCCATCATTAGAAAGTGGGGCTTCTTTTGTTGTAGTATAGACAGTGTCGGTCTCTCGACTTCTCCTCTTTTAGTTGTTGTTTACCATGGTGAACTGTATCTTGAGTTTAAAAGATCCATATCTCTATGGGGTTGAGGTGTCCTGAAATGTAGTTACAGCTTGATTATTATTAAAAGATGATGGTGAGAATGCTTTTGGGTCTTTGGTTCTTATCTGTTACAATTAAATAAGTGCCAAGGTTGTACAGGGACATCATTTTATTTTTACTTCAATTTTTATTCCACCTGAGTTTTTAATGTATTTCACTCCCACCCCTTCTGCTAATGAAGTTCAACCGTCCTCCACACAGATCCAAGACCGCATATACAGTCATAGTAGCCTTTCGGTCATAGTAAACAGTACGTTCCAAAAATATGTTCGCGTTTTCCAGTGACGAAAGAGCTTTCAATATTGCATCATTTTCCATTTGCCTATGTCGCATCCCGGTTTCCCCCACCTGCTTCTATTCGCCTCTCTGTAAATGCTAGTGGCTGGGCTGCCTTAGCTCTTTTCTGAGAACATTAATTTCTGTTAGGAATTGGACGTCTACGTAATATTATTGTTTAAAATAACTTCAATAAAATGGCCTCGCTAAGTAATTAACTGTGACGTGATTTCCTCCCTTTCTACGACGCTGCGACGTAACTACTTGGACGGACAGTAGATAGCATGTCTGAGTAATTTTATCTTTTCGGATCGGGCAGAAGTGAAGATTGAATTTACAGTACGTAAGGTCTCCTTTATAGAGTAGGTACAGAATTATTTCAACATGAGTTACTGATACGAAATACGAACTTGATAATTGGAATTACGTACAATAGTCAATAGTGCGATAATATATGTACATTAGAACTGAAGCCTGTATCGAAATGAACGGGCACCATTTTAAAAAATGTGTTTAAATATCCATATTATGATTATTTTTCAATCTAACTTCATTGTCTATAGGTACGCTAATGTGCTGTAGACAATATAATATACACTGTATAATGAATACCGCATAGGCAGCTCAGTTCGTGAGTAAAAAAACTCATTGTTAATACTTGCCCGTGCCTCACTTTCTGAGCTGTTTCTTTGCGGGGCGAGACGCAGAGGAACAGGGTAGGAGGAGCTGCGTACCGCATGTGCCTACTACCCTACGTTCAACACATCGGCCTTTTCAGGATTCCTTTCGTCAGCTATGGAGCAAGATCAGCCATTGACAAGCGAATGTATAGGCTGTCCCCTCACGAAACAGATTATGTCCCCATCAATTCCTGTAACTAAACACTAATACCAGTTGTAGACTACAGTCTCTACAAGACATTATAGACCTAATCGCGATTACGGTTATCACGTGTACACATCCGTAAACTCTTTCCTCAATGACAGTGTTTCTCAAACTTTTTCCACCGCGAAAGCCCTTTTAATCTAAAGTGTAACTGCTGAATCCCTGTAATATTTTATTAGTGTTTAAATTAACAGACAAGTGAAAGCTAGTATCTCAATAATTCTGTTCAGTGGGACGAATGTATTTGCTTTTTAAGCCTGCAATCTGGTTTTATGGCGGAAAGTTGTAGTCCCATTTCTATTGTACTTGTGCATTTTGTCTTTTCGATATTTTGTTTTAGTGAACAGATGCGCAGAGAATCCAGTGATGAAAGTGATAAGTATTACGGGTATTTTTCGTTTTAGATGTTCATTAAACATATTATTATTACGCATATTCTTGGATTATTATTATTATTATTATTATTATTATTATTATTATTATTATTATTATTATTATTATTATTATTATTATCGGTGGTTTCATTTTATTATTGATTCATATTTCCGTAACATTTATATATTTTTATAATATCCACTAAGTATAAAATAGCCACCGGAGAAGTCCAGTCGGCTAAGGCGTTTGCCTATCGATCCAGAGTTGCACTCGGGCGCGGGTCCGATTCCCGCTTGGGCTGATTACCTGGTTGGGTTTTTTCCCCGAGGTTTTCCCCAACCGTAAGGCGAATGTCAGGTAATCTTTGGCGAATCCCCGACTTCATCTCGCCAAATACCATTTCGCTATCATCAATCCCATCGATGCAAAATAACCTAGTAGTTGATACAATGTCGTTAAATAACCAAGTAAAATCATATAAGGCTCACGGAACCCCAGAACATACTTTGAGAAATGCTGCTATATGGTAATTCAGCAGTTGTCCAAACTGAACGAAGAGTGGCGTAGTGTGTACTTACATTTTAGGAAATCGCCATCAGAGATAATAGCGATAGTGGTAACCACGATTAGAGTATCCAGTATTATAACCAGTAATGATCCCTGCGATGGCGTAGGAAAATGTTTTCAGAACATGTAATATGCTGCCGTGCCGCCACGTTGCACCTCCCGTGACGTTCCGAGCAGACCTAAGAGGCGTGGTTATAAGCACTAGGGAACTCTCGGTTCAGGACGTGAGACACGGGCAGTACTGTATTTTGATTCAACAAAAACCTAATGAAAATTATCAAACTCATAATCGCGATATTTCCTAGTTTACGTAAATGGATGAACTACTTTTCTTCCCTCCTATACCTAGTAAAGACATTTGTTTGTGTATTACGCCAGTATCATCGAAGTCTATCATATTTTATCTATCCTATTCTATCCTATTCCATTTATCGTATTCAATCTATCCTATTCTATACCATTCTATCTACACTATTCTATCCTATTCTATCTACTCTATTCTATCTATCCCATTCCATCCTATTCTACCTATCCTATTCTATCTTATTCCATCTATCCTATTCTACCTTAATCTATCTTTCCTATTCCATCTATTCTATTCCATCTATACTATTCTATCCTATTCTCTCTATCCTATTCTATCGATCCTATTCTATCCTATTCCATTCTATTCTATCTATCCCATTATATCTTCTTCTATCTATCCCATTCTATCCTCTTCTATCTATCCTATTCTATCCCATTCTATCCAATTCTAACTATCCTATTCCATCCCATTCTATCTATCCCATTCCGTCCCATTCTATAGATCCTATACTATTCCATTCAATCTATCCTACTCCATCCCATTCTATCTATCCTATTCCATCCCATTCTATATATCCTATTCTATCCTATTCTATCTATACTAATCTATGCTACCCTAAATAGCATATTCTATCATGGCCTATCTATTCTATTCTATGCTGTTCTATCTATCCTATTCTATCCTGTTCTATCCCATTCTGTGCTGGTCTATCTTATTCTATGCCGTTCTATCTATCCTATTCTATCCTATTCTATCCATCCTATTCTGTGCTGTTCTATCTATCTTATTCTATGCTGTTCTATCTATCCTATTCTATCCTGTTCTATCTTTCCTATTCTGTCCTGTTCTATCTCTTCTATTCTATTCTATCTATAGTACTCTATCCTGTTCTATCAATCCTATTCTATCCAGTTCTATCCTATTCTGTCTGTCTTGTTCTATCCTATTCTATCTATCCTGTTCTATCCTATTCTATCTATCCTGTTCTATCCTATTCTATCTATCCTGTTCTATCTTATTCTATCTATCTTATTCTATCCTATTCTATCAATCCTATTCTATTTATCCTGTTCTATCTATACTATTATATCCTATTCTATCTACCCTATTCTAGCTATCCTATTCTACCTATCCTATTCGATCTATACTATTCTATCCAATTCTATTTATCCTACTCTATAGATCCTATTCTATCCTATTTTATTCTATTTATTCTATTCTATTCTCTTCTGTCTATCCCATTTATCTCCTTCTATCTATCCCATTCTATCCTATTTTATCCCATTCTATCTATCTTATTCTATGTCATTCTATCTATCCTATTCTGTCCCATTCTATCCATCCTATTCTATCCCATTCTATCTATCCTATTCCATCCCATTCTATCTATCCTACTCCATCCCACACCATCCTATTCTATTTACCCTATTCTATGATACTCTAACTATCACATTCTATCCTGTACTATCTATCCTATTCTATGCTGTTCTATCTATCCTATTATATGCTGTTCTATATATCCTATTCTATCTTGTTATATATCCTATTCTATGCTGTTCTATATATCCTATTCTATCCTGTTCTATATCCTATTCTATGCTGTTCTATCTATCCTATTCTATCCTGTTATATCTTTCCTATTCTACCCTGTTCTATCTATTCTATTCTATTCTATCTATCCTATTCTATCCTGATCTATCAATCCTATACTATTATGTTCTATCCCATTCCATCTATCCTGTTCTCTCCTATTCTATCAATCCTGTTCTATCCTATTCTATCCTATTCCATCAATCCAATTCTATCCTATTCTGTCTATCCTATTCTATATATCCTGTTCTATCTATCCTATTATATCCTCTTCTATCTATCCCATTCTACCCTCTTCTATCTATCCTATTCTATCCTATTCTATCACATTCTATCTCTCCTATTCCATCCCATTCTATCTATCCTATTCCGTCCCATTCTATCTATCCTATTCTATCCTATTCTATCTATCCTATTCTATGCTACTCTAAATAGCCTATTCTATCCTCTTCTATCATTCCTATTCTATGCTGTTCTATCTATCCTATTCTATCCCGTTCTGTCTATCCTATTCTGTGCTGTTCTATCTATCCTATTCTATGCTGTTCTATATATCCTGTTCTATCATGTTCTATATATCCTACTCTATGCTGTTCTAATTATCCTATTCTATCCTGTTCTATCTTTCCTATTCTGTCCCGTTCTATCTCTTCTATTCTATTCTATCTATCCTACTCTATCCTGTTCTATCAATCCTATTCTAGTCTGTTCTATCCTATTCTGTCTATCCTGTTCTATCTACACTATTATATCCTATTCTATCTATCCTATTCTAGCTATTCTATCTATCCCATTCTATCCTATTCTATCTATCCCTCTCTATCGATCCTATTCTATCCTATTATATACTATTTATCCTATTCTATTCTTTTCCATCTATCCCTCTGTATCCCCTTCTATCTATCCCATTCTATCTATCCTATGCTATCCCATTCTATCTATCAATTCTGTCCCATTCTATCTATAATACGATACTCTACTTATCCTATTCTGTCCTGTTCTATCATATTCTATGCTGTTCTACATATCCTATTCTATGCTGTTCTATATCCTATTCTATCCTGTTCTATATATCCTATTCCATGCTGTTCTATCTATCCTATTCTATCCTGTCATATATTTCCTATTCTATCTTGTTCTATCTATACTATCTATCTTATTCTATCTTGTTCCTTCAATCCTATTCAATCCTGTTCTATCCCATTATATATATCCTGTTCTCTCACATTCTATCAATCCTGTTCTATCCTATTCTAACGTATTCTAGCTATCCTATTCTATCCTATTCTATCTGTCATATTCTATCTATACTATTCTATCCTGTCCTATCTACTCTATTCTATTCTATCTATCCTATTCTATCCTGTCCTTTCTTATTCTATCTATACTGTTCTCTTCTATTCTATCAATCCTGTTCTGTTCTATTCCATCTATCCTATTCTATCCTACTCTATCTATTCTATTCTATCGATCCTGTTGTATCTATGCTATTATATCCTATTGTATCTATCCCATTCTATACTATTCTATCTATCCCATTATATCCTATTCTAGATATCATATTATATTCTATTCTATCTATCCTATATTATCATATTCTATCTATCATATACTATCGATCCTATTCTATTCTATTTATCTCCTTTTATATTCCCATTGTATCCTCTTCTATCTACCCAAATCTATCCTATTCTATCACATTTATCTATCCTATTGTGTTCCATTCTACCTATCCTATTCTATCCCATTCTATCTATCCTATTCCATCTATTCTATCTATCCTACTCCATCCCATTCTATCTATCCTATTCTATCCTATTCTATATATCCTATTCTATGATACTCTAACTATCCTATTCTATCCTGTTCTATCTATCCCATTCTATGCAGTTCTATATATCATAATCTATCCTGTTCTACCTATTCTATTCTATGCTGTTCTATCTATCCTATTCTATGCTGTTTGATCTATCCTGTTGTGTATATCCTATTTCATGCTGTTCTATCTATCTTATTCTGTCTGTCCTATTCTATCTTGTTCTATCTATTCTATAGTATTCTATTGTACCTATCCTATTCTAACCTATTACATCTATCCTATGCTATCTATCCTATTTTATATATCCTGTTCTATCGTATTCTCTCCTATTCTATATATCCTATTCCATCTATTCGATTCTATCCTATTCTATTTATACTATTCTAGCATTCCTATTGTATTCCCTTATCTATCCTATTCTATTATATTCCAACTACCCTATTCTATCTATATATTCTATCCTATTCTATCTGTTCTATTATATCATATTCTATATATTTTATTCTATCTATACTATTCTATCTATCCCATTCTATCTATCTTATTCTATACTATTCTATGCATCCTTTTCTATCTATCCCATTCTATCCCATTCCATCCTATTCTAGCTATACTATTCTATCCTATTATATCTTCTATTAATCTTATTCTACCCTATTCTATCTTTCCCACTCTATCTATCCTATTCTATTATTCCTATTCTATCCCATTCTATCCTATTGAATCTATCGCTTTCTATCTTATTCTATCCCATTCTATCTATCCTATTCTATCACATTCTATCTATCCTATTCTATCCCATTCTATCTATCCTATTCTATTCCATTCTATCTATCCCATTCTTTTTATCTTATTCTATTATATTCCATCTATTCTATTTTATGCTAGTCTATCTATTTATTCTATCATGTTCTATCTATCTTATAATACGCTGTTCTATCTATCCTATTCTATCCTGTTCTATCTATCCTATTCCATCTATCCTATTCTACGCTGTTCTATATATCCTATTCTATCCTGTTCTATCTATCCTATTCTATCACACTTTATCTATCCTGCTCTATCCTAGTCTATCTATCCTGTTCTATACTAATCTATCTATCCTATACTATCCATGCTATTCTATCTATCCTTTTGTACCCGGTTCTATCTATCCTATTCTATCCTATTCTATCTTTCCTATTCTATCCTATCCTATACATCTTATTCTATTTATCCTATACTAACTTTTTCTATCTACCCTATTCCATCAATTCTTTTATATCTATCCTATTCTATCTATCATATTCTACCTATCCTATTCTATCTAATCTATTCTATCTATCCCATTCTATCACATTCTATCTTTCCTATTTTATCCTATTCGGTCTATCCTATTATATCCTATTCTATCTATTCTATTCTATCCTATTCTATTTATCCTATTCTATCTATCCTATTCTTTCTATCCACTCAATACTATTCTGTCTATCCTATTCTATCTATCCTATTTTATGCTGTTCTATATATCCTATTCTATCCCGTTCTATCTACCCTATTCTATCACATTCTATCTATCCTGCTCTATCCTAGACTATTTATCCAGTTCTATCCTAATCTATCTATCCTATTCTATCTATGCTATTCTATCTATCCTTTTGTACCCGGTTCTATCTATCCTATTCTATCCTATTCTATCTTTCCTATTCTATTCTATCCTATCCATCCTAGTCCATTTATCCTATACTAACTTTTTCTATCTATCCTATTCTATCAATTCTTTTACATCTATCCTATTCTATCTATCCTATTCTACCTATCCTATTCTACCTATCAAACTTTACTATATTGTGTCTAATCAATTCTATCTATCCTATTCTATCCCATTCTATCACATTCTATCTTTCATATTCCATCCTATTCTGTATATCCTATTACATCCTATTCTATTTATTCTATTCTATCCTATTCTATCCTATTCTATTCTATTCTGTTTATTCTATTCTATCCTAATCTTTCTATCCACTCAGTACTATTCTGTCTATCCTATTCTATCTATTCTATTTTATTCTATTCTATCTATTCTATTCTATCCTATGCTATCTATTCTATTCTATCCTATTCTAATCTATTCTATGTATCCTATTTTATCCTATTACTTCAATCCTACACTATTTAGCCTATTCTATCTTATTCTATATATTCTATTCTATATTATTCTATACTATTATATCTATCTTATTCTCTCCTATTCCATCTATCCTATTTATACTATGCTATCTATCATATTGTATCTATCCTATTCTGTCATATTCCATGTATCCTTTTCTTTCCTAATCTATCTACCCTATTCTATATATCCTATTTTATGCTATTCTATCCAACCTACTCTATGCTGTTCTAGCTATCCTATTCTATCCTATTTTATGCTGATCTATCTATCATATTCTATCCTGTTCTATATATTCTATTCTGTCCTGTTATATCTATCCTATTATATCCTGTTCTATCTATCCTATTCCATCCTGTTCTATTCTGTTCTATCTATCCTATTCTATCCTGTTCTATCGATCCTAGTCTATCCTGTTCTATCCTATTCTATCTATCCTGTTCTATCCTATGCTATCTATGCAATTCTTTCTATCCTATTCTGTCTATCCTATTCTATCCTACACTATCTATAATATTCTATCTATCCTATTCTATTTATCATATTCTATCTATCCTATTTTATCCTGTTCTACCTAATCTATTGTATTTGTCCTATTCTACCTATCCTATTCTATCCTATTACATCTACCCTATTCTATCCTATGCCATCTATACTATTCTATCTTATTCTATCTATTATATTCTACCATATTCTATCTTATTCTATTTGATTCTATCTAGCCTAGTACATCCTATTCTATCTATTCTACACTATCAATCATATCCTATCTATCCTATTCTATATATCCTATACTATCCTATTCTATCTATCCTATACTCTATATGATATTCTATCCTATTCTATCTATCTTCTTCTATCTATCCTATTCTAAACTATTCCATCTATCCTCTTCTATCTATCCCATTCTATGCTATTTTATCCCATTCTATCTATCCTATTCTATCCCATTCTAACAATCCTATTCTCTCCAATTCTATATATCCTATTCTATTTCATTCTGTCTACCCTATTCCATCCCATTATATCTATCCTATTCTATCCTATTCTATATATCCTATTCTATGCAACTCTAACTATCCTATTCTATTCTGTTCTATCCATCCTATTATATGCAGTTCTATCTAACTTATTCTATCCTGTTCTATCTATCAAATTCTATGCTATTCTATGTACCACATTCTATGCTGTTCTATATATCCTGTTCTATAATGTTCTATATATCCTATTCTAAACTCTTCTATCTATCCTATTCTATCCTGTTCTCTTTGTTCTATACCATCCTGTTCTATGTATCCTATTCTACCTATCTATCCTATTCTGTCCTGTTCTATCAATCCTATTCCATTCTCTTCTATCCTATTCTATCTATCCTGTTCTATCCTATTCTATATATCCTATACTATCCTATTCTATCTATCCTATACTATCTATGATATTCTATTCTATTCTATCTATCCTCTTCTATCTATCCTATTCTAAACTATTCCATCTATCCTCTTCTATCTATCCCAATCTATGCTATTTTATCCCATTCTATTTATCCTATTCTATCCCATTCTAACAATCCTATTCTGTCCAATTCTATCTATCCTATTCTTTTCCTATCTGTCTACCCTATTCCATCCCATTATATCTATCCTATTCTATATATCCTATTCTATGCTACTCTTACTATCCTATTCTATTCTGTTCTATCCATCCTATTATATGCAGTTCTATTTATCTTATTCTATCCTGTACTATGTATCAAAGTCTATGCTAGTCTATATACCACATTCTATGCTGTTCTATATATCCTGTTCTATAATGTTCTACATATCCTATTCTAAGCTCTTCTATCTATCCTATTCTATCCTGTTCTCTTTGTTCTATACCATCCTGGTCTATGTATTCTATTCTATCTATCTATCCTATTCTATCCTGTTCTATCAATCCTATTCCATTCTCTTCTATCCTATTCTATCTATCCTGTTATCCTATTCCATCTATCCTATTCTATCCTATAATATCTATGATATTCTATCCTATTTTTTCTATCCTCTTCTATTTATCCTATTCTAAACTATTCTATCTATCCTCTTGTATTTATCCCATCCTATGATATTTTATCCCATTCTATTTATCCTATCCTATCCCATTCTATTTATAAAACTCATTAAACAAATACTGAAACAAAAAATCGGACTTAAATGAAATAATAAAGACTAAATAAAATGAAAAAAGTAAAACCCGAATTCCTCCCTACTCTGTCCCATTCTCTCTATTCTATTCCATTCTATCTATCCTATTCCATCCCATTCTATCTATCCTTTTCTATCTTTCCTATTCTAGCCTGTTCTATATACTCTATTCTATCTATCCTATTCTATCCTGTTCTATCAATCCTCTTCTATCCTGTTCTATCCTATTCTATCTATCCTGTTCTATCCTATTCTACATATCCTGTTCTATCCTATTCTATCTATCCTATTCTATCCTATTCTGTCTATCCTATTCTATTTATCTTCTTTTATCTATCCTATTATATCTCATTCTATCTATCGTATTCTATCTATCCTATTCTATTTATCACATTCCATCCCATTCTATCTATCCTATTCCATCCCATTCTATTTATCCTATTCTATCCTATTCTATCTATCCTATTCTATGCTACTCTAACTATTCTATTCTATCCTGTTCTATCTATCCTATTCTGTGTTGTTCTATCTATCCTATTCTATCCTGTTTAACGTATCCTATTCTATGCTGCTCTATCTATCCTATTCTATGCTGTTCTATATATCCTGTTCTATCCTGTTCTATATATTTTACTCTATGGTGTTCTATCTATCTTATTCTATCCTGTTCTATCTGTCCTATTCTATCCTGTTCTATCTATTCTATTCTATTCTAGCTATCCTATTCTATCCTGTGCCATCAATCCTATTCTATCCTGCTCTATCCTATTATATCTATCCTTTTTATCCTATTCTATCCTATTCTATGTATCCTATTCTATTCTATTCTATCTATTTCATTCTATCTATCCCGTTCTATCTATCCTATTAATCCTATTCTATCTATCCTATTTTATCCTATTCTATCTATCCTATTTTATCAATCCTATTCTGTCCTATTCTATCTATCCTATTCTGTCTATCCTATTCTATCTATCCTATTTTATATATTTTGTTCTATCCTATTCTATCGTATTCTGTATATCCTACTCTATCTCATTCTATATATACTATTCTATCTATCGTATTCTATTTAAACTATTCTACCTATCCTATTCTATCCTGTTCCATCTATCCTATTCTATCCTATTCTATCTATCCTTTTCTATCCTATTCCATCTATCCTATTCTATCTACATATTCTATCATATTCTCTGTATCCTATTCTATTTATCCTATTCTATCTATCCTAAACTGTCTATCCCATTCCATCCTATTCTATCTATCCTATTCTATTTATCTTAATCTATCTTATGCTATCTATCCTATTCTACCCTATTCTATCTTTCCTATTCTATCTATCGTATTCTATCTATCCTATTCTATTTCTCCTATTCTCTCCTATTCTATCTTTCCTATTCTATCTATCCCATTCCATCCTATTCAATCTATCGCAATCTATCCTATTGTATTCCATTCTATCTGTCCTATTCTATTACATTCTATCTATCCTATTCTATCCCATTCTTTTTATACTATTCCATTATATTCTATCTATCCAATTCTATGTTATTCTATCTATCTTATTCCACCCTGTTCTATCTATGCTATCCTACGCTGTTCTATGTAGCCTATTCTATCCTGTCCTATCTATCCTATTCTATCCTGTTCTTTCTATCCTATTCTATCCTGTTCTATATATCACATTCTATCCTGCGTTATATATGCTATTCTATCCTATTCTATCTATCCTGTTCTATCCTATTCTATCTATCCTGTTCTATCCTATTCTATCTATCCTGTTCTAACCTATTCTATCCTATTCTCTCTATCCTATTCTATCCTATTGTATCCGGTTCTATCTATCCTATTCTATCTTATCCATTCTATTCTATTTATCCTAAACTATCTCATTCTATCTATCCTATTCTGGGAATCCTTTTCTATATATCCTATTCTATCTATCCTATTCTATTAAGTTCTATTATATTGTATATATTCTATTCTATCTATCTCATTCTATCTATCCTATTCTATCTATCCTATTGTATCTATTCTATCCTATTCTATTCTATTTATCCTATTCTATTTTATTCTATCTATCCTATTCTATCTATCCCATTCAATCCTACTCTATCTATCCTATTCTATCCTATTCTATCTATCCTATTCCATCTTATTCTATCTATCCTATGTTATCCTATTCTATGTATCCTATTTTATCCTATTCTATCTATCCCATTCTATTCTATTCTATCTAACCCATTCCATCCTCTTCAACCCCATTCTATATATCCTCTTCTATCCCATTCTATCTATCATATTCTATCCCATTCTATCTATCCTATTCTATCTCATTCTATTTATCCTTTTCTATCCCATTTTACCTATCCTATTCTATCTACCCTATTCTCTGCTATTCTATCTATCTATATTTATATGTCTATCTATCTATCCTATTCTATCTATCTAGATAGATACAATAGATTAGATAAAATATATTACATAGAATTGATTGGAATACATTAGATTGATTAGATATGAAAAATAGATTAAATACATTAGAATAGATGAGATGGATTAGAATAGATTAGATAGATAGATAGCTGGATAGATAGACAAACAGATAGAATTAAATTTGACAATTCGAAAGTTAATAATGTTTTTAATTTTTTTGAATTTTGAAAATTTTACAATTCTCAATATAGTTAAAGAATTTTGCAAATATTTTAAAAATTGAAAAAAAATAAAATAAAAATTATTCCTTTTGAATTTAATTTAATGCACTTCAATTTTTTATTCATTTAAATACACTCAGGGGATAAAAACCGGACACTTTAATATTTGCTGGTATTTTGCAAAACATTATCTTCTCATACAATATTATGGTAGCCATCTGTTGTTATGGAGACGTGTATACATTATTGATTGTTTTTTGTTTTATAAACAAGCCATTACAACCAAATATTCCAATTTTGCTTTCGGAGTCTCAGCTATAACAATTTTGTCTCAACCATTTTGTGCTTCATTATCGTTATCATTCGTTATTTCTTTATTTTTACATTTTCTGAGTTTAAGTGGGGTTGTAACATTTGTCTTAAAACAAGATGCGACCTGAAGATGTAGCTCGAGCTGTAGCCCTTTACGATGATGGACGCAGTGTACGTTACATTGCAAATGTTATGAATATGGCTAGAAGCACAACTCATGATGCCATAAAACGGTATAGAGAGACCCTAGAATATACTAGAAGACCACGTTCGGGTCGTCCAAGAGCTACAAATCCAAATGAAGACAGGTATATGGTGTTGGGTTAGGGAGCGCAACCTGCCAGCTACTAGTGTAGCCCAGCAATTTGTTAACATGCATGGACGCCCAATTTCGGCCAAAACAGTTAGAAGGAGGTTGAAAGCAAGTGGACTGATATCAAGTAGACCTGCAACTGGTCCCAGACTTCTCAGGATGCATCGAGTTGAACGACTGCGTTTTGCAAATGATCACAGGGATTGGAGAAATGGACAGTGGAGCTGTGTTCTGTTCACCGATGAGTCCCGTTTCAATCTGTGCTCACCTGATGGACGTGAAAGAGTTTGGAGAAGGAGGGGAGAACGATTTTCACAGTGTTGCATTTCCGAAAAATGTGCCGTATGGAGGTGGTGGAGTGATGGTTTAGGCAGGAGAGTGTACGGATGCTCGTACAGAGTTGGTTTTTGTTGAAAATGGAAGACTAACAGCTCATAGGTATATAAATGAATGTTTGGCTGATTATGTTGTGCCATTTGGCCAATTTGTAGGCGATAATTTTGTTTCAATGCATGATAATGCACGGCCACATATTGCCCATGCGGTCGTAGATTATCTCCAAGAAGTGGGAATCCATGTTCTTCCATGGCCAGCAAGGAGTGTAGACATGAACCCAATTGAACACGTGTGGGACATGCTGGGTCGGCGTGTTAAGAATAGACGACCGAGACCAGAATCGTTACAAGAGTTGAGGCGAGCACTTGGCGAAGAATGGGAACTTATTCCTCAAGCAGACATTCAATTGAGAGCATGCCAAGACGTATGGATGCAGTTATTCAAGCCAGAGGGGGTAATACCCGTTACTAAAAAGATTTTTTAATGTTAAGCCACCATAAAATGAAAAATCAGTTAGACCAAACGATGCAATAGTTATACGCCCTTTGTAACTTTTTTGTAAATTTTCTCATCAGAGATTTTTTTTTCAAATGTTGTCGTTTAAGGTGCTAAATAAATAATTATTTTGTTTGAATGGGTTTTTTGTTTCATTTTTAAATAACTGACAACAAAATACAAGCAAATATAGATGTGTCCGATTTTTTGTCCTTGAGTGTATAATTAATTATAAAATTTTGAATTATTTTAAATTAATTTATTTACCAATTTACTAATTCAATTTAATTCATTTCAATTTTAATTATTCAATTAAATTTTATTTTACTTGTTTATTGACTTATTCCAATTTTAGTCATTTTAATGTAATTTCATTTATTTAAATTTAATTCTATTTGTTTGTCTATCTATCTAGCTATCTATCTAATCTATTCTAATCTATATAACCCATTCTAAACAATCTCGTCCATTCTAATCCATCTAGTCTATTTATCTTATCTAATAAATCTAATCTATTCCAATCCATTCTATATAATCTATTTTATCTCATCTATTCTAGATAGATACATTGATAGATGGATGGATGGATGGATGGATGGATAGATAGATAGATAGATAGATAGATAGATAGATAGATAGATAGATAGATAGATAGATAGATAGATAGATAGATAGATAGATAGATAGATAGATAGATAGATAGATAGATAGATAGATAGATAGATAGATAGATAGATAGATAGATAGATAGATAGATAGATAGATAGATAGATAGATAGATAGATAGATAGATAGACAGACAGACAGACAGATAGATAGATAGACAGACAGACAGACAGACAGACAGACAGACAGATAGATAGATAGATAGACACAGACAGACAGACAGATAGATAGATAGATAGACACAGACAGACAGACAGATAGATAGATAGATAGATAGATAGATAGATAGATAGATAGATAGATAGATAGATAGATGGATGGATGGATGGATGGATGGATGGATGGATGGATGGATGGATGGATGGATGGATGGATGGATGGATGGATGGATGGATGGATGGATGGATGGATGGATGGATGGATGGATGGATGGATGGATGGATGGATGGATGGATGGATAGATAGATAGATAGATAGATAGATAGATAGATAGATAGATAGATAGATAGATAGATAGTATGGAATTGATAGATACAATGGGATAGATAGACAGAATGGGATAGAATAGGCCAGAACGGGATAGATAGAATGGGATAGATGTAATGGGATAGAATAGGATAGATACAATGGGAATCAATAGGATAGATAGAATGGGACAGACTAGGATAGATAGAATCGGATATAATACGATAGGTAGAATGGGATAAAATAGAATATATAGAATGGGATAGAATAGGATAGATAGAAAGGGACAGTATAGGATAGATAGAATGGGATTGAATAGGATAGAATGGGATACAATAGGATAGATAGAATGAGATAGAGTAGCATAGATAGAATGAAATAGACTAGGATAGATAAAATAGGATAGAATATGATAGATAGAATCGGAT